>NC_139692.1:4327137-4941137 GCF_964106915.1 Podarcis gaigeae
TCTTCTCCTTGTCTTCATCATACACTGCCCTGCCTTCTCCAAACATCTGAGCCCAGAGTGGGAAACCTTTCACAGCATGATGGTTACATTCCTTTCGGGACAACCTTCTGGGAGTCACATGCCAATGGCAGACAGGGCCAAAAGCAAATGTGGGTGGAATAACAAATGTCAAATTTACCTCTGCACAGTAGTCTAGTTTCTACATTCCCTCACATGTCTTGCTTTGTGCTCCTTCCAGGCAAGTAAGAGGCATTATCAGAGTTCAAAGACACATTCCAGCCATGCAGAAACAACCACTGCTTCTAGGTCATTGTGGGAAATGGCTGCCCACCGTCTCCAGTCCACACCAGAGCCCCTCTCAAACCCGGGGCCAGCCTTGCAATTGCACCTTCCCAACTTTTTAATAATGTCATGATAAGTACACAACAGCCCAGGCCTTCAAGAAATTTTTAATGCCACTGAGTGGCCGGCTCATTTCCCACTGGTAAAATATTATAACTTTATATGTCTGCTGAATGGGCAATAAAATTTTGATCCACTTTCAAGGATATAAATAGTTAGGTTGCATGTATATTTTTAGAGTCTCAGATGAAATCGAGCACAATGTAACTAAATCACAGCCACAAAGTGGTGTGCAAGATGTACCCCACGGGGCAGCTTGCACAAGTGTAGCCCAGCAAGCTGGACACAACTGCAAAGCATGAATAGTGGCCAAACTGAAGCTTGAAGATCCTTTTTGTTTTCTGCCTGAAACTGCAAAAAACAGGATGGGAATATCAAGAACCTGACACAGGAGCTCCTATGCAGGAGAACAATGTAAGAAGATTTGAGTGTTTTTGACTGGCTGGAATATATCATTGAATTCTGACAAAGCCTCTTGCTCATCTGGACTTAGGATAGAGAAGAGAATGTGTGTGAACAAACCTACTGTAAAAAGGTAAAATTTATTTAGTTATTGCTATCTTCTACCTTTCCTCCAAGTAGCTCAAGGTGGAGTGATGTAGTTCTCCTCCTCCCCATTTTATCCTCACAACAACTTTGTGACATAGGTTAAGCTAAGAGTGAGGTCTTGGCTGAGTGGGGTCATGGCTGAGTGGGGATTTGAACCCTGGTCTCCCAAATCCTAGTCTAATGCTCTAACCACTACACCACACTGGCTCTCGTGAATTTAATTGCCCCAGCCACTGCTGCCTTTGGCCCTGCTCATCCCTGGCCCCTCAAAGCTTGTCCAGAACAGAATGCAGCCCTCAGGCTGTAGGCAGTGCTGAAATACTGAATGATCTCAATAGATATGACAGCTTTTTGTGTTCCTGTGCTATAAGACATACCTTTAATATTTTGGGGTTTGCAGTCAATAGGAGCAGTCAGGGCTAGAAGCGGGTGAAGGTGTATGTAAGTTCCTGGTCTATGATCCGCTGCCCCTTGTGGTCAACCACATGATCAAGCAAAGCACGCTAAGAGAATCCAGATGCAAAGTGAAAGCCATCTGTCTCATTTGCTTGCAATGGGAACTTTTGGAAGAAAGAACTCTTTTCTTGAACAAGCAAAACAATTGGGGTAGAGCAGAGCAGTCGGAGAGCCCTGCCACTGCTTCTCCACTCTAAATGGCTCCCCCACCACACACTGTAGGTTTCACTATGCATAGTGGTAAAGCAGTGGAGGCTGGTCCATTGGGGCAAGTGGGATACTGCCCTACCCAACTCAGGGTGTCCTCAGCCAGGCCCCACCTGCCCACCTCATTCTTCACAACAAGTTTAGCAAGTAGCAATGTCCATCAGTTTCCTCTTTCTCATCAGCCTTGACATTGCCATTCTAGAATGCAGTAGGGAAATGGGTGGGGACAAAACTAGAATTTGTTGGCTCCACCTATCATTGGCTTGATATTCATGAACCCTTTGCTCTGACCCCCTACTGTTGGCCTCCTTGCTTTCTGCCCCACCTATTCCAATGAGCTGCCACTGTGTATATGACAAGAAAGAACTGTAATGGGCTCAAAATGCAGGGATGGAATGAGAAGTGAAACCTATGATTGGTGGGGTGGGGTGGACAGAGGCAGGAAGTTAGGAAGAATTGGGATGGAATTGTAGAATCGTAGAATTGGAAGGGACCACAAATGCCATTTGGTCCAACCCCTGCAATGCAAGAATAGTTTGCCCAAGTTGGGGCTTGAATGCACGACCCTGTGATTACTGTAGGGGTCTTATGCTCTACCAACTGAGCTATCCACACATGAATGACAACAAGTAGGTGTGGGGAACTTTGGCCCTCCAGATGTTTCTGAACTGCAACTCTCATCATCTATTGCTTGCTGGGGCTGATGGGAGTTATATTTGAAGGGTCAAAGGTTCCCCACACCTTGCAAAGAGCAGAACTGGCTGGCTGGAACCCTGAACAGTAGCACCCTTTCACACTGCAATATTTTGTTCCACGTCCTACTTGGAGACTCATATTTCTAAGCCAAGAAATGGAAAACTGGGCAGCATAACTGTTGATTTTTTAAAAGGCATTAACATCACTTGTGGAACTTCCACTTGCAAAATCAGGTAAAATCAATTTGGGCTAGCAAGTAACTGTATGTTGTTTGGGGTGCAAGAGTCCCCATATTGCAAAATACCTCCTGTTTTAAAAAGATGAGTGGTTCCAATGGGAGCTTTCCTGTCAATGCAACCGGGGTGGTGTCCTACTTTACAGTGGACAGTCCTCTCTTTGGAGGAGTCTTTTATTTGAAAGCATGTCTGGCCCAATCCCAGTTGAAAGATAAAGAACAATAAGAGAGCAGAATTTGAGAATGAAAGTTGTCCGTCCATAGTTAGCACCCAGAAAACACACTAGGTCACTGTCTGAGATGTATTGCGTTTTGGTTTTAAATTGCAGAAAGCTTTCTAAATGCATGCCTATAAATCAATACATGAATGTCTGCTTCCCTGTTGCCTCCTTTTTGGGGTGTGTGGGTTGATGCAGTTTTCCTTTTTAGTGATGCACATGCAGCCACCCTAATGCAAACAGCTGGCATGGGAGGGCTGCTTGCAACTAAGGCAAAGGAAAAATAGTCCTATTCCACCAGGGTCCCAATCCAGATGAGGCACTCTCATTCTCTCTCACACACACAAAACACCTTCTATTTACTTCTAAAATATATATTCTTCTTAACTATAGGACTAGTGTGACATCTAGTTTAGCACATCAATAGAGAGGATAGTTGCATGCTGGCGATATACACACAAACAGCGCTCTAGATGAAACATAGCCTTGGAAGAAACTGGATGCCCCAGAAAGCTGCCCATTTCAAAGAAGGGCTTATGTCTTTCCCCTCCCCCTTCCAAAATGGTTTTAAAATTCAGCCCTCAACTTTCACCAAAAAGAAAAAAAAATCTGTCTCTAATTTCAAACTCAAATAAGCACCCAGCTTGGTGGCCTTTGTTTTGTTTTCTTCTCCCCAACTCCTCCCTGGCATTGCATAACAAAAGTGTCTAAATTCACACCATCTGGCCGATAAAGACCTAGGCTCACTGGCCGCCTGGCTCAGCTGATTATGTCTGCTGCTGTCTAGTCTGGGCCTTGTGGCGAAAGTCACAGCTGTGGGTCTCGCTTGCACTCAATGCAACTCTGTTATTAGCCAGCTGTAGGCCCCCGAGACTACTTCTGTTCACATTATAATACCTTTTCACCCCCCTGAGCATCAAGGGCACTGGGGCTTTCTGGCAACAGCAAAACAAAGCAGTTTTCCTCTTAGTGAATAGTTGGCAAGACTGGGGAGTGGGGAGGCAGGGTTATTCCAGGAGGGGAAATGCCTTATTTTTATCCATCATATGAGCAAAGATTTTGCATACGTTTGTATTCAGCTAAGAGGATCGATGGCTTATGTGCCTAACTTCTCCCATCGGAACTATATTCTGTAGAAGTTTCATTTAAATCAATGAAGCTTCACAGAGCACACTTTAAAGATTTTAAGGTGTCAACACCAACAGCTTGACTCCACCCTCCAAGTACTAAACAAGTACACTAATTATTGTGAAACAGAGATTTCCCCTTCTTCTACCAGTGACACATCATTGCATCTGCATAAATATTTAGACAACATCCCTGCTAAGCTCACATCTGTCACTCGGAGAAAGATGTAGGGGATGCTGGATACACTTGTCTGCATTTGAGCTGAATAGTCTTGCAGTTCCATACGACAAACCAGAAAGATGTTTATCTTCTGACTGAGGCTGAAAAGCAAGGCCTGTCACTCAAAGACAATGGGCATCCACTTGAACGGCAAGGCTAGTACAGTACATTAAATTTTGATATACTGTTACTAATGCAGGCTAAACTAGGAGCTTTAAAAATTGATGCTGCTTCTTAAGCAGCTCACAGTGAGATCTGATTATTGGGCTTAAAATAAAAGTGTCAAAATTAACTAAGCTTCAATAGGTTATATCAAATCTTATTCCATGTGAAATACATCCTTATGCTCATTTTGTTGTTTTCTTTTTTAAAAAAATCCAAATTTATAAAAGTTATGTCTACATAAAGACTTCTGCTCAAATTACCCGATTAAGGTTTTTATAGAGAGCTCTTGATTTGGTTCACTAATCCACGCATTACATTGAAAGGACATCAGAGAATTCTCATTCTTCCTCAGTTAATCTATCAAGCAAGGTGGTTACATGTTAACAAATAATTATTTTATAACCAGAGAGCCTTTTTTGCCATCACAATTAATGCAAAGCATTTGATGTATAAGCCAAGGCATAAGAGCCCAAGAGTTCTGCCTGCATATTCATGTAATATATGAGCAGTGATATGGCAGTGTGGGGAAAACACTAGCCTCCATTTATCATATGTTATAACCCTTGCGAGAAGAATCTATACAATGTCAGATCACCCCCTTTTTCTTAGATAATCATGCTTATGTTAAAGCATTTCACAGGAAATGCTTTCCTATTTGTAAAACTTCTTTTGAAGTCCAAAAGTAAAGTACACACTGAACATCTCATTCCTAACTGATGACCAGAATACAGTGTTATTCTCTGATAAGGAAAAAGATTTCACACAAAAAGATGCTATGTTTACCCTCACAGTCACACAAATTAAGCATGAGTTTTGTCTCACAAAATGGAACGCTGTGCTTGAGATAATCAACAATTAATTATAACGTCATATTAATGTCAAGTTGTACTCTGTCACTAAATTTTGTATAAAATTACCTCCCCCTCCCATATTTGTGATGACCGGGTATATTTAGCTAATGAAACTTGACTTACTTTTACTTGGTATGACCTAGCAAAAGTTAATTGCCTTTAAATCCAATTTATTTCAGTAGAAGGGATTTAAACACATGCTTAACTCTTCCCTTAAAATCAATGAGAGTTAAATGTGCTCCATTGTGGCTGGATTGTGTCAACTGTATTTTGCACATATAAATTTGATGCACTTTGGGTTGTATTCAATGTAGCACTAAAGTGAACATTTTGTCAGTGTGAGGATTTCTCCTTGCACAAAGGAACATTCTCGTACTGCTATCCTAAGAATTTTATGTGCACTGATCATGCTCAGATATTAATACCATGCCATGAACACAATCCTGGCACAGTTTTAAACCTCAAAACCAAAGTTAGGAAATACTTTCATTAGGATCAACGAAAGTGACACAAGACTGTGGCAAGCTTTTAAAGTTTCCAAAATCTTTGCCAAGCAAGATAGTACACAATGTGGTGGGTGGGTGTGGGTGTGTGGGAGAGAGAGAGAGAGAGAGAGAACACAAGAACAATTACATCTGTCTTCTGCTTGGAGGATTTTAGATTGTAAACTTCTTTCAGTTAAGATCCGCCCTTCTGTACTTTATAAAACATTTATCAATGGCATAAGACTGACAAAAACACAGCCTTCATATTCAGACTTGCTTACAGCCACATGGTCTGATAAAGAGCACACAGACTTAGAGACATAAGAGTCACACCATTTGCCTATGTATCTCTAAGCCACCTACTGTTTACTGACTAACTGGCTTTCCAGGGTTTCAGACAGGGGACCCGCCTAACCCTATCTGGAGATGCCAGGAACTGAACCTGGGATTTTCTGCTTGCAAAGTAATGTTCCACCACTGAGCTATGGCACTTTCCAAAATAAACATGCTTTTGCATGTCCATAATGAAAAATATTTGAAGACCAACATGGAGAAAACACATGCAGCAATTCCTATTGTTTTCACACATACAAAGCCACTGTTATCCTTTTGGATGCATTCTTTCCACAATTTCACTGATATACCAACTTTCTGATTATGAAGAACATGTACACAACTTTCAACAGAATCCATGTGATTTGGGGGGGGGGGCTTAAATAGAAAGAAAAAGCATGTCAGCATTTGAAATACCATATACGTATTGAGATCAGTTGTGATCTCTTTAGAATCTAGAGAAAAATTGTAAGGGCCCTCTTTAATTTTAATTTTTGCACAACACCTAGCAGTTTAAAGTACTAGAGAAAACACATATGGCCAAGCACTGCTAGACTAAAAAACACCTGAAGCCCTTGGACAATGGAGTCAGACTAAGATCAAGATTGGTCTCATGTTTCTCAGCTGAAGAAAATACCATCTACCAACTTCACTCTAAGAATATGCATTTTTACTCAGAAGTAAGTTTCATTGGGATGTATCCAGCTAAGTTCCACTCGGAATAAACTGACTTAATTTGATGAACCCAAGTTAGCTAGGTCCATCAATTACATCAGGTCTTCTCTGAGCAAGACTAACACTGGGTACAGCCATTGTACTTTTACTAACAGGGAAGTGTGCATAGGATTGCAGCTTTAACATAAAGATCACTGCCAGTTTGCACTGTCATGTGCCAACTAGGACTTTCACCCAGTTAAAGAAATCATATGCTGCCATCTTAAATGCACATAGTATGGAATAAGCCCCAATGAACACAGTGAGTTTAATGTCCAAGTATGTACAAATAAGATTGTGCTATGAGTCAATTCATCATATTTGCTGTATTAAAGCTGCATACATTTGCATATGAATAAACAAACACATGCTTCAAGAAGAAATTGATTTTAGATCACGAAAATACCTGTGTTACAATGTAAACCTGCTTAGAAGATGCAATCTCCCTACCCCACCCCAGGTGTGTAGCAGAAGAATGGAATGCTTCTTCTGATATGGTGCCTGCAACCCTCAGATTCCATTAAGTAATTGTATTGCAAAATTTTTATTAAAAAATTAAATACCTACTACCCAGTTAATCTGCTGGTGTGCGCACATACACACACAGCAGAAGATTGTCAATTTAATTTAATCAAAGCTAATTGATGAATTGGTTAAAAGTTGCAGCAAAAATGAAAAGGGGGACTAGAAAGCAGGTTAAAAGTTACCAGATAGGTAAGATATACATACTCATTTGCCTGTAAGTGTGCATCCAGGAATATCCACACTTTTAATGCATGAAGTGGAGCATGCTAACCATGGGCATAGCCAAGGGGGCAGGGGGGCAGTTGCCCCCCTAGATCAAGTAAACAATAGAAATACTTAACTACCTGACCAATCACATTGGTCCGGCCCCCCCCCCAAGTCCTGCCCACCACAAAAATCCTGGTTATGTTTGTGATGCTAACCTATACACAGGAGCAAGGGGCAAGGGAGGGGGAAGCTCAGGAAGAACATTTCAGTCCAATCCTAAATGTAAGTCCCATTGAGCTCAATGGGGCTTAGTCCCAGGTAAGTGGGTATAGGATTGCAACCTTTAGGGGCTGAATTGGTGTTCTCTGCTTGCTAACAAAAGGGCAAGTTTTAATGTGGTATAACAGAGGAATCCAGTGCAACAGCAGCACTAGCAGAAGCATGTCGCACAACAGATTGCACAATCCATCGTGCAACTAAGTTACTAGCAACCTGCTTATGCATTTACTTGTGCAACAACGTTCCGCTGGCATGAGCCATTTCACCAGCAGAACCAATATACCACTAAATGCCATTAACACAGCACTATATTGGAAACAGCCCACTGTGTGTGTGTGTACACCCATGTAGAACTTTGCAGTGCTAATCTGACAGATTTTCCAGGAAAAATAACAAAAAGTGTAAACTAAAGGAATCTATTGATCAAATTTTCCACTCAGCAAGCCTGAAACTGGTTGTGTCTAATAGATGCACAGCTGGATGCTAAAGCACACTTCCACAACTTTCCTACGTAAGTTTATTTCCATAGAGTCCACAGCACAGTCCAGGGATGCTGAATGGTAAATAACACGTTTTCATGGAAAAGATTCTACATTCAGATCCCACTACCTTCAGATAAGGCTGAGTGGATTGGAGCTGGAGAACCTGCCTGAAGCCCAGGAAGAGGGAACCTGAGGTCTCCCAGGTGGACTACAGCTCCTACCATCCCATCAGCCCCAGCCAGCAGGGCCAAGAGGTCAGGGTGATAGGAGCTGTTGTTCTATAGCAACTGGAGGATCACAGGTTAAAAATTTATTTTGGACTTATATGATCAGGATCTTTCTACAAATAATGCAAACTTTTCACTCCTTTCATTGTGCAAATCACACATCGCACCAATGAAAAGGGGTTGCTTTATTTTAATACATTGATAGTCTGCCATTCTTCCATTATAGAGTTTAAAGTGGAATATATGGGGTTCAGGGGTTCTGTCACTGAGCAGACCCAGACCTGCTTAGCTTCTGCAAGGTGGCTGCATATTATGCCCTCAGACTCATAAATAACGGAAGCTGTCTTACCTGCACATAACTTCATGGGTGAGTAAAACTCTGCACATTTCTGGATTCTTGTTTTGTCCTTCATAGGCGATAGGCTATAGAAATGTGAACAAGCATTGAGAGATGGGAATTAGCAGTAGTAGCAGCAGCAGCAGCAGCATGTATTAGTAGTAGTATTATGTTAATTGATTTTTTTAAAAAAGAAAGGGAGAAAAGCAGGTCTGATTATTGAAAGTATTATTTTTTTTCACATAGCAGGCAATCTATGCATTAAAAAAATCTCACTAGAAATAGTTTGGATATGAGAAACACCAACACTTGATTAGAATGCTACAGACATAGCTTTGATTAGGAAAAAAATCAAGTAGGTAGGAAAATTAAAGGGCAGGAGACAGACAATTTGCTTGATCTTACCTGTTTTGTGACTGAGTCAATGAGCCGAACGAAGAGATCTTGTTCAGTTCTGACACCTACAGGGAACATTGAAGAACATGATAGAATAAAAATAAGACAATTCCAAAGGATCAGTTCCCCAAGTCATTAAATTAGGAATGGGGAACCTGTGGCCCTCACAATGATGGTGGCCTACAATGCCCAGCATCCCTGGCCATTGGCCATGCTAGCAAATGAGAGTTCAAGTCCCCAACAACATCTGGAGGGCCACCAATTCCCCACTCCTGCTCTAAAGTCATTCCTGCTCCATCCTCACTTGATCCCTCTTCTGATCCAAACAGATCCAGATCGATATATTCATTGGTGCTGAGTTGAAAATTGCTCTTACATTTTCCTCCACCCCCTGGCCATTCCCCTTCTATTAATGAGAAATGAAACTGCATTTGAAAATTATCCAAGGGGAGAGAAAATTTCAGTGACATTCTAATGAGTGGAATCCTACTTCCCTTTTTAAGTGTCCAAGGTGTGCTTGCATTGTTAAAACCGTGCTTAGGGAAGACAATCATACTCGGCTACGAGTGATCACCGAAGAAGAAGAAGCAAGAGTACTGTATCTTTTCTTTCACACTACAAATCATCTCACCAGTGGTCTATACCCTGTAGCCTTCCTATGCTTCAATTAAAGGCCAGAGCGAGAAATCATGTGGCAACTCCTCCCATGAGCCTGCAAGTCTGCAAACTGCTGGGGGTGTGGGGAAGGTTTAGTGGAAAGGAATATATGTGAGGGTTACCATATTTCTAACAAATTTGCAAAACAAAAAAAAACCTGAAGTTTTGGAGCTATTTTTAAGGAAAATCACCCAAAACAACACTGCCAACATGGATTGCCATACGTCCAGATTTTCCCAGATATTTTAGAGATTTTTGCCCAAACACCTCTTCCAACTGCAATATTCTGCATATGTTTGGGAAATTCCAGACGTATGGGTGTGCCACCTCTGGCCACCTCACAACAATAAGGTAACATAAAAATGCTGACCCAACCAAAATTTGAACGTTCCCTGAAAATGAGGCAAAAAATAAAAAAATTGAAGCCATTTTTGCAAAGGAAGAAAACTTTCAAGAAACTGAAGGTACAAGACTAGTGTTCATTCTCTTCTCTCTTATCTAGTAAAGCTGCCGAAATGAGTGGTGTGGCGGGGGCTGCTGGTGCCCAGGAACAGGCAAGTGTTGCACACACACACACACACACACACACACACACACGTACACACCAGTGGACTGGGCGACCTACGCTGTGAATGGAGTGGTGGCCTAACATGAACATTTCTTTGCAACCTCAAAAGGAGTTAATTAAACAGATTATCACACTTATTCACAACACCAGCCCAATGTACTTTATGCAACGGCCAGTCTTTTAAAGAATTGTGGAGTTGGAAGGGACCCCTGAGGGTCATCTAGTCCACCCCCTGCTGTGCAGGAATTCTCGACACCCAGTCCCCCACCCAATTTGAAACCATACCAGATCCTGTTTAGTTTTACAAATGTGCTAGCCGTTTTATTTCACTATCTATTGAGAGCCAGTGTGGTCTAGTGGCTGGAGTGCTGGACACTCCCCCACCTCGGCCATGAAGAATTCTGGAGATTTGTTTTGGTGAAGGAAGCTTCAAAACTGGATTGAAATAGGCACTAGTCTCAAGGAGCATGTGCATCTCTATTTCGCCCTGCTGCTACTCCAGATTAAACAGGCTTCAGTAGTTTAAAAAAAGAAATGAAATGAAATGAGACCTACCAAACCTATTTACTGGAGATGAATATTTTTTTCAATTTTTTAAGAAATGAATTAAAAGAAGCAGTTTCCCATTGAATACATGCATCGGGTTTTGGTCCCATGTTGCCTTTTCTGGTCATATGAGTTTTTGAGGTTTTTTAAACCATTACAGTGGTACCTCAGGTTAAGTACTTAATTCGTTTCGAAGGTCTGTTCTTAACCTGAAACTGTTCTTAACCTGAAGCACCACTTTGGCTAATGTGCTGCTGCGCCGCCAGAGCACGATTTCTGTTCTCATCCTGAAGCAAAGTTCTTAACCTGAGGTGCTATTTCTGGGTTAGCGGAGTCTGTAACCTGAAGCGTATGTAACCTGAAGTGTATGTAACCCAAGGTACCACTGTACTGACCTGTCAATCGTATTTACCTGTGGGAGAATTGGGACCAGCATCCATACCAGGGTCAGTTATTTCTCTTTCGGACTGACTTCAACATGGAGGTGGGGGTAAAATTTCTGATTTTAGCTTTAATCGAGACATTATCCCTTTAGAACAGTGTTTCCCAACCTTGGGCCTCCAGCTGTTTTTGAACTACAATTCCCATCATCTCTGACCACTGGTCTTGCTAGCTAGGGATGATGGGAGTTGTAGTCCAAAAACAGCTGGAGGACCAAGGTTGGGAAACACTGCTTTAGAACACGAGCTCCCCAAATACTCTGGTCGCTCTTTCTGAACCCCAGAGGGAGGAGACTCACCGTTACTGTAAAGAAGCTGCAGTTTGTAGTGGGTCCCGTTATTGGTTTTCTCGTTGCCTTGTTCCTGCCGAGAAGGGAGAGAGAACTGATTCAAACAGGGTTGCCGGCGCAATATCCCATTTATTTTTATTCAGGAGCAAGTCCCACGTAGTTCAAGTAAGTGTGCATAAGGGTCTGGGTTAGCAGGCAAGTGTTTTACTGGCGCAAATGAGCCTTTTCTTGAGCTGGTCGAGCTGATCCGTGGTTTACTCGCAAGTCAGTCCCGTTGTCCTTCCAAGTAAGAGCGCCCAAGATTTGCCCACCCCACCCCTTCTCCTTAAGTGCTACAGAAAAAGAGAATTTGATGCGGAGGACTTTTGCACTCCGGAGAGCTGCTCGGACATTTCCGGCTTGCCTTGACCCGGGACGGAATTTTTGCCTCTAAAATCTGACGCCGGTAGCCTGTAGAGTTTAGTTTCGCTAAAATAAGTGTGTTTGTGTGTTTTAAATCGCGACTGATGGAGATGTGATGTTGCCTCCTGGACCGGCGATCCGGGATGATGGGGCTTTGGAGACAGAAATTTTAGCAGAGGGTTCATTTCAGTCTTTCCAGCACTTGACCTGGAAATTCCCTGGAAAAAGACGGGAGGGGGAGAAGGGCCCAGAGAGAAGTGCTGGGAAGGGAGGAGGAGGAGGACTTAAGATCTTATTTTAAAATTACGTCAGTACTGGACCAGAGAAGATCCCATCGGTTAATGACATGCAGTATAACTCGACAAACAAAACGCAGGGCGCTAGTTTTAAACGTATATGCCCAGTAGCCGCGGGGAACATCAGCTTCGCCAAAGTTAAGGACTTCTAAGCCCTGATGAGAATCGCGTAAAGAATGCAGTTCTTAAGCAAGCTTACGAGAGAGTAAACCCAACGGCGCACTTTTGAACGAACAAGGTTAGGCGCGTGCTGCAGAAGTGCTTAAGTCTGGCAGAATCGCGGCCGCTTTGCAGGAAGGTTTCCAAGACTTGCAGGAAGCGAAACTGACAAGCCTCTGAGCCCAGATGAAACCAACCAGCAAGACCTTGCTCAGAGGAAGTTCTCTTGAGCTGGTAGTAATGAATCGGAGCTGCACTTGCGGGGCTCAGGTGTATTTCGATCGGCGCTTTGCGCAGGAGAACCTCCTGGCAGTGGGTTGCGCCTTTTTAACTCCAGGGAGAAACTGATAAATCAATCCTTGCCAAGAAGATTCAGTTCCTAGGAATTAGCAGGAGCTGCGTTTGCTGCTGATTTTTAAAGGGCAATTCGAGGGTGTTTGAGGGTGCAGCTGAGTGCTCTTTCACAAGCCCCAATTCTAGCGATCGTTTTCTTAGAAGTCGGTAGCATCTCAGCTTGATTTATCTCTTTTAAAAATTGCGCTAACACTAAGGAGCGAGACACAAGTTGGGTGACGTGGAGGGCTTTTGGGGATGGGGTGGGGTGGGGGGCTCAGAGAGAGCGATCAAGCCTAATAAAAGCCTTACTTTGTCGTTTTCCACGAAGTCCACAAACGCCGTCCGCTCGATCTCCACGGGCTGCCCTTGCCGGTCGTAAAGCGCCAAGACGAAGTGGAAAAAATTTGACTTTCTCAAGTTGGAGGGCGGCTGCTTTTCGAAGTGGGCTCGCGACAAAGCCACGCCGCTGTGGAAGAAAGGAAAGGAAAAAAAGGAGGGAGAGAAGTGGAATGAATGAGTAAAGGTGAACGGACGTAAAATAGGCGCCGCGGCTGAGCGCGATCCTAAGCCTGCGCCCGGTGGGCCTCCCAACGCAGCGCGCATCCGAGTTCAACGTTGGTTTGCAGTCCTCGGTACAGCTTCCTAGGAGCAAGCCCCGCTGAATTCAGTGGGACTTCCTTCCAACAGTAAGCAGGCACAGGATTGCCACTGAGAGTTTCCGAGTCAAACACGGATAGGATCCGGCCGTTACTTTCATTTCCGCATGCTATACTCAGTCACACACAGAGAGAGAGACGGACGAGTTTTGTGACACTTTAAAAACCAACAGGTTTCTTCAGCCAGAAAACTAAAGTTCTTTTCATCAAATGCAAGAACTCTTTCCTCCTCCTCTTCTATTTCCAAATTATTTTAGCCCAGTTGCTAACCGTTAATATGTGCAGGCGTCTGACGGATCGGGGACTCTAAATTTCTGCCTCAAAAGATATTTGACAGGGCCTTTAAGGTGTCACAATGTTGTTGTTGTTGTTGTTTATTTACTTTTGGTAGTGGGCACGGAGGGGAGTGGGGGCGGGGAGCAGCACAGGGGAAAGAGCCCCGATTCACCTGCGAGAAGCCCGCCTCAGATTCTAGCACGGTTGGCTTGAGGTGGCCCAACATATTCCGCTTCCCGTGCCTGGGAGGCAGAATATCCTCCACATTTTATCATTGCAATATATGTAAGACAAAATTCAAATAAATCAGAATTAAAATAAACCAAGCTGTTTTCCTTTTGCT
Organism: Podarcis gaigeae; assembly: GCF_964106915.1. Lineage (NCBI taxonomy): Eukaryota > Metazoa > Chordata > Lepidosauria > Squamata > Lacertidae > Podarcis > Podarcis gaigeae. Next base: position 4,341,218 of record NC_139692.1, read on the forward strand.
AATCTTTAACGCTGCAACCCCCCCCCCCAAAAAAAAAAACACCTCAAAACAACTATTGCACGGACCGGGCTGCCTCCCCCCTGTCTAACAGTAAGGCCGGCTCCGCCTGATGACTTTCATTCTCATCTTCTTCGCTAACATTTTCTATCATTAATTCGGGGAAAGCTGAAGGATAATGATCCTTGGGGTACTTGGGGAGGGGGAGTTGTGGTGTTTGTGTTTTTAAAAGATATCCTGGTCATTTACCAGTACTAAACAGAAGCTCCGGAGCTGAAGGTCAGAGAAGAACCGGGAAATCTCCGAATCCGTTTCGTTTCTTGGGTGCCAGCAGCCTTCAAACATACGCAAATCCGTTCATTTCTCCCTCTCAACAGCCTGGTCTTGTTAGGAAGCAAGGTCCGTTGAGAAATAGCCCAGGGCAAAAGAGCTGGCTCTAAGCATTCCCAACCACCAAAGGTCCCTGTTCGCTTTAGACCCGATCCAGCTCGCCAACCCCCGACGCCTGAGGCTCAGTGGACTACTTTCAAGTTGCTGGTCCCGGGAGGAGATGCGGAAAGGGTCTGTCTTGTTAAACAGCAGCGAAGCCACTTCTGTGCGCTTCCCGTTAAGAACCCAATTCGGATCAATGAATGGTGATCAATGCGAGGGGCTTCCCCTCCCCTTCTATATGGCTGCCCCGTTTCGAAACGCATCGCTTAGGGGCGGTGCGGCGGGAGGAGGACAGCGTAGCACTGAACCGGGAAAGTTCATCGATTTCGGAGAAACTGCGAAAGGAAGTGCTCGCTTAAGCCCGGGGCGTCGATAGAGTGTCAATGGCACGATTTGCAATTTCCTAATTGCCAATGCAATCCGGCGCAGGGTCATTCGGAAATGTAGTCCTGCTGTTTTCATGGAGGCTTGCAAGCCAGGTAAGCGCTGTCTAAAACTGCCCTCTTGGCAGCCCCAATCCTCTCAACGAATTTAGTGAAAAGCAAGTCGCAAAGCTTTCAGCGGACTCTGAACTCTTTCAGGTAGAGTCGCGCGGTGAGAGCAGGGAGTGGAGTGTATCTGAGACAAGGCGCATACCTGTCGCCTTTACAACCTCCCCGCTTTCGGAGGAGGGACCGCTGGACAGGACGAAACTTCCAAGAGAAGGCAGGCCCATCCAGCTGGCTCCAAAGTCAAGGCGTTTAGGATTGGTGGCTCGCTGACCAGTGAACAAGCGAAGATAAATACTAGCGGGCCCTGCGCGCGTTCAGCAGATGTAGGCTAGGCGCCTTCACTGGAATAGATTCTCACTTGATCCAATCCGTTTCTTCGCTTACATGCAAGTTCCTCGGAGTTAAGTTTGCAAAGGATCGTATATTTGACTCCCCCTCCTCCCTCCAAATCCCTTTCTTCTTGCACGGATTTTATGCATATCTTCCGGAGTAAATCCTACCGCTTCAAATAGCCACCGCTGCCGTTGTTAACTGTGCAAAACAATAGGAGTTGGGCATTGACTTTTGACTCCGGCCTGCTGCCTGCTTCGCTCTCCTGCCCTGTTTTATGAAGGGTTACTCTAAATCTCACGGATCCCACTGGGACTTCCTCCCATGTTAACTTCGCAACCCTAGACATGCCTGCTCAGAAGTAAGTCCCATTGGTTTAATGGGATTCGCTCACAGGTAAATGTATAGGGTTGCAGTCTGAGGATACAGGCAGTCTTACCGGTTCAAGATTACCTGTTCTAGGCCCGTTTACGCTGGGGAGAAGCCCCATTAGATTCCGTGGGGCTTATTTCCCAGTAAATATGCAAAAGGTCGAGTCTGAAGAAGGGTCAACGCTATAGCATTTTAAAAACATAATTCTGATAATTCCCACTAAAAGCAAAAGGATTTATTTCCAGGAAAAATTGCTCAGGCAACACCCTTTGACCTAGGAAGTTTGTTCAGGATTGGGGCAGCCTGTTTATTCATTGGCAGGAAATGGCGGGACACAACTTTCCAAGCATGTATTGAAGACCAAGAATTAATTTTGGCTTACCCCGCTTTAAATCCCCGAATTAACCCCGGATTGCACTATCACAACACCGAGGAAAATGGGGAGACACTTGCGACTGTTTGAAGATCCAAAAATCCTACTTTATTTTCTAGGAAAGTCTAATTGCCTAACCTCGCTTCCTCGAATAAATCCCAGAAAGTTTAATGGGACTTCCTGCTAATTTAAACATGCGTCTAAGAGCATTGGAAAGGCATTTAAAATTCTATTTCCCTTTAAAAAAAACCTTTCCACTGAATTTAGTTAACACCGTCTGGACAAGAAAAGTTTTATTTCCTCATTTCATTACGGCAGAGTTTTATTTCCTCAACGGAGTTTGAAAAGTTTTGGGCGGTTGTTTGTTTTTGCGCCTCCAGGTGGGAAGACCTGTTAGAACAATCAGAGGGGGAAAACCTCCCCCAGCGAAAGCCGATCCTGCCGCTTTCTTCGCAGGAGGAGGGAGGCGACGGCCCTGGAGAGAAGATGGATGTTTATTTTCGCTCTCTTGCAGGGTAGACTGAATTCTCCCTGCCTTCCAGTTCAGCCCGGAAAATCCTGTCATCTGCCTAGGAACAGAAACTTTTCCTACTCCTGGAGCCCAGCACCGCTCTGACCCGTCTCCGATTTTCTCCTCTGCAGATTCCAGATCTATTGGGAAATTGATTTAGGAAGGAAATCCACTTAGCAAAGCTGTGATCCTGCAGACTGGCGCTGATGCGCGTTAGGTAAGAAGTCCCGTCAAACTCCAGAGGCGGCCGCCCGGCGAAGAAGCGAGCGCGGGTTTGCCACATTAAAAAGTCTTCGGAACACGCGCGCAAGTTCTACCTAGGTGGATCTAAACGGATCGGTGTCAGTGGAAGCTGCTCCGGGCAAACACCTTTTGCATGAGAGTCTTGTCAGGCCACGACTTCAACCTCACAAAAAATCCTCAATGCGAACAAAAAAGTCTCGGCTTACTTCAAATCTGTGCCTTCCTTGTCGGGCAGGTGTTGCTGGAACCGCTGGAACTTATTTGCAAGGACGCGTTTCCAGGATCGGCGCGCTGGTTTTCATCCTCTCCCGCTTTTCTTAGAAAGCAAATCTATCGCACGGACTTAGCAGTCGGTGGTGTCTCGGTTCCTAATGCCAAGAGCCGCCAGAAGGAGCCGCGGGGTTGATCTCTGTCTTTGGAGAGGAGTTTTAGACCCTCCTCGGGCTGCGATCCTCCTCCAGCACTCTTTTCGATAAGTCTCAGAGTTCAAAGGAAATTACTTCTGTGTAAGCACCCATTAGGTCTGGGCTAGGATATTTGCCCGGCGCAGCTGGCCGATTAAAGCGCGGCGGGGTCTGGGCGCCGATGGAGTTTGCTCCTGCGCCGGTGACTTTCCTTTTCGGAAACTGAGCTTTAAAGCCTCCGGATTCTCTCGGCTTTAGTCAGCTTCCCTTCCTGAAGGCCGTGGCTTAAAGCCACGAAAGATCCGCGGCTCTTTTAAAGCCTGGGATCCATAGTGATCTCTCTTCCTCCACGTTTCCTTCTGTGGATCTTCTTTTCGGGTCAAGAGCATTTGGGACCGCTCGGTCTTAAATCCCATTTGTTACATGACTCCGAATTAAAAGTTAGTCTGCCTTGCGCAGAGTGTGTGGGTTGCTAAGTGAGATCAATGGTCCGTTTTAGGGCACAGATTTCTTTGAAACTCCCGTCGGTATATATTCATTGTTATTATTTAGCGCAGTTTACTTTCAGTAGAGCTTCAGCCGATTTCAGATCTTTACACCCCAACACAAATCCATTGTCGCTCCATTGACCGGAATGTCATTTCCTGCCGACTTATATATTATATATTTAAGGCGCCTCATCTTAAGCTTGCTTGCTCCAAAGTAAATCCCATCGACTTCAATTAGATTTACAGCGCAACCCTAACCCTACCTACTCAGAAGTTAAGTACTAGTGAATTCAAAGAGGGTTTACTCTCGGGTAAATGGAGTTAGGATTGCACCCTTACAAATATGTGTTTAGGATCGCAGCCCCGCTCGCTTTAAATCCGCTTCACTTCGGCTCAACTACCCTGTAGCTATCAGATTATTGTTAGTTTTTCCAGATTAGGTCATTCAATTTGCTTGCAACCCTGTCGCCGGCCCCCGGCATTTTAAGGCTGCAATCCTGCCCCAAATTACTTCAGAGCAAGCCCCATTGAAATCTACTTTTGAGTAGACATGGTTAAAATTGCGCTGTAACGTGGGATGCGTAGTGCCCCTCTCCCCCACCCCCCTAACATTTTAGCATCCGGGCTTTGAAGTGTGGCATAAATTTAAAAGGCGGTGTTGTTTTTTACTTAAACTGAGTCATGCAGCTGCAGGCTGGGAGAACCTGGAGAAGATACTCTGCATTAACATCTGCAAGTTCCTCCATCCTTCAGGGGCTTATGCTGAAAGCTGATTTCAGACGAACCTCCTGAGTGTATGAACTGCGATGGCGACAGGGCAAGATTTGGGGTCAGAGGTCTAGGGCCCCCACTCCGCCGATTAAGCGTGGGGCTCGCTCACCTCACTGAAGTCAAGGAAGCAATGCACATTCTCAGCTCGAGTTGGGGTGGCGCATAATGAGCGCCCTAAGTCCAGCAGCGCTATCTGAATTGGGGCCAGGGAAGATCAGAACGGTGGATTCACCGCCTGCATCAATGATCCTCCTGTCTGCTGGCAGGAAAGCATCCTGGTTGTGGCGGCGGCAGGACTGCAGCCTAAAATCACCTAACAGCATTTAAACTGCAGAAGAACAGAACAGCATCCCTATAAGTGTCTGCAAACATGTCCCATGGTGCCCGTTCCTTAAGCGGGGGGTGGGGTGGGGGCTAACAGCACGATCCTTGGGATGTAAGTAAGCCGCTGAAGTACTCGGAAGTAAACCCCTTCCTTTCGGAGGAGCCGAAGACTTCCTTGGAACAAAGTCTCCAAAACTCAATGGCACTTGCTTTCCGGTAAGACATCGCTGGGATTTCACAGTTAAAGCGACTCCCACCCTCGCCAAAAAGGTATTACACTGATTCTGCCCCCACCAGGGGAAAGGCCGTAGCTTTGGAGCATGCGGGATCTCCCCAGCTGGTCCTGGTTATCACGAGTGCATTAAAACGTAAATAAATAAACGGGAATCGCCGGGATCACAGCAAGAGCCTCCGGCGGTTCCAGAGTCACTGCGGATCGTTAACGGGTTATTTGGAGAGAACTACGAGGAGCAAAGGAAATAATCGTCGCGATCATCATCACTTTTTTTCTTTTTCAAGACTCAGGGTTTGGTCCACTTACCTTTGAGCGGCGACGTTAGCGTCCACCACGCCGACATTCCTGACCCAGGACCGGACAGGATCCATCTCCGAGCCCAGCACCTTGTCTTTCAGGATGGGTCCTCTTCCTAAAGTATCTTGGATCCCAAACATTGGAGAAGTTTATTCCAAAACACAAACCAAAACTACGGTCCCCACCCCACCCCCGCAACGCGCGCTCCCCTTTCCGGACGAAGCTGAAACTTCAAAACAAGGAGACGCCGAAATCCCAAGAAGTTGGCCTGAGCGGGCTCCTTCCGTCCTTAAGGAGGACCTGGGCTGCTGCTCTGACACTTTAAGAAGAGAAAGGGAAGAAAGGAGTGGAGGCGGGGGCGCTGCGCGAGTTCTCCGTCCCTCTCTCGCTTCTCGCAGATCGAAGTTGTTGCTGCTGCGCTGATCAGCCCCTGCCGAGGCTGGCGATCATCTTCCGAAGAGGAGAAGGCGGGACAGCGCGGTCCTTGCTCAGCCTCAGGGATCACCTGCTCGGCGGAGACACCCGGCTCGCCTTGACGGCTCCCTAATCCACGAGGAAAAAGAGGAAGGGAAGGGAAGTGGGCGGGGAGGGAGGAAAAAAAGAAAAGAAAAGAAGCCGGGGATCAAGGGGGAAAGAAAAGGACGCGGCGCAGCTAAGGAGAGTCTGATTACAGCCTCTGAACCCGCAAAGCGCGGCTGGTTTTCGGTGCCCAGATCCCCATGAATGGGTTACAGCGCCGGGAGAGAACGTCCTAGGAAAAGGGGCGGAGCGCGCTGCCAAATAAGGCGCCGTCATTTGCATAGTGTCGCCCCATTGGACGAGAAGGGGAGACTCGGTCTCCAAACTGATACACGCGGGCAGCGGCGGCGGCGGCGGCTTACAAGGAGCGCGGAATTAAAACAACAACAACTGGTGGGCGGGGCGCGGGAAGAGGGCAAGGCGAGTATGTAAGTTGCTTACCAAATACTTTGTATGCGGCTTGTTAACCTCTGGTTCTGGAAGAAGGGGAACGAGATCAGCTTCCTTCGCGGCTGCAAATGTTACTCTTCCTCCCCCGAGCGTCGTCCCATTTTCCCCCCGTGTTCCATTTTATAGTGTAATAGTAGCAATAAATTAATTAATTCAGAATGTGTTGCTGTGTCATATATATCGTTTCACGCTTCTGGTGGAAAACAGGAAGGACTTTGAAGAGGGAAAGAGATCCCAGCAATGTGCTATTTGTGAGTAGCGGTAGGACTCCCAGTCTTACACGCTTACTCGGTAGCAAGTCCCTTGGAAAGCAGCGGCTTATTTCTGAGTAGATATGCATAGGATGGGGCAGAAAAATACTTCTTTTAAATTCTCTGTTTGGGGGTGCTTGGGATGGGGATGAGGAGGGGATCCAGCCATACATCTCGATCCATCTTCCAAAAATTTCACAGCTCCCGGGATCTGGATATAGGCACCCCCTTGTTCTTCACACACATCAGGCTCCCACTTCTCAGAAAAAGCCAAGGTTGGTTGTTGTTCTTTAGCCCTTTGCAGTCCGATCCTATGCATATGTACTCAGAAAAAGCCACAGCTTCCAGAAGGACTTACTCTCAAGTAAGCGTGCAGAGGATTATAGTCCTCTTGTCATATATGTCCTAGGTGTGTGTGTGTGTCCCCACACATGGAGACACAAAACTTCTTTGTAATGAATCATGCAAAACATACTGACCCAACGTTGCAGCCTCTCCATCCACCCACGCTCATTTTGCTGGAAATAATAGCATCTCTATATAAATTAAGCTGGCTTGGTGTCATTTACCTCCCACCCACCCCCCTGTTCCTTTTGTACTGAGATCTGGGGTATAGATCTGCCCCTGAAATCTATATAACACCAACGCGAAAACAGATTTCAAGACAATGAATGCAAATCTGGACTCAGAGACCATCTGCCAGATGAGGGAATCAGATGTCCCCCAGTTAAAGCGACAGAGCTCATTATGCACAGCTCCCCTCTTAAACTCCTCTCGCTCTTAAAGGTAACGTGGAACACCGCTTTCAAACCAAATCTTAGTGTTAGCCTAGACTTTTAAAACTTACGTTTATATTTCTGTCGCAAGAGTGGTTTTGCCCTTTTTATAATCAACCCTTTAAAATGCATAAAGGTTTACAAATCTTTTTAAGGAATAGACTTGGGAAGTATGTATTTGTGTGATGGGGTGGTTTTTCTCAGGATTAGAAGGGGTTGGGAAAAGAAAGGGTGATTTCTAAATTATTCTGTCCATATTCATGACAGCTCTGGCGTTAGATGACCTAATAAATCTAAAGCCACCGCGGTGCACAGATACTTAGCATTTACCTCCCTCTCTCCATCCACCAATGGATATTATCCTAGGAAATGAGATATCTCAATATAAGACTTTGCTTCTATTTTTAAAGGAATTTCGAAAGGTTGTTGTTGTTTCTAAAGCAAATTTTAAAATAAAATCCTAGCACAATTTGTCCTTTCTGTGATGCTAGATACAATCCTGGGGGAAATCCCAGCGGGATTTTCTCCTGCGCAAAGTCGCCTGAATTAATGCGAGCAGGATGTGGCTGTTGCGCGGCTCCCTTGCTTTTCGTTGGAGCTTCCGCAAGAGAACTTCCCTGGTCTGTCAGGCAAGGAACAGAAAAAGTCTCCAAGCCGTTGGTCCTCTATAAATGTTCTTAAGCAATACCTTAAACCCCTGAAAGGATTTGCCTGCACTGAGCAGTCCTTACTTTTTAAGGCAATGACACTAATTTCGTTTTCAACGCGGCGCGATCCTGTATCACGTTTGAATGGTACCCATCACATTTATTGCGCCCTAAAGTTGCACTGAAATGAATGGGGTTTTTGAGTAAATTGCACAGGGTAGGATAACGCGCTCTCCGCCAACGGCCAACCCCGTGGATAACAAAGCCGTTTACTCCAACTCAGCAGGTCTACTCTGGAGCAAATGGAGGCTGATGAGTAAATTACGGTGGCCTCAGTGGCTGCACTGTTACCATCGCTTCTTCCGTGGATTTCAACGAAGCTACCTCTAGAATAAACGGTTAAAGGGCTGCAACTTCCATCGCACGAAGACAGTTTTCAGCTTTATTTCCAAAATCTTGGCTCTGTGGTCAAGCACAAGAAGGGGTTAATGAAACATCACTGATACTCTCTATCTATTGTGTCTGTGTACAAACACACACTTCCTCCCTAAATGGAACTGCAAACCGTACACACGCTTACCTAGGAGAAATTCCCAGTGAACTCAAGCGGACTTACTTCTGAGTAGACATACCTAGGATTGAGCTGTAAAGGATGCGATCCTAGAACTCATATATATATATTTAAAGCACATTTCACACGGCTTCTTCCCAAGAACTCTGAGAACTATAGCTTGTGAAGGATGCTTGGAGCTGTGGCTCTGTGGTGGGAACTACAGTTCCCCGGATACCTTTGGGTGGACCACGTGCTTTACATGCATGGCGTGGAGGTCAGTCAGACTTGCGGAGGGTCGTTCTACAAGCTTGTAGTCCTGTGCATGCTTCAAAGGAACCCGGTTGAACTCAACGGGATCGCTTCTGCGCTAACACGTTGAGGATTGCCGTCACAGATAAGCGAAGTGACTGGCTTTGCTCAAGCAGATTTGTGCCGGGGTGTAAACGTGCTCTCTTCCCGGGCGAGGGAAAACAGGAACACGCACACAGACAGTGTCCTGTGTGTCCCGAAGCTCCTGAGGGATTCTGGCTTTAAGGGAAGGGGGAGAGAAGGTCAGGGGATGCGGTCAGGAACTGGGCTGCCTTCTCGCCTCTTAACAGCTGCCACCAAAATTTTGCGCTTCAGGGAAAACGAGCGAAGCCTGCCTGCCTGCCTGCCTGCCTCCCCATCTTTCTCCCCCATAGCCCCAACTCAAGGTGAACCTTCCCCGGGTCCAAGGCCAAGTTAAGGGCCCGCCGCGGATGCGGTGCAGCGCATTGGAAACTGCGCAAACTAATCCAAACCTGGGACTTCAGTTCCGACTGCTGAGGCAGGTTGAAGGCGCTTCAACGCCTTTCTAGAGCACACCCGAAAGTGGCGCAAAAGAGGAGCGGGAAGAGGAGCGTGACCCTCCTAGTTCATCTCCCGAAACCTTTCCCTCCATGGGTGTAGCGAGGATTTTTTTTTGGGGGGGCAGGCTTTTGTTAGAGGGGCAGGACCCCAGATTTGTATTGATTTGTATTGATGGGTGCAGCTGCCCCCTTGGCCACGCCCATGTTTCCCTCTCTTGCCTCGGTTTACTACCTCGCTCTTGTTGTTTTTAAAGCCTCAAGCCCTCCTTCTTCTGGGAGGATTTCAGAACCAGGTACCGGAACTGGGATGTGTGCAACCTGGGCTTTGTACACATCATTAATTTAAGCAGACAGGCACATAGCTCCGCCGCCATCACTACACACACAGGCACACAACCTTGGTTTACTCCTCACCGTGCCACAGTTCCCAGCACCCTTAATAAACTACAATTCCTAGGAGACTTTGTGGGGGCAGCGGAGCAGAAGAATGCTTTTTGATTTAAACGTTATCTGAGTCGCGCAAAAGGTCCAACAAGTCAATTTCCGTGCAGTTAGTAGTAGTAGTAGTAGTAATAGCAATAGCAGGAGCCTATGCAGGTTTAATTAGAGTGCTGTAGTAGAACCTGGGAGACGAGGGTTCAAATCCTCTCTCAGCCGGAGTCCGACTTCCGGAGGCGGCGCGAACGGCAATGTAGGTCAATTGAGTTCATTGGAGGAATTATAAATTATAAATGTTAATAATGATGGTGATGGTGATGGTGATGATGATGATGATGATGAAAAGGAAGAAGACCATTCAGTTTAGCATTATAATTGCTATTAATTCTATTGTCAAGGGAAACTCCCCCCTCCCACCTGAAGCAAATACCCCTTTGTTACATATTCTAGGATACAGCCATTGCTTCGATGAAAAGAAAGCAAACGTCAGACAATCGCTTTGGCTTGGTAGGTTTGGCGGTTCGGAAGACACTCTTTTTAAACCACAGACGTATAAGAATATCAGAAGCTCTGTGCTGGATGAGATCAAGAGTCCTCTAACCCGGCATCCTGTTCCCTGCAAAGGCCAATCCGATGCTCTGGGGAATCCCGCAAGCAAAGCCCAGTCCTTTCCTCCCCGAAATTGATACTGACTCTGAAGCTGGAGGTCCCGTTTAGCCCTGGATAAAAGCGTTGACAGACCTTTCCTCCTCCACGAATGAGAGGAATCCGCTTTCAAAGCCGTGTAAACCAAGGATCCTGTGGCGGAGGGTTCCACAAATTAACGACGCCGGAAGGGAGCGTTTCTTGCTCAGAGTTACCAGCAGCCGAAAGAAAAGAGCTTGCCACCTCTTGGCCATAAACCCATCTTCCTACCCACTACGTAATTCGGATTAAGCAACCCACACCGGCTCCACTTTATCTCCAAGTATTATTCAACTCCTGCACGGCTTTTGGGGCGCTTTAAGGCGCCATCCTATCCAGACACCAGCCGTGCTGAGTTTGTGCATCGCCTCCCTTAGGAGTTGTTTCCTTACCGTTTTTTGGAGCAAAAGAAATCGGTAAATGATGTAGAAAGTTTCGTTTTGCTTTGTTTTCGGACTTCTTGGTTCAGCGCTGCAATTCCGAAGGCGCTGCGCGCGCCACGCATCCGTGCAGCTGGGCGGCTCTTAGGAGTAAGCGCCTTGGGGCGGGTTCCCAAGCAGGGCTCATTGTATCCAATGCTATTCCAACTCAGAGTAGACCCGCTGAAATGAATAGACAGAGGCTATCTTGATGTCAGTGGGTCTACTCTGAGTAGGATTTGAGGTGGTGCCCAACTAACTTCTACTCAGAGTAGACCCACTGAACGGCACAAGCTTAAGCTAGTAAGGTCTATTGGCTGCAAGGGGTCTAACTCTGAGTATGACTAGTGCTGCTTACAACCCTCCATTAGTTGAACTTCTTGCCCACTCTGAAAGCAACAGGACTTCAGTAAAGTCAGAACCAAGGATGCAGTAATAAATTCTTAAGGTCAGGGGCAACAACAGCGAATTTTTGACCAATGCAAACGTTATGGTTTCGATACCAAGGCAGCTTTTCTCTCGTTCCTCTCCTTAACATCCAGCCTGACTGATGAAGAACTCTGACTGGTGGATCTGAAAGCTTGCTCCCTCTTTTGTTACTCCCTCTTTTTGTCGGCCATAATAAGGGACTTTCGTCTTTTTCAGATTAAAAATGGCAGCTTGACCCTTAGACATGTGTGCTAACGGAACAACCCCTCTTTAGCTTATTTTAAAGATTTCTCTCAGAGAAAACTTACTTCTTTGGCATGCAGGAAGCAGGCGAAGGTGCCCCAGGATGTGAGATCATCATCCCTGCTGTGAAATAAGTGCTGGTGCTTCTCCCAGCTTCACTGCATCACTGGCCATCATCATGACTACCTTGCTCCCTCAATTTCAGTGGGATCTGTGCTCAACTAACTTCAGCTACAACCAAGCAAAACATACCTGGGAGCAAGCCCCCAAGGAATTCTGTAGGACTTCTGAGTAGACATGTTTAGGTGTACACTGCTGGTCTGGATCCAACTTCTAGTGGTTAGATTTGCCAGTTAGTCTTTTCTGGGAAGATCTCTGACCAAGGATGATAGATTTAATTTTCCATTTTAAAGCTCCTTTGCTAGGGGAGGGGCTGTAAGTCCTTAGCAGAGCTTCTGATGGGCCCAGATTGAATCCCCAGCATCTCCAGGGCAGGCTGGGAGAGACCTTGGATTGCCTCTGCCTGTCAGTGAGTAAATGGACCAATGGTCTGGCTCAATACATGTTTCTATGTTCAGGTGTTGGCTCTTGGAGAATGAAGGCATCACACTTCACATGACCATATCGTATCCTGGATTGATGTCTCCTTCCTCCTGGTGCTCCGGACTCCAGCTCACCTACATTTAGAGAAGCACAATTTTCATTATGATCCTTGTCTCTGAAATCATGTAGGCACCTAAGGATGAGATGCAACCTGATTCACAAACCACCTGTATCTGAGCCTTTTAATTAAATTAAGTTATACTCAGAATATACCCATTGAAACCAAAATACATGATTAACTTAGGGCCCAATAATCTCAGTAGGTTTACTCTGAGTAGAATTTAGTTGGATGCAATGCATTCACCCAGGAGTCAATCCCAGGGAACTCAACTGGGCTTACTTCCATAAGAAAAATCCTGCTGTATCTGATCAAAGACACATCTTCCTTTGCAGAAGCAGAGGGGGAGCTAGCTGCTCTGTGCAACCAGGGGTGGGGCTAGCCACCTGGGGGGCAGGGCGAGCATTCCAGGGGGGCAGCATAGTGATGTCATCCCCTAAGGGATGACACCCAGGGCAGATCACCCCCACCTCACCCCCCTTCCTCTGCCAGTGTGTGGAAGAGTCATAGTTCAGTGGCAAAGTCCCCTGTCTGAAACCCTGGAGAGGTGTTTCCAGTGACGACAATACTGTTATAGAGCTAAGGTACCAGAATCTGTTAGTGAATGGTAAAAACTAATAAACTGTAGTATTTAGATAATATTTGGGATATGAAGAGAAAATACAAGCTGCAGAACTGTGCCAGACAATAAATTCCTGGGTTAGGTAGCTAAGTGCAGCTACTTGCAAAGCCAGCTAAATGCTGCTCAAAAAAAGATAGTGGATTATGTTTTGGAGGATTTGGATGGGTCTCAATCTTTCGGTATTTTGTAAAGTTGATATATACACTGTAGTTGTTATTGTTGTAAGCTGCTTAGGACAAGCATTTGTCCAGAAAAATGGCAAAGAAAATCATTATTGTCTCATCATGAAGTCTTTTGCCACCTTGAGTATTTTCAAAGGCCTATTTGAAACAAAAAAAATGAGATATCTTTTCAGCCCGATTGGTGGTGATGTTTTGACTGCTGCTGCTTAAAAAAAGAATTCACCTTCATTTATAGCTCTGACTTCATATTTTATTATTAGTCTGCTTTATCATGGCCAGAGAAAAATGGCACATGGGTAAATAATTAAAGAAATATGTGTGAACACTTGCATTCATTTTGGTTAATTTGTACACTGTTACAGGGTGGTCTGTAAATAGTATTAATCAGTGTATTAAAACATTTTAATGCTGATTTCTAACCCCATAAGGGAGCCTTATATTACCTCAGGAACATAATAATAGGGCAACTCTATGGGGTGAGCTCCCGTTGCTCGGTCTCTGCTCCTGCCAACCTAGCAGTTTGAAAGCATGTCAAAGTGCAAGTAGATAAATAGGTACTGCTCTGGCGGGAAGGTAAACGGCGTTTCCGTGGGCTGCTCTGGTTCGCCAGAAGCGGCTTAGTCATGCTGGCCACATGACCCGAAAGCTGTACGCCAGCTCCCTCGGCCAGTAAAACGAGAGGAGCGCCGCAACCTCAGAGTCGTCCACAACTGGACTTAACGGTCAGGGGTCCCTTTATGCATTTAAATCCAACTGGGTTCAGTGGAATTTACTGCACCTTAGTGGGTATGGAATTACAGCAGGGAATATCGGGCCCCGGGGCCAAATCTGGTGAATCAGCTCTCTCCCTCTAGCCCTCAGAACTCTCACTAGGCCACATCCCAAACTGACCCTGATCTGCACCCTTCTGTCAGGAGCAAGACAGCAGTAAATCACACTGAGTATGTGAAGTTAACTCTTTATGAGAAGAACCAAGGTCTGCTCAGGAGGGCCAGGACTAATGAGCTCAGCAACCCCTCTCACTAGGTCCTGCCCCTATGAGGCAGTTGTGGAGACTGAAGGTCCCCACCTTCCCACAGCTGCTTAAGTCTCCTCCTCTCCCAGGTCATTCCCAAGCAATCTGAGACTGTCCTGGTTCTGGAAGACCAGGTGGGAGGGGAACTTGTCACAGCAGGAGGGAGAGACACCTGCGATTCTTCACCAGCCTGACTCATATCTGCCTCTTAACCTCCCTCCTAGACTTTTCTCTGCCACAGACTCCCCCCATTCACTAAGCCCCATTACCTCTTCAGCTTCTGACATCTCCTCCTCCCAGTCTTCTCCCTCTGTCCACTCATTGTTGTCCCACCAGCAATCCCTGGGCTCTCAGCCTTCTTCCCTTGGGTGTTCCTCAGCTGGTGCCTCCCACCATTCCTCTGTGTCCCATCCATGACACCTACATGGGTGTTTCTGCCTGGCTGGAATTTGTCCTTGAACTCTCTGACCATGCCTCTTGCTTGACCAGATGGAGGACAGTGAGGAGTTAGGATAGAGGATACAGAATAGAGAGGTTGTATAGAAACTAGCCTACTGTACAAAGGTAAGATTTGCATTTGATGCCTGTCCACTTTCGTCTCTGATCCTACCTGCCTATGGCCCCTGCAAGGGTCCCCAGAGGGTAATATAGCTCTCAGGTTGAAAGAGCTTACCCACTGCTGCATCACAACCTAAAAGAATAACTTCATCAATCTTATTCTCTCACTGGGAGTTACTTCTATAGACATATAGAGGACCCAACTGTTAACACGACTAAAAAGGCTACAAAACCCAGCCACATCACAAACAATGTTTGGGGGGATCAGATAGCCAAAGAAGTGCATCTAAACAGGCCCAGCCTGACAGTCTTAACACACGTCCTGAAGGAGGGAATTCCAGAGCCATAGGCATTAGACTCCGTTGCTCAAATTCACCCCAAGACAGTGTGTCTTATAGTGATTAAAGTGTAGGACCTGGGAGATCTTGGCCAAGTCATTGTCTCTCAGCTGAACCTCCCTCCCAGGTTTGTGGTGAGGATAAAATGAGGGGGCAAGAGAGAACAGTTTAGGTCAGACCTTGAGCCGCTTGGAGGAAAGATAGAGTAGAAATGCAGAAATAAATAAATAAACCACATTGGTAGTTCTTTTCTTTTCTTTTTGTGAACAAAATGCAGGAGGGAAATCTTTTAATAAATTGAAAGCAGCAAAGAATGATGACACAAAACAGAAGGATGAGATGGGTTTCTGCAGCAAACATGCAGGAGTTCCTTAGCAGACATGGAAAGAATTTCCCCAAGGTAGAAAGTTTGAAAATGACCAGTCTAATTATAAGATCTCGATGGATTTGTACGTCTAGTCTTCCAGACCAGGACACACCACTGAGAGTCAGCCTTGTGGGAAACGTGGGCTTACTTATGGCTGCAAAGAACAGATGAGCCCAATATTTCAAGTGAAGAAGGAATGCAGTCATTTGGAGGATGAACTCGCATATGGTCACCTACTACCAAGGGGGAAAGTCATCTAATTTTAGACACACGTTCAAAAGTAACCACAATTTTATAAAGCAATTTCCCCATGCAGAATGCATTTTTGTATGTTATCATCGCTAACATACGCATTTTAATGCACACTTCAGTAAATGCATTTTTGCACACATTACTCAGCTGAAGAACTGCATCATGAAATTTGGAGAAGTGCAAATTTCAAAGAATGGGTATGTTCACAGATTGTTTCAGAAAGTGAATCATAGAATAGAATCATAGAATCATAGAGTTGGAAGAGACCACAAGGGCCATCGAGTCCAACCCCCTGCCAAGCAGGAAACACCATCAGAGCACTCCTGACATATGGTTGTCACGCTTCTGCTTAAAGACCTCCAAAGAAGGAGACTCCACCACACTCCTTGGCAGCAAATTCCACTGTCGAACAGCTCTTACTGTGAGAATTAGCTAGATTTGCTTTTAATTGTGAGCTGAATGTATTTCTCCTCTATTCCTACTTAAAGGTTACATATAGGTATCTGGAATTCTTCCCTACAGAACAAATAGTAATCTTGTGAGGACGAGGTGCTAAGTTAGGTCCCCTACCACCAGCACTGTGATCCCTATTCATTCATTTATATCAAAATTTATATCCTACTTTAAATATCAAAATCTAATCCAAGGGCTGCTATTAAATTTAAAAAGAAAAACACAAAGGGGAGGAAAGGAACCAATGCTAAATGAAAGAGCACATCCTTTCAATAGTAGAATCACAGAACTGTAGAGCTGGAAGGGAGGGATCCCTGAGGATCATCTTGACTCTGTTGTTGTAGCAGATGAATCTCATGGGGTGTCCAGAGCACAGTCTAGTCCTCTTGTGTTGGATGAGTTTCAGTTGCTAAGGCTTGAGGATGTGGGCAAGGTGCTCGGATCAGTCAAGGCGACTACTTGCGCTCTAGACCCTTGCCCCGCTGGGCTGATGAAAACCAGCAGGGAGAGAACAGCTGGCTGGGCCAGGGAGGCGATCAATGCCTCTTTATGAGAGGGGGTGGTCCCTGCCTGTTTGAAGGAGGCAGTGGTAAAACCACTCCTTAAGAAACCTTCCCTGGATTCAGAAAATCTACCATATTTTTCACCCTATAGGACGCACTTTTCCCCCTCCAAAAATGAAGGGCGCACCGACCCCTCTCGCTCTCCAGGCTTCAGGAAGCTATCCGCAAGCCTTGGGAGCCCGCGGGAGTTCCCGCCAGGCTCCCACGGCTTGTGGAGAGCTGCCTGCACCCTGAAGCCTGGGCGAGCTGAGCAGTTGCGCCCAGGCTTCGGGTAGCTCTGCGCAAACCGCAGGAGCCCTCCCACAGCTTGCGGAGAGCTGCCTGTTCTGGGGGCTGGGGTCAGGGGAAGCTCGGGCTTCTCCCACCCCAGCCCTGCGCCTGGGGGGGAAATACATTTTTTTTCTTTATTTCCCCCCCAAAAAAACTAGGTGCGCCGTATGGGCCGGTGCGCCCTATGGATCAAAAAATACGGTAATTACCAGTCAGTTGCTAATCTCCCTTTCCTGTGCAAAGTTCTGGAGTGAGTGGGCATGGACCAGATCCAGGTGCTTTTGGAAGAATTTTTGGAAGAATGGATCTAATTTTCTAGATCCATTTCAATCAGGGTTTAGGTCCAGTTTTGGCACAGAAACTGCTTTGGTCACCCTTTGTCAAGAGAGACACAAGGGAAACATGTCCCTGTTAATTCTCCTTGACCTGTCTGTCAATTAAAAATAATAAGGGAGGAATTATTGTTTTTAATGATACTGATAAAAACAGTAATAATTAAAAAGTAACCAATATATGTGTATATAAGTGGAGAAAAAAGAAAATGGAGTAGGGTGTGTATAGTGTGTGTGTGTGTGTGTGTGTGTGTGTGTGTAAAAAATACTTTTAACATAGATTTGACCCAACATATATATGTTAAACCTATTTTAAAAGTCAAAAGTATTTTTTTAAAATCAAGAATTATACAATACAATACAATAGAATTAATGTTGAAGATCAAAGGTAAAGAAAATATGTATTTCAAAAAATAGACATAAAATTTAAAGCTGAGTGTGGTTCAAGTTGCCGTGTTGGGTTGGGCTTCTTTCCTGGGGGCTGTGATTTTCTGTCTCATCCTCTGCCCTCATGCAAACAGGCCACCATGGCGCTCACTTCCTTCACAGCTCTTCCCCATGGTCCCTGGGAGCCTGCTCTCCCCACAAGCGGCTGGCAAGCGAAGCAGGGCGAGGAGGGAAGGCCTCTCCAGCGCCCGCCACATGTTGCCCAGAGGCCACAGCTATGTGGAGGCCTCCCTTTCAGCATGGCCCCACTCCCCAATGCTCGCCCCTGTGGTGAAGGCTGCCAGGCTCCCGCTTGTGAATGGTGCCCAGGAGCGGCACTTGCCCACCCATGCAGGGGCAGTGATGGGGCCTGCGGGGGCTTCGGGCAGGCCTGGCCCCAAAGGCCACTGAGGGAAGGAGGAAGAGGGGGGCTTGCGAGGGAAACTCCTTGTCCCAGCGGCCTCCTTCTCCAGTGAGTGGCTCCATGGCGGGGTGTGTGTGTGTGTGTGTGGTCTTTTTAAAGAAACAACTTGGGCATAGCAGGGATCCAAAGGGAGACCTTTCCGTCTGCAAAGCAGGTGCTCTGCTACAGAGCTATGGCCTCTTTCTCCCTTGTTTGGCCCTTGGACATTATACTGCACAGCCTTGCCTTGTGCCTTTGAGTTAATA
The DNA here is from genome assembly GCF_964106915.1 of Podarcis gaigeae. NCBI lineage: Eukaryota > Metazoa > Chordata > Lepidosauria > Squamata > Lacertidae > Podarcis > Podarcis gaigeae. The sequence continues at coordinate 4,359,433 of NC_139692.1, forward strand.
TTCATGCATTGTAGTTGCTGCACAACTTTGTCCCATGTTATTTTCTCCGGATCTGTTTCTCATTATCCTGCTTTCACCTTCAAATCAGAAACAGGGGAAGTATTCAACAGACAGGAGCTTTGGAGAGAGAAGGAAAATCTTCACGCCAGGGCTAGAGCTGCCAGACCGGAGGGGATTCTATGTGCTTAAGGCTGCAACCCTAGATCCCTTGTAGAGGAAGAGCCTGGCTGCTGGATCAGGCCAAAGGGGACCCAACAGATGCCTATGGGAAGCCTGTAAGCAGCGGTGGAGCCTGCACATGCCCAAGCCACCACATCACTCCCAGGAGAGACGCGTGGCTGGGCATGCTCCAGGCCCCGCGGTGAGTGCCACCCGGTATTTCGTCACCCCCTCAATGGTGACACCCGGGGCGACCTGCACCCACCACACCCCCTTCATCTACCCCTGCCCATAAGCAGCACCTGAGAGCGCCAGCAACTGGTACCCGGAGGTTTACTGGCTCCAATAGTGCAGGAAGAAAATAGCCATCTGGGCTCATGGCCATTGATAGCCTTATTCCCCAAGAATTTCTCTGATCTTCTTTTAAAGCCATCCAAGTTGGTCCACCTCTGAATGCCAATTGCCACAGAAAAGGAAGTAGGAGGTGGAGACTATCCTATATCTAGCCTTCTTTTGAGTTCCCAGGAGGCATCTGGCTGACCTGGTAGAATCAGGATGGACCTTTGAACTGATCCAGAATGATGCGGAAGAAGGACAGCTGCTCAGATGCTCCTATGAAGATTTAAATGCCAGTTCTTGTACTATCTTGGAGAGAACTGGACAAGAACATTGCAAATGACTGATCGCCACCCAACCGTTTGCCAGCATCTTAAGAAGCCAGCCTAATAAAAAAGCATCCTGTGGCCTTAACAAAGATGTTGAAATCTGCCGCAAATGAACTTGCACTGTCAGCCTTCCAAGACAGTAGGCTGAAATTCCTTGGTTTATACCAACATAACAAAGCACATTGTTGTCTCCTTTTGCAAACATTAATTAAAACCATATTTGAGGCTTGTTGTTGGAGATTTTAATGATTTTCATTGCTGTTTCATCTTCGGTCATGCTACTCAGCCTTGTGGAATGGATGAATATATTTGCTAATATTCACCAGAAAGTAAATCTAGTAGCCCACAACAACCAGATGCTGTTGGACTCCATGAACATGACAGTGCTCAAATAGCGCCCCCCTCCTACTTCTGTGTTGGGGGCCAAGCATTCCCACCCACAAGCTCCCCAAGTCACACCCACACCATACATTTAAAGCGCATTTAACCCAGATAGCTCCTCCCAAAGAATCCTGAGGTAATGAATCCTGTCAAGGGTCTTGGGAATTATAGCTCTGTTGGGCTAAACTACAGTTCCCAGGATTCTTTCGCCTTTCCCCAGTTTAACACAAAGGTACAGCAACTTGGGCTGTCAATTGAACGTCTGTGTTCAGTGTCCCTACCATCTGCCAAGGCTATAATAAAAACTAGGTTGTGGAACACTGAACGCCAGGAACTAACAGTAGCAACAGAAAAAACATGCTCCCCTCTTTACTTTCAACTTTTTTGGGCACATGAAACTAACCACAACTATCTCGAATTTTTGTTTAACCCTCAAGAAAGAAGGGCATTTTCACTGTCCAGGTTCAACTCAAACCCATCAAACCTCCTTTGGGGAAGGTTCTTGGGCATGCCGGAGGGAGGTAGAACCTGCCCATATGACGACCACCTGGTGGAAACTCTTACTCTTATGGTTCTTAAATGTAGACTATATGCTGATCTCCACCAGCAATTCCTAGAGCAACTCTGACTTCCCAAATGGAAACTAGAGTCGGAGGTCATACACTTTCTACTATTGGGGAATGACCAGGAGCTCATCAAGTTAGTGGCCAAATATCTTTATCTGGAATTCTGTCGTCAAACACATTGCAAACAACTGATCTCCCTGGAGACCTAGAGATGTGACAATAGTCTGCACTGCCTCTCCTTTTTTTTCTTTTGGTAAATGTTTTGTGCCACGGGGGAAGCGGTAACTCTGTATTGTTATGTTATGGATGTTTGTATGTGATTCCAATAAAAGGTTTGATGATGATGATTCTTTGGCAGAAGTCACTTTCCGTAATGTAATTTCTGATCTGGAGGTGGCCCCACTTCTTTGAAAGCCATCAAGCTATGTAATCTTCCCAGGCTTTTACTCAGGGAACACATCAGAGGTAAGCAAGGTCAGGGAACCTACCAAGACCTTGCACAACTGTTAACCCCCACAGCGCCCTTGCTGTCATTCCCTGTCCTCTCTAAGCACGCAAGCAGTAACAGGCATGGGGGTGTTGTCTGAAGAATGGCCACCTCCCTCCCTTTCGGCAATTTCGTGGATTGGGCCCAGAGGAAGAGGGTCAGTAGGGATGGGGGAGAAATTTGATTTTTTTTTTTCACATTTTAATGAGAAACTACCAATCCACACTTCTCAAACCAATAAACAATTGGAAACACAGCTATCCTTTGAAATTCACACTTTCCCAAATTTTGCTATGCAGCTCTCCAACCAAACATACATTAAAAATGCATATTTTAGGGGAAATTACTTGAAAAAAATGTATATTGGTCAAAACTGCATACAAAAATTAGGAAAATTTTGCATTAAAAGGCTGACCAATTTTCAAATTTTCATGAAGATTAAAGAAGAAGAAGAAGAAGAAGAAGAAGAAGAAGAAGAAGAAGAAGAAGAGGAGTTTGGATTTGATATCCCGCTTTATCACTACCCGAAGGAGTCTCAAAGCAGCTAACATTCTCCTTTCCCTTCCTCCCCCACAACAAACACTCTGTGAGGTGAGTGGGGCTGAGAGACTTCAGAGAAGTGTGACTGGCCCAAGGTCACCCAGCAGCTGCAGGTGGAGAAGCAGAGACGCAAACCCGGTTCCCCAGATTACAAATCTACCGCTCTTAACCACTACACCAGACTGGCTGGAGGAGGTACTCAGGAGAAATGCAACCCAATTCTCTTAACCCCACATGAGAAAAAATGAAGACCATCTATCATTCTGCTTGATCCCACGGCAAGGAGGAACTGTAGGTGAGAATTCTCACATATAGTACATGCATGCAATATTTTTACATGTGGCCCCCAGCCTTGTGGCCTGTGGCCCTTCAAAGCTGACCAGAAGAGGTCAGCTGGGGCACTACTTAGCCTAGGGCCGGCCTGCTTACAGCTGTGGTGGACAATTGTGCTCTCTGGTCTTTCAAGGACTAATCTGGAGTAGGGGGGATGCATGCAATTGACGGTCAGGGCTGAAGACAGTGGTGGGAGAGTCCAGGGTCAGTGGGCTACCAAGGGAAATACATTGTCATTGGTCTGAACTGGTGGCTTGCAGAGAACATTTATTACTAGGCAACGGATCACATTTACCCTAGCCTTTGAAATCTGAGATGTTTTCAGGACCCACCATATTCCCATGACTGATTTGTTTGAACTATTGAATTTTAAATTGCTGTCACTCATCCTGGGACCCGATGGTGAAGGGTAGGTAATAAATTGAAATAATAATAATAATGTTTGGCATCTGTCTGTCTCGGGAGACAATGGAGGAGTGCACCTTTGGGGGGTAAGGTCAAGCTGTTGGAAGGTTGCAGCTCCTGCTGTGGCTGGAGAGCGGGAGAGACATGTTTTGTTGCAGCTGGGGCAGAGGAAGGCGTCCGGTTGTGCTGCTGCAGATGCACCATGGCGTTTCTTTTCCTGCGCTCTTCCCAACCGTTATTTTTCCTCTGGTCACTGCTATTGAACACCTCCACAGCCTCCTCTTGCAGTGCTGGGAACAAGGATCGGTGCCACAAGACAACAACAACAAATTATGAATAATTTGGGTGTTTCCCACTCATGGTTTACACAGCAATGTTTACAAAGGCTCATCTCAGAAGCTGGGTTAAGTGACTTTCAAGTTCTTTCAATTTCTATGAATCTATAACATGTCTGGCTTTTATAGGGCATGTAAAGTTAAAACCATATTACACGAACATTTTACATACACACTACTTTTTGTTTAATATGTAGGCTATGGCTTCATTCACCACCATAATATGACTTAATCTCAAAACCTGTTCTATTACATATAATTTTTAAAGATTCCAACTGTTAAATGAACGTTTGCATGCTTTAAAAAATTGAGATAGCACGTCTTAAAACTGAGCCAATTCACACCTGGCTGGCCTTGTAAATAGGAACCAAATCATTAGCGTTTCCACTGTTGAGCATAACCCTTTCCACTAGAAGAGGTGGGATATACAAGTTAGGAATCTTCTCAGGCTGCATCTAAGCCTCTTGGATAGCACTGCATAAAGTGGAAATTATGCTTTTCAAACTGATGGGACTGGTCTTACATAGGGTTTGGAGTCCCAGGGGGAAGGGTAACACCATTCCAAAGTGGGGTAGGATTGTGGGAAACATGGTTCCTTCATTACCCAAGAATCAGCATCTGAGCATAGGAACGTATAGAGCCAGACCAGTGGCCCATCTACTGTCTAAAATCCGCAATGCTATTTGGGGAGTTCCAAAAAGAGATGCTGATTTGTTATTTCCCAGTGCATGACAGATTCACCCATCCCTGGTAGAAATCTGTATCTTGTGAGAAGATAGATACATACAGTAGTCAACACAATTATCCGTATGGATTTTTACCTATTTTTTCATACATCCATTTTACATATGGATGCTGAAATTTTATGAATGAAATTACAAATGAATGCATGCCACCGAAAACAGCCACCAGCCGGAAGCGGACCCATTTTAGGGTGGTGTACAGGGTGCTCCTTTCCCCCTTCCATCTTATCCTCACACCAACCCTATGAAGTAGGCTGAGAGATGGTAACTAACTGGCCCCAAACCATCCAGAAAATGACATGGATGCATTTGGTTTGAAAAAGAGCCTTCTCAGCCCTAGGCTGGTACAGTAACCACTCGATGGAGTTTTTCATATTCATTTGAGGGCATTTCCAGACTCTCACTTTTGGAGGGGGGGGGGAGTCAATCTCATAGCAGCAAATTTGTGTGGTGCAATTAAAGTAGAGTGGGCGGTCTTGCACAACAAACCTGCTTCTTCAAAAGATAAAGACTTTTTGCAATAAAGAAAGTGACTGGAAAATGCACCAAGCAGTGTCAGTCAGTCAGTCAGTTTTATTGCACATAGCCAAAGGCTGCCACAATGTACACAGAATCATTCAACAATTAAAAGAAAATATGTTGGATGAATACAAAAAACTTAAAACATTTATATTATCAAGACATTACCTACCCTAAACAGAGCTATGAAAGTACCTTAATATACAGGTTAAGACATTAAACAATAAAATTTATAGGCTAAAATAATCACATGGCCACTAATATATTAAAAAATAATGTTAATTAATACAATGTGCAATTATATTCGGAGTTTGGTGATAAAGACAGAATATAGCTTGATGTAAGGTAAAGGTATAAGGGATGCGGGTGGCACTGTAGGTAAAACCTCAGTGCCTAGAGCTTGCCGATCGCATGGTCGGCAGTTCGAATCCCCGCAGCGGGGTGAGCTCCCGTCTTTCAGTCCCAGCTCCTGCCCACCTAGCAGTTCGAAAGCACTCCTAAGTGCAAGTAGATAAATAGGTACCGCTTTATAGCGGGAAGGTAAATGGCATTTCCGTGTGCTGCGCTAGTGCTGGCTCGCCAGAGCAGCTTCGTCACGCTGGCCACATGACCCAGAAGTGTCTCCGGACAGCGCTGGCCCCCGGCCTCTTAAGTGAGATGGGCGCACAACCCTAGAGTCGGACATGACTGGCCCGTACGGTAAAGGTAAAGGGACCCCTGACCATTAGGTCCAGTCATGGCCGACTCTAGGGTTGCGGCGCTCATCTCACTTTATTGGCCGAGGGAGCCGGCGTACAGCTTCATGTGGCCAGCATGACTAAGCCGCTTCTGGTGAACCAGAGCAGCACACGGAAATGCCGTTTATCTTCCCACCGCTCACCCCATTGCGGAGATTCGAACTGCCGACCTTCTGATCAACAAGCCCTAGGCTCTGTGGTTTAACCCACAGCGCCACCCTCATTCCATAGCTTGATGTAGATAGGGTCAAATAAATTCATCTCCTTTATAGTTGGTGGCTATCTTGGCTATATAATTTGCTCTAATTTTCCTAGCGGCAGTTGCAAAGAGTGCTACACGCCAGGGCCAAGCAGTGTGGGATAACACTTGCTTGGATGCATCATCATCTAACCTCCCCACAAACAAATCAGAAATGAATGCTTAATAAACAGGTAATCTGGTCTAGCTTTATTTAAAAAGGATTAAAACCCACCATTTCCCAGTAAACATGTACCTGATGAAATGAAACCACACACACAAAAGCTTTTGCCAGAGTCGATCTTTTAGTCCTTAAGTGGCCATGAGGCTGTTTTGGTGTTGCTCCTCTCACCAGGCACCCATAGTACTTCTCAACTGTGCACCATAGAGAGCAGAGGGAAGGAACTGGCAAAGTATTGGAGGTGCCTGCGCAACAGGATGCAAGCAAAATAAATCCAGATGGTGGAAGCAACTAAGGTGTACAACATACTATGTGTGTCCTAGGAAGGAATTTCCTTCCCTGGGTCTAGCAGAGAAGGATCTGCAGGTGGCTGCAGAAAACTGCAGGCATTCCACAGTGGCTATGAAAAAATTATATATATATATATATCTTTAAGAGAGTATAGAAAATAAGCTGCTTGCTTTGGAATGAAGCATCACACAGCTCACCAACTTTCCATGCCCCCACAGTGTCCCCAGAGTGCAGATATTTTGCAGGAGTGATTCAGTTGCATCCCCGAACTTGAAGTTTGCACATTTGAAGTGGATTGAAGTGTATTGTGGCCCTAGCACAACAAGTCCATTTGAAAAAAAATGACTTTTTGTGATGCCAGCACTCATGCACTGGGGAGTGAGGATCTGAGAACTGAGGTCCACCCTTGGCCTCCTTCTGCCCACACTGCATCGGAGGGGGGGGAGCAGGACCACAGGATTGGGGGGGCAGCTGCCTCCTTGAAAATTTTTGGAGGGCTGAAAACATCTCAGCCCCCACTACCCAGCATGCCTGGCAACAGTGTTGAACTGCCCCAAAACTAATGGAAAACATTCAATGAGTAGATAAGAACAGTCAAAATATCAATATATATTTCCAGTCTGGCTTACAAATGTCGCTAGTATAACTTCTCACAGAAAACTCTTTATGAATTTTTTTTTGGGGGGGGATACCCCCCTTCCAAAAAAGGATAGCTTGTATCTGTTCTAGGAGTTCTTCTTGTACTTCACTTGAAAGCAACACATCATAATGATACATAATTGCAGTAACTCCAAAGAGCTGAAAGGGAAGAAAAGTATGTAGAGGTTGCCTTTTAAAATAACCCAATTTTTGCATTAGAAAAGTCAATTTTTCCCTGCCTGAATAACAAAGGAGTCATTTCAGCAGATTTGGCGACAGTCAGGCAAAGCTATTCCACTCCGCCAAGGCCACCTCCATGGCCTTCTGTGATGTCGCCAGGAAACACCTTTGTTGTCCTGCAGATTACGAGATGACACTGAGACTGGAGACTTTGGGCCGCACAGACTTCGTTTACCTGTGTCATAGCACCACCTACTGGTCACTTCATTTACAAGCAACTCAAAACTAAAACAGACTAAACTGTGTACAGTATTTAATAGACATATCCTCCTTTTTGGCAAGTAATAGGTGTGCCATTCCTCTGAATACTGGTGACTGCACAAGCCTCATCATGGGGTGGCTGTTCAGAAAAGAAACAGAGAGGTGCAGCTTCGCTTTTGGCTAAGATAAGAACTCCTGCAACAGCTTCTTCACTACCCTCTGGCTCATTTCTTTTTCTTTTCTTTTTTTAAAAAGCAAAACCGAACAATAATGATCAAAATGAACAAGATACAAGTATGGGGAAAGGAGGTTGCCCCACCCATGATTTCTAATTTCTGTTTTGTTGTGTGTGAACCAATAAATATATAAATAAATTTCATAATATTTTGGGTGGTGGGTTTTTCTTAGCATACAGAATAGGAAAATAAGAAAAGGTGTGATGTGAAGAAAGTGGGTGAAGTTCCCTGTTTCTTTCTGAAAGTATTAGAACTCTGAGTTAGCTCAGCCGATGAGACTCAGGGTCCCTTCTAACTCTATGATTCCATGTAACTGAATGGTGGGAGATTCAGGGTTAGCAGGCAAAAGGAAGGACTTCTTTACACAGTTCACAGTTCAGGTATGGGATTCACACCCACAAGGTGTGGTGAGGGCCACCAACCTTGATGGTTTCAAAAGGGGATTAGACAAATTCATGGAAAACAAGTCTGTCAGTGGCTGCTAGTCCTTCCACTGTTGGAGGCAGTAGGCCTTTGAATGCCAGTTGCTGGAAGTCCCAAGTGGAGAGTGCGCTCAGGACTTCCCAGAGTCATCTGGTTGGGCAGCACTATGAGGACAGAATGGTGGAGTGGGTGGGCTATTTGCTCAGTCCAGCCTGGTTCTTATATTCTTACCTTTTTATGAAGCAGAAATCACAGGACCAAAGAGTTGCAAGAGATCCCAAAGGGCATCTAGTCCACTGCCCCATTGTAGAAAATCTGCTGCTACAGCATCCCTGATAAACAGGCATCCAGCCTCAGCTTAAAAACGTCTAACAAGGCAGCCTCTTCCACTCTTATACAGCTCCAACCACCAGGAAGTCTTTCTTAATATTTCTACAAATCACCTTCTTTTGTAATTTGGTCTTTTATTTGCTCATTTTAACTGCTGCTTTTCCAACAATAACCCTGGGCTCACAAATGATAACAAACAATTAAAATTTGTATTGAACATATGCATGCACTTGTGTTTCAGCAAACTTTTAGAAAAACAATGCCATTCAATACAAATGCATAATAATTCAATAATAAAATTTATCACAAATGGCTGCAGAGCAGTAGCCCAGTGCCAATCTGAATTAGGTCAGATCCTGTCCCCTGAAAAGCCTCTTTGAAACTTACATACCCAGGTCTTTGCTGGCACTTGGCTCCAATATATGATCTATTGCATTCTTGTCTATTTTCATTTGCAGTTATTGTATTGTGTTTTTATCCATATATTATAGTTTAAATTTTGCACATCACCTCAAAAGAGTTGTGGTAAGTGGTATAAAAGTATCTCAGTAAAATAAAGAAGCTTCAGCTTCTATGGGACAGTCCTTCTGTTAAGTTGTGGGTGAACATATCAGACGACACAGCGATTCTTCAAACAGCTCTTGTTTATTCACAGGCCAGAACATAGGCGCCGACTCCATGGGGCCTGAGGGGGCCCGAGCCCCCTCAAAAATTCGTTTGGGGGGGCTCCGCCCCCCCAATAATTTAAGAAAATTATTACCGTAAATTTCGCTCTATAACACGCAGATTTTTTCTCCTAGAAAGTAAGGGGAAATGTCTGTGCGTGTTATTGAGCGAATGTGTGGTCCCTGGAGCTGACTCGCCGGAGCGCAGGGGCAAAAATAGGCAAAAATCAGGCAAAAATAAGATCGGGCGGGCGGAGGGAAGGCGGAAACTGCTGCTTTCCTGCATTCTGCCTCAGGGTCTTACTGCCCACCCGCTTCTGTTGCTGCGTTTGCTCAAACTCAACAAAGAGCAGGGAATCCCCTGCCCTCCTGGCAAGCAGAGGGTTAAGGAAAGGATCGAGTCCTTCCTTCTAATTCTTTCCTAGTCACACTGCGTGCAGGCTCCATCCCACCACCTCCTCCTCTCCGTGCTCTAGGGATGCAGGTGGGGGAGAGAGAGAGAGGGCTGGCTTGGGGGGGGGGCTTTTGCCTTCCTTTCCTCCCCCCCACCCCGTTAAACTCCTCCCCTGCATTCTTAGCCAGCTGCTTCTCCGCACACCCCTCTTGTGCTTCTTGTCCCTTCTGTGTTTTTCCTTCCCTCCCCATTTAAAACGTGGTGACAAAGCACGGATCCCCATGGATCCTCAGGATTTTTGCATTGGGTCACCCCAAATTCACCATCAGATAACATAGCATGTCCATGGCTACAGCCTGCACCAAAAAAATCACGCACCCACTGTGGCCTGGGGCCACAATGGTGCAAAAACGTTGTTACAAAGCACGGATCCACATGGATCCTCAGGATTTTTGCATTGGGTCACCCCAAATTCACCATCAGATCACATAGCATGTCCATGGCTACATCTTGCACCAAAAAAATCACGCACCCACTGTTGCCTAGGGTCACAGTGGTGCAAAAACGTGGTTACAAAGCATGGATCCACATGGATCCTCAGGATTTTTGCATTGGGCTACTCCAAACTCACTGTCAGATATTAAAAATCTTTATAAAATAGAGAATTAAATACATACAGAATGTTAAATTTTCAGTTTCGAAATATTAGTACTAGTTTAGTACTGTATTTCTATATTACTATAGTACTGTATTAGTTATTTTCAAATACTTAAATATTTTTAGGGTGTTAAAGCCCGTTATTTACATACAGTATTACAGTATTTACATACAGTATTAGGCATACTGTATTAACTTTATTAACTGTATTTAAGCATTAACTTTGAGATATTATTTTTATTTAATGAACCCTCAGCCTTATTCAAAGTAAGCTTAAATTAGCTATTTCACTTATTAATCAAAGTGCTATTACTGTGCGACAGCAATATTTTATGTTTTATTCTTTTAATGATAGTTTAGGATTTATTTAAATATCATTTCAGTCTTTTCAGAGCTATATATTCACTGCTCTGTAATAGTCTATAAGCATAATTGTTACTGTAAATTAAATTAGCTTTTTACGAAAATACCGTGCGTGTTTATGTTTTGTTTCTTTTTTCAAAGCCAAAACGTGTTTCAGGCTTGTCGAGTTTCCCGGAGTGTGGAGTTTTAGAGAGTCGAGTTTTCGGGGTTCTAATGTTGATCATATGACTCTAAAATACTTTTAAAAAACTTTAAAACTCACTAATTTTCATCTAAAATTTAGAAAACTTCCCGGGGCAGGACCCCGGTATGGGCCCCCCCAATATTTTTTATAAGTCGCCGCCCCTGGGCCAGAACAGAACTGAACTGAAGGGTTCAGCCAGCCTGCTTATATAGAGCTCCACTACAACACAACTGTAACAACTTTCTGTAACTATCCAATCACTGAACTTCACTTTCAATCCCTTATTTGCATATGTGGACCTGAGTGAAAACTATCTACAGTATCCCCCTGCTGGTCCAGGGTGAGAACTTCAGTACATAACATCTTCAAATAATTGAAGGTGGCTGTTAGATTGCTTCACAGACCTGGGCTTTACCTGGGCTATCTACCTGAATCTAGAATCATGCTCAGTTGTGCATGCATGGTTTTGTGCAAGGAGATTTGGGAAGGAACGAGTTACTGGACTGCTGCATGCAGGGTCGGCTGAGCTATATAGTTGGCGCCTGCCAAGCCATGCCCCCCCCCCCGACCACCGTGGATTGGCCCATTTGAACTGCCGGGTTTGGCGGGAACCCGTGAGTCTCCGCAGTGGCCGAGGGGATGAAGCAAAGATGTTGCGGTGCAGTGGGGCCAAGCCGTGGGAGGCGCTGTGTCAGGCCGCAACCGCCGCTTGCTGGGAAAGAGCCGTAAGCGGCCATTACTGCAGCAGGGATGGAGGAGATAGTTGATTTCAAGGTGAACCTAGCAAAATTTGGCAATGCAGTTCTCTAGCCCATTATGCTAAATGTTGTTGTTGTTTAGTTGTTTAGTCGTGTCCAACTCTTCGTGACCCCCTGGACCAGAGCACGCCAGGCACTCCTGTCTTCCACTGCCTCCCGCAGTTTGGTCAGACTCATGCTGGTAGCTTTGAGAACACTATCCAACCATCTCGTCCTCTGTCATCCCCTTCTCCTTGTGCCCTCAATCCTTCCCAACATCAGGGTCTTTTCCAGGGAGTCTTCTCTTCTCATGAGGTGGCCAAAGTATTGGAGCCTCAGCTTCAGGATCTGTCCTTCCAGTGAGCACTCAGGGCTTATTTCCTTCAGAATGGAGAGGTTTGATCTTCTTGCAGTCCATGGGACTCTCAAGAGTCTCCTCCAACACCATAATTCAAAAGCATCAATTCTTCGGCGATCAGCCTTCTTTATGGTCCAGCTCTCACTTCCATACATCACTGCTGGGAAAACCATGGCTTTAACTATACGGACCTTTGTTGGCAAGGTGATGTCTCTGCTTTTTAAGATGCTGTCTAGGTTTGTCATTGCATTATGCTAAATAGTGTGTACCAAAAATAAAAATAAGTGGCTCAGCATTTGCCTTGCACACAGTTGCCAATTTAATCCCTTAATCCCTGGTGGGTCTGGGAATGCCCCCGCTCTAAAATCCTGGAGAGCCACTGCCAGTCCGTGTAGACAATACGGAGATGTATTTTTATGCACACTTTACCCTGGTATATGTTTTTTGGTACACACTATTTAGCATAATAATAATAATAATAATAATAATAATAATAATAATAATAAACTGCCCTATGACCCATCATCCATAGTTGGGTCAGTGTTAGGGATGGAAAAGAAATTTGATTCCCTTCACATTTAAAGGCAAGTTTTTAATTCATACTTTCTGAAACAACATGCAAACAGATACAAAGCCATCCTTCAAAATTTGCCCTTCTTTGAATTCTACACTTTCTTCTGCTATGTAACATGCACAATAATGCATAAATGTGGAAGAATAGCATGTGAAATTAAATATATTAGGTAAAATTGCATACAAGAATGAAATGCTGATGAATTTTCAAGATGACATTTTTTTAAAAAAAAATGCAAATTAATATGGGAACATGGCGATCTGAATTTAAGATTTGAAAAGTGAGAAACTTAAAGAAACCAAAACTGATGGATCCTTCCATCTCTAGTCCTTGCTCGTTGGTAAGATCACTGGCACTGGCCAATAGCTGCCAGTGGCAGTTTGATGGAAGTGCTAGCCAAAGGTGGTCATTTATTTATATATATATATTCATGTTATTTAACAGAAATTATATGCTGCTTAATTGTGCCTCTAAACAGTTTACATAAATATACATTACAATTACCCATAACAGTTGAAAAATAAAAACAAGCTGACCTAAGAAAAACATTCAGAATATAAATAAAATCATCAGTTAAAAATATACATTATAAAATAAAGTCACGTATTAAAATGTGCATCAACTTGACATATATTGGCCCAGTATTGGAATTTAATTTGCAGCATTGGGTTGAGTGCTGGGTTCCCACCACCACCACTTTTGAGGGGAAACATCTGCATCCCCCACAATAAAATGGCTCCATAAAACAACATCTGTGCAGACTCAAAAAGAGTCCTATGGCTCCTATTTGTTGTGCCAGAAGAACTTTCATAGGAAAGGACACATTCCATTCAAATGCATAAAAATGGTCTCAGGTGGCCAGCCCAACCGCACAGATTAGGCAGCTGCTGAGGAGAACCACAATTCAGAGGGAGTTGGCGGTGCTGAGACCTGCTTGAGGTAAACTGGCAAGTTAGGCTGTCAATGGCTCCTGGCCCTAATGGCTGACTGCTGTCTCCAGGGTCATTGGGGAGCAGGAGGGGGCTATTGCACTCATGCACAGCACCTGGGCTTCCCCAGGATATCTTGGTCAGTCACAGTGGGAGCCAGTGGCGTAGTGTGGGTTGTCAGCACCCGGGGCAAGGCAAGTACCGTAATTTGCGCCCCCTAACCCGTGGATTTGTGCCCCCTAACCCTAACCCCCAGATGTTGCGCCCGGTGCGGCCGGCCCCCCCTGCACCCCCCACGCTACGCCACTGGTGGGAGCAGGATGCTGGGCTGGGAGAGACGAGGGAGAAATCTGAGTCGGTTTGCATTCAAAGCTAAACTTACCTGATGCACATTTTCCAAGGCAACATGCAACTGAAATATAGCCATCCTTTGGAATTCCGCACTTCTCTGAATTTTTCAGTGCAGCTCTCCATCTGAGTGTGGCGCAGCAGTTAAGAGTGTTGGAAAAGGACCCTGGGAGACCAGAGTTTGAATCCCCACTTGGCCATGAAGCTCACTGGGTGATGTTGGGCCAGTTCAGGTGTAGGCAACCTAAGGCCCAGGGGCCAGATCCAGCCCAATCGCCTTCTAAATCTGGCCCGCAGACAGTCCAGGAATCAGCGTGTTTTTACATGAGTAGAATGTGTCCTTTTATTTAAAAAGCATCTCTGGGTTATTTGTGGGGCATAGGAATTCGTTCATTCCCCCTGCCCCCCCCCCAAAAAATATAGTTCAGACAACCACATGGTCTGACGGACAATGGACCGGCCCGCGGCTGAAAAATGTTGCTGACCTCTGGGCCAGTCTCTCGCTCTCAAGCCAACCCACCTCACAGAGTTGTTGTGGGGATTAAATGAGGAGGGTGAGTTCTTTGGAGAGAAAAGTAATGTGTTCCTGTACAATAGTGAAAATAGCATATGGAAATGTCTTATATTAGGGGAAATGCTTTGCAGAAATGTATCTATCAAGACAAAATCATATTAAAAATGTGCATATTAGGAAAAATGTGTTGTAAAATACTGATGACTTTTAAATATATGGATTATTTTTATTTTTATTTTTAAAAGGCGTTACAAAAGTTTCTGCCAAAATATAGTGTTATCAAACAGGAACGAATGACAATATATATAGTCCATATGTACAATTATAGATAACTGTTGAACAAATACAGACATAAATAAAACCGAAATAAATAAACCACAGGTATGTGAGTATGTGGAAGGTAGTGGCTATAAGTATTTATAACATAAAAGGTAAAGGGACCCCTGACAGTTAAGTCCAGTCATGAGTGACTCTGGGGTTGCGGTGCTCATCTTGCTTTACAGGCCAAGGAAGCCGGCGTTTGTCCGCAGACAGTTTTTCTGGGTCATGTGGCCAGCATGACTAAGCCGCTTCTAGCGAAACCAGAGCAACACACAGAAATGTCATTTACCTTCCTGTCGGAGTGATACCTATTTATCTACTTGCACTTTGACGTGCTTTCGAACTGCTAACTTGGCAGGAGCAGGGACCAAGCAATGGGAGCTCACCCCATTGCGGGGATTCGAACTGCCGACCTTTTGATCGACAAGCCCAAGGCTCAGTGGTTTAGACTACAACGCCACCCACATCATTTATAATACAGTGGTACCTCAGGTTACATTTGCTTCAGGTTACATACGCTTCAGGTAACAGACTCCGCTAACCCAGAAATAGTGCTTCAGGTTAAGAACTTTGCTTCAGGATGAGAACAGAAATTGTGCTCCGGTGGTGCAGCAGCAGCAGGAGGCCCCATTAGCTAAAGTGGTGCTTCAGGTTGAGAACAGTTTCAGGTTAAGAATGGACCTCTGGAATGAATTAAGTACTTAACTTGAGGTACCACTGTATACACAATGGCTAAACAACACAAGGTTGCAAAACATGAACCCTGTTACACCAAGGAAAAATAGTTAATGTTTTCAAATGCCCCAAGTCACTGTTTCAGCTACATTCATTCGCTTATTAGTCTTTTCAGCAGGGCAATATCCCACACTTTCGTGTACCAAGTAGCAAGACTGGCATCATCTAAGTTTTTCCAAAACTGTGCAAGGCTGGTGTGTCTGGGGAGGTATGAACTTCTCCACATGGTATGTGTCTGCTGCTATCGTTGGAGAGAATGCTGAGATCTTGGTGACAGGACAGGGTTCCTTCCTCTTGCTCCAGCCTCCCCCCCCCCCCAGCTGGTGGGCACATTCCCCCACTGAAGACCCAGGCACAGCTTGGCTTGCCTCCTCATGGCTCTGGCCTTTATGAGGGAGCCTGTCATGGGGGTGCCTGCCTATGCCCCCTCATGTCCCTTAAAAAAGCTGCGCATGGGGCTATGGCTCCCCTGCCCCCCATGCTACACCCCTAAATATTTGTGTATTTGTTTATTTCAAATCTTGCTCGCTCATTCCTTTGGAACTGGCAGCTGGGGTGTTTATTTCCACATTTTGCATCCAATCTTTGCATAAGCTTATATCTAACAAAAAAGTGTCTTTTAAAAGTTGCAGAATCACACTGGTATTCGAATGCAAACTGCCTCCAAGCAGTTGCCAACTGTTCCAAACGACCAGGACCCTGGAGTTATGATTTGTGTTCTTCCGAACATTCAAAGCAAGCTGCATTCTAACTGCCTCAGAACTCCAAGGAGCGGTTGCTACGGTGCTCCGACCAGCTTCACTCTTTCCAGGTCCTCTCCTAGGTCAGACGCTGGAAGAGAAAGCCCTGGAAGAAGCCCTCGCTCTGGAAAAAGACTGGTTGAAGAACTGATTCACACAGGTGCATATATGCAGCGCTCCTCAGTTCCCCACCAACATAGCAGAGTTTTCTCAGATAGGAACAAATTGACTTTTATTTCCTTTTGTCCTGTCTGAGAGCCACTTGGTAGGCTTTTCACAGTGTGTGTGTGTGTGTGTGTGTGTGAGAGAGAGAGAGAGAGAGAGAGAGAGAGAGAGAGAGAGAGAATGAGGACTAAAGCCAGAAAGGATTCTCTCCTGAACAGGAGTTGTATTGGTCTGTTGCACCAACGTTCTTTGAAGGGTAGAATGCATAACTTTGGTGGGATCATGCCTGACATTTTACCAATGGAGAGGGAAGGGAGGGGAGCATAGGAGTGCAGAGGAGGAGTGGACAAGACAAGAGCCCAATTCTCTGCATGGAGGGGGTCCCTAGAACAAAAGGGGTTGTGCGGTTGTGCAATTTCTTCACCCCTGGGGAAGTCTGATTCCTGGCACTTATGATTGCAGGTACAGCAGACTTTTCCATTCCTACGTCTCAAGGTGGGAAATGCAGAATTTGCCCTAGAAGGATGGCATTGTTTTAGCTGCACATCACTATTTGCTCAAACTTTAGGAGGTGTCCATATGATACTGTGCCTAAGTATCTAACGGTTATCCTTTGTCTGTCTTTTTCTCCAGCATGCCTTCTATCGCCAGCCTTCCCAGCACTAAAGCAGATCTTCCACCCCAGGCGCATGATGGGTCCTTCCCAGTCCGCCTCTTGTGCAGGGTGTCCTGCGTGCAACTCGCTGCCTTTCTCCTGGCTGTCCTGGGCTGCCTAATGAGCATCTGCTCCACATCTGCCAACCTTGACTGGAGAGTGTGGCAAGTGGACAAAATCATGGGCAGCAACCAGCAGGGCATTGTGGGCATTGGCATCTGGGGTGCCTGTTCTGTCAGAAGAGTTACTGTGAAGAAAACCAACATGATATGCATACCATTCAATGATGAGGAGTCCCTGCCAGCTGAAATCATTGTGGCCCAGGACTTGATGCCAATGGCCTCAGTGGCCACTGCGGTGACCGTTCTTTGGATGGCCTTTGCTCTATGCAACATCTTTGAGCCGGGAAAAGACAAGAATTTCATTGATACCTTCTTTTCAACTGGAGGAAGGATAGAGTTGGCAGCGGGTACTTGTGTACTGATTTCCATTGCATGGAATCTTCACTCTGTATTAACAAACAAAGGAATTCCGCTTCCAGAGGTTTTGGGAGTGCCTCCGATTCCCACAGAACAACGTGCTGGAATGGCCATCTATATTGGGTTTCTTGCTGCAGCTTCGCAGCTTTTAAGCGGAACCCTGGTTCTGGGTGAAAAATATTTTTGGAAAAGGAGTGAAATAAACACTTCCAAGC
Source organism: Podarcis gaigeae (assembly GCF_964106915.1). Taxonomy (NCBI): domain Eukaryota; kingdom Metazoa; phylum Chordata; class Lepidosauria; order Squamata; family Lacertidae; genus Podarcis; species Podarcis gaigeae. The sequence continues at coordinate 4,377,115 of NC_139692.1, forward strand.
CAAAATTTGTAAATGACCCAGAAAGTGTCACATACACTGAAAACCCAAAGCTGAGGATGAAATACAGACAGTACTTCTCTTCTGTGACACTGGAATGTGAAGAAGAAAAAACCCCTATCTGGCGGAGATGTCAAAATCATATTAAAACGGAAACCATGCCAAGCTCAATATGGCTAACGAATGGTTCCCGTCCTGTGACTGGCTTTTTTTAAATTGAAGCAGTGGATGTTGTCTATATTTTCTTATGCATATTCTGTTTTTTAAAAAAAACCTGAATGCTTCTGGGAAGCTTACAACATAGGGTTAACTATAAAGAGGGGGAATAAATGGAAAGTATAAAACTGTTATAGCATAAAATAAATATCTACAGGTAAATATATCTCTTTTAGCAATAAAAGAAAGTTATCTCATTGCAAACTTATGCTGGAGTGATTATTTTGCTGCAGACTACTGTCTATGGTGCTTTCCGAATTTTCTGCATTTCAGAAACACTGCATTTCTGCAGAGGACACTGGATTCAGACAAGCTTCTCCTACTCTGCCTTAGCAAGCTTTTATCACTGGAAGGGTCTGGCAACCTCCAAGTATTACCAAGAATATAACCAATTAATTTCTGCCTCACATCATGTGTGGGTGGTGATGACACAAATATACTGGCCACTTGCCTTGAATATTGGGAAAGCTTTCTGGCTTCCGATAGGTGGCAGCAAAGCAGAGCCTTCTTGTAAAAATAGATTGCATTCCCAAGAATCAGAGCAGGAAGCAGCTTAGAATACCTGTTTATATGCGTTTTGAGGCAATCCAAAACCATGCAAAACCCTTAATGGAAACTAAGCATTGTAGCTGCCAAGGCTGCGCAAGTGGGTTACCTTGGGCCAGTCACACTTCTCTGAAGTCTCTCAGCCTCACTCACCTCATAGAGTCTTTGTTGTGGGGGAGGAAGGGAAAGGAGATTGTTAGCCACTTTGAGACTCCTTAGGGTAGTGATAAAGCGGGATGTCAATCCAAACTTTTCTTCTCTGGGTGGTATCTGGTTTTCAGTATCACAATATACCACCAGCTAAACATCAATATATCATGATATCTGAAATAAGTAAGGAACTACACAGAGGCAAACAGGACAATGTCCTGGCAACTGCTACTACTTTAGGGACTAAAACTGATATTATCAATGCTCACTTTCATCAGCAGACAAGCCAAAATACATCCAAACATTCAAGACAATCCGAAGTATGACGCTGAATCACAGTGAATGCAAATAACCTGGGACTGCCAGACTGCCAGCAGGCTTGCTAGGCAGCAGAACCAGCAACAGCCTGGGGGCTGAAGTGGCGGCAGCCTAACATCAGTGGTACAATCATTAGCAGCTCGCGAGGCCTCACCACAGCCATGGGTGGCAACAGCAGAAGTGGTGGCAGCCTGCAAGGCCTTGTTGTGGTGCCGGCAGTAGAAGGCATCAGCAGAAGCGGAGGTGGCCTGCAAGGCCTTGCTGAGGCCGCCACCAATTCTCGCTGCCGCGGTGAAGCCTTACAAGCCCCACTGCCGACAGCTCCTGGCTCACCACCCAGGAAATCAAGGATGCAGAAAAAAGGAGAGCTTTTCAGTTCTTTTATTTCAAAAGGATCAAGAAATGCAGACAAATGCAGCTTACTCTCAGACCAACGTTGCCCAGAGTAAAGCTCCATCTCCTTTGCCTTCACTTCCTATCATACTCCTCCTGCTGTCTACAGCGAGTGTGAAGGGCAGATTCCCTCTGGATCTTCACTCAGTGATTTGAATCAAATGCCTGCGTCTCAGAGAGGGTGGGTTTTCTGTCAAACTTTCCAGAGACAGCAAGTAACTTGGCTGCTGCACAGATTCTAACAGCTGACTCCTGCCTTGGTTCAATGTTACTTCGCTCCTGTCCTTCATCACTCATTATTTCCTGATTCCTCTTCCTCCAACCATGAATCTAGGTCTATAATCTCTGCCCCTTCCTCCTCTCTGAAGGGCTCTTGGGGTGGTAGTCCCCACCCATCTTAATCATCTGCCCAGTCCCGGACATCATGTCACCTGCTGTCACCTCTGGTCACTGCCACGGGGCCTCGCAGGGTCCTGCCGCTACTGCCACCACTTCCTGTTGCGGCCACGAGGCCTCACAGGAGGCCAGTGATTGTGTCACTCTTGTGTAGCCTTCTAGGCTGCCATCACTACTGCCGTGTCCTGCGGTTGTGGCAAGGCCAGCGAGGTCGCCGCTGTTTCTGCCACTGCCACTTTTAAAGACAACACATACCTGCTTTTTGTTTTTATTGTTTATGCATTTAGCATTGTATCCAAAGGCCTGTGAAAACAGTGAAAGAAAGAAAGAAGGGGAGGGGAAATGGCAAGTGACATAAATGTGGAATGCTCTAACAATGCTGAAGGAAAGAGCACTCTCTGCAACTCCTGCCTTGCATTTTGACCTTTAAAAGAGAGAGTTTTTCAGAAGCACTTGATGGCTGAACCAGGTTCTAGATTTTCCAGCTGACAGCATTCCAAGAGGCTTTGGGCATTTGAAGGTGGAACGTGCACAGAGGAGGGTGGCCAAAATGATAAAGGGTCGGGAAACCAAGTCTTATGAGGTACACTTGAGGGAGTTGGGTATGTTTAGCCTGGAGAAAAGATGAGAGGTGATATGATAGCCATCTTCAAATATCTGAAGGGCTGTCACATGGAAGATGGAGCAAACTTGTTTTCTACTACACCATAGGGCAGGACCTAAACCAATGGATTCAAATTATAAGAATGGAGATTCTGACTAAACATTAGGAAGAACTTTCTTAAGGTAAGAGCAGTTTGGCAGTGGAACAGACTTCCTCAGATGGTGGTGGACTCTCCTCACTGGAGATTTTCTTTCTTTTTTTAAAAAAAAATTATTAAATTTTCCATTTTAACAATCCAATCAAATCACATTAAGTACTCCAAATTATACAAATACATATCATATAGTCCAAATATTCTGCCAAATTATAAATTTTTGTTGGGGCTTCCCATGCTTCAAGTTCAGTGGGGCTCTAATCATCTTATGTTTCTACTGCCTTGAGTTTCCAATAGTTCCTTCTTTAAATCTTCCTGTTGTTATCCTTCCTTCTTTTTGTGGCCTCTGAGTTGTTTCCACAGGGTTCCTGAGATTGAGCAAGTTCCTGTCTATATTTGCATGTATTGGACGCCATTTTGAATCAAGATGGCAGACAGGAGATTTCAAAATGGCACTGATTTTAACCTAGCCCCGACTCCTACTCCACAAAGGAGATATCAGATACCCGGGCGCGTGTCATTTGTTGGATCAACATTTTAGCTTCCTCCAACATGTATTGAACCTGCTGTGCCTTTGGCTTTTTTCTTGCTTATGTACTGTACTGATTTGGTTGTGTGTTTTTTGTTGTTGTTGCAGAAACTGTAATCCTGTAGCTGTTATCCATCTTGGAGTTCTTCATCCAGTAGGAGCCAGGAGTGCTCTGAGTTTACCCACTGATTTAAAAACCACACTGACTTTTTGGTTTTTTCCATTCCTGAGCAATCCTGGTTACAAGGCTGCCAGTTATTTGCCTACAGTACAAATAGGAACTCTCCTCCAGAATACTCCATTCAGACACACAACATTTTGTAGTCACTGAGCATACTCGGTTTTTGTGTGGCTGTTTAGGTTTCAATCTCTGTAGATTTTCTGTAGTTCTGAAGAGGTACAAACGATTTGCTTGAAACTGCACAGAACAACACAGGCAAAAACAAACAAACCAGTATCTGCCCTGAGGAGCTTACAATCTAAATTTCAACAATCTAAATGTGTCCTCAGGAAAGACAAAAGTGGGGAGAGACAAGTGAAAAGTGTTGGTGAACAGGTTATGATCGCAAGAAAAAGGTAGTGGAGAGAGCAGGTTCTGACCCCATTTATATTTCTGGGCCATTTTCTGCTGTGCACTGAATCTGCGTCTAAAATAGCAGCTTACCTCCTTCTCTGTTTATTTGGCTGGCATAGGAGTCTCTGCTTCAGAGAGAAACCTGAGCTCACAACAACACCATCCTTCACACAAAAAGTGAATTGTTTTAGCACTGGGGAAGAAAGAGATAAAGAAATGTACAAATGAATGGATCCTGAATATGAAAGTCAGTTTGCTGGAATTTTTTTGAAAATCTTCACTTCCAACCAAACATTTTAAAAAGTCGCTGGCTGTCTATTATCTATTTCTAAAAGTATTGTAACAGCAGCAGCAACAGCAGCAGCCAAGATTTATTATTTATTATTTACATGCTGCCCACCTGACTGGGTTGCCCCAGCCTCTTTGGGCAGTTCCTAACAAGTGGAAAACATTAAACACAGTAAAACATCAAACATTAAAGTCTTCCCTATATAGGGCTGCCTTCAGATGTCTTCTAAAAGTCTGATGGGAGGGTGTTTCACAGGGCATGGCTCCAGTGAAGGCCCTCTGCCTCGTTCCCTGCAACCTCACTTCTGACAATGAGTTATCCACCAGAAGGCACTTGGAGCTGAATCTCCATGTCTGGGCTGAACGATGTGGGTGGAGACGCTCCTTCAGGTATACAGGGCCAAAGCCATTTAGAGCTTTAAAAGTCAGCACCAACACTTTGCATTGTGATTGGAAATGTACTGGGAGCCAAAGCAGATCTTTCAGGACCGGGGTTATATGGCCCCGGCAGTCGCTTCCAGTCACCAGTCTGGCAGCTGCATTCTAGAGTAATTGTAGTTTCCGAGTCACCTTCAAAGGTAGCCCCACATAGAACACATTGCAGTAGTCCAAGCGGGAGATAACCAGAGCCCACAGCACTCTGGTAAGATAGTGTGCAAGCAGGTAGGGTCTCAGCTGGCATACCAGAAGGAGCTGGTAGACAGCTGCCCTGGACACAGATCTGCGCCTCCATGGACAGCTGTGTGTCCAAAATGGCTCCCAGGCTGCACATCTGGTCCTTCGGGGGCACAGTTGCCACATTCAGGACCAGGGAGCCCCCTCCCGTGTCCCCCCTGCCCCCCCAAATGGTACTTCTGTCTTGTCAGGATTCAACCTCAATCCATTGACCGCCATCCACTCCCCAACTGCCATCATATCGTAAAATATCAGGGCAGGGCAATATAAAAACAATTTTAAAAATCCATTTCTAAAAAGTACAGAAGAATCATTAAAATGGCTGGCTACCCAATAAAATTTTACAGAGCTACAAAGGCCTGCTGTCATTTAAAAACAGTCCTAAAGAGAAGCCTAAAATTCAAAAGCGAGAGTGCCTGTCGTATCTCTGCTGGATGTGTGCTTCACAGCATGGTAATGGTGACTCTAAATGCCCAATTTCTGGCTGAGGCCATCCTTGCAACGTGAGGGATAACAAATAGTATTGCTCCAAATGATCTCAGTGGTCAGGCTGGGATATAAGGGCTCAGGTTATCCTTAAAATATCCTGGGATCAAATTGTTCGTGGCTTTGTACTTCGACTTAAGAGCCTTGAGAGCCAGTAGCATTCTGGCAGCTGCCTATTCATCCAGCTGGGGAAACCTGTCATATCAAAAATGTTTTCAATTGTTTGCAGACAGTGCAGGTAAGTAGGTGCCTGTCAAATCTCGAAGGGAATGCTGCTCCATAGAAGAGGGGCAGCCAAACTATAAGCTCTACTCTGAGTTACTGTGCAGAGGGTTTCTGGTGGCTTTGGTTTGACATTGTTGTTTCTGTTGTTCTCCACCCTGTAATCTTTGGATTAAGGGCAGAACACATTTCAAATAAATGTTGTTTGACAACCACTGTGCCAGGTTAAGGTGCTCCTGTTGACCCTCCACTCCAAGGTTACTTCTGACCTCAGAAAAGACGATGAGGCCTTTTTAAAGGAATCCATCTAAAATGCAATGGGTAGCTAGCCTGAACAATGAAGTCCATGCACTGATGACCTCCAGAATGAATCCCAGGAGTTGCAGCTCGTGCAAAATGCAGTGGCTCAACTCCTCACTGGGGCAGAATATCGCCATCATATCACACCGCTCGTCAAATAATTTCCCTGCCTGTCAATTAGGTACTAGAGTAACTAGACTAAGTTCAAGGTGGTGCTGCTGGTGGTAAACAAAGCCCCATACAGTTTGGGACTAAGATACCTGAAATATTAGCATCTCCCTTAGCTAATTTTAGCTTCCAGAGGTTCCAACTTAAATAAAATATTGTGGGGGCCTAGGTAAGCCCGGTCCTGCATAACCAATCACATGACACGATACACACACACCATTTGAATGGCAATGCTCATCAACTTTGGGCATTGTCATTCTAATACAGTGGTACCTCGGGTTAAGTACTTAATTCGTTCCGGAGGTCCGTACTTAACCTGAAACTGTTCTTAACCTGAAGCACCACTTTAGCTAATGGGGCCTCCTGCTGCCGCCGCACCACCGGAGCATGGTTTCTGTTCTCATCCTGAAGCAAAGTTCTTAACCTGAAGCACTATTTCTGGGTTAGCGGAGTCTGTAACCTGAAGTGTATGTAACCTGAAGCGTATGTAACCCGAGGTACCACTGTATTTGATTGGGGGGAAGCGCCCACGGCCCCTAGGAGTTGGCTCCTACGTTAGTTCCTAACTGATCACTGCACTCTTCAGGAGAAGAGGGCCTCATTTGTTTTTCTTTAAGCACCTGCCAAAGACTCTCCTCTTCCAGCTTTATAAGCGGAGTTGTTTTAAATCTGCAGCCAGTATTTGTATTGGATGTGAAACTGTTTTTATATATGCAGTTTTAAAATATATGTTTTATAGTATTGTGGAATTGCTTCGAGATGCTTCACAAATGATCAATTAATAATAAATCTGAACACACACTATTTGGACACTACAATTCTATGAACTGTGATTCTTATGGCTCCACTGCCAAATCAGCACCTGTTTAAGTGCAAGACCCCACCAGGGAGCTTTGCCCTTTCCAAGCCAGCAGAAGGCTTTTCCAACTGCCCTCTGCCGGAAACCTTTCTCTGTAGATGGTACGGTCAAGGCTGTCAGCGCGAAAGGTGCTTGCGGCTAAAGATGGTTCAGGAGCATGGCTGGCTGTGTGCTGGGACTAGCAAAGAGACTAGAAAAGATGCACAGGGTTGGGGGGTGGGGTGGGAGAACATTCAACTAAATAAAATAAAAGACAGCCTTCACTGCTGTGGGCACTGAGGATCCATCTGAGGACTTGTGTTATTCTATCACAAACAAGCTTGAAAGCCTCACTATCACCTCACTCACTTGCCAGAGGTGGAGGGTCTGCCAATCACCTTGGTGCTCCAGTAGATGGCATCGTTGCTCCTCCTGTACAGCTGTGGAGCTGTACTCCCTTCTCATCTGCATCATTGCAGCCTACTCTCAGGTAATACCACAGTCAGTATGATGGAGTGATTAGAGTGCTGGACTGAGACTGGGAGACTCTAGTTCAAATCCCCACACAGCCTAACTGGGTGACTTAGCCTAACCTACCCCATAAGGTTGTTGTCAGGATAGAATTGTGGTAGCAGTGAAGGACCATTGTAATGCTGCCTTGAGCTCTTTGGAGAATGGGGTCTGAATGCAATAAAGAAATATGTCACACTGTGGTCAGTGGTGTTTATTCTCAGTTAAGTGTGTGCAGTAATGAAGTCTTAGGGCCAAACTGTCATATAATTTTCCCTGGCCTGCTTGATTTTTTAAAAAAATAAATAGCCAGTGGCATTGGAAGGAGGAGAGCAAGATTTGCACTGTAGCATGTGAGGTGTGGTCATTAACTCTGTTCTTACCACCATCCCAGTCTGAATCCTGCCTCCTGTTCCCAAGTGCCAGCTCTCTGCAACGCAAGAAAAGCTCCCATTGGCACAGCACGGGAGTTTTTCTCCCAGTGAATAGCAGGCAGTGAGATGGCAATTTGATCAGGATCATAGTCTTATTTAAAGATGAATGGGAATCCTTTACAAAGTATTTGAAGTTGCAACAAAGCGAACTGGTCTCCTTGGCCGGCTTTGAATAAATATTCACAAACTTTTTATTGATAATAATCAGCTAAATAGTTTGAGGATCTACACGACTGTGTAACATGCAGAACAGCATTCTTAGAGAAATCAAAGACTGGAACTGAGGGAAGCTGGGGGTGGGGGTGGGGGGGGTTGTGTGGGTCGGGGGTGGGAGGAAAAATAGGGGGAGGGGAAATAAGGATGATATGGTTCTGGATAATATGTTTTGTTTTAATTTTGAATAAAAAAAGTTTTTTTTTTTTAAAAGGATCATAGTCTTATGTGTGACAGAACTTATGGCAGTTTCTAACCTCTCTTTGCCTAAGGCTGTTGTTCAGTGTGCAATGATTTGGGAGTTAGCACCATCAAATTCAATGGCTGACCTCTGAGTCAACATGCACAAGACTGTACTGTGTAGCTGCAATGCAATATGCACTTAGTCAGCAGTAAGCACAGTGAGGCTTACTCCTGAGTAAATATGAAAATAACCTAAGAAGAGCCTTGTAGGATTTAGATCCAAAGTTTTACCTAGTCCAGAATCCTGCAGTGGCCAAAGAGATGCTTCTGGGAAGCCAAAAAAGCAGAGCACAGTAATTTTGTCCCACTGTTGTTCCAAAGCAACTGGTTGTCAGAGGCACTCTGACCCCCCCCCCCCAATCCTGAAGGCACTACCTCATTGGTTAGATTAGAGCTCTGAATACCAATTGATGGAAACCCCAGCAGGGGGTTCTGGAGTCCACCCCCCTGTGAAGAAGGGGGCGAGTGAAACAACAGGCGAATGGGGGAGGGGGCAATAAAATCAACCTTACCTGATAGCTGAGGTGGGAATCAAAGGCTGTCATGGGGGGAGGAAGGGGGTCACTCTGAAACTTGCTGGACAGGTACAGAGCCCGGGGGACCCCAGAGGGCAGCCCCTGCTGCCCTTTCCTCACTAGGGGTGGCAGGGGACCACCAGTGCCCCCTGTTTGCAGAGAGACTGCTCTAGAGGCAGCAAAGGAGGTGGCAGATCCAGTCTCCAAGGGGCTCCAAGGTTTCTGCCACAGCAGCGGCAGCAGCGGATGATGCATTCCTTGGAGGCCAGATCCGCTGCCCCTGCGGATCCTGCACCCAAGGGAGCCCCTCGCTTTGCCCTGCCAGCAAGCTCGCGTTCTCAATTCAGCCGCAGCATGCTGGGTTTTCCTAAGTTTTCTTTAGGCTGATCCCAGCAGTTGGGATTCCCAGGTAACATCAGAACCAGGAGTCCCCAGTCAGAGACGAGCGCTCTGTCCCACCGCACCCACTTTTCGGAATTTATTTTAAATTCAGAAGAAAACTAAACTACTCGGTGAGGATGATCAGTCCCTATATGGAGCGGCCCCGTGCACAGCTGTCAACGCTTCCCTTTTTTAAGGGAAATTCCCTTATTCCGAATAGGATTCCTCGCAAGAAAAGGGACAAGTTGACAGCTATGGCCCCGTGGGACTCCTTTCGCGTCCTTGCCGAAGCCCCTCTTTCTCCGCGCAGTGGACAGGATCGCAAGCAGCGAGCGCGCGCCCCGCCACATCCACCGCCCACCCCGCGCCCCCAGCGCAGCTGAGCCACGAGCGGGCGCGGCAGCAGCGCCACCCAATGCGCCTCCTTCCCCCGCAGGCCCCGCCCCCGCTGCCCCTCCTCTTTCCCCACCCTCCTCGCCTCCGCCGGTGACGTCACGCTGGGCTCCGCCGGCGCCATTTTGAAAGTGGAACCCGAGCGGGGGGAGGGGCTGGGTCCGGAGAGGAAGCCGGGCGCGGGGGAAGCCCTGGGAGCGAAGCCGCCTTGCCCGCTCCCGCCCCCCGCACGCCATCCGCCGCCATCCTCCCTCCGCGCTCCGCTTCAGCCCGGGACGGGGATAGCACCGGGAAGCTGAGAGGCCGCTTCAGCCCGGCCGGCCACCATTGGGAGCCCAACATGGCAGGTAAGGGCACGGCAGCCCCTCGCGCTTCCCGGGGACGGGCGCCTCGCGAGCCCAGGGGCGGCGGAGGCAGGTGAGGGAGCTGGTCCGGCCTCGCCTCTGGCGGAGCTCGCAGAGCTGCGCTGCTGCTGCTCGCTGCACTTGCAGGCTGACCTGGGGAAGGCGCTGGGCTGCTTCCTCTCGTCCTTTGCAATGCATTTCCCTCTGCAAATCTGCTCCCTTCTCCATTATTATTATTATTGCATCCTCATTTTCGTTGCTGTCCTCCGCCAATAGCTCAAGCGCCGAAGCACAAATGCCTGCTCTCGGTCTTCGTTCTCCTGCTCTTCTTCCCTCCTTCCTTCCTTCGACCATGCATCTTCATCCATTTAGCCTTTTATTTTTAACAAGAGAGAAAGTCTCCCTTCCTTGCGAAGGCAGCTGCAGAAGTTGGGGGAGAAATCTCCAGGGATGGGCGTGCAGGGATGGGTTTTCTTCTTCCCCCAGGGCGGGGGTGGGGGTGATGCCGGGGGCCACCCATTGCCTTCTGATCTCCCTTTCCCAAGTGTGTGTTTCTGCAAGCCTTGGCGTCGAGGCTTTTGCAGCGTTGCTTATGTCTGAAATGATGGGCTTGGTGCGAGTGGAGCTGCAGCTTGGCAAGAATCTGCGTGCAAAACGAGGGCTATAGCAGCCTGGGGTGTTGGGTCTGGCAGGCAGATAGAGCAGCCTGGGCTTCCTCCATGTGGGGCGGTGCGAGGCGTGTTCTCTCTGAGAGGAGATGCCCCATGTTGCAGCGTGCTGGAGCTTGCACCGTGTAAAGGCTGCAAATCTGTCTCATTGCACAGGGTATGTGCTGCTGTCCCATTTGTGTTCCTTTTTCTGGAATCCGTTCACCCACATCCCACACATTTAATTGCTTTGTGTTGGGAAGAGTCGCATGGGCGGCTGTATTTAGATTCGTGCCTTGCAGTCTCGCAACACAAGCCACACGCCTCCGTCTTGCCCTTCTTCTTTCATCAATGGGAGGAAAGCCATGAATGTAGCAGATTATCTATGTGATGTTGGGGAATGATGCACCAGTTTTCCCCTGGATAAAAGTGGAGTTTTCTGTCCTTTCATGAAAAGCCCCCGCCCTACCCAGATATCTATAGCTAGGAAAGAGTAAACTGGGGGTGAGCACCGGATGTGGGCCTTAGAGTAGGGGTCGCCAATGTGCTGCGTCTGATTCCATCAGCCCCTCAGCATGGCTCATGGTCAGGGCTGATGGGAGTTGGAGTCCTGCAGGATCCGGAGGTGGATGCTGGCTCCCCCGCCTTAGGAGCTCTTGCAGTTAGATGCACTTTTAAAATACATCTATCTATATAACATGTAGCTAAACATCCGCTCACATTTCCAGGCTGCCTAAATATGGTAGAATGTGTCAGCACAAAGTAACAAAGAATGGTGGGAATAAAGTTGCTCAGCCTTGTGTGGAGAGGGAAACCCGCCCTCATTTCCCCCTTACCAAGAGGCAACTGTTGCTCAGCTCTTCCAGAGAGACTTCTTGTTTGGGGGAATATGTCTTGGGGAAAGCTCCATTTTGACATCTTTCAGGAATTGAGGACGGCTCGCTCTTTCTTCATTCTCTCTCTTCCTGTATGAACCCAGCCCAAATGACTTGGTCTAAATGACATGCAGAAGAAATGGGTGGTGTCTTTTCTACATGTTTTGGTGGCAAGGTTCAAATGATTCACCGTCTTCCGCTGAGGCAGTAATGTTCCTGAAATTTTCTCTCCGGTCCATCTTTTACGGTAGTTTAAAGCTTATTCATAACAAAACAAAACAAAGCTCCTCAAACCCAACCTATGCAGGTTTGAGGGCTGGAGGTCCTCCTGTTTTTCTTTTAAATAAATACTTTGAATTTTAACATACTTGTCTATGTGCATAAAAGACTCTCTGTTAATTCTTTAGAGCCTTTTACTTGGAGGGTGAAGCATGGTTCCTAAAATAAGTACATGGGCTTGTTTTAAGTGATAAATTACATGATTTCATTCTAGATCCTAGCAGCTTAATAGCAGTGTAGGAAAAATGAATGCAGAAAGTTAATTTCTTTGGTAAGAAGAGTAAAGTGTTTTGCTTCCTGCGTGAAATTCTAGCAGACATCAGTGGCATGCTTGTATTCCAAACTTGTATGGTTTCTGGATTTACTAGTTACATGGTTCTGAGAGATGTCAACAGTTTGTAGAGAAATTGATGTTTACTCTGTGCTTGATTTTTTAAATCTGGACTCATCCTCATCGACAAAAGTGTGTCTCTGTGTGTGGATGTGGGGTGGTGAAAGTGGAACAGTTTGATTGGGTTCCTTGGTTCTTCCATCTGCTTTGAAAATAGTTGAATTCTGTGCTGTCTTCTCAGCACCACTGACTCCCCATGCCAGCAATCCCTGTTTACTAGAGTGGAATGCTGGCAGAGTGGAGCCAAGTTTAATGGGCAGGGTGTGGATTACTTTTGTTTAACTTTTGTTTTGTTTCTAGGAGCCGGAGGTGGCGGGAATGACATTCAGTGGTGTTTTTCTCAGGTGAAAGGGGCTGTGGATGACGATGTAGCTGAAGGTAAGAGCAATTAACCCTTGATATTGCCCATGACAATGTAATTGTGATACCACAGCCAGATGTTCATGGAAGTATACTTGTCTTTTTCTTGAGTTCTGCACATCAGCAGTTAACTCAGAAAACCACAAAGAAACTCCATGCTCATTGGCACTTAAGACTAAAGTGGGATGTGTTTTTAAGGGTGTGCAACTCCACTGACATCTGCAGGTGTCTGCTTGTAGTCCTTTCTAGGTCATTCCATAGCAAGTGATCCAACTTTTTTACCTCATGTCATCCAATTTTCTTAATATTTTCTACTCTTGTTGAATGATCAAAACTAAATTTAAATCTACATTTTTAAAATCTCATCCTGTTTGTGAGTTATGAGGGTTTGAAATTTCAAAAAATTGACAATTTTTGCCTTGCTGGACTATACAAAAACCTTAAAAGCTCAGCCCAGAATTGCGATATGTCATAACTAAACACACACATCTCTTCAGAACTTCATGGGCTTTAATATGATATGTCACATTATGGACTTACTTTAAATTTTAAATTTAAGTTACAAAATTGGAAATGTTAAAAAGTGATTAAAAATTAATATGATAAAATTTCTCTCCCAAAATGTATTGATTATTTAATATTTTGAAATGCTACCTGCAAATTTTCATCTTGGGATCTCAATGAGATCACATAAAAATAATAATTTGTACATTCATGTCTGCCTTATTTGGTTTTATTTAGGATAAATGGGTCTTCTTGGAGTAAAATATAACAAAATGAAAAAGGCTTCAAACTATCAGTTACTCCAGGCATTTCTTTAGAAACTTATTCAGTTTAAAGGTACCTGAAAAGCTACTCAGGCTTTTCTTTTGAAAATGTGTTCCAAAGCAGAGTGACAGCTTGCTATTCCATGATAGCACTTTGAAATAATTATTGTTAGTACCTCATTTCATGAACATTACAAACAGAAGTAAAATTATCGGGGGGGAGGCTTACACATGAAATTTGTCTGAAAACATTTGTTCTTCCATTATTTATACTTGACACCAAATGCCTTTCAGGAGCATTTCTTGCAGACCACGTTTCATTTTTTGTCAAAGTGTGTGACCAGTTGCAGTCCTTGGTTCGATCCTTGTTTGTCAGGGCCAAAATTGTCAGGGTTTTTTTTAAATTTCAAACCTTCATAACTCACAAATGGGATGAGATAAATAAAATTTTAGATTTAAACATAGTTTTGATCATTCAACAAGTGTACAAAATATTAACAAAACTGGATGACATGAGGTAAAAAAAGTTGGATCACTTGATATGGAATGACCCTTCTCCAAGTATTGTTTCACCTCTATAATGCAACATTAAAGCACCATTAAACTTTGTTCACATACACCAGGTGATGTACCTTTCTCATCCAACGCTATACTGTATGTTCTGTCCTACCAATCAGCACTATGGATTCTTAGTTATCCAGTAGCTGTATCACAGTGGCTTTGGAAATTCATGTGTGAAGTTTTCTGTCTGGGCTAACTGTAGTTATTGGAATCCAAAACCTGAAGGGCTGGCATAATTTTCTGCATGCTTGATTTTGCTGAGGTTATAGTACAGCATTAGGAATTCCCATTAGCTCTGAACTATTCAAATGGAAAATGTGATAGAAGGTACCATGCAAGTATTATACTTCATAGGCAGGCCTGGGCGATGTATTGATATATCGCCCAGGACAGGTATGAGGGGCAGACTGTGGTGGCGGCTTCACTCGGCAGTATATTGTGAGTGACACCGTCATTGCTCCTGAGTCCTTCTGCTACCAGTGCCCAACGCACTCAGGGAGAAACAAGCCACACCTGGCATTGGAGGCAGAGGGACTCAGGAACAGTGGTGATTTCACCAGTGATTTACCACTGAGTAAATCTGCCATCCCACTCTGCCCTCATAACCGTTGCAGAGGGAGAAACAAGTTGCATTGGCGAGGTGAGATACAGCTTGCTCTTCCCTCCGCTTCTTTAAACTGCTTGGCTGAGGAGCCTGCCACACCACTGCAGTTTTACAGAGCCCCCGGCCCGCCACCACGAAGCAGTGGTGGGCCAGGGCTCCATTAAAGTGCTCCTGCTCCCTGGCTGAAGGAGCCCCGATTCTTCTCCTCCATGCATGCAAGCAGGAGAAGGATCAGGGCTGCTCAGCTGGGGAGAAGGAGTCTTTGTGCCCCCCAGCTGAAAAAGTCGAATGGAGCCCCCCACCTGGCCTCCGGCTTGCATAAGCCAGAGAAAAAGCAATTATTTAAAAAACCATTAAACATGAATAGAATTAAAACTATATATACACACACAAAAAAAACTTGTTTAAAACATACAAATAATTACAGTAAAAATAGCTTGGCACCAGCCCTTTCATTAAAAGCAGTCAATTCCCAAAAGTCTGTCGGAACAAGGAGGTTTTCACCTGTTGGCGGAAGGACAACAAGGAGGGAGCCAGTCTAGCTTCTCCAGGGATCCCTCCAGAGTTCCAGAGTCTGGGAGCAGCCACCATTAGTATACAATATATTAATCCGAGAATCATGCAAATTCGACTTTTAGCGAATGTCACCACGGAGTCCAATCCATTGCATAGTTCTGCCACTGAAGAAGGCAGTCTTTAGCATTGAGGAGGACTTATTCCCAAGCAAGCATGCATGCCAAGGTTTGCAATCTTAACCTGAAATAATTTAGTTTCATTTTCCCTGAGGGGGGGACCATAGCTCTCTGATAGAGCACTGTGTTTGTGTGCAGGAGGTCCCACGTTCAGTTCTTGTCATCTCCAGTTAAAAAGCATTACAGGTAGTTGGGATGGGGAAAGCCGCTTGGCCTGGAGCCCTGGAGAACTGCTGCAGTCTGGGTAGGCCAGTGATGGGGAGCTGGATCTTCCCCACCTTCCATAGGTCAAGATTGGCAGGTGGGTGGGTCCTCTCACTTATCAGTCATGTAACATTGCGCAGCCCACGAAATGCCAACAAGCAGCTGGTTTTGTCTCTTGTGAAGCCCCTAACCACAGCACATTGTAGCTGCCACCAATCAGCTGATCAGTGGTGTCCACAGACTTCACTCTGGGCTTGGGCCATGTTGGCCACAATGGCCTCACAGGCTAAATGGGGAGGCCTGGCAGGCCTGTTCTGGCCCACAGGCAGGAGGTTCCCAACCCCTGGGTTAGGCAAATTACAGCTTACTTTGTCTTCTTCTTGGTAATATAATTGGCGTATAGTACCAGGCTATCCATCTAGCCTAGTATTGTCTGCTCAGACTGGCAGTGGCTCTCCTGGGTTTCAGAACAGAACTCTTTCCCATAACTTGGTACCTGATTCTTTTTTAAAGAACAAAAACAGAGGCATGCCAGGTGTGAAACCTGGAACCTTCTTCAGGCAAAGCAAGTTCTCTGCCACTGAAATACGGTCCTCTGCAAGCGGCATCTGCTTATTACATCTCAACTTTCATTCAAGGAACATACCCCATGCCACTTCTGCCACTCTGTGAGGCAGGTCAGGCTGAGAGAGACAGTGACTGACCCATGGTCACCCATTGAGATTCATAGTTGAGAAGGGCTTGAAGCTGAGTATCCCAGGTCCTAGTTTGACACTCGGTCTAACCACTACACCACACTGTATATTTATACATGATATATGATCTAAAAATAATAAATTTCAGGAGCCACAAGACTCTTATTTTTGCAGCAGCAGACTAAACACAGCTACCCTTCTGGGAACCTTTATATAGTATTTCCTCAGAGCAAACGAGACGCTGCATTGAGCTAAAAATTTGCATCCTTACTTCTGAAGGCAAGCTTTTAAAGTCCACTTCTGAAGCATAAGGATTCAGCAGTTTCTAAGGGGTGCTACTGTATCAGCTGTATACTGTTGCCGTGCGTAATGTAGCAACCTAGCAGAGTGGTTGTAAGAGGGGCTGGGAAAGTGCTGTGTGCAGGTTCTCCACTGCAATCTTACCAGCCAAGGGTGAAAGTTGAGGCAGCGATTTTCCTTTGCACTCCTAGCTGGCATGGTGGAGGGAGCCAAATTGGGCCCCTCTTCAAGGAGTGGACAGTGGGCTGGGACGATGTAGTGATACATCACCCAGGACCGATATGAGGGACGGACCACAATGGTGGCTTCACTTGGCGGTACATTGAGAGTGAAACTGCCACCACTTCTGAGGCCCTCTGCCACCAGTGGCTGAAGCAAGCTGCAGCCGGAAGCAGAAGGATGTTGCTGGCCTACAATTCCCACCATCCCTGGTTGCTGGCCATGGTGGCTGGAGCTAATAGCATCCAGTAACATCTGGGGAGACAGGTTCCCCGTTCACATTTTAGACAATAGCTTGATGGCTACAAGAGATTCAGTGTCCCAGTAAATGACTATCTACAGCCCTCCGATGGATTTTGCTGTATTGATCTCAGCTGTATTGGCTGTTTCAGAAGTAATGCTTGCAGCCTGTGAACAGCAGCTGGGATTGAGAGGCAGCTGCAGGAACATCTGCTTCATCATCTCTCTTCCCTCCCCCAACACCAACTGATAGCCATGATTAAGGGGAATATTTTTCGGTAGGATCTGGAACCAACATTTGAGCACGGTTTCAGAAAGCTAAAAAACAGGTGCCTTGGTTAACATTAAGGCTAACACTGTTGTTTTGCTTTACGGTGTGCATGGTTCGGGAGGGGTTCCTAAAAGGCCTGGAAGGAGGGAGGCTATATTCTATGGGAAAAGAGAAATGGATAGCTGTATGCACAAGTCTAACCACTAGAGAGGGTTCAATTTTGCAGTCACAGGAAATACCATGTTCAGATAAACGCAGTGTCTCCTGGTTCCAACACATTGCAGGAGCAGGAGGATTCGAACATGCTCTTGATCCCTCCCTTCCAAGGGGCCAATAATGGCTAAATAATGGCCTTCAGGAAAAGGATTGTAGCTTAGTGGTAGAGCAGCTGCTTTGCATGCAGAAGGTCTCAGGTTCAATCCCCAGCAGATTCCAGGGGAGCAACAGTGGGAGATGTTATTGCCTTCATGCCCTTCTTATCCCATGTCTGAGACCTTGGAGAGCGGCTGCCAATCGGTGTTGACAATACTGAACTAGATGTGCCAGTAGTCTGACTGAATGTCTTCCTATGCATGCGTCTTTCTATGTTGGTGAATTTGAATGGTTAAAAGTGACCTAAATAAAGTGCAGAGTTTCTTACTCTGCATTATCATATCTCTAGAGAACAACACCCAAACCTGTTCCTAGTAGCAGGTTTATTTACACAATTTAAGGAAACATGTTGGCTTGCTTTACTATTAATCATGAGGCTGTCTAGCATGCAGATACTTTTCTTCTATCTTGGTGGAGCATGCAGTAACATCAGAGTTGCACAGTTTTCTGAGAAGGGCTTCTGTTAATCCACATGAGGCAAGACTGACAGACGGATAGATTCCTCATTCAGGAGCATTTGGTAGTAGATGCAGAATGATGATCTGGGAACTTCTTTCTCTTGATGGTCTCATCACGCCTTGAGCAAGCAGGAAAAGTCAAACTTTCTCAGAATGGGAAACCATCTTGAAAATGCAAGTTGGGGCAATCAAGCTCATCTGTATGACTTTGTAATTTATTTGTAATTGTAATTTAAGGTTTGTATCCGATTCTAGTTTTATTTGGAGCTGATTTACTGAAGTTAATGAATATGATTAACTCGGGTTCATTAATTTCAGAGGGTTCATTCTGAGTAGAACTTAGCTGAATACAACCCTAAGTTTAGTTGTAATTAATTTTATTTATTGACAGTGATAATAAGTTGCTCTTCCAAATTATTCAAAGTAGTATTTGTTTTAAAATACTAAACAAAGCAAATGTTAAAACAGTAATAAAGCAGTGTTCTCTTTAGGGGCACATGGCCTGGACTGTTTCTCTTCCGCTTTCCCTTGGAGCACTTAGGTCTTTAAATTTGGGGGGGGGGCTGTTTTGACAGTGGGGTGGAAGGAGCATTCCCTATTATACATATTGAGCTATTTGTCCATCTTTTGTTTTGGGATGCTGTCTGCCTGGCCTCAAAAAATTTGTAGCCATCAAGATTTGGGAGCTTATCAGTCATTTTTAATGGTCTTCTTTCAAAGTTTCCCTCTTCGACCCTTGGCCAAGTTATTCAAGTTCCCAGATCCTGCATTTCCCCTTCTGGGAATCAGGCTGTTGACTTCTGACGTAAGTAGAGGTCAACATTAAATGATGGCACTAATTTGGTACAGCTTGTCATGTTTCTGATTCTGTTGCTTTTTCAGTCTTTAAGGATGAATGTTGCAGATGATGTTTCCTCAGGTTCCTCACCGCTTAATTTCAGGAAATGAAGATGGCAGTGTAACAGAATTAAAAAACCCTTCTTTTTCTTGTTTTTAGTATTTTGAAACAAGTGCATGCAAACATTGCAAGTTTGCTTCAAATTTGCAAAGTGGCTGTGGAACTCAAGACATTTTAAACCCCAAGTTCATTGTGTGAGAGTGCAAAACTAAGGTTGAATTGAAGGGCACCATCTGCATTTCAGCTTTTAACTGCTATTGAATCTTTTAGTACAGGATTTAGCAACAGAACATCTGTCCAGCATGCATTTCATTGGAGATACTGTATTTGACAGCTCTAAAATGTTCAGTTGGTTGTCAAGTAGATCAGCTGATACTGCAGTCAGGGGAGCTGATGGTCTGTTGAGGAAGGAAGGTTGAGGTGTGGAGTCTATTGCCATGTGATTGGGAGTCCTAAATTCTGTGCTAGAGGACCCCAGCTGCTGTAACAACAAAACCAAAATGTATGCAGTAAATTGAATAAATTAAGACAGCTATCTTAATTTAACATTCAAAGGGCTAGCAATGTTTTCTCATTTCTAATCATTAGGGTGAAAAAACCACACCAAGCCCTGTAAAAAAAACCCTCAATTTTTACTGGGCTTGGTGAAGTAAATATATCAAGTTCAGTCGGGTGTACTTCTATCCAGGCAAAGCGGTATCTGTCTCAGTGCTAGCTGTGGGCAAGATGATACTTTCAACATGCCAAGCTGCCCCAGAAGCCTAGAATCCCAGAACTTTGCACAGGGTACCCAGGAAATAAAAACAGGTGCATCACAGAGATTCAAGTTTTAGAGTGGTTTAGATTCAGTCCCCAAGATGAAGCTGGCTTTCCTAAGCAGTCATCAAAGGAGTCCCTACATGTCACAAGTGTATTTCATCTGTCCAGACTCAAAACTACAAAAGGTATTGATAACCACCATCCAGGTCATAGTCCCAATGAATTGGTGCAGGCTACTTTTAGGATGGAGTCAATGAAGTTAGAGCAAAGAATTCTCTAAGGCTTCCTTCATTCCTCAGATTATATGAATGATGTGGAGAAATTCTGACCCTGCAGCCACCCTGGATATTCCCAGAGGTCTTTGCAATAGGTTGTATGAGGTGCCAGTCAAGGAATGCCCTCTTGGACTGATGTAAACACATGGCGTAGGATTGCTTTCAACTTGACTGGCACTCTGGGAAAAGAGGACTTGGGTCCAGCGTTAGAAACCCAGATATATAATCTAGGCACCAAATGGCTCCTTAAACCAAGGTTGCAGACGCCAAAATGGAATTGTCTAGTTGCCATTTATTGGGAAAGATGGTCCCAAAGTCTTGATTTTTCAAATGATGAACTGACTGTGATTGATTCTCAGTTAAACATCTGGCTAGTTCAGATGACAACCTTGAGCTAGGTTAAGAGCTTTGAAAACTTAAAGATGAAAAGCCACTTGGTCCAGGGACAGTTCATATATATATTGGCGTATTCCAACGTCTTTTTCTTAATGGTGACTGCTTCTGGTCAGGCTGCACAGAAAAAGCAACTTGGTCCCAGAAATTCATTCTGATGGGGCAGATAAAATATAACTGATAGAATTCTACAGGATGTGGTATTAAAATAGTTCAGATCCAGTGATTCCCAGATGGTGGAGATGTCAGGCGTCTTATTGGTGCCTAGGAATCTTCACTTGGTCGCAAGTGGTTGAATGCCAGGTGCAAAATGCTAATTTCGAACATTGCTTGGGTCCAGCAGATTACCAGCTTATACAGTGGTACCTTGGGTTACATATGCTTCAGGTTACATACGCTTCAGGTTACAGACTCCGCTAACCCAGAAATAGTGCTTCAGGTTAAGAACTTTGCTTCAGGATAAGAGCAGAAATCGGGCTCCGGCGGCAGTAGGAGGCCCCATTAGCTAAAGTGGTGCTTCAGGTTAAGAACAGTTTCAGGTTCGGGGCTGCCCCGAATAAAGTTTAATATACTAACTGATGCGAAAGAAAGAGGGGGATTTGCCCTGCCAGACTTGAGGTTATATTATGAAGCTGCAGCCTTCTGCTGGTTGAAAGATTGGATTTTACTGGAAAACACTGATGTCCTAGATCTGGAAGGGTTTGACAATGCTTTTGGGTGGCATGCATATTTGTGGTATGACAAGGTTAAAGTGCACAAATTGTTTAAAAACCACATTGTCAGGAGAGCAATTTTAATGGTCTGGACAAAATATAAAGACTTATTGGAGAGTAAGACTCCGAGGTGGCTCTCACCGGTGGAGGCCAAGGCACGTAAGAGACCTAATATGGAAGCCAATTGGCCTAAATATGGGGAAATTATTGAAAAGATTGGAGACAATTGGAGGCTGCAGAGCTTGGAAAAACTAAAAAACAAGGTGCGAGATTGGTTGCATTATGCACAAATTCAAGAGGTTTTTAAAGTAGACAAGAAGGTTGGATTCCAGGTGGAAAAATCGAAACTAGAGACAGAATTGTTAGAACCAAAAAGTAAACTACTTTCGAGAATGTATAACCTGCTGCTTAAATGGAATACTCAGGATGAGACAGTCAAATCCGCCATGATAAAGTGGGCGCAGGACTTGGGGCATAACATCATGTTCGAAGACTGGGAAAGGTTATGGAACACCGGAATGAAATTTACGGCATGTAGTGCCTTGAAGGAAAACATTATGAAAATGATATACCGGTGGTACATGACCCCAGTCAAGCTTGCTAAGATATATCACCTGTCTGATAATAAATGCTGGAAATGTAAAGAGGCGGAAGGGACATTCTTTCACCTCTGGTGGACCTGCCCGAAAGTGAAGGCCTTCTGGGAAATGATTCATAATGAATTAAAAAAGGTACTGAGATTTACCTTACCTAAGAAACCAGAGGCCTTCCTTCTGGGCATGGTGGACCGGAGAGTGTTTAAGAAGGACAGAACTTTTTTTATGTATGCCACTACAGCAGCAAGGATTCTGATTGCAAAATACTGGAAGACACAAGATTTACCCACACTGGAGGAATGGCACACGCAGTTGATGGATTATATGGAACTGGCCGAAATGACTGGCAGAATCCGAGACTTGGGAGAAGAAACATTTGAGGAAGATTGGAGAAAATTTAAAGACTATTTGGAAAAACATTATAAGTTGTATGAATGTTAAAAAATGCACCTTTTAGGAAATTCTAGCTTCAGTAATGTTAAATTCAAGAAATGGAAATTAAGGTACAAGGAGCCAGAGATAGAATAATGAAACAACTTTATTGTGTTAAAATGAAAATGTACATGATTTGGGTTATAATACATTTGAAATTGGGTAACATGATAAAAAGGAAGATACAATAAGTATTGAAATAAGTTAACAAATTGCAGACGTTATGTATCACAGAGAATGCAGGGTTGGGAGGATGTGGGGAAGTCCAACAGATTTGGAAAAAAGGGTAAGAAAAATTTGTAACTTTTCTTTTTGGCTTTTATAACATGTTCTTTATTCTTTTTTCTGTACTTTATAAAACTAATAAAAAATATTATAAAAAAAAGAACAGTTTCAGGTTAAGAACAGACCTCCGGAATGAATTAAGTACTTAACCCGAGGTACCACTGTAATGACAAAATGCTGTGAGTACATTGCACCAGTTCCTGCTGTAATACCTCGTTCTTCAAGGAAGGGAACATTAAATTTCTGAATGGTTTGAAGACATATTTCTTAATTACCATCCTCCCACAAACTGCAGAAACGTGTGATGCATGCAAAAACTATTCTGTTTTCAGACAAAAGTTGGCAAATGGGAAAGAGTGAAACTGCTACAGTGCAAGATTTATTGTGTGTAGCAAAGTCTGAAGAATGGATACTGAGGCCTTATAAAGCCATTTTCTTGCACTGGAGCTAAAACCACAGAACCTTAGGGTCAGTGGTGCTGCTTTGACTGTGAGAGAATTC
Organism: Podarcis gaigeae; assembly: GCF_964106915.1. Taxonomy (NCBI): domain Eukaryota; kingdom Metazoa; phylum Chordata; class Lepidosauria; order Squamata; family Lacertidae; genus Podarcis; species Podarcis gaigeae. The sequence continues at coordinate 4,399,789 of NC_139692.1, forward strand.
TTAACAAAAGTACTTTACTACTAGTGATTAGCAGCTGAACAGTTGCAGTATGGGTAGGATTAAAGTAGAAAAACAATTCCCTGCAATTTCTTTAGGAAGGCTTGTCTGTAAGCAATGCAAGCAAATGCACGTCTACTCACAAGCAAACCCTACTGAATTCAATGAGGCTTACTCCCAGGAAAGTAGAAGTAAGTTTAGTTGAATTCAGTGGGGCTTAAGATTCCACTTAATCCTCTGAGTGGGGAAGCAGATGCAACTTGACTGGAAATCACTCAAACTATTCTTAAATTGGTTGAAAATATATTAAATATGGAAGTTTATTTAATATGTTTTATGTTTTAATTTATGTTTTAAAGCCCTCCATTGCCATGGGGAGGTGTGGGGTGCCCTTTGCTGCCCCAGGGTCTGCCGCAGGGCTGCCCGGAGAAGCCCTTTGCCACCAGGGATAGTTGCGGCAAGGTCCTCCACTGTGGGGATGCCTGGCAAGGCCTCCTGCCACTGCGTATATATATTGTGATATATTGAGATACTGTGATGTTTAGCTGGTGATACATCACAATGTTGAAAACCAGGTGTTGCCCAGCCCTACTCTTGTGCACTCGTTTCCTTTGCTTTGACTACAGTTTTTAAACTAACTTTTTAAAAGAGAACTGAGTGTCCCTGGAGGGGTTTAGACCAGAGTGAACTACTGTACCGGGCATAGGCAAACTCAGCCCTCCAGATGTTTTGGGACTACAGCTTCCATCATCCCTAGCTAACAGGACCAGTGGTCAGGGATGATGGGAGTTGTAGTCCCAAAACATCTGGAGGGCCGAGTTTGCGTATGCCTGTACTGTACCATCTCCTGAATTCCCATGAATGCCTGAATAATTATTTTCAAGAGGAGAAATGGTCCAGTGGCTGTTTGCTCTCATGGGCAACAGTTTGCAAGATGTGTGTTCCTGTTGCGGTGGTGACCACTTCATCTGCACAATGTGTCACTTTTCCTCCAATTGTGTTTTTCCTTTTTAAAAGTGTCAAGGCCATTTGAATGATTGATTTGACCTATTTCCTCCTCCTCATCCCCTCCTCCTGGAAAGGTCCTGGAACTGGGGTACCAGCACAGCTGAAAATGAAGGAGTCAAATCACACTTTGTAAAATGTGTAGTGAGAGGTCCATAGAGCATGGTGAGCCTTCCGTATGATATATATACTGCAAATAGAGCAGATATCATGTGTTTACTAAATCTGCCCTAGAAAATCTAAAGGAGGAGAAATTGTCAACCAGTGTGTAACTTTTTCTGATTGCAAATTTGTGGTACTGCTTAATTATTAGTGGTCTAAATGACACAACAGTTTTACGCTTTCACCTAACTGCCCAAATGCAATATGTCTCCTCTGAGTGAGGAGAACCTGCATGCTCAGAAGTGTTCAAAGGGCCAATTGAAGCTCCCCAAGCCTTTTCAGATGGGTGGATGTTCAGATGTACCAAGATGCATTCTCCCTTGCCACTTGGTGTATAAATTGCCCCCGAGTTTCAGCGAAAGCCTTACTGGTGTTCAAGTGCTTGGTAGGGCTGTGCAATAAATCGCCATATCGTTGAATACCGATATAGAAATAACATTGCGATAAGTGTTTCAACAAGGCAAAATACCAGTGAACAAAAGGTGGAGACTTGACAGCTTCCCAGGAGGTAGCTTTGCAGCAGGTACACCCTCCGCCACTGTCAGGAGGTACGGCAGGACCCTCTTCCGCAACAGGGAGGCATGGTAAGGCCCTCTGCTGCTGTGGGGGACCGCGGTGCACCCTCAGCTGCTGCAGGGAGGTATGGTGGGACACTTTGCTGCCACGAGTAGGCCCAGCAAGGCCCCCCGCCACCACCAATATATATCATGATATTGTGATATTTAGCTGGTGATATATCGTGATGTTGAAAACCAGATATTGCCCAGCCCTAGTGCCTGGCATTACACGGATATATAGAGAAAGAGCAATACAATCCCTTTAAATCTGCTTCCACTGAGGCTTTGGGTTTCTCCCAGCTGTTGTTCCCTTCTTTTGAGTCCCTTTCTCCCCCCTCCCCTTGCTAGCGTTTCTTTATGTGCTGCATTGCATTGGTGCAAGAGCAAGTCTCCTGAAGGTAACTAAAGAGTTGCTTGTGTAGGCAGGTGTGTGCGTGTATGTGTGTGCGTATGTGTATGCTAGTATGTGTTCATGCCAGAAAACATGAACGGAAACGTGTACACAGAAGGTAGAACATGGGAGTCAGGCTTGAAGAAGGGTGCAGATAGGCCTTCAACCCTGAAACTCGTCACCTAGAGACTTGCCCAAAACTGGGCTGCTCCCAGAAAAAAGAACACTTTTCTATCCATATTGAATTATGCTGGTCAGGTATAGGATGCAATAACATTTTTCTACCTGAGGTGGTCTTAACTATTAATACAGGGGTAAATGGTAAATAAAATTGAAGCATGAGTGACAGCTTGCACATTGAGAAATTGACTATGGGGTGGGAATAATGTAGGGATTGCTGAAGGGCACCACATTGTGAAACATAAGGTGTGAGAATCCTGAGCACATTGAAGCTGCCTACATGTATTGTACCACATGGCTCAGATTCTTAGGCAAATAGGCATGGGGGGGGGAGAGTTCTTTTCATTATCTTGAAAGTGCTACAAGCTCTTTAATGTATTTTTCTGATTTATGGTACACAAAAGAAGCTACCAAAATGATCAGGGCATTAGGACATAATAAAGGTAAAGGGACCCCTGACCATTAGGTCTAGTCGCGGACGACTCTGGGGTTGCGGCGCTCATCTCGCTTTACTGGCCGAGGGAGCTGGCGTACAGCTTCCGGGTTATGTGGCCAGCATGACTAAGCTGCTTCTGGAGAACCAGAGCAGCGCACGGAAACACCGTTTACCTTCCCGCCAGAGCGGTACCTTTTTATCTACTTGCACTTTGACGTGCTTTCGAACTGCTAGGTGGGCAGGAGCAGGGACCGAGCAACGGGAGCTCACTCCATCGCAGGGATTCGAACAGCCGACCTTCTGATCGGCAAATCGTAGGCTCTGTGGTTTAACCCACAGTGTCACCCGCGTCCCTAGGACATAATAGAGACTTATAAAATACACGGAGAAGGTGTACAGCAGGAAGTGTTTCTCTCTTACTTTAATACTAGAATTTGGGGACATCCAGTGGAATTGACTGGCCAGTGGATTCAAGATGGACACATGAAACTTGCTTCCATAATATGCAGCAATGGCCAGTGGCTTTAGATGACACAATCACATTCTAAAAATGGTACTTGCTGCACTGTGTCTCTGCAAGTTCTTGGCTTGCTACGTAGCCCTGCTTATTCAATTATATTCTCAGTGAGGTCCAGTTGTGCTGTTCTCAACAGGAAGGTATGCAAAATGGTGAAGCCCCATTCCCTTGCTTTACTGTACTCTGGGGTTTTTGATAGTTAGCCCCTCTCAATTTATATGGCTTTTATTAGACTCATCTTTGCAGCTAAGAGGACCAGAAACCTCTGTGTGTCATTGAAATTGATTCAGATCATTGGATAACTGAGTGTTTACAATGTAATTGCTGATGAAACTGGCCAAGCCAAACTGTGGCTTACTATGAACGTGCAAGTTTCCAAAGAGGAGACTGTGGCAACTTCTTTCCTTCTCTGCTGCTGCTATGAGCCATGCCTTGGTTTGGCTAGGCATGTTGTGCAAACCTAAGCTTTGATTTGCCTTGTCTTGCTTCACTCAAACAATGAGCCCAGGTTTGATTGATACAGTGTTAGAAACTGGGATAGGAATGGCTGGGAGCCATGTGGCTCCTGGGACCTCGGTTGTGGGCGCCAAAACAAAATGCCCAGGTGCCTTTTCTTTTCTTTTGTACTACCCCACTACGAGACCAGGCAGCCCCGCAGATAAATAAAATAAAATGCTGCTGGTCAGATCAGGTTGTCTCCATATGAAGCAGGTGATGAGGTGATTATGGGCTGCATTTGTAACACTGAAATTACATCCCAACGAAATAGAGGTGTTGTGGGTTGGAAGCCCCAGATCCAGGAACTGAGTGGTTGGACTGTATTGAAGCATTGCTGCTGAAAGCCCAAGTAGTGCTGGTGGCGAGGAGTTCCTGTGGCCAGCTCTGTAGCCTTGCCACAGTCTGGGCTACCCTTGTTCTAGTTATCACTAAAAAATATATACAGTGGTACCTCGGGTTAAGTACATAATTCGTTCTGGAGGTCCGTTCTTAACCTGAAACTGTTCTTAACCTGAAGTACCACTTTAGCTGATGGGGCCTCCAGCTGCTGCTGCACAATTTCTGTTCTCATCCTGAAGCAAAGTTCTTAACCCGAGGTACTATTTCTGGGTTAGCGGAGTCTGTAACCTTAAGCGTATGTAACCCGAGGTACCACAGTATATGTAGTTTTGCAAACTGCTGTTCAATATAACTGAGATCAATAGTTCAATAGATCAACTGTGGAGTAAAACTTCTAGATAAGACTGTACATGAAGGACTCCGATCAATGAGATGCCCAGGTATGGTCTTCGTTTCAGATGCTTTCTTCAGGACAGTTGAGATATATTGATAAATGTAAAGATTGTGCTGCTTATTGGGTCAGCACCCATCAAAGGTTGACCCAATAATAAGCACAAAGAAGAAGACATCTGAAACGAAGACCATACCCAGGTGTCTGCATGTATTTTTTTTTCAAGTTCTTTGTGACTGTACATATATACCTTGTGTGGATATTATTTTGAGTCATAATACCAATTGCATTGGAACATTCAGCGCAGAGTGTTTACATTATTTTATAGGATCTGAACATTATAAACCATTGAGCTTTAAAATCTCAATTTTCACAGCAAAAACAGTGATTTTATTATACTGTAATAGGATGGTTATACTGTTGCAGCAACAACATAGTGATTCTCTTCCCTGCTCCCCTCAACCCTCATCCTCCCAGAGATGAGTATAGTAATTCAGCTGGAGTGCTGGGAACTGCTGTGATCTTTCTCCTGGTCCACTGTTCTTTTGTTGTACACTGAAGGAGAAATAATTACCTTACTGAAGCATACATGTGAATGTGCTTTTCCATTTCGAGACTCACAAATGGTAGGTTGGTTTGCCTTAAAAACCTTGCTATTTGGGTTACTTGCCAACCCCCTGAGGCAGGCAGGCAAGCTTCTGTCCTAATTTTATAATTGCAGAATTGTGATTGGGTTTGAAGAGCTGAATTCAATGTATTCTATTCCAGGTTTATAAAATAAATACCTTGCAAAGTTTACTGTTTGAATATATTTGGTGGTGAAGAGTTCTAATTTATCTTTGTGATAACTAGGCTTTTAATCTATATTTAAAAAGGGCCCACCAGATCGTAATAGTAACCATGTCTGGCCCACAGTCTTTTCTTCTTTTAGTCACTGGTGACTGCACTAAATTTTAGGGAGAGTATAAACAAGTATGGGACGCGGGTGGTGCTGTGGGTTAAACCACAGAGCCTAGGACTTGCTGATCAGAAGGTCGGTGGTTCGAATCCCTGAGACTGGGTGAGCTCCCGTTGCTCGGTCCCTGCTCCTGCTAACTTAGCAGTTTGAAAGCACGTCAAAGTGCAAGTAGATAAATAGGTACCACTCCGGTGGAAGGTAAACGGCGTTTCCGTGTGCTGCTCTGGTTCGCCAGAAGCGGCTTAGTCATTCTGGGCACATGACCCAGAAGCTGTATGCCGGCTCCCTCGGCTAATAAAGCGAGATGAGCGCCGCAACCCCAGAGTCGGTCATAGCCTTTACCTTTGGTCCAGCCTTTACCTTTACCTATAAACAAGTAGAGCCATCACTTCACTTGTAAGAAGAAATTAATGGTCTTCAAATTGCATGTATTTAATTTTTATTTAACAAATTACATATACCCCCGATTGTAATAACACCTCTAAGCAGTTTTACAAGGAATATTATCAGTGAATAACTGAAAACAAGTAATTAAAGTGTTTTAAAGACAATTAAACATAGCAGGCTAAAAAGAGATTAAAACTTGTATATTGAACTCTGCAATTGAATATGTCACTCCTTTTGTATTCAATACTTCAGCTATGGCTATGGATATCTGCTCTGTAACTCTAGCAACGAAACCCTTTTTGTCAGGTGGATCCGTATTCAGTACAGGCAACTTCCCATTTGTGTGGGGGTTGTGTTCTGGGTCATTGCGTACTTGCATGAAATTGCGTTTAATCGAACATTCATTGGAAAAGCCTGCAAACACCCTGTTCTGCTCCAGCTCTGTTCTTTAGGCAACGTTTTAGTGACATCTTTATGACATTTTTTTTGTCACTTCTGGGTTTGGCACTGTGCACAGTTGTGCACACATCAAATGCTCAGAAACTGGGAGTTGCTTGTACAGAAGCTGAAGCAAGTAGTGCTGAGAAACTTCAACTGTTTCTGGATTGCAACCTATTTTGCAGTGAAATTCACATTTCATTTCCTTAGCTTATTTATTTTCAGTTCTGTCACCTGTAGCTTGGATCAAGATAAGATCATCTTATCTCACTGCAGGTGTTAAAGCACTTATCAATGCCTGGAAATTTGTGTTATAATCAACACAATTAGCACCGTCTTCTTCTTTTTTTGCATTTCTTTCCCCCTGTCTGACTTTTGAAATCTCTGATGAAGTGGTCTCTAGACCATGAAAGCATGTGTGTATGTGTATGTGTACATAACCTTAAAGCACACACAAGTAAGTACTGTATATTTCCAACTGATATCACTGGCTGCTGACATTCAGCAGTCTACATTCCTTGAGGAGTTTGCAATCTCAATTAGGTGTGGGCAAGCCACCATGAAATCTTCTGCCCATTGCCTTTCTCTGAGCCTGCAGCACAGAGTAACAGGGCAGTCTTGGTATTGTAAGAGACTGGGCTGGAGGAGCAGAGAGGGCCTTGGGAGGCATGCCCCCTTGGAAACAGAGTGTTAAAACTGCCCTTTTTAAAACCGCTCAGTTTGATTCTGCTGTATAGCAAATAGCATTTCAGGGAACATTTATTCATCTTCAGAAGATGGATTTGTGCTTGTTATTATTTTTCAAGCCATAATGGTAAGAATGGGATTCAGATTTATAGTGTGACATACACACTACTAATGTGTGGATATCTGTGTGCACAGTGCAGAGAAATTGGTTTTCCAGAATAATGCACTTTGCATTTTGAAAGCATTTTGAAAGTATTTCCCCAACACCTCTGTGTGGCTCCCAGTTTCCATCTTATCATTGAAATAATGTAACTGATATATGGCTTCAGATTAACTTGAGGGATTGCATGGGTCCTGCTTTTATCAGATCACTGAAAGGACATAACCAGTATTTTAGTTCAAATATTTCAGTTTCCTCATTCCCTTACTAATAAAACTATTCACATATTAACTATTGATAAAATGAGGAAGAAACTGAAGGGCTGCGGAATCGGTTGATTAGAGCCTGGTGGTGATAAAGCCAAGGTCGCAGGTTCGATCCCCTTGTGGGACAGCTGCAATGTCATGCATTGCAGGGGGTCGGACTGGGTGAACCTCAGGGTCGCCTCCAACTCTACAATTCTATAAATCTATAAAAGCTGCAGGATGTCAAAACTTCTTTGCTCTCTCATGATGATTGGGTTATAAGTTTTCAATTTGACCATTTAAAACTTTCAGCATTAAGTACTGTGCTACATACAAAGAGTTAGACTGAGCAGATCACAGCCACTTACTTAGACTGGTGCTTTTTTGTCACTTGGGTAGATGGCCGAATATTTCATTCTTTGGGATCTTTGCACATGAAAATATAGGATATTGGACCTTTTAAATATGCCCTTGTAAGTATTCCTTTTCCCCCTACCCTGGAAAAAGACCACACGTTTGTTAAGTTATAAATGGTCAGGTGCTTTTCATTACAGAATTCAGGAAAAGTTGCACAGGCAGTAAAACTTGGCTTAGTTACAGTGATGAAAGTTCCTAAATTATTGGCATAGGAACTCAAGAGTGACTTGTGAGAGCCATGTGGCTGAGCTGGAGTAACCAGCTCAGATCTCCTCACATGCTGAACTTCTCAGGCAGGCTGGAGGTTGAACAATAGGCTTGATTTCTCATTTCCTCCCAAGGTAAGGGAAAGTGACTTCACTAAGCCTGGCAGGTATTAACCTCTTCATTCATTCATTGGACTTATATGTTGGTTATATAAGGCTGTTTACGCACACAGGTTAGAAACAGCCAGAATCCCTTACAGCGGTTCTCAACCTGTGGGTCCCCAGATGTTGTTGGACTACAACTCCCATCATCCCTGAGCTCTGGCCTTACTAGAAGTTGGGAGTTGTAGTCCAACAACATCTGGGGACCCACAGGTTGAGAAAGGCTGCTTTAATAGTAAGAAGGGACTTCTACTTATTCATACCCTGCAGAAAGAAGAACCTGCCATCTCTCTCAGCAGCGGGGAGGGATTTCATGGCATACCAGTCTCTACATCTCTGAAGGATGTACACGTAGTCTTGATGGGTCACACCAGCAAATGTCTATTTTGTCCAGGATCCTTTTGTCAACAGTGGCTGGCCAGATGCCCTGGGAGCTTAAGAAGAACTTCCAAATGTTCTAGGAATAGCAAAAAAAAACAGCAACAACAAAACTCTGCAAAAAAAAAAAAAGAATAGTTGAAAGGGGTGAAAATGAAAATGTGAATCTGGAAATGCTTCCTCCGTGATCACTTTGACAAATCTCTTATCACCTTGGTTAGACATTTCAGTTTGGTGGGCTAGGAGAGCTGAAAATACTGTATTTTTTGCTCTATAAGACTCACTTTTTCCCTCCTAAAAAGTAAGGGGAAATGTGTGTGCATCTTATGGAGCGAATGCAGGCTGCACAGCTATCCCAGAAGCCAGAACAGCAAGAGGGATTGCTGCTTTCATTGTGCAGCGATCCCTCTTGCTGTTCTGGCTTCTGAGATTCAGAATATTTTTTTATTGTTTTCCTCCTCCAAAAACAAGGTGCGTCTTGTGGTCTGGTGCGTCTTATAGAGCGAAAAATACGGTAATGCTCATGTACAGTGGTGCCTCAGGTTACAGCCACTTCAGGTTACAGACTCCGCTAACCCAGAAATAGTACCTCAGATTAAGAAGTTTAAGAAGTTGGCTTCAGGATGAGAACAGAAATCGCATGGTGGCAGCAGTGGGAGGCCCCATTAGCTAAAGTGGTACCTCAGGTTAAGAACAGTTTCAGGTTAAGAATGGACCTCCAGAACGAATTAAGTTCTTAACCTGAGGTACCACTGTATTTCACATCTGGCAACCAATGTACCACTTTGGTTTCAGCTGGTACGTGGGTAGATGAGTCTGGGGCACAAATTTTCATGGCCCTCTAGCGGTTGGGGCCTCCTTTACCAGAAGCAATGTATTTTGAATTAAAGCATTATTTAGAAAGAATGAGAAGAGCCTGCAGGATCAGGCCAGTGGTCCATCTAGTGCAGCATCCAGGGCAGCCAGATTCTTCTGGGAAGCTCACAAGAGCATCACCCGAGCATCACAGCACCCTCCCCTCCCCTCCCCTCCCCGCTTCCAGCAACTGGTTTCAGAAGCCTCTAACAGGGGCTTCTGTCACCTCTGACAGGGGTGGCATCACATGGCTGTTGGGGGTTGCAGCCATATTCTTGATGGATTTGTTTCAACCTCTTAAAGCCATTCAAGTTGCAAGCCATCATTGCCTTGTGGGAGCAAATATGCACTGTGTGAAGAAGTAGTTTATACAGTGGACGCTCGGGTTGCAAGCGTGATCCGTGCGGGAAGCACGTTTGCAACCTGCAGCATTTGCAACCTGCGTGATTCGCATGCATGACTGCCGAAACCCAGAAGTAACCTGTTCCGGTACTTCTGGGTTTTGGTGCGTCCGTAACCCGAAAAAATGCAACCTGAAGCGTCTGTAACCCGAGGTAGGACTGCATAGTCTTATCCAGTCTTGATCCAGAGCAGAGTTGTGTCCTGGGCTACTGACACAGGGCTGGTAGTGCAGGACCACCATCCACCAGACTCTCATGGAACATAACATTACCTCTATCAAAGCTTTCTATATTGACTAAGCTGTCTAGCAGCAGGACAGCCTTTCTCCCAAGTTTGCAATATTTTTAGTGCTGGGTGGTGGTTGTTTGAAATGTTTGCGGAAAAGCATTTTTGATATACTGTATGCAGGTACTGATCTAGCAAGTTGTGCCTTGGCTGGCACTAGCTGTTGGCTTCTGTGTGCTGTGCAGCCTATTGATATTCGGCTGTGTTTGCAGTGGGGGGTTTTACCCTCCCCCCTTCAGAAATAGCACTATACTACTTTCACTTGGCAACTTAGCCCTTGAAAGGAGGCAAAAGGCCTCTCAAGGATTATTTTTTTTATCCCAGGTCATAGAATCCTGGCTCTTGGTATGTTGAGTCATGTTTGCTTTGTTTCAGTTTGCTTTGTTTAATCAGCCATTTAAAAAAAGAGCAAAGTGCCATTCTAAGGTTGGAGCTGATTTATTTGGTGGAGCATAGAATTGCTGTTGCATAGTTCTTTTTCAGGTTGGCCAGAAGAAAATTCATGAAACGGAGATTGAAATTTGGGTATCTCGTTGTTGGAGTTCCATCGGGATCGCACCAGCACGAGTATACACATAGAGAGTCATTCTCATGGACTTACTTCAGGAATATTCGGACTGTTTGGCTTTCAGATACTAGGTTGCTAATAATAATAATAATAATAATAATAATAATAATAATAATAATAATTTATTTGTACCCCCCCCCCCATCTGGCTGCATTTCCCCAGCCACTCTGGGCGGCTTCCATAGAAACCAAAAATACACTAAAATATCACAGGTTAAAAACTTCCCTGAACAGGGCTGCCTTAAGAAGGCCCTCGGTGCTGGACCTCAGCGTCCGGGCAGAACGATGGGGGTGGAGATGCTAATATGTCATTAGTTTTTCATTGTAGATGTTATTTAAGATTCCATGTATTAGAAGGTGTTGAAATGTCATACATTATTGTTAATGATTTTTTGTAAACTACATACAGAGTTGTTTAGTTTGTTTCAGCTAACAGAAGAGGTTAGAAACAGGAGAATTTGTATGTTGATTCGGTTATAGTTGTTGGATTGAGGTACCACCATGAAATGTTAAGCACCTTGATTGGAAAGATTAAAAAAAAAAAAAAGCAATATCCTATAGACTAGTTAAATTTTGTATTTCCACCATTTTTGATGTGTTCATTTTAATAATACACCATCTAAGCAGGGCTGCTTATTTTGCAATTATTCATTGGAACCATGCAAGCAATTTGGGGGTAGAATTCATGATCCTGATTATCTCAGCATCCACTAATTAATTTTAAACATGAGGAAAATTGGTGTTCCCTAAGACTATGAAGCTGTACAGCCAATGCTAGTGAAAGTTGGAAGGAGGGCTGACAAAGATCCTATTTGAGCGGAGCTTCCGTGGTTGGACACATATCAGATGTAGCTAAAGCAGTTGCTGCCTGTACTATGCAGAATAAGCTAAGACTTTGCAGGTCAGCTGGGACTTGCCAAAAGTTTCATGGAAGAGGTGGGGTTGAGGAAAAGGTGGTGGTGGCAACATAACACAGATTCTGGAAGGAAATTTCAAGACTAGGCGGTAGCAAAGGAGAAAAGGTGCAGGTGAGACATGTGGGTCTCCTAGGGCCATAGAGTTGGAGAAGCAAAGATTAGGGATGAATCAGGATACCAGAATAAAAAGCAAAGAAGGGGGCAAACCATAAGTGGCTTTGAAGGCAAGTTTGAAAAACATACTTTGTGTTAATGAGCTGGGAAATGGCTTTGTGTCTTCAGGGGAATATACACATGGTCACACTGTTGCCCTGTGTAGTAAAGAGGTTCAGAGGATCACTCCCTTATTGGTTCTCTGTGCCTGCTCTGCATTTTAAGAGGAGGAACAACATCACCTCCCTTCCCAACCCTTAAATATAGAAAGCAATTAATTGAGGTGACAAGGGTTAATTGTTTTTGTTCAGAAATGCAACACCTTGCATTTGTTTCTAAGCTGCTTTGTAAAATTGTTATAGCAGTTTCCCTAATCACAAACTACTTTTGCAACCTAGTAGCAAAATGTGAATTGTTTTATTCTTTTAGCTGAACATAGCAAAGAAAATACCTACAAAAGCAGGGGAGCTCATGTTCAGAGTTAAAATATTCATGATTTGTAATAAAGTGGCCCCAATGCATATTGGTATAAACTGGGTTGGGGAACCCCAGGCTTTGGGGTAAAACAGACTCCTTTTGAGATTCTCCCCTGACTGCGCCCACTTCCCAGGCCACTCTCCCTTTCACCAGCCATGCTGTACACCTTCCTGGAGTGTTTTTGCCATGCTGGAATGTGCCGTTAAAGTGGAGACAATGCCTGTTGCTTGCCTGGATGGAGAGCAGTGGTTAGAGCATATGTGTGTAGAATCTACTGACTTCTGTGTAACAGGAATGCAGCCTCCTGTACAAAACAAAGACTCGCGAGTGTTTCTCTGCTACATTTGCCTCTGTTCATGCTGACTTTTTCTTGTCTCTGGTCACAACTCCTCTTTGAACCTCTGGCTCCATCTCCCACTAGCCTGGTACCCTCAGCAGGTTTCCCACATGGGAATGAAACTCTCTGACTGAAAAAGGTCAGAAATATCCAATGTTTTTATAAAAATGTGTAATAGCATGCTTGTTCAGTTTTGTGTGTTTATATACATTTCTCCCTCTGGGTTGGAGGAATATAGTCATGACATACAAAATTGATGGATGTCAGACTGACTGGCTTTACTTGTGCAATTTCCACTTTTATAGCAGTTTATTACATTTGGTGCTGTGCTCTTCCTCCACCAAGCTCCAACAGCATACATGGGACTTCATGGGGAATATACCATCCACACTCTGATTGTGCTTCAGATATGAAATTATATTGGCTGCCTTCAGGCCATTCACTGGCCGCTTTGACAATTGAAATCCCCATCCAGGGAAAGCTTTATCTGGGGTCAGCTACTTAAGCAACAGTTGGAGCGTGTAGCAACTTGCATGACTGCATCCAACATGAAACCCAGAGTTCTGGGGTGAAAGCAGAGATGAGATTAGAGCTGCCAACGGAAGTAGAGCCTAGTGCTTGCTGTCACCCAAAATTGCTCATAAAAGGAAGCAGGAATCTTGTCTGTTCCACCACCCTCACTGGAGTGGTTCAACAGCTCTTGTACATCAGTCACTGCAGGGTTGTGCATTTGTATGCATGCAGCATGGCTCCAGCATAAGAGGAGAATGAATGCTTAAGAGTTCCTCTGCCAGGAGGTGGAGTGACACTGTGTAGAACTGTGTTGTAAACTCCTTGAGAATGGAGCCTCCATCCAATTTCTGCCCAAGGACATTTGCTGAAGTTGTGCACTTTGTCTCTAATCTCTGGCTAGCAGAGAGACCACCTGGGAGGCCATGCTGGGCAGAAGCCAGTTGAGTTAAAGGCTTCCATAGAAAATTACACAGTTTGGCCAAGCTTACCATCCATTTCTTTGTTTCTAGTAGCTGGTGAGGTTTCAGTTTCTTGCTTCTTGCTTCCCAGGTATTTTGGCCCAGTTTGGACAAAACAGTGAAGCATAATTCAGCAGTGCATGGAAGAACCTGTTTGGGCATTGAGGTTAAGCATTCCCCTTCTGGCACATGCCACAGAAGGTGACTGGAAACACCTGCTTGAGTTAACCCCAGTTCAGATGAGACAACCCTAAACTACAATTTGACAACTCCAAACTACAGTTTGGGCAGATCCACACTACATTTAAAAAACATACAATGTATATTTAAAGAACATTTCTTCCTCCAAAGAGTCCTAGGAAATGTAGTTCTCTCCCACTCCACAGAGAGACAATTACCAGCATTCTTAACAGGCTACAGTTCCCAGGATTCCTTGTGAAGGGGGAGGAATCCTGTGCATTGGGTGTGCATTGAATATATGATGTAGATCTGTCAGAGGTGGGGAACTTGTGGCTCTCCTGATCTTGCTGGACTCCAACTGCCCTCAGGCCCAGCAATCATGTCCCAAGGTGAGGAATCAGCATCAGCATCTTGACTTAAGTCACTGCTTAAATCAGCTGCAAAATGTCCTTGTTGGATGTGATGGCACCATGGCAACGAAGCTTGTGTTAAACCTGGAAGTGGGTGTTTCCAGTCTCTTCATTCTCATGGTCATGAATGAGGAAATGAAGCATGGAAGCTCAGGGCTCTTCCAGACTTATAATCCGAAACTATGACATGGTGCACAGGTTCCCCACCACCAGTGGTGTAGCGTGGGTTGTCTGCAGCCGGGGCAAGGCAAGTAATTTGCACCCCCTAACCTGTGGATTTGCGCACCCGAACCCGACCCCCCAGATGTTGCGCCCGGTGCAGCCGGCCCCCCCTGCACCCCCCACGCTCCGCCACTGCCCACCAGTGGCTCAGCACTAAATCTGAACTGGCCCAATGTCAGATTTTTGAAGAGGATCAGAGCAACAGATTGTGTACATATATGAGTGTGGCAACCACTTCCCTCCAGCCCATGACATCGATGGTGCATCCCAGCCATCCTGTTGATGACTTTTCAAAAAAGGTACATATTTCTAATAGTGTACAATGGTGGGGGTTTTTTAACTACGTGCTGATCAGCAGAATTAAATCAGATATCCAGTGGTGATCCTTTTTCAAGTGACCAAATAGCATGGCTAAAATTATCAAGATTTGTGTTTATAACATTTTGTTTAACTGTGTTCATATGCTTAAAATAATCTAGCAGATATTAACTGCAGTTTTGAGTAAACTATTGAACAAGTTCAGTTCAGTTTTGCAAACAAGAGCAATATGAATGTCAGCAAAACCACACTCAACAGGTTTTGCACATTTTACATTCAGCAGTAAAAGGTGTTCGGAAGCTGGTAACAACAAAGATGGATTTGGAAGAGCTTGTGGTGTTCAGTACAGGGGGTGGGGAACCTCCAACTCTGAGGGCCGAATGCTCCTCCCCAGGTTTCTCTATTTCTTTCTGCCTCTGTAGATGACCATAGTGATGGTTTGTTAATTTAGGTATCATGCCAGTGGACCTGCCCCCTCTTTCTGTGTGCTGCTTCTCACCCCTGTGCAGATTTGAGGAGGGCGCTGGAGCATATAGGGAGAGCAGAGGGAGGGGTGGTTTTGTTGTGTAAGTGCAAATCCTTGCAGAAGCAGAAAGACTTCATTGGATACTGTCTGTGGTTTCTGATCGTTGTTTGCTGCCTGTTCGAGCTGTTTGACAGTGGAATTTGATGCCAAGGAGTGTGGTGGAGTCTCCTTCTTTGGAGGTCTTTAAGCAGAGGCTTGACAACTATATGTCAGGAGTGCTCTGATGGTGTTTCCTGCTTGGCAGGGGGTTGGACTCGATGGCCCTTGTGGTCTCTTCCAACTCTATGATTCTATGTTAAGAAACCATGGTTTTGTAATTCAGAAATCACCACACATTAGTTAAACTTCCTTAACCTTGGTTTGGCATAAACCATAATGACTAAGGAGCTTTGAATCTGGAAGTCCCTCGTGCGATTTGCCATGAGCTCAGTAAGGTAGCATAAGAAAATCACTCTCAACCTCAAGCCTATAATATGGAGATTGGGATGGTATTGGCATACCTTACAGGGTGGTTGTAAGAATTACTGAAATGATGTGTTTGAAGTTTTCTGAACACTTGAAAGCACTTCAGTGATTGCTAAGCACTATTTAATTATGAATTACCCACAGTCATTTTCTGCTTGCAAAGTTACACCCACGTCATGCAGCCAGACTGTAAAGATCAGAATAACTAAGATGATTTCTTTTTGCAGTTTCAAACCTATTACAATTTCAAGATCAGTCAGCTTCTTTGGTATAACTTGTTACGAGTCACTCCAAGAAGCCTCAGGCACATCTTGTTTCTGTGGAGGGGAATGCTATTTGGTATTTATTGGCTAGATGACCAACCAGTCTATATTTTGAGTAAATAATAGAGTAGCCTCTTATTACAGGAAAGTTGTTTAGGATTTCCACAAATACCTAATTTGAGTTCAGAATTACAACAAAATGAAGTCTTGGCTGCCTTGAAATTAAAACAAACAGATGAATCAGTTAAATGAACTCTCCTTAAATTGAAGGCCCTTGGGAAATACGTTTAGGGGAGGGATGTTTACAAGTGCCAGCACCCTCAAGCATCCAAGATGCCATGTCATGAAACACTGGGCTGCAGACACCTTGCAGTCACTGGTCTTCCTGAAGTTGCAGAAGCAGAGTGAGCAGCTCTGCATTCACAGCGCTGGCGGGGCTCCCGGTGGCAGCCACAAATGGCTCTGCAGCAGCAGCGACAGCGATACCTCTTGCTGCAGCCGCCAGCACCCCGCTTTGGCCTTCTTTGCCGTCCCCTGCCACTGCCGCCACCAAGGCACAAAATATGGTGCCTGGACATCGCCACATTCTCGCAAAAGCCCATCTGCCTGTTGCAAAATGCGACTGGCACCGGACTATTTTTGAACACTGCTTCTGAGTAGGCATGGTTAGGATGAGAAAGCAGAATTGCGTATACTTTTATGTGTGTGCAGAATAACTGATGCAACTTCTGCAAATAGTATTTGTGTATTTGTGTATTTGCTTTTCAGTATGCAAATGTGGCCTTTCTGTTAATCAAGGAACAATATTAATGTCTGGAGCACCCGACGAGTGCCACATCTCCCGCATTCTACTGCTGGAGTAAATTGGGCAGATGAAGCTGGGCATAACATTTATTTCATTAGTGCACCGTACTTTGGCATTCTCAAAATGAATGTTTGAGAAGGGCAGCTGCTGTATGGGAGGCAACCTGGCATGTGTGGGTCCTAAAGAATTAGACATGGGTGCTAAAGGGCCATAGCGCTTTGTTCAGCTGATATTCCTAGGTTGATTGGGAGTATGATGACTTCACAGGGAGGTATTCCTATTTCTTGGCAATTAGAAGCCTAACCAAGATCAGTTTGGGTTTCTGAGCAGATACTTTAGCATCTCCTCTCCCCACAGACAAGCTTACATCTGCCATACTGTCTCATCCTGTTCAGATCTGATGCAGACTGTGCAGACTGATGTCATCAGTTATTATTCTTGTGGAATAAGTCTGATGAGAGTGAATATAATGATGAATAGTTAACTAGATAACTTCTTTATTTTTAAAACATGGTGACAGATACAAAGGACCAAGCTTCTTCCTCCATGTCACTCCAACTGTTCCCCAGAACATAATTTGTTGAAGCCTGAGAACTTCCTGTTGGAAGGGGAAATGGTAGAAGCCCACATAATTGCTTAGGTACATGCCTGGGAATCATTGGATCTTGACTGCTTTCACACACTAATACCACATCTTGTAGCGTTATGTACTGAAGTTTTTGTGAAGGATACTGCCCTGATTCTTGCTGTGTATCAAGCATATGTGGCTCAGAGAGCGCGGTCTGCTCTGTTTTTAATGGTTTGGCTTTTCAGGTGGCAGCCGTAAGATATTCCTTTGCTGCCTTTAAGACTTGAAATGGAGAGCTATTCACTTGAGGTTCCTTAGCCTTGCTGTACTCAGACACACCCATCTGTGTGCTGTCCAAGAACAGGTCACAAGTTTATCTGTAATTCAATCTAACAGGGCACACACTTTTCATTATGCTAGTCTTTGATCAAGGCTCCCTCCCCCTCTCTCTTATGTTCCTCCTTCCCCTTAAAAATGACTGCATTAAAAGCTTTGTGCTGAAGCCTGCCGGACAATGGCTCACTATTGCCCTGGCTTCTCTGTGGGCCTCATTCTCCACAAGCCTCCTGCATCCCTTTAAAGATTGCCATTTATGGCATTCATGTTTTTTGTCCACCCGCTTCTTATCGCTTCCCTCCTCCAGTTAAGGCAGATTGTCCTTTTACACAAAGCTCTGTGGAGCAGAGTCTGGGCGTAGCCAGGCCTTTTGTTAGGGGGGACATAAACTCAGTTTGCTATGTATTTTTATTGATTTGGGGGTGGGTCAGCTGCCTCTCCCAGCGCCCCTTGGCTACGCCCATGGCAGAAAGGTTGCCAGATTCTGCTCTATGTTTTCCAAATGTTCTTCTATTTCTAATAGGTAAAGGTAAAGGTACCCCTGCCCGTACGGGCCAGTCTTGCCAGACTCTGGGGTTGGTGCGCCCATCTCACTCAAGAGGCCAGGGGCCAGCGCTGTCCGCAGACACTTCCGGGTCACGTGGCCAGCGTGACATCGCTGCTCTGGCCAGAGCCAGAGCCGCACACGGAAACGCCGTTTACCTTCCCGCTAGTAAGCGGTCCCTATTTATCTACTTGCACCCAGGGGTGCTTTCAAACTGCTAGGTTGGCAGGCGCTGGGACCGAACGACGGGAGCGCACCCCGCCACAGGGATTCGAACCGCCGACCTTTCGATCGGCAAGCCCTAGGCGCTGAGGCTTTTACCCACAGCGCCACCTGCGTCCCTTTCTATTTCTAATAGCAAGGGTCATATCCAGAGTAGCAGTATGCAAACGCTCCCTCAAGTGCAAGGATTTTTGCTTCTGCAACAGAGCATTCCACCCTCTCTGCCCCCCTTGCACCCCTTAAATCTGGGGATGGGGTTGTATGTGAATACACACTCACACACATGCACACAAATGAGATACTGGAGTCAAGATTGGGGTGTGGGGTTAGGAGTTCACAGCTAAGAATTTAAAATTAAATGCTAGCAGGATTGTATTAAAAACCAAAAATTGTGGTGGTGATTCAAGTTATAGTATGAGAGCAAAGAGATAAAAATAAACAAAAAACAAAAAAGTACTGTTGAAAATGGATGGGGAAAAATATTATATAGGTATAATATATAATATATTATATAGGTATATAATATTTTATTTATTCGGGGGGAGGGGCATGGAAAGAGTAGAGACTTTAAAAGTTAAAACGAGGTGTTGAAATAAAAAACCCCATAAAAGAATAAAAAGTGATGATAATAATAGAAAGCAAGGGGGGAAATGAAAAAATAAGAATAAATGATTTTTAAAAGAACAAAAAAATTAACAACAATAGTTTGGCTCACAGGCAGTTTTGGCTCCACTGCAGGGCGCATGAGGCCTGGACTGAGGCGGCAGTCTGAGGAAGTGGCCTCTGCTCGTTCACGCCTCCTTAATGGGCGCCATTTTAATTTTTTTTAATGTTTTTTAGATTTAGTTGTGCTCTTCCTCACAGCCTCCCTGGTTCTCCTGGTCTCCTCTTTCCTTTTTCCTTGGTGGCTGCAGTGGTAGTGGCTGTGGTTGTGGTGGCAGCGGTTGGTGAGTGATTGGGGCTCTGCTGTGGGTTTTTTGTTCAGCTCCGGAGGCCTCTGAGCTTTGTTGGGTTGTTGATGGGACGATCTCAGTCCTGGTGGGCCGAGATCATCGGAAGGGACGACACCCTCCACATGGCCTCCTCGGTTTTTGCATTGGGCACCCCTGGCTCCCCCTTGTTTGTGGCAGCGGTGGAGGTGGTGGTGGCATGGGGAACCAGTCAGACTGCACAGTTGATGAATCCCTAGGAGCTCATTGCAGCCATGGCTCTTGACATCTTCACTACAGAAATATAATTTAAAAGTCCATGGGCACTTAGCAAATATTGAGGATTTTCACAATACAAAATTTATAGGGGCATCAAATTCAGACCAAAAAGAATGTATTGCCGGACATGCCCGTTATCAGATGCCTTCGAGCAATGATGCTGACCCAGCAAAAGTTTGACACACGGGACTGAAAATATTCAAAGTTAACAAAGGTCAGAGTCTCTGTGTAAGGAATACATACATACTTGGATGTTAACATGTATTCATTTCAAATCTTGTTCTCTGAACATTTTTTGGGTTATATGTTGAGATAATCATGGCATGTTTGCCACACTTAGTACCCATGATATTTATTAAACCACCAAGGTTTGGTGATATTGCATTAATATGTACCACCCAGAGGAGCCAGTCATAGGAACCAGGGGGTGGGGAAGAAGTTCCACCTTCTTGGCACATATGCATGTGGCACATGCTCTTGCAAATACACTGAGCATTTATGCACATCTTTTGTTTACACTAATATTTCATGGGTCCACCTTAAAAATGTAATGAAGTAGTCTTCATATTGTTAGTAAGATCGTTGTTCAAAAGAGTGACATTTAGATGAAGATGTCAGTTCCTCCCAAATATACTACAGTACAGTATCAAGAATAACTATATCTACAAAGGCATCAGTGGCACTTTCTCACATGCTGTGTATGGAAAGTCAGGTGTTACAAGTTGCCCTTTCTAGGCGAGTCCCACTTACCAGCTTATGATTTGGCAGTTATGAAGTTTGGACAGGTGTGGGAACTGGACTGGATTTTGAAATAATTGTCAGTGCAGAAGAGTTTCTATTTAAAGGATTTAACTGTCAGGCAGATAGTTCTAAATACATCAGTGTCTGCATTCAAACATATCAAACTGAGGCAGACGTGGGTGTTCCAAAACAAAGTCCATCAAACTGCTGCTTGTATGCAAACCTCACTGAAATGCAGAACTACTGCACTCCTAAACATGCAAAATGTTTGATCATCTGATACCTAGTTTTATTCTGTAAGGCAGGCTTCCTCAAACTCAGCCCTCCAGATGTTTTGAGACTACAGTTCTCAGCATCCCTGACCACTGGGCCTGCTAGCTAGGGATCATGGGAGTTGTAGGCCAAAAACATCTGGAGGGCCGAGGTTGAGGAAGACTGCTGTAAGATATAGCGAGTCATGAGACTTGTCTGATTTGAGCCAATTTTGGAAACATTTTCCACCTCTCTCTACCTCTCCACCCCCCCCCCCCCCAGTATTATACCACAGTGTTCCTGTACATCTGGTGTGCTGAACCTTTGGCCCTTCAGATGCTGTGAAACTACAACTCCCATCAGCCCCAGCAAGCACAGGGATAGTGGGATTATCTATTGACGTCTTAAACATTGGAGACCTGCTGATGATCGTAATTTCCCAACTTGGTCAATCTTTAGAGTACACGTGTATTTCACCTTAAATTGGTCGGACAGTATTAAGATAAAAATATTTGAAAGTTCAAATGACTCTTGAAACAGTTAGAAAGATGTGCAATATATTAGCTAATCAAAAACATATTTGATCCATTTCCACATACAAAACTTACTCGGGGGGGGGGGATCATAGAATCACAGAATCTTAGAGTTGGAAGGGACCCAGGGGTCATCTAGTCCAACCCCCTGCAATGCAGGAATCTCAGCTAAAGCATCCATCACAGGTGGCCATCCAGCCTCTGCTTGAGAGCATCCAAGGAAGGAGAGTCCACCACCTCTTGTGGGAGTCTGTTCCACTGCCAAACAGCTCCTACTGGCAGAAAGTTTTTCCAAATGTTTAGTTGGAATCTTGTTTCTTGTGACTTGAAGCCATTGAAGTCCCACCCTCCAGAGCAGGAGAAAACAAGCATGCTCCCTGCTCCATGTGACAGCCCTTCAGAAACCACATATCGGGAACCCTTTTTCTGTTTGTTACAAACTATGAGTCCCATCAGCCTCTGTTTGAGGATGATGGAAGCTGTAGTCCACAATATCTGGCAAGCACCATGTTGCCTAGAACTGCTTTAGATATCATGGGCCTTGAAACATTTGTTAAAGCTGGGTCTTCATTCCTTGAAATGGGGAGGAGGGCACCTCAGGCTCTAGGGGCCAAACACAGTGCTCTGGTTCTCTATCTGGCCCTTGGGACTGTCTCCTTAAACCACACCCTGCTTCCGCACATACACACACACGGTCTTTTTCATAGAATTGCAGATTTGGAAGGGACCCCAAGGATCATCTAGTCCAACCCCCTGCAATGCAAGAATCTCGGAAATCTGGCACCTGGCTGGTTTCTAGCACTGCTCAGAAATAGCCTGGAGTACAGTGAAATGTGGCCTTTGGACTGAAAAAGGTCTCCCCATTCCTGCCTTAAAACATGTGTGTTATATTTTTCTGTGACTTCCATAAGAAAGGTCTTATTAGGGTGGGTGAGATTTATGGCATATGGCTCCTCAGGGGTAGAGTTTTACACAAGAAGGCCTGACTCTGATTATGCAGACTTCCATAGAATGGCTTCATCCACATGCTTCTGATTACACTGCACTTCGGCAAGGAGTGATAAAAGGCGAGAGGAAAGATAACGAGGCACAATTGATGGGTGGAGTGGGGTGGGAGCCCATGGGGTCATGAAGGACAGATAATGGTTCAGGGCTTAGGAGCACCCCCCCCCCCAAATTGCTGGTTCTATTCAAGGCTGTCTTGGACTCCTGAGGCACCTGCTGTTAAGAAAAAAATGTCCAACGTCGGCTTATTTAAAGGGAAGATGGATCATGTGCTTTACTGGTGTGAGTTCTGGTGGATCTGTCAGCAGGTTGTCTTCATTGATTTGACCTTCGCTTTCAAGGTATATCAGCTGGTGTGCAGTGCTAGATGGCTGTTGCTTCTCTCTCAGTGATTTATTTTGTTTGTGTTGGATTTTGAGCACAGGGAAGAGCATGCTCCACAGAATATCGGATGCTGTGCATATTTGAGTGCTGTGACACACTTCAGGGACATTGGCTTCTCTGCTGTTCGTCCTTTGCCTTTACGTCCTCCTTGTGGCAGGGATCGCTTTGCAGGTTCCTGGGCAGTGGTGTGAGCAGCCCTGTGCGCTTGCAAGGCCCCCACCTAGAGACTGTAGCAAAAAATAGCATGCACAGAGGGGAGGAGACTCCAGGAAGTGGCACGTTCTCCGGATTCTCTGTTGCCCGTTGCAGCACTGAAGGACGAAAATAACCTCCCCCGTAATTATCACTGAGATACCAGTTACCATTTCAAAGAAAAGAGTCGCATTCATTTTGTTTGGCAGCAAGGGTGTTAACACAGATGAAAATACACAAGCAAATCGGTGTGCTGCGGAAGATGAAATGCTTCCCTTGTCAGTTCTCAAACACAATTAAATCCATCCAGTTCAACACCAGTGCCTTGATGTCCGCTTGTTTCTTTGACCAAGGTATGGGAATGCACTATTTTTAACGGTGAGTTTCTTTGCTTCCAAATGCTTGCCTAGTTACTGCTCTAGTGGCTTATTTATGTCCATAGTAGTTTGGTACTGTGAGTTGTAGTTATTAACAGAGCATCCTTCTGTTTAGCCTTGCAGCTTCATGTTCCCCCACCTCTTTGAGATAATAAAATAGGTTGAAGGCTTGTCCACAAAGGAAAAGCAAGTTGCCTTTTGGATTAATTTTAATTGAAAAGCTAAGATCTGCTGATATCTTAACTTTCAGTTGTAGCACTGCAGTAAATTTTCTTTTTTTTAAATTGGTCCAATTCATTTTAGGGGGGGGAGCCCTGTCAGTTTCACCTACACCGGGAAGGGAAATCGTGTTGTGGACCAATCAGAGATATTAATGTTGGGTTTAACTGGAGAACGTGGGGACGGGAATGTGAGGGAATGCTGATTTTTATAGATGGATTTGGGAATTGCGCCTGCTTGTAAGCCAGCACAAATCCCAGTGCTGCAAGGTGATGCCCAAAGGGACCATTGATAGATTTGTTGCTTAAAGTGAAGCTTTTAAGAGAAGGTTCCACGCCCCATGAATTACAAAATCTGTACTGAACAATAGGCAGCTGGAGAAAACCATGAGAAGCTCCTGCAAGATGTTAATGACCAGTTTCAATACCAGAAAAGTTTTAAGCCAACAAGCCTTGGGGCGTTGTCCTCCAGGTTCACTTGAGAGGTTCCTGGGTCTTATTTCTTGGTGAGATCATAATAATGTTTTGATATTCTGTTGGTGGTCGTCCCCGTCCCCCCAACTTTCCCTTCAAGATGCTGTATAAAATAGGCACTCAGTGGTTTTACTGACTCATCTTAACTGCCTGCACAAAGTACACATTTTGATTAATTAGGTGATTTAGCTCTTTTCAGAGCATTTTCTTTCTGTCAATACATTGGCTTTATAGCATGGTGCCATCCTGCATTAGTTTCCAAAGCCAATTTTGAGCTGTGTACTGTTGGGGGCACATTGGCAGCCCTCCTTTCTCTCTTTCCCCCTCCCCTCCCCCTTGCAAGGTTGGCTCAGTTCTTCCAATGCAGACAATTTTACTGTTCTTGGTGGCCCTGCCAGTAGTAGTACAGCAGCATTTCCAGGCAGGATTGTAAAAGCATGTTCAGTTGCATCACTGTCTTAGCAGTTAAGTAGTGCCGTACCGAACAAGACCAAAGACCCATCCAGCATCTTGTTTCCCAAAGTGACAAACTGCGGTAGATGCCTATGGAAAGTCCACAAGCAGGACATCAGGGCAATAGCCTCTCCTGCTGTTATTCCCCAGCAGCTGTTATTCAGAGCCATACTGCCTTTGACCTTGGACAGCCATCATGATTAGTAGCCATTGATAGTCCTACCCTCCATTGAATTTGCCCAATCCCCTTTTAAAGCCAATGATCCACACTAATGAGGCAGGCTGTACTTCAAACCAGGCACTCAGGTGGCACTGTGGTCTTAACCACTTAGCCACTTGGGCTTGCTGTTGGGTCAGCAGTTCGAATCTGCATGATGGGGTGAGCTCCCGTTGCTCTGCCCCAGCTTCTGCCAACCTAGCAGTTCTAAAGCATACCAGTGCAAGTAGATAAATAGGTACCGCTGTGGCAGAAAGATGAATGGTGTTTCTGTGCAATCTGGCTTCCGTCACAGTGTTCCATTGCACCAGAAGCAGTTTAGTCATGCTGGCCGCATGACCTGGAAAGGTGTCTGTGGACAAACGCCAGCTCCCTCAGCCTGAAAGCAAGATGAGCGCCACACCCCATAGTCAAGTTTGACTGGACTTTACTGTCCAGCGGTACTTTACCTTTACCTTTTTACTACTTCAAACCAAGCTATATGCTTGATGCTTCAAATGAAGAATATCCTCAAATCAAGGAACTGTCTGGTGTAAATGTTTTGGATTTAAGTATGTTGCCTCAGCTTAGAGCCTTAGACCATGAATTGTTCTAATTTGAGTTTAGAATTTAACCATGATTTTAGTCTCTAAGCATACAGGCATGCCATGGTTCAAAGGTGCTTGCACGTCTGGTCTCATTTTCTGTCTGCTGAGCACTCCAGACTCTGTGTTCATGGGTTGTGCATTCAGACATCCTTCCAAACCATAGTTAGCGCACACCATATTTGGCAACCTGCTTCCAGACACAATTTCTGCTTGTGGGTTGCTGTTGGATCACAGATATACAATTTCATACCAAAGGCACAGTTAAGATTCCTTATTTATATGCTGGCATGATTTCTGAACCAGGTCACTGTTTGCAAAGGACCCTAGAAAACAAATACAGAAACATGAACTGGAGCCAAGTAACAGTCAGAGATAATTAAGAGTTCAGAGAGATCCTTCTGCAAATAAATTGGAAAATATAAAATAGTTTAAATGGTAAGCTGAGATGATATTAAAGGGATAGTCAACAGTTTCATTATTACATGCTCAGCAGTTCACAGGACACAGAAGAGTGTATTTTCAGGTTAAAACTTAGCTTTTGACTTTATATATCAGAGGTTGAGGATTTTGGAGTGTAAAAGTGGTTTTCTACATGGGCTCTGCCAAGGGGGCCAATAAGGAATTATTTCCAGTCCCTGAGGAATGTTTGGAGTTCTTTGAAAATAAGCCTGTGTCTCCAGGGCTTCTGTGATCCAGTGGATGGAGCCCGGAACGGAGGGGCTTTTGCCTGGCAGATCAGGAAACTTTGTGTAATGGAGAAGGGCCCTGGTGGGCGTAGGATGTGGGCTTTGGTGGGAACAGAAGGCAACACGTGAGTTTACTAGACAGTGTGTGGCTGGGGGTGCAGAAGGAATGGAAGAGAATTTCAAGCCAAGTGGAAAACAGTCTGCCTCTTTGAGCCTGACTCTGCACTCTTTGGGGATACCAAGACTAGTACCAGTGGTACCTCAGGTTACAGATGCTTCAGGTTACAGACTCAGCTAACTCAGAAATAGTACCTCGGGTTAAGAACTTTGCTTCGGGAAGAGAACAGAAATCGCATGGTGGCGGCGGCAGCAGCGGGAGGCCCCCTTAGCTAAAGTGGTACCTCAGGTTAAGAACGGACCTCACTCTCTTGCCCCCTCCCCAATATAAAGGTAAAGGTAAAGGTACCCCTGCCCGTACGGGCCAGTCTTGACAGACTCTGGGGTTGTGCGCCCATCTCACTTAAGAGGCCAGGGGCCAGCGCTGTCCGGAGACACTTCCGGGTCACGTGGCCAGCGTGACAAAGCTGCATCTGGCGAGCCAGAGCCGCACACGGAAACGCCGTTTACCTTCCCGCTGGTAAGCGGTCCCTATTTATCTACTTGCACCCGGAGGTGCTTTCGAACTGCTAGGTTGGCAGGCGCTGGGACCGAGCAGCGGGAGCGTACCCCGACGCAGGGATTCGAACCGCCGACCTTTCGATCGGCAAGTCCTAGGCGCTGAGGCTTTAACCCACAGCGCCACTTGCGTCCCAGCTCCCCAATATACTTCTTCTTAATTGTATTTTGCTATAAATATGCATATTCTTAATTGTATTTCAGTTCAAAAACTACTTTGATAAAATACATATTTTGTTATGTGCAAATGGCTTTAGATACCTATTAGGTCCATAAATTACCACACAGTAATACCTCTGGTTACATACCGTCCTCATTGCAAACACTTCGGGTAACGAACTCCGCTTACCCGGAAGTAGGTGCTCCTGGAAGCGAACTTTGCCCCAGGAAAGTCCCATTAACAAAAGTGCACTTCATGTTAGGAACGGTTTTAGGATAAGAACGGACCTCCAGAACAAATTAAGTTCGTAACCGGAGGTTCCACTGTATAGCATATATTCAACACAAAAAACAGCGACAATTTGTTGTTGACAAAGGACAGCTGGACATATAAAGGGCCCCATTACCTTCAGTAGCTTAGGGCCTCATCAAACCTAAATCCAGCCCTGGTGCATATACACACATGCCATGTATTGTACTGTATATATATATTTTCCAGCTCAGCTTTACTCTCTAGGCTTTGAGCTTTCAAATCATTGCACTGCTACAAGATCACAAAATCGTTTTGTTTGGCTGTTTGCAAGAAAAGGGCAGATTGGTAATGCTAGCAAAGGCCAACTGCCAGCTCTTAGCAACAAGCAACGTAATGCATTCTTATCTTCCTCTCTGGTCCTCCTTCCCCTGGCCTCATATTGCAGGACCATTGAGGCTGAGGCAGTGTGTGGTGGTGGGGAGACCTAATACAACAGTCTTGTTTTGTTTTTGGCAACCTGCCTTGTGCCACAAGGTTCCCATGGTTCCCGTGTGTGAGGTGGGTACCCTTCAGGGGTGCTTGAGCGGTTGCCAGGGGCTGCTCAGCTTCTTCCTTTGTCTCTGCCCATCTCCGTCCTTCATTTCCTTCTCCCTTGGAAGTGGGTGACTAAACCTCATGCATCCACAGTATGCCAGTAGCCAGACCTCTTGGATGCTCCCAGACAAAAGTGTATGTCTGTGTGCATGTGAGGGAGCGAGTGAGGGGCGCGCGTCTGCTTCACTCCCCAATCTGGGGTTTACAGGTGGAATAGCGGTACTTGGAGGGAAAGCTGGAGTTCACTTTTGGAACATCTGCCTTTGCACATGGAAGGTCCCTGGTTCATCTTTTCCCTCGCCCCATCTCCAGGTAGGGCTGGGAGAGGCCCTAGTTTGAAACCCTGGAGTGCTGCTGCCAGTCAGTGCAGTTAGTATTGAACTGGCTGAACCAGTGGACCACTTCCTACACTGTGGTGGTGGCTGCCTTGTGAACATCACGCCACTGCAGTTGGCTGTGGTCATCATTGGAAGTTAAGGCTGCAGGAGGGGGAGGTTAAGGTGAGTGACAGACTGCCGCCTCCTCAGCCCTGCCATTGCTAGACTACTGAATGTGGTGAGAGCTTGAAATGAGCAAAGGCCCCTTTCTCCACTGATGAATCTGCATTGGTGCAGAAAAATCCTGAAACAAGCAAAGCTCCTTTGAGCATGCATTTGCCTTTGCAGCCTTTACTGTTATATCCTGCCTTTCTTCCAGAGACCTCAAGGTGCCATGCCATGCACTGCTCTCCCTCTCCCCATTTTATCCTCTCAACACCCTGTGGAGTGGCTCTTCATGCCGGTGCAAAGGTTTCTCAGTGGGCTGCTCCTTCCAAATGGGTGGCTTGCTGCTGGGAAGCAGCTGCCATGTCCCCTTTGCCCAATCAACAACTGAGCGAGTGGGAGGGCTGGACTCTGCCATTGTGTCCCCTATCCTGAGCACCCCCCCCCCCAAAAAAAATAACATTCTTGTGTTGCATTAAAAAAGTTTCCCTATTGCAGACATTTCTCCAGCCCACGGACTGCAGGACATTCACTGGTGGGCCCAGTTTCACCCTCAGACAGTAGTTTTGTCACATGAGGAGAAATGCCTGAAGTCAGATGATGATGATGATGATGATATTTTTATTTTATTTTTTAAAAAATATTTGTACCCCGCCCTTCCCAGCCAGAGCTGGGCTCAGGGTGGCTAACACCAATAAAATCACAGTAAAAACATGCGGGGGGGGGGGACCCAATTTAAAATACAGGTTAAAATGCAATTTAAAATGCAGCCTCATTTTAAAAGTAGCCGATAGATCAAGACCATAAGGGGAGGGAAACATAAGGGTCAGACTGAGTCCAAACCAAAGGCCAGGCGGAACAGCTCTGTCTTGCAGGCCCTGCGGAAACATGTCAAGTCCCGCAGGGCCTTAGTCTCTTGTGACAGAGTTTTCCACCAAGTCGGGACCAGTACTGAAAAGGCCCTGGCCCTAGTTGAGACCACTCTAACCACCTTGCAACCTGGGACCTCCAAAATGTTATCATTTGTGGACCTTAAGGTCCTCCGCAGGGCATACTAGGAGAGGCAGTCCCGTAGGTACGTCAAAACCAGCTCCTTAAACCTGACCCTGTACTCCACCGGGAGCTAGTGCAGTTGGTAAAGCACTGGATGAATGTGATCCTGTGGCAAGGACCCTGTAAGGAGCCTTGTTGCAGCATTCTGCACCCACTGGAGTTTCTGGATCAGCTTTAAGGGCAGCCCTGCGTAGAGCGAGTTACATAATCAAGCCTGGAGGTGACCGTCGCATGGATCACTGTGGCCAGATCAGGGCGAGAAAGGCAAGGGACCAACTTCTTAATATGGCAGAGATGGAAAAATGCCCCCTTTGCTGTGGCTGCAACCTGCACCTCCATGGAAAGGCCTATGTGGTGGCTATTTATGTGTTTTGCCTTTGACACAAAAGTGAATGAAATGTGAGCTTGCTAAATAATGGTGCCTTTAGGCAAGTTCCTTGAGCCCCCCTTTTTTGGGGACATGGTGTACCAGTTGTCAAGTGTCCTTTTTTATTTCAAATTAATGTGCATCCCATCTTTTCTCCCTGCCTTCCCAATTTTATTCTCGTGTCAACCTTGCAAGGTTGATGCAGCTGACAATTTAGAACTGCTTGTTTATTCTTTCAAAGAGATCAGGGCAACATACATGCTGATTCTTCTTGCCTTATATTCTCACAACAAACCTGTGAAATAGGTTGTGCTAAGAAATTGTGACTGCCCAAGGTGAGCTTTGTGGATAAGAAGGAACTTGAATCCAAATCGCAGGAGGAAGTTTGCCTCACCATAGTGCAAGTTTTTCTGATTGCTGTGTAAATGTATTTCATGAAAATGTACGCAGAAAATATATTAACATACATTTTTCTCTCTTTATTATACAGCAGATATAATTTCTACAGTAGAGTTTAATCATTCTGGAGAATTGCTAGCAACAGGGGACAAAGGCGGTAGAGTTGTTATCTTTCAACAAGAGCAGGAGGTGAGTTCTGTGTCAGTGTGGTCTGTTCATACCCACAACCCAATTTCCTCTAGATCAAGGCAGTCCAACTTTTCATAAGTGGGTTACAAGAGTACTTCACTACGGAACCCATGGGCCACACAGTGCCTTCTCACATGGGCTGGGGAATGAGGCCAAAATTTGACGCTCCAAGACCTCATGACCCAGCTAAATGAGGCACTGGGCTTTGGGAGGGAGGCATCAGGCTCTGGCAAGGTTCTAGAGCCCGCCCACCTCCTTCCCAAAGCTGAGCAAGTGCTAACTAGGCTTTGGGAAGGAGGCAGGAGGACTCTAGGACCCTGTCAGAGCCCTTATGCCTCCTTCCTAAATCCCAGTGCTTCGCTTATGCCAGGCATGTCCAAAGTCCGTTTCGGGGGCCTAATCTGGCCTCCCGGTCGGTTTAATCTGGCCCCTGTGGCAGCTCAACAATTTCAATCCTAAAAAAAAGGTCAACAACTTTGGTCGGCCCTCACAGCCCTTCACTTCATCAAATCTGGCCCTCTTTGAAAAAAGTTTGGACACCACTGGCTTATGCTGTGGGGTGAGGACTGTGGGGTAAAAGGTTACTTGAGGGCCACCACAAAAGGCCTCCAGGGCTACATGTAAACCCTGCTCTTCAAGAGGGAATTGCATCTTTTCCCTGAAAATTATGGCCAGTTTATGGTGCTCTGAGAATACATTGAAAACAAGAACTGTGCCAAAAAGTCCCAGCATGATATTCTACTGTTGTAACCCAGTGTGGACATGTTACATAGGAAATTTATAATTTGTGGTGGCCATGACTGATTGTAAAGAAATACTGGTTAAAGATTAGGAATGCAGTCAAAAAATGTGCAAACCTGTGTGACTTTCTGCAGAAGTAAGTACTATTTCATTCACTGGAACTTATTCCCATTGCGTATCTATAGGGTTGTAAGAGCAACAAGCTTAATTAACAAAACTACATGTTCAGTTTCTTTGGGCTGTTGTTTCTTTCCCACCAAAATGTTGTAAAAATAATAATACTAAGAAGTGGTTCCTTTACTATCTTATATGCTGAGTATTACAGAACAGATAATGCCGACCATTATCTAGAATGATGTATTCCAGTGCTTGTGTATTCCAAATCACTGTTGTATAAAACCTACAGAAGATTGATGATGTAACCAATTTATTGAAAACAGATGGCCATTTATTAATTATTGGAAAAGTAAATCTGTTGGTATAGGATTTCTCCATAGATGTTGAACATATTTTGAAAAACAATTTAAAATCAGCAAGGAGTCAATGCTTTTTGGTGGAACACAAGCTTTTCATGCAGGAGATTCTAGAAAGCCCTTGCCCCCTATCTATCTATTAGCAGGATTAGGAAATATATATTTCTGCCTGATACATGGAGAGTTGCTGCCAGCCAGTGTAGGTGAGGGGTTGTAAATGTTTTCTTCGGCTGGCACCTATACAGCCTACATGAGCCAGAGATCTAGCTGGGTTTAAGCATCTTCATAGGTGCTTCATAGTTCTGCAAGAATTCTTCTGATTGTTCTTGCTCAGGAGTCCAGGGAGTAGCACTAATGCATCTTTTCCTTCTTGTGTTTTTTTTTTATCCAATCCATTGTGTGTAACTTACTGAAGCAATGCTTTTCCTACAGTAATTGAGTTTCAAATAGCATTCTTCTTTTGTCCTATTAAAATCCTTCTCAAGTAGCCTACATTTGTGCCTGTAACAGATTGCCCTACATAGATGTTCTCTTGCAGTAAATATAATTGATATTGTGCCTTTGAACAGGCACTGAACATTTTTGAGCACTGGAAATACCATGTCATATGAATAGCAAGTGTTTTGTCTGTTTTCATTAAAATGGCTTTGAAACCACTCAACCAGTTTGTGCTCATAAGGTGTCCATCAGACAACCATAGTACTTAGAAAGTACTGCACATCTGTTTTATGCATTTCATAGGTAAAGGTACAGGGACCCCTGACCATTAGGTCAAGTCGTGGCTGACTTTGGGGTTGTGGTGCTCATCTCGCTTTATTGGCCGGCGTACAGCTTCCAGGTCATGTGGCCAGCATGATTAAGCCGCTTCTGGTGAACCAGAGAAGCGCTTGGAAATGACGTTTACCTTCCCGCCGGAGCAGTACCTATTTATCTACTTGCACTTTGACGTGCTTTCGAACTGCTAGGTTGGCAGGAGCAGGGACCGAGCAACGGGAGCTCACCCCGTCGCGGGGATTCGAACCGCCAACCTTCAGATCGGCAAGTCCTAGGCTCTGTGGTTTAACCCACAGCGCCACCCATGTCCTTTCATTTCATAGAATCATACAAATACAGAGTTGGAAGGGACTGCGAGGGACATCTGCAGGAAATTTTATGCCTAATGTGGGACTTGAACCCACAACCCTGAAATTAAGAGTCTCTCTTTTGTGGCCTAAAAAGACAGGAGAGCCATCACTTTGGGCCTTTTTTAGTTAAGAAAAAAAGACACATAAGAGTTGACACGATAGAAATGCATAAAATTATACATGGTGCAACCAAGTAGATAGAGAAAGGTTTTTCTCCCTTTCTTGTAACTAGAACTCATGCTGGAGGATTCAGAGCACACAAAAGAAAGTACTTCTTCACTCAGCACATTGTTAAAGTATGGAATTGGCTTCCACAAAAGGCAGTGAGCGCCACCCACTTAGATGGCTTTAAAAGGAGATGAGACAGATTCATGGAGGCAAAGGCTATATCAGTGGCTATCAACCATGACGGCTGTGCTCTTACCTCCACTGTCAGAGGCAATGTGGCTCTGAGTACCAGGTGCCGGGAGTTGCAGGTGGGCAGGGTGCTGCTTGTGTGCTTCCCACATGTCCTGCTTGTGTGCTTCCCACAGGCATCTGGTTGGCCACTGTGAGCACAGGGCACTCGACTAGATGGGCCACTGGGCTGGTCCAGCCAGAGAGTCTTACATTCCTCTGATTGCCTAGGATGTCTTGCCTCGGTACGTATAAAGGTAAAGGGACCCCTGACCGTTAGGTCCAGTTGTGACCGACTCTGGGATTGCGGCGCTCATCTAGTTTTATTGGCCGAGGGAGCCGGCGTACAGCTTCCAGGTCATGTGGCCAGCAGGACTAAGCCGCTTCTGGCGAACCAGAGCAGCGCACGGAAACGTCGTTTACCTTCCCGCCAGAGAAGGTACTTTGACATGCTTTTGAACTGCTAGGTTGACAGGAGCAGGGACTGAGCAACGGGAGCTCACCCCGTAGCGGGGATTTGAACCGCCGACCTTCTGATCGGCAAGTCCTAGGCTTTGTGGTTTAACCCACAGCGCCACATATACTGTATCGTATATCGGTACGTATACTGGGCGGTTTTTACATAAAAAGCTCTTGGAGGTTCTTACGGTTTATAAGTCATCTTTGCAACTCCTCTAGCCTTTGTACCTTTCTCTTCTTACACAATCACTTTCTCTTTCTGTACTCTTTCTTTGTGGTAAGGATTTTTCCTTACCAAGTTACTTTGATCTCTTAGTGCCATCTAGTGGGGACAGTGGTATCTATTTATTTATTACATTTATATCCTGCCCTTCTGGTTCAACTGGACAACCGAGACAGCGAACAAAAGGTGGCTAACAGGTTTTTTTAAGCTGATTTTTTAGTACATTAAAATTAAAACATTAAAACGGGTTTCACGTACTAGGTTCCAAATTTGGGAAAGGAGTTTATGGAAATAGGAAACATCAGTTTCGTGGTATGGTGTTTTAAAATCAACTAAGATTATAACCTCCTTAAGGAACTCAGGAGGCTAATGCTTAAAATAACATAAATTGCAGAAAGGTTAGCAAGAACTCTATAAAACAGATGGCAGCCAATTCTTGGCTTGGCCGCCACAAAATATAATCAAAACTGCATATATTGGATAAATGGTATTTTATGGTTGGTGTTATCTGCTGGTTTGATCTGTTCTCATTATTAAACTGCCCTTACTGTTTTGTGGTGGTTTATGGTTGAGATAAATGAAATTGAAAAGAATCTAATATATAAAATCTATTTCTTAGGGAAATCAGAAAAGGTATTTTGAGACACGGATGGGTAACCTGTGGCCCTCCAGCTTCTACTGGACTACAACTCCTATCATTCTTGAACACTGGTTATGCTGTCTGGGGCTGATGGGAGATGCAGCCCAGCCACATCTGGAGGGCCAAATGTTTCCCTATCTCTGTTTAAAATGCTTATTGAGCTTCTGGAAATGTGTATGTTTCTTCAGAGGAAATGTCCGTTCCAGAATTCATGCCAAAACCCTCACTGGGAGCAGACCGTGGTCTCTGTTCATGCAGGAGCTACTCTCTTCCCACTTGTGTTGATGAAATGCTCCCTGTGCAACAGTGGGGTACACTGTTCCACACCTGCGTGATTGTGGTGGATTATCTTGTTCATTACGCGTTTCATGAGCAAGACCGTGGGAGAAGGACATAAGTTCAGTGGTGAGATACAGGCTTGTCCTGGGTTCAGTCTCTGGCATTTCCGGTTAATTAAAGCTAGCAGGTGATGAGAAAGAGTTCCACTAAAGCTCTGAAGAGCTGCTACAGATCAGAATATTTATTGGAAGAAATGTCTGTTTTCATAAAATCTTCCTAAAATCCCAGAGCAGTTCATTATCTGTTGATTGGAAGGTATGACTCGCCCGTAGTCAGTATTGCTTACCTGTCCCTCTGAATGTCGCAATGAAATCTTGTCCATTCCTTTTTGCATGGATGCTGTCCAGATTATGTTTGTCTGCTGTTTAAAAAAAGTCCATACACTCAGCAATCAGTTCAAAACAATCTTAACTACAAGGTGAGATAAAATAACACTGGCCTGGTGTTTAAAATGCCACTTGCTTCATTCTTTACAATTTATTAAAATGCCTGTGAGAATAAAAAAATATGTATTGGCCTACCACCTATATGATAACCAAGTGGGTGTTGGGTGAGCTTTCCTAGGGAGGGAATTCCATAGTACTCTTAGAATCATAGAATGTCAGAGTTGGAAGGGACCCCAAGAGTCATCTAGCCCCCCCCCCCTGCAATGCAGGAATTCTTCCCACAGCCGTCCCTGGGTGGGCTCAAACCACCAAACTTCTGGTTATCAGCCAGACGCATGGACCCACTTCGCCACAGGAGGGCTGGGTGCTATCTGCTTGACCTCAGTTGGTGGCAGTGCCCTGAGAAGGGTTTCTGTAGAAGAACTTTATTCCTGAGCAGGTTGTTATGGGAAAGGGTGATCCTTAACGTGTCCAGTAATAGCACTGGAGTAGAAAGACAATTTGTCTGACTTCATATAAGGCAGCTTCCTGTGTATCAGCCAAGCACCACCCATCAGAACAGGTGATTCCCAGTCGCCTCCACAGAGCAGTATCGGTTGAAACAGGATCTCTTCGTAGAATTCACCTGACATGAAAGCTGTCGTCATGCCTGGGCTGGAATGAGGCGGCATTGCAACCGTGCAAAGCATTGTGGAACAGCTTAGGAGGCAGGAAATGAATACTGCCCCGTAATTGTGAATAAGGCGGGATTCATGCCAGTGCAATGTTAATTACCTTGGGCTGGAATTTGGCTTCAGACCTGCCTCCTGCTTGAAAAGGTACCTGGGATTTTTTAAATGGCATTGGCATCCTCACGCCCTTGAGTGTGGTTCATCACCCTCTTGTAATTGCAGATGTTGGCTAAACAAGTGCCAAGAGGTTTAGCTTTAGATAGCAGTTTGGAGGGAAGAGCATCTGTGAGTCATGACTAGGGTGTCCTACAGCACAATAGTTGTTTATTACACATTTGAAATCCGGCAGGGATGGAGGACCACGGATTCGCTTTCCTTGATCTAAAGAATGCTTTTTCATTGCTTCAGAATGTTTGTGTTCATTAATGCAAATTGATCAGTAAGCTCATATAATTGGTCAATTAAGAGTTTGTTGCTTAAATGACAGCCTCAGAAATAATTCATGTCTGTGAAGTGGCTCTAATTTCTTTGTATCACACTAATTGTAATCTGTAGGTGGCCTACATTAACTACACTGGTTATTCACTGAATTCCATGCAATTTCTCTCCTCTCTCCCCCTGCTCCCCTTCCCCTTTCAGAACAAAACACAATCTCACAGCAGAGGAGAATACAATGTTTACAGTACCTTTCAAAGCCATGAACCAGAGTTTGACTACTTGAAAAGTTTAGAAATTGAAGAGAAGATCAACAAAATTAGGTGGTTACCCCAGAAAAATGCTGCTCAGTTTTTATTGTCTACAAATGGTAAGGCTCATTCAGTGTTTGATTTATGACAGGTCTTCCTATAGACCTATTTGTGCAGCCGTCCTTTTTCTTCATTCTCTTAATTTAGGCATGAGCTGCAGTTGATGGCTAAAGTGAAAGGTGTGCCCTCCCCACTTCTTTTTAGACTATTTGCTTCTTCAGGGCTCTTGTTATCTTCATATCCCCATCTAATGTTGGTGGATGGTGGGTGCTGGAGGAGGAGTTGCTTAGGAAGAGGCAGAAGGTGCACACAGCGACCAGCAACTGCCTTCTTCCTTGCCACTTCCTTTCTGACATTTTGATATACCGCTGTACCACAATGTTTAGCAGGTGGTATATTACAATGTTGGAAAGCAGTTATTGCCCAGCCCTGCTTCCTATCTCCCATCTCAAATCCAACTCTCTCAGAAACTGCTCCTTTTATTCACCCTCCCAAAGTGCTGCTCCTCCTTGGCTAGCTGACGTTATCAATCAGAGAGAAGCTCCAACACTTTGGTGAAATTTCTGCAGGACTGTATCACTAGACTCTAGTCTGGCTCTGCTGTCTGTCCCATCAGGATTCCTGAATGTATGATCTGAAGCCCAGGATATTCTTTTCTGGCTCCTTGACCAGCTGTGCACTTTTGAGTTCCTACTTCAAAAAGAGGGCTTCTTTGTTGTCTTTAGTTCTGTGCCATAAGGCATGAAATTAGACTTGAAAACATCTTTTCATGGTTCTGCAAGCTGCTCTGGGTAACCTGCACAGTAGTCAGAACCATTGTTTATACTGTCCTTTGTCCCCATACCCCACTGCTGCTAAGTCTAAAATATGTGTACAGTGGTACCTCAGGTTAAGTACTTAATTTCGGAGGTCCGTTCTTAACCCGAGGTACTATTTCTGGGTTAGCGGAGTCTGTAACCTGAAGCGAATGTAACCCGAGGTACCACTGTAACAGAAATAAATACATAGGCAGCCCCCAGTTTAGCCGTACCCACATTTCCATTCTTTCTCTTGTCCCTTTAGCATTGGAATTTGGATTGTAATCTCCTCAGGAATGGAACCTGTACTTTGTAATGTATCATTCAGGTTGACCAGCTAGTAAAAAGCGTTCTACTAAGCAGACTGGCACTAGGTGACACAGCTGAGTGACAGTAAATTTAAAAGCAATACAAAGTAGACACCAGTGGCAGAGACCTGTTCATCCAGCTGGGAATTATTGTTGGAGCAAAAATGTCTTGATTTGTTTCTGGATAGTGGGCATAAGAATGCTGTTCCACAGATTAGGGCAGCCACACTAAAAGCCTTGGTCTGAGGCTGTTACACCCTTTCCTATAGGATAGGGGTAATTAACCTGTGGCCCTCCAGATATTGCTGGACAACAACTCCCATCATCCCTTGACTATCTGCTATGCTGGCTGGGGCTGATGGGAGTTGGAGACCAGCAGTATCCCAAAGACTACAGATTAGCCACCTCTGCTATTGGAAATTAATCAAAGCCAGGGCACTATCAGCCCACTGTTCAGCATCAGTGGAAGAAAGGTTTATTTAAAAATAAAAACCATGAA
Organism: Podarcis gaigeae; assembly: GCF_964106915.1. NCBI lineage: Eukaryota > Metazoa > Chordata > Lepidosauria > Squamata > Lacertidae > Podarcis > Podarcis gaigeae. The sequence goes on from NC_139692.1 coordinate 4,437,423, forward strand.
CAAGTTTTAACTAGCTGGAATTGTCTTCCCTTGTGCAATCAGTACGTTTTATTGGTCATGGTTTCGGTACTCTTAACGCTGCTCACTGCTACCACTGTAATGTATTTCAGATAAAACAATAAAACTATGGAAAATCAGTGAACGGGATAAAAGACCAGAGGGCTATAACTTGAAAGAAGAAGATGGGCGGTATAGGGACCCTACTACAGTCACAACATTACGGGTGAGTAACACTTTCATTTGTCACGTGTGGCAAGCACTTAATGTCAAGGGGGCAACGTGAATAGTCTTGATTTCCCCACAGTGGCTCACAGTTTGAAAACAGGCTTCAGATCAGATGCTGGCTAACTGTGGTTTGGCATGATGTCCAAATCAACAGATAATCACTACAGCTATTTCTCCATCTCCGAAGGCCCAGAGCCATGTTGAGCAGATCAAAACAACCACCACCACTCCTATGAGCCCTGATCTTCCCATGCCAAGAGATGTTGGCTTTCTGCCTCTCATGCTGATAGCATTTGGTGGTGCACTTCCCTGTTAGAGTAAGTGAGAAAGAGCCATTCATTTCCAAAAACTGTGAGAAGATTCTTGAAGATAAATAGATGTGGAGCATCTAGCTGTGGACTTGCGTGATTCCTACAGGGGAGAGACTGCTGAGCTGTGTGCAGGCAGCATGTAGGATTGAAGTGTGCCTTACTATCTGTGTGGTAGTAAAGTTGTAAATAGTCTTCTACCAACAAGATTGATACTGCCTTTCAAGTAAACAATGCTTGACCAAGCTTTACTGCTTCCATGAGTGTTTAATTGCCGTTGGCCATGTACAACTTGATCCTTTCAGCACTTAAGCTGTGCCATCGTCACTCTCCTGTGCAAGGGATCTAGCATACATGCAAGGAATTGATGCTGGACCACCCTCAAGATTTACGGTTGGAGATTGTAAAATCTTCTTCATTCCCCAATGATACAGTGGAAGGGAAACACAGGGAGGTCAGCTCCAGGGCACTTTTTGCATAACAATTCAACAGGAGTGAATGTGACATCTGATGAAGCACTGGGTGAACTGATGGGTCCTCCTTGCTCTGGCAAGTGAACAAGGTGATGTCGGTGATGTCGTGTTTTCTTATTGTTTGTGATAGATTAGCATAGAGGAAGTCAACTAATCAAACAGAGATGTTGGACACTTTCTTCCTTTTCTTTGGTGGGGTTCGTACTCCATGCTTGCATTTTAAATGGTAATACTCTTGCATAATCATTTGCCAGATCTCTTCTACAAGCTGAATTTATTTTAGAAACGTCTATTCCATCACTGTCAACTGATCCTAGTAAATTGGGTATTGTACTGTGCACTGTTGTTTTGTGGGGTGGATATATATGTGCATATCTAGCTCAACATAGCTGCCTGCATTTTTTAGCTCTTCGTGGAGGGACAGGGCATTGGGGTGTGTTATGATGTGTTCCTGCAGTTCAGAATTTGCCACTACTTCACCGCTGCTGAATATGTCTCTGTTCCCTTGTACTTTGCAGGTGCCAGTATTCAGGCCCATGGATCTCATGGTGGAAGCCAGTCCACGAAGAATATTTGCCAATGCACATACATACCACATTAACTCTATCTCCATCAATAGTGATTATGAAACATACCTGTCTGCTGATGACCTACGGATTAACTTGTGGCACCTGGAAATTACAGACAGAAGTTTTAGTATCTTTTTCTCAAAAATGTATTTATATTGAATTAATTTGGTGGAAGATCATTTGATTTATCTTAGAGTAGTATTGCCTTCCTTCCTTCCATCTTTTTCTGCTGTGAAAAAGATGAATTCCATGTCAGGGAATATTAGGACCATATCAAAAACAAAACTGCCAGTATTATATAAATCTGTGGTACAACCCGTCTTGGAGTATTGTGCACAGTTGACTGGACGAAAAGAATATTGTGGAACTGGAAAAGTGTGAAATTGGGCAAAGAAAATGACACAGGCTGCTGGAGCAACTCTCTTACGAGACAAGGTTCTATTTATTGGGGAGGGGAGCATGAGGAAATGTGATGGAAATTTACAGGATGTATGTATGGTTTGGATAACATAGGTAGAAAGGTTTTTCTCCCCCATAGTACTGGAATCTAAAGAGCAGCATTCTCCAGAAATCTCTTTCCCCTGATGGTTGGTTACAGTGCAAAAAAGGGGCTGTGAAACTTGCTAAAAGGAGAGTCCTTAACGTAATAAATCTCTAGATATTGTAGATATTAAGCCTGCCAACATGGAAGAACTGACAGAGGTGATAACGGCAGCAGAATTCCATCCAAACAGTTGTAACACATTCGTATACAGCAGTAGCAAAGGAACAATCCGTCTTTGTGACATGAGGGCATCTGCACTCTGCGACAGGCATTCAAAATGTAAGTAGTTTCTTTCAGTACTAATCAACTTCTTGTTGCTGTTTTTTTGTCTGTTTCGAGAAAATCATGAGTCAGGCAAGAAAATGTAGAGGGTGTTTAAGCTTGCCAACCCCAAGGGGTGCCATAACCCTGTAGAAACAGTACAGTTAAAAACATCATTGCTTCTATCCACTGCCACTCAGCATAGCAGAGCAACACACAAGCCATAATAATGAGACTATGGTAGAGACAAACAGCTGGTCTGCACTGTTCCTCCAAGTCCATTCAAGGCAGTAGAAGTTCACTCAAGGCCTAGAAAGATGTAGATTGGTTTCAGAACTTGGCACTTTAAGGATTTCAGATTTCACGGTGTTGTTTTGAAAACAAGCTTCGGTCCATCAGTGGCTGCAGAGATACTCTGGAAAGTTTGTGGGCAATGCTTGTTGAGATCTTAATAGCCAGACTTGGAGTGGGTGAATGTGGCTGAATTATTTCCAGTGGCTGACAGTTAGGCTTCAGATTGCTCCAGACTACCCTCCATGTTTATTAGCAAATTTCTTTCATTTTTTTAAAAAAGGTATTCTACAAAGTTCAGTTTGCATAGTCTTTGCAAAAGTTGAATGCCCATCTGTCATGGATGTTTGAGTTGAGATTCCTGTGTTTGCAGGCGGTTGGACTAGATGGCCCTCAGGGTCACCTACAACTCTACAATTCTATGATCCTATATAGGCTGGTAGATTTGGATATTTTTGGCACAAAACATAGTTTGCCTGGCTGGAGACCTTGAACCGCTTACACCTCTCCTGGGAAATGTATGCATCTGTATAAGGAGGTCTGTCTCACATTGTGAGGATTCTGGTTTAAAATAACAACATTGCCTCAGGGTTTGTTTGTTTTTCAATCAGGCAACTAATGTGTAATATTTCTCTTCACATCCATTTGGGATCCCCAGTAGTGATATTACTCCTTTTTTGCTTCAATGTGCATGAGAAACGAATGTTTATCTTCATGAAATGTGATGATAGAACCACTGTGCTTGTCTTCTGCTTGCAGTGTTTGAAGAGCCAGAAGACCCTAGCAACCGATCGTTTTTCTCCGAAATCATCTCCTCCATATCTGATGTCAAATTCAGCCATAGTGGTCGATATATGATGACTAGGGATTATCTGTCCGTGAAAATTTGGGATTTAAATATGGAAAACAGACCTGTGGAAACATACCAGGTATGCTATGAAGATATTGGGTCTCAGATTTGACTTTGGAAATCACAGTGTACGTGTCTAAGTAATACATATGTCCTTGAATCTGCATGGATAAGACCTTTTTTAATATATATATTTAATTGATTTTTCTTACGAACAATTTAATTGAACAAAGTAAGATAAAAATAAAAAGTGGAAAATAAAATATGTACTATATCAATTTTAATGATTAAAATTCCATATTTGGCTTCATAATAGATACTGATGTTTTTAAAAACTCAAAATATTGAACAATTCATTTATTGTCATCATGCCCAACCACTGTGTCTCCTCCTCCTTAGGTACATGAATACCTCAGAAGTAAACTTTGTTCACTTTATGAAAATGACTGCATTTTTGACAAGTTTGAGTGCTGCTGGAACGGATCAGACAGGCAAGTCTCGACTTATTTCGTTTTCTTTTATTTCTGAGCACTTGAATGCAAGCTGGTGATTTGAAGTACTGTTTCCTTGGTTGAGCAATACCTGAAAGAAATGTGCTTCCCTCTCCTCCCTTATCTCAGGCTCACATTTTTGCCTTAAACCAGATGTTTAGGAGACTATTTTGGGGGCAGGGAGAGTACAAATAGTGAGGTGAAAAGAGCTTCTTGTTGACTTGTCATTTTCGTTCATTCAGCTGTCATAGTTTTACTGTTCTCGTCTCCTGCCATGTGGCTTTGTCTCAGGATGCTTTGTGGATTCCAGATGAACTGTATTAACAATCCCCCAACCTCCCGCTTCAAGGGGGCCTTGTGCAAATGCAGGCCATTAAATTTTTTTTTTACCATGTAATCCCCCTGTAAAACCGTGTGTGTTTTTTTCCAAGCCATTCACAAATTTATTTTTCAGTTTTTTAATTTTTGTTGTTGTTGTTTAGATGCTGTCTAGGTTTATCATTGCTTTTCTCCCAAGAAGCAGGCATCTTTTAATTTCATGACTGCTGGCACCATCTGCAGTGATATGGAGCCCAAGAAAGTAAAATCTCTCACTGCCTCCATTTCTTCCCCTTCTATTTGCCAGGAGGTGATGGGACCAGTGGCCATGATCTTCATTTTTTTGATGTTGAGCTTCAGACCATATTTTGCACTCTCCTCTTTCACCCTCATTAAAGGTTGTTTAATTCCTCCTCACTTTCTGCCATCAAGGTTGTGTCATCTGCATATCTGAGGTTGTTGATATTTCTTCTGGCTATCTTAATTCTGGCTTGGGATTCATCCAGCCCAGCCTTTCGCATGATGAATTCTGCATATAAGTTAAATAAGCAGGGAGACAATATACAGCCTTGCCGTACTCCTTTCCCAATTTTGAACCAATCAGTTGTTCCATATCCAGTTCTAACTGTAGCTTCTTGTCCCACATAGAGATTTCTCAGGAGACAGATGAGGTGATCAGGCACTCCCATTTCTTTTAAGAACTTGCCATAGTTTGCTGTGGTCGACACAGTCAAAGGCTTTTGCATAGTCAATGAAGCAGAAACTCTCTCCCTCTTTTGTGGATCCTTATGTCAGAATTCCGCCTCCCTCATCTCCTTTATAATTCCAAGTTTTAATAAATCCTTTATATTCCTTAGTTCAAAATTTTAACTACAAGTTATAAATCAATCCTGCTAATGAATTTAATTGTTTACAATAATTTTTCAAATAAATTATATATTTCCCCCATTCTTTATTAAAAGTTGATTCTTCCTGGTTTCTAATTCTTCCTGTTAATTTTGGCATTTTGGCCTAGTCCATTAATTTCTTCTGCCATTTTTCCTTGGTTGGCTCTGTATCTGTACCTTCCATCTCTGGGCTACCAGCATCCGGGCAGCTGTGGTCGCATACATGAACAGCTTTTTCTGTTCCTTCGGTATCTCCGCACCTAAAAGAAAAACTTCTCATTTTTTTAAAAAAAGTTACCTTTAACATTTTTTCAACTCATTATATATCATCTCCCCAAAGTTTTTTATTACCTTACATGACCACCACGTGTGGTACAAGGTGCCCTCCTTCTCTTTACATTTGCAGCATGCATTTTCACCGATATCCTCCCCAATAAGGACAGATTCATTCTTCCCCACATTTCTAAATTTTTCTTAATTTCCCCCCAATTTTAACATAATTGTCTTTTAAAATATTTATATTCTTTGCTATCTGCCACACTCCTAGATATTTAAGTTTCTTTTCAATTATTACTCCAGTCGACTGTAGATCTTTCTTCATTTGATCATTCACATTTTTAACCAAAATTTTCATCTTGCTTTTGTTTTAAACCTTCTACTTCTCCAAATTCACTGATTTCTTCTAAAGCCTTTGGTATACTAACCAGTGGCTCCTCTACTGATAATGCCACTTCATTGGCAAATACCTTCAGTTTATATGCTCTCTGACCCACTGTTATCCATTTAATTGATACATCAGATCTTATTCTTCCAGCTAAGACTTCTAAAGGCAATATAAACAACAATAGTGACATAGCACCTGTCTTGTCCCTTTTGTTATTTTACATTTTTCTGTTAGCTCATTATTTGCTATCAGCATTGCATATTGATTTGAATATATTGCTTCTATTCCTTTCCAAAAGGTCTCTCTGAAATTAATCATTTCCATCATTTTCTTCATAAAAGTCCACAAAATATTATCAAAGACCTTTTCTGCATCTTTAAACATCAATGCTGCTTGCTTCCAATTTCTTACCTCCAAGTATTCTACCAGTTATATTCCTTACATTATCTTTCATCTGTCGACCAGGCAAAAACCTGGTCTGATCTTGGTGAATTATGTCTTTTAGTACCATTTTTATCTGGTTTGCCAATATAGCTGCAAACAGCTTACAGTCATCATTTAATAGAGAAATTAGCCTATAGTTTGTTAATAACAATAAGTCTGTTTCTTGTTTAAGAATGAGTGTAATATAAGAATTTCTCCAAGAGTCCGGAGTCTTCCCTGTTTTTAGTATCTTACTCATTACATCTTTCAATGGCTGGACAATGTTATCTTACAATTTCTTATAAAATTTTGCTGACAGTTCATCTGGTCCTGGTGTTTTGACCATTTTGGCTTGATTAATTGTCTGCTGTAGTTCCATCATCATTATGGGTGCATTGTTATGTGTGCCATTAATTTTTCAGGCTTAAAAACAGCCTTGCCTGTGGACAGTTCGGTTCTTGGCCTCCTTTTCTCATTTTAGGGCCATAACTGCTAGGTCAGATTATTTACCCCTCCAGCCTGGTATTGTAGGAAGTTTTCCTACCCACCTGCTACCTGAGGCTTTTTCTTTACAATGGTGATTGAACCTGGAACCTTCAGCATACAAACCATGGGCTCTCGGTGAGCTGTGGTCCCTCCTCTACAAAGAAAAGCTGCATTAAAAGCTAATGTGCACTAGCAGTTATTTTAAAGTGTGGTGCATCTTTATTCCACTTACTGCTTTCTTCTCCAAACTTGCCTCCTACAGCCTGAATAATAAGAATGTCCCTGTCAGTTCAATTGCTGGAGGCCGACAGGGAACAATATTTAATTTTCATACTCCATATGGATGCTGGGTAATTCTATGTGGCTGCGGTTTTGTTTTATATTTTTATGGATTTTTTTCTTTAAAGAAATACATTTGAATAAAGAATTTAAATATAAAGAAAGGGGTGATGATGCAGTTCTTTCTGGACAATGCAGTCCAGAGTGCCTGATTAATTAAAATGTAAAACATCCTTCCTGAAAGATGAAACATTGCATAGGAGAATGATAGGCTATCTTCCCGCATACTGGAGGCTTCTCCACCTACACCTTGAAGAGCTGCAGTCCAGGCAGGCAATCTAATTCAATGTCTGATCAGACTACAGGTTTATTAGTTTAGCTCTACTACACAGGAGTGATGTGACCCTTTTCTGGCTCTTAGGAGTGTGAAAGTCAGGCATACCTAAGAGGCACACAAGTGTCATTATATCATAATTATTTTCTTAGCAACTGCGTCATAATTTTGCCATGATTAGAGGGCTTGTCACTATTCCCAGTATAGCACGAACTGCTTCCTGGAAATAAAATATGAAGTCAGTCATAGGAATGGCAGTCTGTAAGAGACTGTGGGCATAGTAGTTAAGAGTGTCAAATTTTCACTAGGACGTGAAGCTCCCTGGGTTACCTTGCGCAAATCGCCATTTCACAGGTTGTCCTACGCCATAAAGTTGTTGGCAAAATGAAGAGGAACCAGATTTGCTGCCCTGATTGCCTGGGATTTAAAATGCCCTAAACAAATTAACAGATTACTTTTTTCTTTTTGGAATAAATTTGTATTAGTTTTCATTTACACTCCAATAATAGCCTATTATAGGGACGCGGGTGGCGCTGTGGGTAAAACCTCAGCGCCTAGGACTTGCCGATCGCATGGTCGGCGGTTCGAATCCCCGCGACGGGGTGCGCTCCCGTCGTTCGGTCCCAGCGCCTGCCAACCTAGCAGTTCGAAAGCATGTCAAAGTGCAAGTAGATAAATAGGTACCGCTCCAGCGGGAAGGTAAATGGCGTCCCGTGTGCTGCGCTGGCTCGCCAGATGCAGCTTGTCACGCTGGCCACGTGACCCGGAAGTGTCTGCGGACAGCGCTGGCCCGTATGGGCAGGGGTACCTTTACCTTTTAATAGCCTATTATAACAATACCAATTTATAATACAATTATTAATACCAATCATTCAAGTACCAAATTATATAATTTAGTTAAAGTACCCCCTCCCCACATGCTAGATTTTATTATTTCCTTTATTTCTGTGTTCCAAAATCTTACTAGTTTAAATTATATTCCGGTCATCATAATAATCCCTTATACAACAACTGCAATATTAATAACCTCTATCCATTTGATACATTAAATGATTTATAAAACTTCAAGTGAGGAACTCACACTAGATCCTTGTTCTTCCTCTGTGTGGCAATTATTCTGTCCATGGTGTTTCGTCCTGTCCTTGTAAGATGTTATGTCTTTCTTTCCCCCAATTATTGCTGTTATCCGCCATGCCTTGGGCGGAGCAGGTATCCCATTGTTATTCCAGAAATATCTCCATCGCTTCGTCTCGTGTTTCATTGTTTTGCACCAAGAACTTTAACAACAGCTGCGAAGGTCTCTCTGTCCCAGTAAATAAACCATTGTCATCATTTCCCCCCTCAGCCTAGGAAAAAGAGTGGTCTGTCAGACTGCAGATGACTCAGTAAAGAACCTTACTAGTTCCTTGGCAACTCACAGACTCCTTTCATCCTTCTTTCCAGCTGATTATCCTTCCAATTAAATTAAATTCCAAGTCTTCTTAGCATTATTCAGTTCACTTTGTATATAATAAAGGATGGGGAAGAGTCAGTTCTAAGTTTCCATCGTAAACCTTTTGCAAAATAGAGCTTCCCTCCCTCCTTTTTTAACACACACAGTTCTGTTTGATGTTATATGCCATATTTATAATCCAAGTTCTTCTTATACAAATATAATTTGAACTAACATTCAGAGGAGGGTTGCCAAATCATAAATGTAGAGAATAAAACTTTAAATAAAGAAACTGTAGGCTCCCCCCCACCGCCTTTTTCACCGAATGAAGTCTTATCACAGATTCAAACCTTAAAGTCCTTGCAGTTGGTTTTTTCCACAATTTGTGATCTCATCTCTTCCAGCACGCACCTGTACTTTAATCCAATTAAGTTCTAATTAAGAGGAGAACCTCTGCTTCTTAATGGCAGCATTGGAGGGTTTTTGCCAGGCTCGGTGCCTCCCTGCCCCCCTCATTCCATGCCGGAGCGAGAGCCAGGTTCTGAGACGAACTACAATTGAAGCTCGTTCCCCCTGTCCCTGGGTGGAATTTGCAAGGATGATTTGCTCTCAATCATCCTTGTTTTTCCTTTACCTACAATCTCCCGCTGTCATAGGGGCTCCCTGCATTAAGGCAGAGCGGAACCAGAAGCCCAAATGAACAGATTCTTAACACAGTTTTCAAACTCCTCCAGATATTCTCAGTTCTTGGAGCTCTGAGAGAAGCCATTTCAGTGTTGCCATCTTGATTCTTTTGATAGTTGCAATGAGGTGGTGTTTGTTTGTTTGTTTGTTTGTTTGTTTGTTTGTTTGTTTGTTTGCTTGTTTGTCATTTTGGAAAGGCTGCATTTTTGTATGTGGGGTTGAAGGAAATTCACTGTTTCCCAGTAACAGCAGACTGCTACGGCAGGGATGGGCAGCCTGTGACCTTTCAGTTACTCCTAAACTACAGCTCCCATCATCCCAGACAACTGATAGTGCTGGCTGGGGCTGATGCTAATTCAAGTCCCACATCATCGGGAGGGCAAAGTTCCCCATCCCCTTGGCAGGGATCATCACATTGCAGCCATGAATTTACCTGGCTCCTTTGGCTGAACTGCATTCACTGCAGGGTTTGATAAATAAGTTCTGACAATCCTTCTAAAAGCAAGCAATGCAGAGGTGTTACTGGGTACCTAGCAGTTTGAAAGCTGTTTAACAGAGTAGGCATCCCAGTTCCCTTTAATTTTATGTGTAAGGTGATTTAGTGTAAGAACTGTACATGTTGGTGTTCCAGTTTCTGTTTGTATTGGTAAAACTGGAAATTTCTGTTCAAAAATGCATTTCCTAAAGCACGCATGATTCAGTTCCATGAAAATAGTTAATCATTAAACTGTTTGAGCACTGAGAAGGCTTAGTGTTAGAACATCTATCTTGCATGCAGAAGGTCCCAGGTTCAATTTCTGCCATCTCCAGTGTTTCTCTAACTTCCCATCATCCCTAGCAGCTAGGACCAGTGGTCAGGGATGATGGGAGTTGTAGTCCAACAACAGTTGGGGACCGAAGTTAGAGACACACTGGTGTAGACAGTGCTGATCCTAGATAAGTATACTGAAATCGATCAGCATTGATACTTAGCTGGATCAGAATATGGCAGCTTCCTGTGCTCATGTATTAAGTGCCCATGCTGTTGAAATGCAATTGTATTTTTGATAGGATACTTTCCCCGTGAATATTTATTCAGCTCCCTGAATAAAAAGAACTGCAGTAAAAGCTTCTAGCAAGGAAACACACCTGGAAACTCTCTTTTGTCTTCTCCATCTTTCAGTGTCGTCATGACTGGCTCCTACAACAACTTCTTCAGAATGTTTGATAGGAACACAAAGCGGGATATCACTTTAGAAGCTTCTCGGGAAAACAATAAGCCCCGCACCGTCTTAAAGCCCCGCAAAGTCTGCGCCAGCGGCAAACGGAAGAAGGACGAGATCAGTGTCGACAGCCTAGACTTCAACAAGAAAATCCTCCACACGGCCTGGCATCCCAAGGAAAATATCATTGCCGTAGCCACTACAAACAACTTGTATATATTTCAAGACAAAGTGAATTAGAGCTAGTGTTCCTAGCAGAGGAGTCCACTTCCTGCATAGTTCAGATAGATGAATCTAGCATTTGTACCCGTAAACAATTGAGGGGAGAAAACAGAGTGAGGGAGAGCAAGAGAGAGAGAGAGAGAAGTCCATTGTGGCACATCTTTCCCAGTATTTAAAAATGTGCCATATTTGACAACACACTCTTCTAGATAGCTATGTGGATGGTTTCTCTCTGTTGAGGAGTTCTCCATGTCTGCTAGCCATTGAGGTGAGGCTAGGGCACTTTTTAACACAACGACTACTTGCACCATCTTGCCTAATGGACTAGAGGTTGGACTATTATCAACATTTGGTTCCTCCAGTTTTTTATGCCTTCCATTGTGATGACGTCTGCCACAGGGAAAAGCCTTCAAGTCATGCTGTGGGATTTAATTGTGTAACCTCATTACTGTATTATTTGTGGCCCTTTTTTATTATTAAACAACAGCTCGTTCTTGCTGTGGCTTGTAGCATTCCTCCTATGCCTCCTGGACTCCTTTCCCTTAAAAAAAAACCCGTTCCCCTCCCCTCCGCCCCATGGTGGTGGTGCATAGAGAAAAAAAAGTGAAAAGCACATAAAATGGGTCAAAGGGGTCTGTGTTGCAAAGAATAAAATGTTTTTAATAAATAATTGACTGTAATCACTCTTTGCCATTTCTGGCATAAAAAATAAAATCCTAAAAGGTGGGTGGGTGGGATTCTACTGAATAAAAGTGACAAAGAATGGTGAATCTGTTCTTTTTTCCCCTTTTTAATCTACCTCTTTATATATGAATTTCTTTTTTTATTATTAAAAATAACTTGACGCATGATAAAATGTTTTGGCATTGATTTTAACCAGTATTATTTTTCATTAGGAAATGGAGGAAGGGTTGTTCTTTTTATTTCTATATGAAAATGTTAAAATGTCACTTTAGTATTTAAGAGCAGTTTGCATTTTTTTTTTAAAAAAACAACCTCTTGGATTCTATTGAACAGTCATTCATTCATTCATTTCATATATTGGTAAATGCTTCCCTTTCCCCCTCTTTCCTCTGTTAACAGAGCTCTTTGTCTGAATTGGGGGGGGCTGAACTTTTGTAGACTACAATTAAGGTTTTATGGGACTAACCTTTTTCTTATGTTAACCCCTTTGTCCTAATTTTATTGAATGCCTTGTTTAGGATCCAGATTCACATGACAGTGCTTTTTCTTTTCTTTTTTAAAAAGATGTCATTAAAATCTCTTGTTTTTTAAGCAGTACGTCGTGCAAAATTTAATATAAAGTGATTTAAATAGATTTTAAAAATTATACTGCATTCTTGAGTATCCCTATATTTTATGTATTTCTGTTGCTACTGGTAACTTGAATGGAAATGTAGTTTTACCTTATGAGTGTTCCTTTTTTCATTTGACTTTTCGAAACTCCTGCCATTAAAGACAAACTTGAAAAGTCACGGTGATCAGAAAATGCTTCAAGTCCACAAATAAATGACAGTAGCTGTCTGCATGTTATTCAGAATCTAAGCACTAAAGGTGGATATACACACAGGAAAAAATGCTATAAATAAGTCAGAAATTAAATTGTTAACAAAAGGGGGGAAACCGCTATGCAAAAATCACATAGCTTTTTTGCTCTCTGGCGCCATCTGGTGTTGTATGTTTATAATGCATTCAAAGTGTTGAAAGTAGCCGCCTAGAATCTTTCTGCTATTTAGTATTCAGACAACTGACCCAAAACCTTTAATGAGAAAATGGGACATGGTGCAGTCTTCAGAAGATTGGATCCCTTGACAGTTGGGTCTACTCTGATCATGAACCTATCATAATCTATGTGGAAACCTAGTATTTTTGATCAGAATTTGGCAATACCTCAATAAATTGTGATCACTGCAGATGGTGACAGCAGTCACGAAATTAAGACGCCTGCTCCTTGGGAGAAAGGCAATGGCAAACCTAGACAGCATCTTAAAAAGCAGAGACATCACCTTACCAACAAAGGTCCGTATAGTTAAAGCCATGGTCTTCCCAGTAGTTATGTATGGAAGTGAGAGCTGGACCATAAAGGCTGATCGCCGAAGAATTGATGCTTTTGAGTTATGGTGCTGGAGGAGACTCTTGAGAGTCCCATGGACTGCAAGAAGATCAAACCTCTCCATTCTGAAGGAAATCAGCCCTGAGTGCTCACTGGAAGGACAGATCCTGAAGCTGAGACTCCAATACTTTGGCCATCTCATGAGAAGAGAAGACTCCCTGGAAAAGACCCTGATGCTGGGAAAGATGGAGGGCACAAGGAGAAGGGGACGACAGAGGACGAGATGGATGGACAGTGTTCTCGAAGCTACAAACATGAGTCTGACCAAACTGCGGGAGGCAGTGGAAGATAGGAGTGCCTGGCGTGCTCTGGTCCATGGAGTCACGAAGAGTCGGACACAACTAAACAACAACAACAACAACAATGGATCAGCAATGGACCCAGTGGATCAGCAGTGCTGTTATTTGAAAACTGGGGCAGAACCTACAAATGAGGTTGGATGAATGTGCTTTCTGCAACAATTGTAAATTTGACGCAAATAAAAGACCTGATAGTGATTAGGAGCAGAGATTGGACACGAAGTCACTTGACCTGAAAAGGGTCTCTGATTATGAGAGTGGTGCTGATCATCCAAGTAACCTGTGACATAACCATACAATCAGTATGCTTTTATCACAAAAAGGTGGTTTGAATACTTTTCCTGTAGGGGAAAAAAATACTTGAGTGAAGATAGCTGGATGCCAGTGGCACATTTATAAAGCAATCCGCTGCAAACACCTTAAGATTATTATTGGTCTTGTCACAGAGGGATTCTGTGTGAAGGAAATAATCTGCTAACCAGTGACATCCAATTTTGCCCGATGTTGACATTCACCTAATCTATGCACCACTTTAAAACTGTGTGTTTAGTTTGCGCATATAGAAAGCACATTCTGGTATCTGTGACTCAAACAGCCTGAGCAGTATTTTGTGATAATAAATAGTCACACTGAACAAAGATTTGGAACCCGGTCGGTCCTATACACGTCTAGGGGATGGGAAAAGTAAATACTACATCTGAGCCTGCAGATTTCTTTGTCTCCCCAAATGATGTTATTTCACAGAAAATCAAATAAGCGAGAAGGAAGATTAGACTTTATGTATTGTTGGTTTTTGCTACCTGTTTTTCCCACGGCCGTACATTAAATTCCTGGATCTAGTTTTCCTATGGACAGCTAGCTTCCCCCCCACGTTACGTGCCGAGGCGAGGAAAAGAGGGCGAAGGCAGCGCGGGCGGGGATCCCGCGCCCACCCAGCTAATGCTGCTGGACTACAACTCCCGACATCCCTCACTCTATGCTGCGATGGCTGATGGGAGACGGAGTCCAGCAACAACAACTGGAAGCCCACAACTGCCCTTTCCCTGGTGGCTGCAAGACCCCCGAAGTCCCGTTAAGACAAATAAGTGCCAGGAGTCATTCAGTGTTTCTCAAACTTTGGTCGCCAGCACCTACTGGACCCCCTTGATGTCCAGCTAGCAGGACCAGCGGTCAGGAATGATGGGAGTTGTAGTCCAACAACAGCCCAAGTTTGAGAAGCACAAAATAGGCCTGAAGGAGGCGGCACCAGCGCGTGCGCAGTGTAAGAGGCGGCTGGTGGGGGCGGGGCAAGAGGGATGTGAGCGCGTGCGAGAGCGCACGCGCGGCGCCGCCGGAGCGACCGCACCCCCGCGCGGACGTGAGGCGCGTCAGGGAGGAATGGGGCCCGAGCTGGGCGAGAGGCGCCTGCCGCTCCGGCGCGTGGGCGTGGCGGCCCTGGCGCGTGCGCAGTGAAGCCGGGGCGGCTGGGCTTGCTGCTGCTGCTGCTCCGCCTGCCCAGCATACAAACAGAGCCCCACAAGCAGAGGCCTCGCCGTGCCGCCTCTGTCGCCGCCGCCATGTCCTCCCCTCAGGACTCGCTTCACCAGCACAACAACAACAACAACCCGCCGCCTGACGGGACGCCCGCCGAGGCAGGCCTCAACAGTGAGTGGGGGCGGGAAGGGGGGGTCTTATCTGGAATTGCCATCGCTGACGCCTTCCTGGCTCCTCGGCCTGGAAGCCACTTGGCATCCCCTCAGGTGGCGGAGGGACCACCTCAGCAGACCCCCCCCCCACATGCCCTCCTGGATTGGTTGGCAGCTGGGCCGCGCGAGAGGTGGTTGGCCAATGGGGGGGCTGAGGGGGGCGGGGCCTGCAGTGGAACGCTGGTGGGGAGAGGGCGGGGCGGAGGAGGGGGCAGGAATTTGGGGAGGGGGAGAGGGGGGCGCCGGGAAAGGGGGGAAGGCTTGGAGCCGAGGAAGGGCACCTGGCACCTGGGGGGGGGGGCAAAGTTTATTTGTCTATTTAATTAGAGTTCGCATCCCTCAAGGCGGCTGGGGTGCAGCCCTGGCCAAAAAGCCTCGCCACTTCCAAAACACCAGCATGTGCTTTTGTTTATGTGGACCTACACATTTTCTGCCTCGGAGCTTCTTAGCTTGATTAACTCCTGCTGAAAAAATAACCACCACAAAATATGTAAAACAACGATCTTAAAATATACACATATGTATTCTTCGTTTTCTACTTATCAGCTGCTGCTTCGTTTTTGTTTCTTTAATAATTAAGTTTTCTTATGTTAAGGGGCGCTATTTCATAGCAGTTTTGCTGCCAGTGCTGAGATAAACTTTATTTCTTTTTTTTATAAAGTGTGAAAGGGATTGTGGGGGCCTTTCTTTGTGTCTGTGCCCCACTTCCCTGCCCCCCAAGCAATGAATGAATATTGGTACTTGGCTCCAGACTCCAGTAAAGTGATGGATGCCTGGTCGTCTGTCACTTGGATCCCTCGCCTCCTTGGAAATGAAAGGAGCTGGGTGTTCAACAGCAGTGGAACAGTGATCAGGAATAAAGAGGCAGGCTTTTTGAAAGAAGGAAGTTTAGGTGGTCACAGGTAGGAGAAAAATAATGGGCTGGAGATGACTATGGATGGAGCTGATGAGTTAAATTTTGGAAATTAAAGGGGGAAGTGGAAAGTATTGGAGTGTGGGAAGAATGGAATAGATCTTTGTGAGAGAAGGACTTATTGAATGGTCTGTTCTTGTTTATTTACTGTTCTAGACAGAAAGAATTGGGAGGTTGATGTTGCATTCCTAAACATACCTTGGAAGTGTGGCTCATTGAAGGCAAATTGGTTTCAGTTGGGTTTATAAGTAAGTTTCAATAGCTGCAGGCAGATAGGAGTGTAGCAGACGAGTCAGATGGTATGCCGTGAGAGATCTGTGAATTGGCATGTTTTGACAGGGTGAGCTAATTTAGTTGCTGGCTATCTCAAATAAATGGGATGCTGGGGAACTAGCTAGAGTGTGAGAATGAGTTTATTCAGTGGCTGAGTCAATATTACTGACGTGTGCTGTTTTTCTCTTATATCCGGGGTCTGTCAGCTGGTCCGGTGTAACCTTTTGTTTGTGGATCAGGATGGAGGAACATCCAAATAGCTTCGGCTTGGATTTCATAATACAGTAGTGAAATTATTCTTGATCACCTCACATGCATGGTGATTTCATATATATGAACTAATGATTTAAAAGATGGCTAGCCTGAAAGCAGCATTTTCTTCCCTGCCCTCTCCCAGCCCCCAGTATACCTGACAAGTTAATCTGAAAGGCTGTTAATCTGCTCTTCTTAAAACATATGCCTATTGAATGAGTCCACTATCATACATACAATTATTCCTTAATAAGGTTTTTGAGGATTGTAGTTGAAATTCTTTGAGACCATGCATTATCAAAGTTCATTTTAACTTGGACATGTACATGTTGTATTTTGAACTTCACACAAATAAAAGGTATTCTCTCATTTGCTTAGTATTGTAAACTATTTTTAAAATTCTATTAAAAATCATTAAGGCAAAATTGCATGTGAAACATTTTTAATCTGCCCTTTATCAACCAGTGATCCCAGTGAGCAAAATATGAAAACCACAGTGAACAATTTCATCAGAATCAAGTCACAGGGCAGATAAAGAGACCATCTGGATCACTGTTCTTGTTACGACTTGTGCCTGGGTCCAGAAGGAAGGCCACACTGATAGTTAAAAACATAAACTCAGAATTGGTCTCCCAACCCAGAAAAACAGTTTGTCACTCTTTGTTTCATACATAGCCATGATTCAGCCTTCTTGTTTAAACAACCTGTATTTTCTAAGATGTTTCCAAGACATGAAATTCATCTCATGCTACAATCTTACTCCTTCAGCCGTTGTCCGAACTGCTGGAATTCAGCCTGAAACTCTTACAGTGCTTTACAAAAGTTCTGTCTGGTTATTTTTCAGGAAAGTCTTCTGATGTGGAACACCCATCCTGCTGCCCCTTATATTGTGTTCTAGAGTGTATTTATGGTATAAGCAAAAGAGAGATTAGTCTAATTTGAACTTGGAAAATCACAAGAAGACATAGGAGAGAAGGTTTTGTCTCAATATATTTTGCTTCAAGCACCTTCAACACTTGGAATTATGCCTCAAAACTTAGGGGTAACTATTGCAAATGTAGCATTTTTGTAGTGTTTGTAGTGGAATTCAAGAAGCTTGGGCTCTGTTCAGACATAATGACCTCAATCAAAAAAGCCCAGTTTTTTAAAGGGGATAACTCGTGTGTGCCTATCTGCCTTGCACCTCATGCTCAAATTCTGGTTTGTAGTCTGAGATTAAACTACAAATTCTCAGTTTGGATGTAATGGGAAACTTTGATTTAACAAATCCTAAAGCTCTTAACTTGTGTGAGGGATGAGGGAGTGCATGGACATGGAACAATGCTTGTTATAATAAACCATGATTTATTAGACTGAGATTTTTGGTCAGAACTGCACCTTAGGTTTTAGCTTAATCAAACACCTGTTGTAGTAACACACTTTTGGCCAACTCTTTGACAGTCCTCATTACTGTCTGTAACATAGTCAGTGGACAAAAGTGTTTTACAATCTTTAATCCCTTCATCCTCACTGTGATAGATCACTGTTGTTCCCATTTTATACTAAGGTGAGGAAATAATACTGTGAGTGTTGTTTTGTCCACTGACGGTGATGCTGAAATTCTACAGGTTTCAGAAAGCAGCTAGTAAAAGTTATACAGTTTGTGTCTTTTTTAAAATTAGCTCCACAGTTCATGTTTTTGATACATGGTGACTGTTCCTTTATGATAAAGATGCACATCTGCACTACTTTTGTGTCCCCATCATTTGAAAACACATTAAGGGGGAAATGAACAATGGAAATTACACAATAATTGAACCCAGATCTCATGTTAGGCCACAGTGACTACTAGTTAAAACGGTATCTTAAGTTTTGCTTCAAAATACCATTTATGTTATGATCCTTGGTTTTCTGATGATCAGAGCTGAAAAAGTCCTAGGAGATTTTAGAAATATTTTTGATTATTTTTTCTGTAAGTATGTACAGTGGTACCTCGGGTTAAGAACTTAATTTGTTCTGGAGATCTGTTCTTAACCTGAAACTGTTCTTAACATGAAGCACCACGTTAGCTAATGGGCCTCCTGCTGCCGCCGCGCCGCCAGAGCACAATTTCTGTTCTCATCCTGAAGCAAAGTTCTTAACCTGAGGTAATATTTCTGGGTTAGCGGAGTCTGTAACCTGAAGCGTATGTAACCCGAGGTACCACTGTAATACAAGCCTTGCTGGATTGAACCAAATGTCCATCTGTTCCAGCATTCTGATTCCCAGTGTGGTTAGACAGATTCTTCTGGGAAAGTTACAAGCAAGGCATATATGCAAAAATATTTACTGGCTCTAGCACTTGATATTTAGAAGTATACTATATGCTGGGTAGCTCCATGTTACGATCATGTCTTGCCCACCCGCTGCCAGAGCGGGGTTTCCTTGGGGTGGCACTGGCAGCAGCAGGTGCCTCCGGAGGGCTTGGGGAGCAGCAGGGTTGCGCAATGTGAGCGCTGACAGTTGGCAGCCTTTTGGTGCCTTTTGCTGCAGTGGGGGGAAGTGTGGCTCTTGCATGTACTTGCAGCAGTGAGCATACTCAGTCTGTTGCTGGGAGGGGAGGCAATTGTCCTCCTGTGCCCAGTGATGTCAGTGCCAGCAGCGGGCAGCCTTGAGTCTCAGGCCAAGAATGGCAGCCAGACTTTTGGAGCTGTTTGTGAATAGAGAATCTTCAGGCACAAAATGCACCTGGTGGCCAGCTAATTTCAAGACCTGACTTCAGTGTCAAATGCACTTGCTTAGTGTTATCTATACAGTTGATACCTGAACACTGCAGTGGTTATCTGTTTAAAAAATACAGGTTGAACATTTTGTCCTTGCTCTAGACTTGAGGCAGCAAAATATATTCTTTCTTGAAAGAGTCAGGATGTGTGTGCCTGTTTTAAGTCCTGTCAATCCAGACTGCGTCAGATTTTCCCAGATGTACAAGTCCTTTTGAACAAGATTCATCTGATTATAGGGAAGGAACAGGATACTGATAAAATTGTGCAGAAGGACTTCAAAAGCAAATGATGCATACAGCTGTTCCATCAGCTCCAAGCGTAGACATAGAAGATACAGTGGCAATTTCTGTCAGCAGGAGTTCCTTGCATTTCCAGTGCACACTGCTCATAGACACACTCATTGAAGACACAGCATCAACATCTCCAACATGACTGATCACACAAGTAAACAAATATTAGCAGTTATTTACATGTGGCTGGTTCATAATGTGTGAATTTACTTTTAAGAAATAGTTCATACTGTTGCTCTGCTGATAAATGGAGAAGTATTATTTGGTGTCTGTGGACGTCTTCTTTCTGGTTATCTAAATTTGGCATGACTGCATATTTCTGCAAGTGAGTGATAAACCTTATGCTGTGTTTTAGTTTCATGGTTTCTGATGAAACATCTGCTGTTCAACAGGCTCCTGGGTAGAGTTGCAGATGAATGGCAACGGCAACGATAATGGAAATGCGAAAAATGGTGGTCTGGAACACGTTCCTTCTTCATCTTCCATCCACAATGGAGACATGGAAAAGATACTTCTAGATGCTCAGCATGAGTCTGGACAGAGCAGTTCAAGAGGTAGTTCTCACTGTGACAGGTAGGAATTCAAGCTCTATCAACTTCACTGCAATAGATACATTTTTCTTGAACCAAGTGCTGCCAGTTCAGTTCCTAGCCTGAATATAAATTGAATGTTTTTTATTCTTCTTTACCTCCTATATACATTTATTTTTGAACAAATAATCTTTCACTACTATGAATCTATGGGCTGCAATTCAAATACTGTTAAATAATCCTATTGACTCCTGGAGGCTTCAGTCTTCAATTACTTAGATTTATTTCTGAATGACTGGAAAAGTTGCGTGTACCTGGGTGCTGTCCTTGTACATCCACATTTGAATATCAACTTAAAGTTTTGAGGGTTTTTTTATTTAAAAAGTAGAATATTTTTCAATCTTCTTAACTAGAAACTGGCTCAAAGCCATGTTGGTCAATTACTTCATCCTTTCATCTTGAGGCAGGTTCTTTGTGTTCAGCCACCTCTATGCCCCAAATCACCCTCATCCCCTTGTGCAAATCTACAGGTACGAGTAAATATGCTAACCCAAGTTAAAGATGACTGTCTTTGTAGTTTCAAGGAGTGTTTAAAGCCTACTAATTACTAACTAATTACTAACAGGTAATAGGGAATGGCAACCCCACCCCCAAAATCATTTGTCAATCTGACCTAGAGGAACATTTTCTTGTTTCCAAATATGGTGCAAAACACAACTCATCCATCAAATCTCTCAAATAGTCTTGGCAATCTAGCAGGTCTATGCCATGCAGTATCTCTTCATGGCATCTTTGTAATTATTATTGTAAATAAAAATGTCCTGTCGTAATTGCTTTCTCTGTCCTTTTTCTTGTTAACCCTTGGGCATGGGTTTACTTTTTCTGATAATGTTAAAACACCCTTCTATTTTACAGTATAGTGGTACCTCGGGTTAAGTACTTAATTCATTCCGGAGGTCCCTTAGTAACCTGAAACTGTTCTTAACCTGAAGCACCACTTTAGCTAATGGGGCCTCCCGCTGCCGCCGCGCTGCTGGAGCACGATTTCTGTTCTCATCTTGAAGCAAAGTTCTTAACCCAAGGTACTATTTCTGGGTTAGCGGAGTCTGTAACCTGAAGCGTATGTAACCCGGGGTACCACTGTAATAAAATTTTAGAAAAAAATAGAAGTGTATTCTGAAGAAGTGATAGGTCCTACTATTATCATCCTTAGGTCCTACTATTGGTCCTAAATGGTCCTACTATTGTATTTAATACTACTGGTTGATTACATTATAATCAGTTTAAAGATGACCAAAGAAATTCTTCTATTTGAGTCTGTGTCAATGTGATATCCTTCCTTGGAGGTTTTAAAGCAGAGGTTGGATGGCCATCTGCCAAGGATGCTTTAGCTGGGATTCCTGCATTGCAGGGGGTTGGACTAGATGACCTTTGGGTCCCTTCCAACTCCATGATTCTGTGATACAACAGAGTAGTTGTTCTTTTGCTAGGGAGACGAGCTGACTGGCTTCTGAATTTCAGAAATGGCTGTGGCCCTACTTTCTCACTGGAAGTAGATGATTAGGGGGACAGGCACCAACTTCTCTAATAAAAGGAAGAGAGGATATGAACAGAGCTAGGTGGTCTCTGGGCAGCAATGTAAACTGTTTTGCTTTTGCTTTGCCGTTACCAGCCTTCAACATATGCATAGAGTTTTGAGTTTTTGCCACTGAGGAAGCACAAGAAATCAAGTTCTTTGAATTTTTAATTTCTGAGTTAGAATCCAGCATACATGCAAATGATTCTTTACAGTCATTTGTCCTAATTTCAAATGTACTAACATTTTCTTAATGGGATTTGCAGTACAGAAATAAATCTAATGGCGTTCAGTGTTAGTTATATAGTATTGCACCCTTCAATTGCAGTAGTCTGATACATGCATTGGAAGCCAGCAGACACATTGGCAACCATGTTCTTTCTGCATTTTAGTTAATATGTGTCTGTCTTAAGTGAGTTTTTTGTTTATCCAAGTACCTCAGGGTTGTAAAATCTTGTAGGACCAAGCTAGTAAGATCTTGTGCTACTTTATCCATGGTTGTTCCAGAAATGGAGCTGCTCTCAGCAGCTTTTTCTGCCCTGTCCTCAATCTACATGTTCCCTGGATCTCCTGGTGCTACCTGGCCCTATATAGTACTACACAGGTTACATTCAGTACTTCTAAGTGCAGATAATTATTATAATTAAGTTCCATAACATTAGTAATTGTACCCTTTTATTCTAGCCCTTCTCCTCAAGAAGATGGACAGATAATGTTTGATGTGGAGATGCACACTAGTAAAGACAATAGTTCTCAGGTACATTTTCTATCCATATGATACTGTTTGAGGTGAAGATGTTAAGTCTACCTGAAAGAGCAATTTAAGTTAAAACATGTAACCATATTTTCTACTGAGAACTGAAGTAAGAGCAGCATGCTTTTAAGTGGATTAGTAAGCAGAATTTTAAATTGTTTTCTAGCAATGAATCTTCAGTTGCTTTAACCTTTAAAAATGGCATAATATGCATTTCTCGGTTTTGAGTTGTTGAAAACACACTTCTGTTATGCATTCAGTGTGTAGTTTATAAATAAATCCTTAGGCTTAATGTTTTGTTCTGTCAGTGGCCTTGACCTTGTCAATGGCTCAGCACCTGAGATACTGCATCATATGATTTAAAGCATTGAGTAAAACAGTGGCATGGAACCTTTGGCCCATGGACTTAATTAGGCCTGGAAAGAGTTCTAATTTGGCCCATGAGGCTGTTTTCTCCAATCCACATTCACTAGCTTTACACCTGGCATCCTTTATGATGTCAGGTGTGGGCTCCGACAAAGGAAAGTACTTCACTTAACATCTGGCAATTGGCAGGTTGATGCTCCCTCTCTTGGTCGAAAGGGACTGCAAGGGGATGGGGGTAGAATGTGACCTCCAGTTGAATCCCGTTCCCCACACCTGCTGTAAATAAAAATGTTTATTTTGAAACCTTGATTGCAATTAGGATTTTAGAAAATGAATTTTAATCTCACCTGAGAGTTTCAAATGTTGGAGAGTTTGTTGTGGCAAGTTGCAGGGAGACCTAGTCATTAAATTTCATTGAAGTGATAGCTAGGATTTCAGGGTATTTATCAATAGTAAGTTTGCCTTTAATTTCAGACAGTGCTCAGTCTTCAAGCCTATTATAAATATTACAATATATCATAGTTATTCTTCCTTAAATCCTTCCTTTTATAAACATCCTTAGATAAATGCTGGCCTTGAGCATTGTGAGAAAGCTTTGTTTTTGATATTGTTGTTATTTTACTTACACACCTTTCACCAAAAGTTTCCAGGGTGGGTAACAACAATATAAAAATCAGTTTATAATTGGAAGAATTGGTGAGTCCACACACACACACACACACACACACACACACACACATAAGCAAAGGCAGTAGTGTGTGTGTGTGTGTGTGTGTGTGTGTGTGTATTATAGACGCACACACACAAAGAGAGAGAGCGCACGCGCGCGCATATGATAGAAGCTAAATGAAGGTACCAGATACAGGTCTGTGAGAAAGGAGTTCCCCAACTTACGTGCTGCTAGAGAGGATACATTGTAAATAAGTGACAAGAACTGATGCAAATTAAATCAGTTTTAGTTGTTCTCACTTAAGTACATGGGTTGGATAAGAGGGTCAGAACTACTAATCTTTTGCACATCTCCCTATCAGTGCTGGGTAGTAACTACCGCAAGGAGTAGTTGAGTTACTAAGTTGCAAATAACACAAAATGCCTTTTGACATAAACATAAGCAAATATATTTTCTATTTAAGATAAAACCAAAGAGAAAATAAATCCTTGAAACATCATGGAATTACACTTAATTTTACCTTACTTAAATTTGTGAAGTTGCTCCCTGTTTATTTTCAGTCTGAAGAGGAAACATTAGAAGGGGAGAAGGAGATGGACATTTTGAAGAAAAGTGTTGATTGGGTATCGGACTGGTCAAGTAGACCTGAAAATATTCCTCCCAAGTGAGTTGAAATCTTTACTAATCAATGGTCCTTTGCTTAGAAGGAAATATTGTTGTATCAGAATATAAAGCTTTGTGGTGGTGCTGTTTTTAAGGGATTACAGTGGTACCTCGGGTTAAGTACTTAATTCGTTCCGGAGGTCCGTTCTTAACCTGAAACTGTTCTCAACCTGAAGCACCACTTTAGCTAATGGGGCCTCCTGCTGCTGCCGTGCCGCCGGAGCATGATTTCTGTTCTCATCCTGAAACAAAGTTCTTAACCTGAAGCACTGTTTCTGCGTTAGCGGAGTCTGTAACCTGAAGCGTATGTAACCTGAAGCATATGAACCTGAGGTACCACTGTACTGTAAGAAGTGCTCTCAAGGCTTTTAGCAAAAAAAGTTAAATTCTGTACCTTGTACCTTTTTTTCTGGAAAATATGGAAAACAGTCCTGCTTGCTCCCCACCACCCTGGTGTACTTGTGCTGCTGCCCTCTTCATAGGATGCAGACATAACATATGAAAAGGATCTAGGGGCCTTAGTAGACCACACCTAGAGTACTGTTTCCAGTCTGGGCCACACAGTTTAAGAAGGATAATGACAAACCGGAATGTGTGCAGAGGAGGGTGACCAAGAGGCTCAAGGGTCTGGAAACCAAGCCTGATGAAGAATGGTCGAGGGAGTGGTGCCCTTCCTGTGGAACGCCCTCCCATCAGATGTCAAGGAGAGAGAGAACCACACAACCTTTAGAAGACATATGAAGGCAGCCCTGTATTGGGTAGTTTAGTTTTTAATGTGTGACTTTTATTATGTTTTTATATGTACTGGAAACCATCGAGTGGGGTTGGGGAAACCCAGCCAGATGGGTGGGGTAGTAATAATAATAATAATAATAATAATAATAATAATAATAATATTGTCTGTAATGATAAAATAATGCTGATTTGTGTCTCATGAATGGTAGGTTGCGTGGGGATTTTAAATGTGGTATCCCTAGTGCATATATTAAAAGTAGGAGATAGATAACAGTATCTCTCTATCTGAAAAAGGAATGTTATTTCAGGCCTCCCCATCTCTTCAGCTACTGCTCCCATGTCTTCTGAATCGGAGTGAGATGTCTTTCCCAGAAGCTTCCCAACTCTTAGATTTTGAGATTGCTGTCTGTTGTGCTTTTTAAAATGTGTCCAGTTCAGTACATTCTATGAGATGCCATCCATTTCTTCTTTTTTGAAGGGAATTTCACTTCAGACATCCTAAACGAGCTGTTTCTTTAAGCATGAGGAAGAGTGGAGCCATGAAGAAAGGGGGCATTTTCTCAGCTGAGTTTCTTAAGGTTTTCATTCCATCTCTGTTCATATCTCACGTTTTGGCTTTGGGACTAGGGTAAGTACTAGCACATATATTTAGCTTTTATCCGCATTGGATTAGAAAGTATATTTATATGGGGGAATTTACTCATCAATTGCTTTGGGATGTTTTAAGGGAAGTGATGCATATAATTTACTACAACTATTTAAATTTATATCCTACCCTTCCTCCCAAAGGAGCCCAGGGTGACAAACACACAAACAATAAAACAAAACGTCTCAGAACAATTCCAATGCAGATGCAAACTGAGTGAATAAACTCTTGGAGATTTGTACACTTTAATTACTTTCAGCAGTTTTGAGGGTAACCCAGTAGAGATTCCATTGTATTTGGAGAAAGAATAAAAATAATTTTACATACCAAGGAGAACCCTGTGAAGCAATACAAGATGTTCATTTGATCAGCCAGATCAGAAGAGAAGAATGTTATAGAAGTAAACTCAGTGACTGGAAAGCAGGGAAACCCTCAGATATTTCACATAACATTCTGTTGTGTTGAGTAGCTACTGTATTTTTGTAAACTGCTTTGAGGTTTTTTTACATTCAAGTGGTGCACAAATTTTATGAAATAAATAAATAACTTTAATCCTGGGAAGAATCAACTATAGATGATAACAATATGCTTTCTTTAGAAGATGTGTTCATTCCAGTCTGATGAGTTGTGTGAATTAGTGGATGTTAGTCTTATTACTTTAGCTGAGCAAAACCTTAAGCATAATGAGAATTTCTAAGGCAACATACTTTGCTTTGTGCTTCCTTTCAGTATCTACATTGGAAAACGACTGACCACACCTTCAGCTAGCACTTATTGAAAGAAGTGGTGCACAAACCCTGGAAATCCTTGTAATCTGTGAAGGTGTTATTGTCACATTTGTACATCTTGAACTTGAGACAACTTTAAGCATGACCCCTTCCCAGCCTCCACCTTGTTTTTACATATCCAGGTTCCAGTAACTCTTGAAATTCAGTATTGTATTGGAACTCTGTGGAGGTGTCTCAATAGTCTCTTCCCTTTCCCTAGCCTTCCTCCACATCCTGCAAGACACATCAGAGTTGCCTAACAGAGTTTACAATTGCCTATATTTTGCAAGGGCTTCTTTCAGTGCAAAATGCCACCAGCAAATTATAATTTTATCAGTGATGGTGTTGCCTCCTCTACTACAGCAAGAAATAATCTGCACAGTGCATGCATGATTAAATTGTTGGGTATAAGAACCTCCAGTCTGTAAAAGACTCATAATTAACTGAAGTTGGTTGTAAAAACAAACAAAATCATTGGCAGTTTTGTTCTAAAGTGTTATTTTACAATTCTCTTGCCTAATGTTTTTAGCTTTTGGGAGGCAAAAGCTCACAAAATCAAAGCAGGATAAAAATTGATTAATCAGCAACTTTTAATACTGAGTAATACTTGTCTTTTCTATGAAGTAGTGAATTAATTTCTGGTAGGGAAAAACCTGTCCAGCATCTAGAAATTGTTTTTAGAAAGAACTGCATTATTTGCATGTGAAGAAGCTTTTAGTATTCCTTAGCATTTTACTTAACAAAAGGTTTCCTTTTAAAAGTAGTTTAACTTGAAGTATTTTTGAAGTATTTAGACTCCATGTAAAAGGAGATTTTACTTGTTTTGGAACCACTTGCAAATTTACAAATAGATGATTGTTTCAGTAGCTACTTGAGGCATACTTCCTGGAAATAGTCTTGCAGTTGTGTAAAACACAATTTATGAAGCTCTGAGCTGTCTTCTGTGGTTGAGTTTCATTACTCCCATTTTCCATGGTTTATTGTTGAATGTCCCTTGGCAATACCTGAAATCCTAAGGTCCTTAGTGATATCTTGTATAGCTAGATGGGAATCTTGCTCATGGGAACACTCAGCCTTTTCCTCCTTCAGATAGACTTTTTTTTCCAAAATGTGAAGCTTAGTTCCAACACATGTGGTTTCAACACATGTGGGCAGACGAATGCCCCTAAGTAGATTTGTATTGGATTTTGGAACACGTAGCATGATTCTGAAGGATAGAATGCTTTGTTTTATATCTATATAATATGATATGAATGATGAACTTTAATACTGCATATTTAGGGAACCATTACTAATTTTAAAACTAGTGAAATTCCATTGAAATAGAATGTATTAGATTGACAGCAAAAACGCCCAAAATATAAGTTGGTGAACCTTTGGAAACAGGTACTCTGTTTTTCTCTTTGCATCAGATCTCCAAGTAGGCAGTGTAAGCAGGTGGCCAATGCCAGTGAAAATAGTCATGAAGCAGAGTGAATAAGCATGAAATCCATTTCTAAAGTATATTTGTTTCAGTCTTTGTTTCTGTAACACAACATGCTTATTTTATTTTTATTTTTTACTATTCTGTGGTAACATCTGGGTTTCCCTTTGCCCCGACCCTTAGGCTTTGAATGATAGCACTTGTATTACTTGCAACTGTGTATTTATTTCCTGTGTGGATATGGGGATATTTTTGAAGTGATGAAACATAGTAAGGAGTTTAAAACAATAACATCAAACTGACAAACCTAGCTAGGGTTAAAAGTCTGACAGTACTTTCATCATTGAATATTGTACCCTGTTTTGTAACACAATTGCAACATGGCATAATGTATATTAAATTGGGACCATGTTTGTTTTAAAACAAAATAAAGCTTTGCTCCTTTCCAGATTACATGATAATTAATCTGCAGAACGCTGTGTGATAAATTAGCATATCTATATTTTGGGACTTCTGTACTATTACTCAAGCAGCTATGAGATTGAAATTCCTGGTGGAGAAATACCATTGGCGTTTTAATATCTGATCACTGTTGGGCAGTTTTCATGTAATGATACAAAGCAGTATTTATTGATATGCAACTACAAGCCTGAAAGACCATGACTTTTTGTTGTTCTATGGAATGGACCAGATTATTATTAATTTGAAAGGGGGTAGTAACTATAAAGCTTTGTTAATTTAAATATTGTTAAATAGCTTTATACCTGTTTACAGTTGGGGGAACTGCAGGCCTCGTTATTCAAATGATCAGTGAGAAACCGGGCTTGAAATATTTGTACATAGGATCAAGCAGAAATGCATAAACTCGCACATTAAAGAAAATGCAGTGGGCTGAACTGCAACACTAATAAAACAATACACCTATTTACTGTTCCTTTTTTAAAGTGAAAACTTAAACTTTGGAAATAACTTTTAAAAAAAAGACACATCACTGAAATAATTGGAGTTAACTGAGCCAAAGTAATGCATTCTTCATATTTAGTTAGCACTTTGTAACATTATTATACAGTTTACAGTACATGTATAAGTTGTAGCTATAAGCATTTTGTGCCATTAAAGCTGTCACAAAACTTGAGTTTCTGCTGGTTGCTTTTTACCAATTATTTCCACCACCACCCCATAATAATTTTTGGATAACTGATCATTGTGCATGTTGGACGCATTCTTGGGACCATGTTATACTATATATTTTTAGGTGTGCATCCACTTTAGGTACATCTAAACATGTAAAGGATTAATGTGACAAGAACATGACTGTAAACATGTATTATGTAACTCTGCTTGGTGATGAGCTGGAATTGGCTCCATCACTTAGAGCATACATGTTTGGTTTGCTTGTCCGTATTGTGTGAAACTGCCCCAGTGCGTATTCTGACTTGAGGCATTTTACCATGAACTGCTTGTTTCAGAACAAATACGCTTATTGCTTCATTTTATATTCACCTGACAAAGAGCTCCCAGAACTTCTCAAAACCAACTTTCACATGTGGTTGAAGTGACTTTGCATCCTCATTCAAAGTTTTGCTCAGTGCTTAGAGCTTGCATGCCTATCAATTTCAATCCAAAATGTTCACAAAATCCTTTAATTATGCTGATAAAAGGAAAGTGAAATGGTTTGCACACACATAAAAAAATACTGGTAATGTTTAAATCTCCTTTATTTTCCCCTGTGATTATTTCCTCATACATTGACTTGAAAGTGACATTTTTCAGATTTAAGATTATTTTCATCATTGCAATAATTTGCTAAAATTTCATCTAGGAGAAGTATGGAAACTGGACTGATCACTCTGAGACAGAATTAGTGGTGTTGCTAAGGTATGGCAGAATAAAGGTAAAGGTACACCTGACCACTAGGTTCAGACGCAGACGACGCTCGGGTTGCGGCTCTCATCTCGCTCTATAGGTCAAGGGAGCCGGCGTTTGTCCACAGACAGCTTCCGGGTCATGTGGCCACCATGACTAAGCCACTTCTGGCAAACCAGAGCAGCGCACGGAAATGCCCTTTACCTTCCCGCTGGAGCAGTACCTATTTATCTACTTGCACTTTGATGTGCTTTCAAACTGCTAGGTGGGCAGGAGCTGGGGTGCAGCAAGTTTCTTTACTTCATTCTGGAAGTGAGTCTGAATTGAATTGTTCCTTCACAGCTTGACAATGTCGTCGGCATGAAATCAGGATGCAGATGTTGTGATCAAGACAAAGTTATTGAACAGATTGTTAGTCCAGGACTCTTCAGGCTTCTCTGTGATATGCATCTCATCATACCTGAATGCACACATGTGCAAAGTGCATATAATTTCATTTCTATAACTTTGATGGTAGCACAAAGTGTCCTCCTCACCCACCCCCATTTTGGCACTAACTGTTGAGGTCAAGGGTTGTGAGAACATACTTTCCTGCTCATTTTTTATCATAGCAGAATGAGGAGCTTTGGTGTTTCTCTTGAGATCTGGAAGCACATTTTTAAAAAAAGGGTTGTATCCATCTAATTCGTTGCACGTGTAGAATGACTTTTACAACAGTGAAGGAACTTGCTCCACCCCACCCCCCGGTGCTTTTACCACCAAATCTGCTCCAGAATGGAACCACCTGGAGCAGATTTGGGGAGTCCTATGGCTCCCTCGGCCAGTTAAGTGAGATGAGTGCCGCAACCCCAGGGTCATCTGTGACTGGACTTAACTGTCAGGTATCCTTTACCTTTACCTTTTTACAGTTATCAATGGTTAAAATCACTGTTTGTTCAGGAGAGGAATAATTTATTCTGGTCTGGCTTTACATGATACATGGAGACCTCACCAAGATATATTCTTGGTATGGAGGAAAGATTGCTCAGTTCAACCTGAACATACGAAACTGAGCACTGGAGTTTTTGGCATTATCTTTGTATGAGCAGTGCTTGAGCAGAAACATTTCCCATCACCTGCAATCCTTAACATGAGATACCTAAAACCATGTTCCTTCACATGGTTGGAGATATAATGTTGGCACTTGCCTAAGATGTTTCCTTGACTCCAACGCAACTGGAGAAGGCACTTGTTCCTCATCCTCAGTATTAATAGCTCATCAGCAGCTTCCAACATATACCAGTAAACTGCTCGAGGTGTCTCACAAAGCAGTCAGCACAAACCCTTTCCACAAGTGTAGAAGGAGCTACTGTACTGCTGGTGTCGTACACAGCCCTGTAATTGCTCATATGCTGATTTGCAGGTTTATCTGCTTCCATTTACAAGATCCTGGCACACAGTTCTATGTCCTGCAAGATTAGAGCTAAAAATACACTAACCAGGAAGATCCCATGAAAAGTGTTCCTAGCATCCTATTAGTTCTTGATTAGTCAGCCAAGGGACATGTAAAGGATGCTGAGTAATTTCCTCTTGGACTATCTAACTTCCTTATTGACATCAGAGTGAGTGACGTGAGATGTTAGGTGACACTTTTAATACTACAAAACTAGATTACGATTGGAATTGTGAAAAAGCATATCCTTCCTTTTAGGAGATAGTATTTCCAGGCTTTGTAGAGGCAGTTCTTGTTCTTGCAGATTAATGCTGGGGCTCCTTCATTTGTTTCAAGATGCTGCAGCCCATAGAACCCAATTCTGTGAAAGGAAGTAGTCATGGCCACTTGTTTTGCTGAACCAAACGTGACTTGCTTTTTTTGAGAAAGTAAATGCATGAGCTACAGTTCATTTTCTGTATGCGTTTTGTGACAATTTATCAGACATGGGAAGGATCTGCCTTTTTCTCCGCTTGCAACAACTGATTTTTGTCAGCCTCTTATTTCAAATAAAACAAAATGCTACAGTGACCACCAATGGAAGCTGCCAGTATTTCCCCTAGATCAGATGTGGGGGAAACTTTTTTTGGGGGGGCCGATATTTCCTGAACTACAATTCCCATCAGCCTTAGCAAGCATGGCCAATGGCAGGGGTGATGGCAGTTATAGTTTAGTAACATCTGGAGGGCTAAAGGTTCCCCATACTTGTTCTAGAATGGAACATTCTGGGAAAATAAAATTACTGTTGCTAACTCTCTCCGTGTATGATATTTATTTCATTTCTATCTCCTTTAATATATAAAAATATTTCTTAGTGTGCAGAAAATGGAAAACAACAAAAGTTACAAAATTAACAATAAAACCTATAAGGATAACACTATTCTTCCAAGGCAGCTCCTCACTCTGCCCCGCCCCCCCTGAAGCTCCTAGTGCTCATCAAAATGCCACCCATCTTGATCTCACCCAGCTCACAGATAACCTCCAAACACTCACAAGCAAAGATTCCTGGAACATGCTGACATCAGCCTAGTCTCTCGCTCTAGGCTTGCTTTGATGGGCAGCCAGCAAGGTCAATGGATGGGTGTAGCCAAGTGGAGGCAGGGAGGGGCAATTCCCCCCCCCCAATCAATAAAAATAAAAATGCATAGCAAATTGAGATTCTGCCCCTCCCCCCCAAAAAAAATCCTGACTATGCCCGTGGAGCTGCCCAGAGCTGTCTCCCACTCAGCACTCACCTAGCTGCACTGCATGCACCCAGTTCCAGGCTCAGCTGGTTTGGTGATTTTCCCAGGGGTGCCAAGGTTGGCAGATAGGACACCCTTCCACTCAGGGCATTCTCGTGGTTTCCTCCAAGAGAAACAGAAACAAATGTAAGGAAGGGCTATAAATGGTGGGGCACATACCAGCTTCAATCTCTGGCATATTGAGTTGGGCTGTAGAAAAGACCTGTCTGAAACAACAAAGAGCAGCTGCCAGCCAGTGTTGGCAATACTGCGCTAGAGAGAGCCATGGTCACACTTGGAACATCAAAAGCACCTTTAAACCAATAGTTGCTACAAAACATGTGAACTGAAGAATGAAACAAATTAAAAGATTAAATAATGAAAACAATGGGAAAAAGTAATATTGAAAATAATTGAAATCTCTTCCCCACCTTTTGCAGAGCTCTAATTTCTTTTTTTTTTGGGGGGGGGGGAGATTGGATGTAGGTTGAATAAATTACAGCTTGTAAAATAAACTGCTGACATGTTAATTCATAGTTTTATCACCTGCAGCATGGTTCCGAGGTGGAAAGGTTTATAAAATCTGGTTCTCCTTGTTCCGATGGGTTGGGCAAGCAGGAAATGCTCGTCATGCTCCTTTTAATTTTGTGCAGTGTGGCAGAGCCTGCCCTTGTGTCCACCAGGATCTTCTGCACAAATGGCTGCTGGCACGGAGGGTGGGGTGGGCAGGGAGAGGAAACGGCTTAGCAGAACTGAGAGGTTTCCGCTTCCCTGTGGAATTTCTTGCGGGATTTCCTGGCGTGAGGGTGGGTAGGCACAAAAGCTTTCGCCATTGGGTGGGATTGCAGTGGGCTGACTAGTGATGTCACTCAGGAGGCCTTGCTTCTTCCTGAGCTTTTCCAGGCTGGGATCTGACATCCTTTGATTGAAAGAGACAAGAAGGACTTGGTGCTGAAAGGTAATCAGCCTCCTTCCCAACGCTAATCTTGCAGAGAACAGGACCACTTCAGAGCTTAAGCCAGAAGACAGCAGGAATAAAATTAAGAATGACTGGCTGGGAAACCCAGGGGGGAGATCTGGTTGCAGGATTTCCTGACTTGACAGCACAGCTGCTCCCCACACAATTTTTCCTTGCAGTTTGTCTCTGGTTTGAACAAAGGTTTCCCCATTGTTCAGGCTATACAACTATGTTCTTTGCTGCACATTCTCTAGATCCTCATTCCTCTTTGTCTTCCCCGATCAGCAGATACTATCTTGGTCACGTGCAGAATATCCTGCCCAAAATGAGGACAAAGATTTGCATAAAATACACATATGCTAATTTATATTTATATATGCAGATTTAGAAATAATCGCTACAATTTAAATAAAAGCATAATGCTATAGAGGGAACGACTGTGACCAACTGACATATGTGCATGCTAAGTCTGCTTTGTTGTCGTTTAGTCGTGTCCGACTCTTCGTGACCCCATGGACCAGAGCACGCCAGGTGCAAAAAATGAAATAAATAATGTCAAATTCAAGGTCTCTGT
Organism: Podarcis gaigeae; assembly: GCF_964106915.1. Lineage (NCBI taxonomy): Eukaryota > Metazoa > Chordata > Lepidosauria > Squamata > Lacertidae > Podarcis > Podarcis gaigeae. The sequence goes on from NC_139692.1 coordinate 4,471,154, forward strand.
TCTTCCTTATGGTTCTTTATCTTTAAACTAGACTTGGACCACAAAGCCCTTGCAAACAGAGGACTGCCCTCTGAAAGCTCTTGAAATACCAGGCTGCCCTTTGTAAAATAGGACACATCCTAGTGTGTGGAACTTTATACAGTCAAATAGCACCAGTAACATGCAAGAAGGTTTTGTTGTTGTTGTTTTGCAGAAGTGCCAGAACCCAAAAGCAACCCCCCCTAAAGTGGGGAATCTAAAGGGGAATCTAAAGCAACAGCTGAATGAAAACTTCCCCTGTGGTCACAAAGAAAAGCAGAAAATGAGTGTCATGGGAAGAGGATGAAAGATGGTGCGGCTGGCTGACTGGCTGGAAAGCTGAAAAGAAGCACCCCATACTGCAACATTTTGTTGCAGAGCCCACTTCTGATTGAATATTTCTGAAAAAATAAATATGCACATTGTAAACTGGCATGTTAGGGAGAAGGGTTCTAATTTAATTTTCTACATGCCTAGGACTTTTGGGGATGGGTGAATAATGTAAATACGTGAGCTCCCCCTGCAGTCTGGAATGGTGTGGTTCAATCACAGGTTTACTGTGTCACAGATACCGGTAATTAGGCCTAAGTCTCAGCACATTCACGAGAACCTCCCAATAAGTACGGTATGTTCAGAACTGTGTTCTAAGGAGTGCTACTTACACACTTGTTTCTAGGCAGCATCCTAATGTGGAAATAAATACCCATCAGAACTACTGGATAGCACTGATCCTGGAACTGGGTGTACAGTAGTTTCTCTGAAATATACTCAGAGTCGCAAAGTGATTTCATGCTCTTTATTCAGCTCATAGTGGTGAGGAGGAATGAATGAATGTCCCCTCAAAGTATCTGCTTTATATACATTATTTACACAATGGGCTGCACATGATTGGCTAATTCTGGAATTCTACTGTAAGCCAATCAGGTTGTGGATTCACTTCTATCTGGAGCATGATTGGGTGGTTCCTGCCAACCAATCATATTGCTGCATTGTTCTAGGACCAATCAGACTGCAGCATTCTGAATCCTATTGTTCTAGGACCAATCAGACTGCTGCAATTTGGATCCTATTGTTCTAGGACCAATCAGACTGCTGCAGTTTGGATCCTATTCAACTCAGTACATAACACCCCTCCCCTCTAAGTTCCAGTCCTGCCCGGGAGGTCGCATTCATAGTCCTCGAGGTACGCCGGCGGCCTACGTGTGCGTTGTGGCCTGGGGTGTTCCCTGGTCCAGGGTTCAGGTTCTGGCTCGTGTTCCAAGGATGCTGGCTGTGATGGGCCTGTTTGGTCTGGCGCAACCGGCTCGCTCAGTCGTGGTTCTGGCTCCGGTGTCCTTTCGGCCTCGCAGGTCCTCTCTGTATTTACTGATTCTGCCTCTCCTGCTGCCCCCTCCTGCTCTATGGGCCTCACTGCCCCGCTGTTCCCTTGGGACTCCTCTGACCCTTCCTCCTCCTGGTTTTCTACCGGGAATCGTCGCCTTATCTGGTCGCAGTGGCGGCGCCAGCATTGCCCCCCATTCGTTAGCACCTCGTACGACACGGGGCCAGTGACCCTGGTGACTGTGGCAGGTACCCATGCTGGGCCTGCCCCAAAATTCTTTGCGTACACTGGGTCCTGGGCCTTGAAGGTCCGGGGGTTCCTGCCTTCCCCCACCACTACCTCATCCTGAGCTCTATCGGGGTGAAGGCGGTCCAATCTGATTGCAAGGCGCCGACCCATTAGTAGTTCAGCGGGGCTCCGGCCAGTTGTTGAGCTGGGGGTGCTGTGCTGTGCTAGGAGGAATGTGGCAAGGCGGTACTCCCAATCCCCTTGCGTCATGCGGCGAAGGGTGTCCTTGGTGGTCTGCACCATGCGTTCTGCTTGGCCATTGGTGGCAGGGTGGAATGGCGCCGAACGGATGTGGCGGATGGCGTTCTGCGCTGTGAAGGTTTGGAATTCTCCTGACGTAAATGCAGTCCCATTGTCTGAGACGAGAGTGTCAGGGAGCCCATGGGTTGCAAACAGCCTGCGTAGTACCCGGATGACTGCGGACGTAGAAGTGGACGGTACCAGTGCGACTTCCAGCCATTTGGTGTAGGAGTCCACCACTATGAAGAATGTTTTCCCCTGAAAGGGGCCAGCGAAGTCCACATGCAGGCGTGACCATGGTGCTCGGGCGGACTCCCAGGACTGGACTGGGGCCCTTGGGGGATCTGGGCGGGATTCTTGGCAGGCCTGGCAGTGTTTGACCCAGGCCTCTATCTCTCCGTCGATCCCTGGCCACCACACATAACTCCTGGCCAGGGCCTTCATTCTTACTACCCCTGGGTGTGTCTCATGTAGGGCTGTGAGGACCCTTTTGCGGAGGGGCTGGGGAACAACAACCCTGCTTCCCCATAACAGGCACCCCTTGTGGGCCGACAGTTCATGTTTGCGGGTTGTGTAGCCAGCGAATTCTGGCCCAGGACTGCTGCTGGGCCATCCCCTCCACACCCAGTCCAGGACCCGGGAGATGACCCTATCTTTCTTGGAATGGTGTGCAACTTCTTGTGCCTGAATGGGGCGGTCAGGAAGCAGCTCCAGGCTCATAACCTCTTGTGCAGGTGCTGGGTCGGGGCCTGTTTCTGGTAGTGGTAGCCTGCTGAGGGCGTCCGCATGGCCCATCGCCTTCCCCAGGCGGTGAATCAGTGCATACTGGTAGCTGGCAAGGAAAATTGACCACCTGAGGACACGAGGAGACAGCACTTGGGGGGTCTGCTTTTCGGGAGCAAACAAGCCAAGCAACGGCTTGTGGTCAGTCACCACGGTGAAGGGCCGCCCGTACAAAAAATCATGGAATTTTTTTACTCCCTTCACGATTGCGAGCCCCTCCTTGTCTATTTGCGAGTAGTTCCTCTCGGTTGCGTTGAGTGTCTGGGAAAAGTATGCTACCGGTACCTCTCTCCCATCCGGGAGTTGGTGTCCCAGGACAGCGCCAATGCCATAGGGTGAGGCGTCGCATGCTAGCACAACTGGCAGCCTCTCGTCGAAGTGCGCCAAGACCGAGTTTGAGACAAGCAGGTCCTTGACTGCCTGGAATGCGGCCTCCTGGCGCTGGCCCCACACCCAAGGGGCCCGCTTGTCCAGGAGTCTGTGTAGGGGCTCCGCTACCGCCGCTTTGTGGGGAAGGAAGGAATGGTAAAAGTTCAATAGTCCCAAGAAGGCCTGAAGTTCAGTCTTGCTCTTGGGTGCTGGGGCATCACAAATGGCCCGTACCTTGTCCCCAGTTGGGTGGACCCCTTCTGCGTCCACCATAAATCCCAGAAAGTCCACCTGAGGCACTCCTAGTAGACATTTTTCCCGCTTCACCTTGAGACCCGCCATCTGGAAACGGTGCAGAACGGTGCGGAGGCGGTCCTCAAACTCCTCTGGTGTGGGCCCAGCAATCAACACATCATCGAAGAAGGGGGTGACGCCAGGAATCCCTTTAAGGAGCGAGTCCATTAGATTCTGGAATATGCCTGGTGCCACACTGACACCGAATTGCAGCCGCTTTACCCTGAACGCTCCTCTGTGCGTCACAATTGTCTGTGCCTCTGCTGTGGCCTCATCTACTGGAAGCTGTTGATATGCTTGGGCCAAGTCCAGCTTGCCAAAAATTTTCGACCCAGCCAGTGTGGCAAGGACATGGCTGACCACTGGCACTGGGTATGCATGGGCCGTGAGGGCCTTGTTTATGGTACATTTGTAGTCTGCGCAGATGCGGACTGAACCATTAGGCTTGACGGGTGTGACGATTGGGGTTTCCCAGGGGGCATTAGGCACCGGCTCCAGCACTCCTTGCTCCACAAGCCGGTCCAATTCCTCGTCTATACGGGGTTTCAGGGCGAACGGGACCCGGCGGGCCTTTAGCCTGACCGGTCGTACTGCGGGGTCAAGCTGTAGAGCAATGGGGGGGCCCGTATACTGTCCCAATTTCCCATCGAAAACCTCTGGAAATTCCTTGCATATGGCATCCACGTCCACTTGTAAGGTAGTGTGGTTCACCCCGGTGATGGCTAGCCCCAGTGGTCCAAACCATGCCAATCCCAGTAAGCTAATGTAGGGGCCCTTGACCACAAGCAAGTCCAGTTGCCGCGTCCGCCCTCGGTATTGCACCCTGAAGGTCCCCACCCCCATTGTGGGGACCTTACGTTTCTGGAAGCCCCGGAGGGTGAATGGGGCCGGCCTGAGTTTGGGACCCCCAGTAGGACACAGTTTCCTTAAGGTCCTTGCCGAGATTATGGATAGATTTGAACCCGTGTCAAGCTCCATGCGGCATGGGGCCCCCTCTATCCGTACCTCTACATAAATTTTCTCTATGTTGGGGTAGGGCAACTGGTATACCTGGACATCCGTGAGCTCCGTCGAGTTGCCTTGGTGCGTTGGGCCCCGGGACCTGGGGCTCTTGGATTGGTCATCTGATGCCTGGCGTCGGGTGGGCCGAGCCCGACACACCCGGGCGATGTGACCCAATTTTCTGCACTGCCTGCACTCTACGTTGCGGAAACGGCAGGTCCTCCTCTCGTGACTTTCCCCGCAGCTTGCGCAGTTCCCTCCTTCTCGTCGAGGCAGCTGTGGTATGTGGGCTGCTTGAGTGTGCTGCTGTACTCGGTGCACTTCCTCCCTGTCAGATCCTGAGTCGTCGGTGAGGTCTTCGTGGTGAACCCTCGGTTGGGATGGCAGGCTCGGCCGTGCCTCTTGTGTCGACCTCTTGGCAGCTTCCGTTGCCAGGGCCTCCTCCAGAGCGACCTGGAACGTTAGGTCCTTCTTAGCGTAGAGGCATCGTTGCAGCTTCTCATCCTTCAGGCCACCGACGAGGCGGTCCCGAAGCATGTTCTCCAGCTCTGAGAAGTTGCAGAACCGGGCGGCTTGGCGGAGAGAGGTCACAAACCCAGTTATGGTTTCCCCAGGGGCTTGCCACTTTGTGTAGAAGGCATTTCGACGAGCCACCACTGAGGGCTGTGGCGAAAAGTGCCCCTTAAGCTGTTCCATTATTGTTTTGTATGGAACAGTAGCGACGTCTTCAGGCGCAAGGAGAGCCCGGGCGATTTCAAATGTCTCCTCTCCGCAGACGCTGAAGAATATCGCCCTCTTCTTGGCGTCTTCTTCATCGGTGACCCCTTTGGCTTCTAGGAGGAAGGTAAAACGGGAGGCGTACGCTTCCCAGTCTCCCGTTGCTGGGTTGAACGGCGAGAAGCTGCTGTCGGTTGCCATTCTGAGTTCCTTGTGTCCCGGAGCTGAAGCCTGGATACACGGTGCGAGGCAGCGGTGCGGCAGGTGGCGGTGCTGCGGTGCTGTGTGTGGCAGTCAGCTCAGCGGGATCCCACCTTCGTCGCCAGTGAAATATACTCAGAGTCGCAAAGTGATTTCATGCTCTTTATTCAGCTCATAGTGGTGAGGAGGAATGAATGAATGTCCCCTCAAAGTATCTGCTTTATATACATTATTTACACAATGGGCTGCACATGATTGGCTAATTCTGGAATTCTACTGTAAGCCAATCAGGTTGTGGATTCACTTCTATCTGGAGCATGATTGGGTGGTTCCTGCCAACCAATCATATTGCTGCATTGTTCTAGGACCAATCAGACTGCTGCATTCTGAATCCTATTGTTCTAGGACCAATCAGACTGCTGCAATTTGGATCCTATTGTTCTAGGACCAATCAGACTGCTGCAGTTTGGACCCTATTCAACTCAGTACATAACATTCTCACACAGGAAGTAATCTCTCCCAAGCAAAGAGGGATTATTTTTTTCAAAGGATGATAGAGAGGAGCATAATGCAGGGATCCCTAATCTTAAAACAAGGAAATCTCTGGCGATTATTGACAGCATCCTGTGACCTCCTATGGCGAGTGATGAAAACACGGTTGGTAGGTCACACATGACTGATATTTATGTAGGCAGGCAGGGAGCCAAGAAACTGTAATGATGGTCTCTGGAGGCCATGCTGTGAGATCAGAATGCTGTGCAGACAAATAATGCATGATTCTAACTGGGGCCTCTCTTAAGAGCTTCCAGAGATTTCAGGCTGCACTACAGTCTGGCATCAGCATTAACATCCTCTCCCAAGGATCAAGTTGCCACAGGGCAGAGCTAGCGCCAAATGGCTTAAATGGTAAATTGGTAGATTTTGATTGAACACTAGGAGAGCAATTTGACAATGGAACCAGTTACCAAGAGGCGTGGCAAGTTCTCCTTCCCTGGAGATCTTGCCTACCACCTCAAGTGTGTGGTCACCAGTGCTGATGCATAGAGTGCTGGTGACGTCCTGAGCCAAGGTGTTGGCCTTGATTAGGCTGGTGGTAAGGCCAAACTCCCCACAGGCTTGGGCAAAATGATTGATGAGTCTCTGTGGAGTTTCCTGGGCGTGTGTTGTCAAGGCTGTGGTTTGCTTAAACTATAGTTAATGAAGAAAGGTCAGGTTCATCATAAACAGTATATAAACTGTAATTTTAAAAAATCCACAGTTCAGATGTTGTGTGGAACCGTGGTTTGTTTTAAAGTGAAAATGGAAGCTCTCAGTTTGAAAGAGAGGGAGAGGAGTGGGACACTGCACAAGTTCAAGGCTTGTGGCAGCTCACTTTCATAAAAGGACGCCTTGGTTTCTCATTACACCTCAAGTGGGCCTGTTACTTAAGATGCAACTATAGCAGGACATAGGCAGAAAACTAAGGTGAGCCAATCAGTAAAGAACTAGAAGGAACACGAGGAGTGGGAAGTGATCAGTTGGTAAGAAGCATGCAAGCTTAGGCAAAAGACTCCAGGTTGCTGTGGAACCAGGGTACCTAACCTGTCACCCTTCAGTTATTATTGGCCTTCTGTTCCCATCAGCCCCAGCCACATGGCTAATGGCCAAGGACAAATGGGAGCTGGAGCCCATGTCCTCTTTTGGGGGGTCAACATGTGCATCCGGGCGGATTTCTACATTTTAAAGGAAATGTCTGGGTTTGGTGTTTTTGTGGGCTCAGAGTGCTCTGCACACTGCAGCCGCTGCCAGCCTAAGCCGGGCAGACCCGTACACCTGTGTCTGCACGCCTCTTTTCCTGGCTTGGGCCAGCAGTAGCTCAGGCTGTCCTCTTTTTTGTTCTTCAAGATAAGATATGGCAACCCTACTCAGGAATCAAGAAGACAAGAAATTCATAAATATTGGGAAATGTGTCTTATGTATATACAAAAGCACTGTAAACAGGTCAAAACATTAGCGGGATTTTAAATACACTTGTATTGTAACAGAAAGTACAGATAATCTAGAAATATGAAAAATTGGAGAAGTATTGATGTGCAGTTGAAAATAGAATTAATAGGACCCATGGTTGGGATGGGAGGGAAGTCATAAGATTCAGAGTAATCTCAACATGTGGAATTTTTATGATATTATGATGTAACTCTATTTTTTCTTTCTTTCTCCTTTGGTATTTTTTAAAAATTCTTTTATTTTCGTTTTTGAAAATCAATAAAAATCATATTTTTTAAAAAAACAACAAAGATATGGCACCACTAGGTGGTCAGTTACCCTTCCTCACAGGTGGAGCCGTGCAAAGTGATCAAAGCTCTCCTATTGGATCAAAGATGTTTCCCTACTGTAAAGGTTCAAGCCTTAGTAGGTACTAAGCAAGTGTTTATACGGTTGCCATATTTTGAAGGGCAAAAAAGAGGACACACAGAACTGTAAAGTTAGTAGGGACTCCAAGGGTCATCTAGTGCGCCATGGGAACTCCAGACCTCCTCGCATGGGCGAGGGGCTTAGGCTGCTGCTGCTGCCAATCTCCCTAATTTTATTGGGTCAGAACACCCCAAGTTCACCCCCATGACAACTCCCATGACCGACCCCCCAATACCAACCCCCCCAAGACACCCCCTCAAAGATGAACACCCCAAGATCACCCCCATGACAACTCCCATGACCAAGCTCCCCAAAGACGCATCACCCCACAGAACGACTCCCTCCGAGACCCCCCCTCAACGCCTCCCCCTCCCCCCTCTTAAGTGGGGGGCCTCCTTCCTCTGTCTTTCCCCCGCCCCATGAGAAACAACCTATGTACCCCAGGGTGCAGGAGGAGGGAGGCCTCGCAGCCCTAAATGACACCCCTCCGTCCCTCCGTCCCCCCCCCCACTTGTGGCTCCCCCCCGCCAGGAGAGATGGGGAAGGAGGAGGCACCCTAGAGGTAAGGTAAAATACTTTCATAAACACTTCCGGATTCCACTCGAAGCAAAGCGGGGCAGAGGAAGCTGGAGAAGGAAGGGGATGCGGGGAGGCCAAGCGGCGCTCGGAGCAGCAGGCAGCTGGCCGCTTGGGAACCGGAAGCGTCCTCTTGTAGCAGCTGTGCTGGCCGCAGGGAAGTTTAAAAGGACGGCGAGGAGCGGGAGGAAAACAAAAAAACCCAGACATTTTGTCATATTTTAACCCCCCCCCCCGAGACAGAAATTTTCACCATGAAAAAGAGGGCGGGTCTGGGGAAATCCGGATGCATGGCAACCCCAGCTTTTTTCTTTTTTTCTTTTTAATAAAAGAAACCCTTCCTTATCGAAACCTTTTGAAATTGAACAAGAATGATTAAACGGTAGTGATTAGACGTGCATGGAAAACAAGCCTAGCGGTAAGAATGTGCACGTAACTTGGCTGGCAAAAATAATAATAAATATGCCATGTGAGGGAGCAAGCATGAAGAGGGACAGATAATTTTAGAGAATAGTGGATCATTGGAAGGAAATGACACCCTTGTTTGAAAAGAAATAATAGCGAAGCTGGTGATGTTGTTGATCACAGGGTGCTGGAACCGTGGGGTGCTGCTTAAGGCGGCTTCTCTAGAGCCCAGAGAGATATTCTTTCTTTTTAAAATAATAATATTTATTACTTTCCCAACAGTTTAAACACTACAAAAGAAAAAAAAATTAAACAAGACAATACAGTACAATACAAAAACACTACACAACACTAACACATTAAACTAACAAAACAGAAACAATTTAAGACACATCAAACAATTTCAATATCTTATATTTCATTCACTTGTTTCAATGACCTCCTAACACCTCCCTTTTTGTATTCCACTTCTGTTAATTGTTTCAGCAATTCCTTTCCATCTTCCTCTGTTTTCTGTCCTGTAATTATCTTAAAAAATTCTAACCTTATTTTTCCCTTTAATACACTAATAATCTATTTGTACTTAGTTCCTTATAACATTTCTACTAAAGCCATATAACTTCATTCCAACATTTTTCTAACAGTCAAGAGAGATATTCACCAAATGCGATAGGTTAGAATGAGGGAAAAGGGAACAAAATGGACTCCATTTAGCAAAAGCAGTATGTATGAAATTGGCCAACTATACCCTCCAGGGTAATTGATTAATTACTCTCATTGTATTAACTAGCATATTAAGTAAGGTTCGGTGCACTAAAAACTCATTAAGCAAAGGCAACTGAGGACAAGTACAGAGTCCCAGTTCAACTGGTCTTCATCAAGGATGCCAGCAAAGGTGCCTTGGATGGACTGTCCCAAGTCACCTGGCCTGCACTGCAGTTGGATCTACAAGAAGTGGCCTCCTGTGAGCCATTGTGCTTCTTGTTGAAGTGCCCTGACCCTAACCCAGCTGAAACTAAGGCCCCATTGTTCTGCTGTATTCAGCGCAGGGGAGAATCCTGCCCTGACATCATTAGTGCATTGTTCAAGCCATTAATAAATAACAAGAGGCTGTTTAGTTAGTTGTCCCAATGTCCCTTTGGCTTGGCTGCCTTACTGGCTCGCAGACCCATGGCTTCCACAGCAGATCTTGAGCCAAACATTTCCCCCCATTTTATGTTCTGGTGGATTTAAGCAAAATGTTGACACTGAAACCAGCTAATAGAGATTGAAACATATATGTCCCCTGGAAGAAGAATTATAGCTAAGTGGTAGAACATCTGTTTTGCTTACAGGTCCATAGCTGTCAACTTTTCCCTTTTCTTGCAAGGAATCCTATTCGGAATAAGGGAATTTCCCTTTAAAAAAGGGAAACGTTGACAGCTATGTACAGGTCCCATTTTCAACATCTTCAAGTAAGGCTGGGAATGTTCCAGTCCAAAATGTTGAAGAGCTGCTGTTGATCAGTGTATTCTGTCTGAGCTAGATGTGTTAAATGTATGTACTGTAAGCGAGATCACTAAAGTAATGCAGATGGAATCCAGAGAGAAAGCTGCTGATCACACTTTACTGGGTAAAAACTGAACAAAAACTGTGTGTAACCTTGGGGGAAAGGAACAGAGAGGTCTTGGTTTTCTCACTTCAGGCCTTGGACAGAGCAGAAAGACATTCAACCAGACATACAGATGAAAGCTCTTGAACTACTCAGCCAATCAGAGCACATGCTACCTCAGTAAACGTCATGCCACTCTGCCTAGTTGCTAAGCAACACCTCTACTCATCCTCTTGGTTAGTTCACTTTAACACTAACAGAATGTACTGTAAAGTTATACACAGAGTGATCTCTGCTGCTGCACTTCCAACAGATATAAGTGTCCAATGTTAGTCATACAGTTCTACAGAATGACATTTATAGCAGCCTTTCGGGGCTGGTGTCAGGTCCTTGTCAGGGGCACACATCCCAACAGGGTCCCACTGCTGACCCTGGAAACTAGAGAGACCATGAAAATGAAAGGGCAATATCAACAGCAAGGAGGAGGAAATGGAGTTTCTGAGAGTGGGGCTTACCTTGATGACATCTAGCCCAATGCCCCCACCTAAAAACCCAGAGCCAGATGAAATATTAAGAAGTTATCTGGAAGGGACAAAATAGAGATGGAGATTTACCAGACACAGCTCATAGTAAACTGAGTATTAGAGCATAGCTAAGAGGTTTGAACACTTATGTTTGATGGTTTGATTCCATATACTGTACATATTGTGAGTATTGGGATGTGATGGCCTCATTCTGGGTCGCCTATCAGAAGTCTTGTTGTTGTTTCCCACCCAGGACTGCTTGGATGAAATTCAAAGCCAGGCAGGGCATTTCAAATTGACATTAATTACACATAATTAATTTCCAATGCTGGGAGCATAATCCATAATGAATTATGCATGCAAGATCTGTAGCTACTCTTATGTTTGGGAACTGATCCTGTCTCTGTGTATGTGCCTGTGTATTCTCAAGTTAACTCCTAGTTCCTAACCTGCTTTAGAAGCCTGTGATTTATGCAGAGGGACTGTTGCTTTCTTGTTATTTTTTTTAACTGGGAGGATGTCGCATCTCAGTCGTAGTGCACCTCCTGCTTTTAAAAAGTTGAAAAAGAAGGCACAGCTGCTTTATATGTTAGCCTTCCTTGATATAATCTGCAACGATCAGAAAGACCAGAATGCAAGTCTACCTTCTTTGCAAGTAGTGAAATGAGGTTGGTTCTTTGTGTCCCAGTTCATAAGTACACAGGAAAAGCCTGGCTTCTGGATCCGGCTAAAGGTCCATCTCATTCATCACCATGTTCTCTTTGTGGCCAATCAGAAGCCTGCAAGGAGCCTACAAGCAGGACTTGACCATTACTGCACTTTCCACACTTGTGATTCCCAACCACTGACATTCAGAAGTACAGTGGAGGTAGAACATAAGCATTGAAGCATAATGGCATAATTTTCAATATTTGCAAGATGAATAAAGAGATATGTGTATGTATATTCTACATTATTTGAAGGCAGAAACTCCTCATAGTGGAGTAAACATGCAAGTGATAGAATCGACCATGTTTCTATGGAAACAGCTCGTGAGTATTCAGTAAATCTTAACTTGCATATCTATTTGGAAGTAAATTCCATTGATTTTGGTGGGATTGCTTTTAAATAAGTGTGCATATTGTTTCCTAGAGATTCCTACCATTCTCACACCAAAGAAAATGTGTTTCTTTGTTTCCCCAAGAAAGGGAATTATTATCATATAATGACATACTCCGAAACATGTCTAATTCCGCCTCCCATTTTTTCCAACCACACAATATCTGCTTTCCAGCTGCACCTAACTTCCCCCAAAACAACTGGTCCTTATTTCCATATTAGCAAAGGAACAGGGTCCTCTAAGGGCAGCACGGTAGCTGTGAGGGTGCAGGATAGTCAGATGGTACATACAGCTATTCTCCTGAGAAGGGTAGAGCCAAGGGGCTCAGGATGAATAGCTGGGGGCAGGCGCTGCCATCACTGCTGGAGGCAGTTGCCCACTTTGCTGAATGCTAAAGCTGGCTCTGGTAGGAGGCCCACTCGAGGAGGGGCCCCCACTGTGGGAAACTTGCCTGCAAAACCAGGTGTGGTACAGATGTCAACCCCCCTGCTGGTGACATTTTAAGAGGCCTTTCCCTATATCTCAGAGCTGTGCGACGCCTGTCAGGCCTTCTGAACAACCCACATCTGAAAGAGCTTGTTCATTTCTTCACCAAACTGGCTGTCTGCCTGGGAGGCAGACCCTTTCGCTACGGTGAAGAAGAGGACAAAAAGAGAGGAAGGCTCAGCTTGACAGATACTGCAAAGGCCTTGGCTTGATGACTGGTTACCAAGGCAACGAGGCTTTCCCTGGAATAATTGCTTGCTACGCAGACAACACCTGCCCCTCCCCCCCTGTTTCATTAGAAGATGCATAATATGCCACATATAAAAATCTCTGCATCACACGTAAGCAAGGCTACACAACTGGTCCTCTTAGCAAAGCATTAGGCGGCGGGATCTATTCATATACAGTGGTACCTCTACTTATGTTCACCTCCGGTTATGTATTCTTTGGGTTATGTACGCGGCAAACCTGGAATTATTTTCCCTGGTTTCGCCGCACGCACATGCACAGAAGCGCACCTCTGGTTGCGAATTCTTCGGGATCTGCCCAGAGCTCTGAAACGGATCCTGTTCGCAACCGGAGGTACCACTGTACATTCATGACCCTAGTTCAAGATTGTCCCATAGATCTGGGATGAATGAAAAGAAAATTTCTTTTTTTGTTGTTCTTACTAATGCAAAATATGTATGACAATTTCCTGCCCTATATGAGCCCCGTACAAAAGACCTCAAGCGGCCCACGATCATATCAAAGCATAATAAAATGTAAGAAAGTAGAAAATGCTATAGTGGCAAAATTAAACTTGATAGGCTATGTGTGGGAGTGTCCCTATTTTCCAGGGACAGTTCCAGATTTACAGACGCTGTCCTGGTTTCTGATTTGATCCCGGAATGTCCTGCTTTTCCTTAGGACATCCCTATTTTCAGCTGGAAAATGTTGGAGGGTATGGAGTTATCAGACCCCAAGCCATCTGAAGGGATGGGAAGTTTTTTTAATGTTTAATATTTAATTATGTTATTTTAGGTGTTGGCAGCTGCCCAGAGTGGCTGGGGCAACCCAGTCAGATGGGCGGGGTATAAACAGTAAAATTATTATTATGGAATACAGGAGGATGTTGGAGGCTATGTGGTGTCTTTCTATTTGTGCAACAGGACTTCTGGTTTCTAATTCTTCCTCTTCAGACCTAGGTGTTCAGAGCAGACCTAGGTGTTATACAAGGGGCTGTGGCTGGGGGGGGGGGAGAGACGGGACAGGAAGGAGAAGCCCCTTTGCCTCAGAGGATACCCACTTGCACTGTGCTGCCTGTCACCCATGGTATAGTTACTGCATCAAAATAAAAACCCTTTGACATCTATTTTGCAATTTATTTATTTTTAAGAAGAAAAGGAAATGACAGTAGTAAAACTGCAATTATCTGTGGAGGATTTTGGTCTAAGAGAGGCTATCAAGGACGTCTCTCCCCCCTTCCCAACAACACTTTAAAAAGCTGCCACTATATCTAATATAGGTCTTAGATGAGTATTTCGATGGACATTCTCTTATAAAGGAATCCCAATTCCTACGGGGTGTCCAAGACTCCTGTGGAAGAACCTTCATCTCAAGGGCAATTTAAAATTCATTGGCTGCATTTACCTGAGAGTAAGCACCATTGAACATAATGGGGCTTTTCTTAGTAGACATGTATAGGATTACACACAGTGGCAGTTAGGGTTGTCATGTGTTTTGGGAAACGTCCAGACTGTTTCTATTTTTGGATAGGATTCCATCGCATCCCGGCAAATTCAGACTGTGCAGTTGTAGTTGGTTGGGAGGCTTCATGCAACAAGCCCCCCTCCCGCAAAGACCAGAATTTTTGAAATAAGGAAAGTAATGGGAAAATGCACTGGGAAATCACTTGCTTTAAGGGTGTCCAAATTCACACTTCAGAGTAAAGCTCCTCCGAATGTTTCCTTTAAGAAGAAGGGAATTTCATTTCCTCCCAGGCACATTCTGCAGCTATTGCTATAGTAACTTCTTACACTCCTGGGTTCATTATGAATGGCAGTGGGGGAATCGCCCCCCCCCTCCTTGCACAGAAGCTCTATTCACACCCCACTGGCTGAAACATGCTTGGAGGGCTGTTTTTCTTTTTAACCATGGAAAGAACCTTGCTTTGTGCCTGGGGGCCTCGCTGTGGGAACTCCCTCCCGGGGGCTCATGCATGTTATCAGCAGAGAAGGAGGAGAAAGGGTAATCTTGGATCTGTTTCTGCAGTACAGGGGACGCCTCAATGCCCTGTGTTCTGTGGAGTTTTGCAAGGCTGAAGAAACCAGTTACATAGGATTGATTCTCCTTGATTCTCATTTTAGTGTTTAAAGAGCCTGTTGCCTGCCATCAATAATATAATATCAGATAATATCAGATAATATCACCCGGGACGCGGGTGGCGCTGTGGGTAAAGGCCTCAGTGCCTAGGACTTGCTGATCGAAAGGTCAGCGGTTTGAATCCCCGCGGCGGGGTGCGCTCCCGTTGCTCAGTCCCAGTGCCTGCCAACCTAGCAGTTCAAAAGCACCCCTGGGTGCAAGTAGATAAATAGGTACCACTTTATAGCGGGAAGGTAAACGGCATTTCCGTGTGCTGCGCTGGTGCTGGCTCGCCAGAGCAGCTTCGTAACGCTGGCCACGTGACCCGGAAGTGTCTCCGGACAGCGCTGGCCCCCAGCCTCTTAAGTGAGATGGGCGCACAACCCTAGAGTCGGACACGACTGGCCCACACAGGCAGGGGTACCTTTACCTTTACCTTATTATCTGATATCTGTGACTGGGAAATCACTGTCTTTTGGGGACCCCTTGACAAATTTTGTGGGAAAGCATCCCTACCAATATATGACAAGCACCCACTATTTGTAGTTTCCAGAAACTATTGAAGACAAGATTCTCTAGCTGGATGAGGGGAGGTGGAAATTAGGTCTGTGCCTTAGGTGTTTATTTGTATTGTTTTAAAGCCATATTTAGTCATTTTAATGAGTGATTGTACTTTACATTGAAAAATATATATGAAAAGGCCTTTAGCTGACTGAGCCTTTTTCTGGCTTAGTTTAGTCCAGGTTCAACCCCTAAGCCGTCTGAAGGCAATTCTATATAGGGAAGGTTTTTTTAAATGTTTAATGCTTTATTATTTTTGTTTATATGTTGGAAGCTACCCAGAGTGCTGGGGCAACCCAATAAGATGTGTGGGGTATAAGTAGTTAAATTATTGTTATGGAATGGGACGTCCCTGTTTTCATCAGAGAAATGTTGGAGGGTATGGGAATCTCAGACCAGCGGGGGAATGTCTCTTCTCAGCCACAACCCCTCTCAGCAAGACAAAGGCGCCTCAGGATGTCAAGCTGGGGTGGAACTGAACATGGTGGCTGCAGGGCTTCAGTGCCCAGCATCTCCTCCTCTGCCTCCTCCTGGCACCACCAATGGTGGGAGGCTGCTTCTGCCCACCTTCCCCTCCACGGCAGCAGCAGCAGGAGAAGGAGCTGGCCACTGGAGCTGTGCTGTGTTTGCTCTGCGCTCAGCTCTGAAGAAGAAGACGACTTTGGATTTGATATCCCGCTTTATCACTACCCTAAGGAGTCTCAAGGACACGGGTGGTGCTGTGAGTTAAACCACAGAGCCTAGGACTTACTGATCAGAAGGTCAGCGGTTCGAATCCCCGTGACGGAGTGAGCTCCTGTTGCTCGGTCCCTGCTCCTGCCAACCCAGCAGTTCAAAAGCACGTCAAAGTCTAAATAGATAAATAGGTGCCGCTCCGGCGGGAAGGTAAACGGCGTTTCCGTGAGCTGCTCTGGTTTGCCAGAAGCGGCTTAGTCATGCTGGCCACATGACCCAGAAGCTGTACGCCGGCTCCCTCGGCCAATAAAGTGAGATGAGCGCCGCAACCCCAGAGTCGGCCATGACTGGACCTAATGGTCAGGTGCCCCTTTACCTTAAGGAGTCTCAAAGCTGCTAACATTCTCTTTTCCCTTCCTCCCCCACAACAAACACTCTGTGAGATGAGTGAGGTTGAGAGACTTCAAAGAAGTGTGACTAGCCCAGGGTCACCCAGCAGCTGCAAGTGGAAGAGCGGGGATGCAAACCTAGTTCACCAGATTACAAGTCCACTGCTCTTAACCACTACACTACACTGGCTCTCACTGGCTCTGTGCTCAGTCTCCTCAACATTTGGGGGGCGGTCCCTTGCCAAAAGATATTGAAGGGGCCCCAAACAGCTCAGCCCCCAGGAGCTGGTGTCCCTGCCCCAGGACACACTCCTCACTGGCGCTGCTATGCTTCCTCTTTGCCTGGATGGAGGGTAAGGTGTGCACAGGTGTGTAGAAATGGGCCTGCTGTACAAAGGTACAGTGGCCCCTACAAAAGATGCCCCCATAGAAATGTGGCCCTCAATCTGAAAAAGGTTCCCCACCCATATACCAGGCAGTTGAGGAAAGCAATATGGAATTGGAGGTGCAAAGGTGTGCTATCTGCTGTAGCTTCCAGCAGAGATGAATGCAGTTAATGTATTCCTTGAAACATTGGTTGAATTAAAGTCACAGCAGCAGAAAGCAGACTGGACTGCGAGTGGATGCAGTGAAATCATTTAAGCATTCTGCTGCATGCACAAACCCTGATTTTGCATGTTTTTCATAGTGCCAGGTTAAATCAAAAGCTACATGTGCTCCATATGGATTTTTAAAGAATAAATCTTTGAGCCACAGTGATCATCAGCCAGTTTGCTCCCTGAACCTTTCTTCAAAACTCTTTGATTTTTCATTCTGGTCTTGCTTGGTAGTGAGTACAGTATGGGATTTGGTGGGACAGGATGATAACATTATTTGAAAATTAGCCTTTAAAGTTTTATACATCTGCATTTTCTTTTGTTTGCGCTGCTAAACTGCCATCCTTGGATTTGTCTCTTTGACATTGATGACTTTTTATATGCAAAGGAATTCAGTCCTGCATCTGACCAGATTGCATGTTTACTCATTAGCAAAGCAAATAAGAAAATTGCAGAACATATGTTTGACATTAATCCAACTCATCTGCTTCTGAGACAAAAATGGCAAACAATTTAGTCCTTTTTTCCTCTCACCCCCATCTCTTACTTACAAGCTGTTGGTTGGAAACTATGAAATGTTATACAGTGTTTCTTTTTTAAGATAAAATGGTAGTTGAGTTTTCTGAGCTAGAACCCCATCATGTGTTCATTCATTTCCATGTGGAGAAACCTCCTGACCCTGTTAAGAATGAGAAAATTTCCCAATTTCTGGTGGGTGTGTCTTCAGGCCTTTCTATATGGCCCGAAAGATTTTGCATACTGACATTCCTTGAACAAAACCAAAATGAACTGAAGAGCAGTATACTATTATTTGCTTGGATATCAGAAGGGGCTGCTACTGATTTATTTCCATAGCCACAAGATGTGATTTGGGTAGCATAACCACCATAAACCTCATGTAGTCTTTACCAACTGCTGAAGCAATTAAGACCCTATACTGTAGTTAATTCAGCTACAATGGCAGGCCTTTGCATTGGATAGCTGTAATGTTTGCTCATATAACCACCTTGGTCAGGGGTGGTCACTATGCAAGGAAAAAGAGGTTCATTGGATCTTAGTGGATGGAGGACCGGCAGACCATTAGAAGAAAGCCCTGTTTAGGGAAGTTTTTAAAGTTTGAAGTTTTATTCTGTTTTCATTGTTCTGTTGGGAGCTGCCCAGAGTGGCTGGGGAACCCCCCCCCCAGATGGGTGGGGTATAAATAATACAATTATTATTATTATTATTATTATTATTATTATTATTATTATTATTAGGCAAATGTTAGCAAAGAGACATATTAACATTATAGAATAGAATCTAATAACTAACATAAACTATAAAGCCAATAATAACTAATATGAAATATAAAACTAATAACATAGGCAATAAGCAAAGAAATAACAGAGATATAATCACAGAATAGTTTCAGCTGCATGTCTTCCCTAGCCATTGGAGATCCCTGGTGCTTCTGGTGGGCAGACAATTTTTCACTTGGGCTCACAACCTATGTTCACATTACGGAATTCATATCAATATCTCAATGTCTTATCAAACTGCTGTCTCTTATATAGTTTATAGAGGGGGTCCTGTGCCAAGCCGATAGCAGGTGGTTTATGCTGTAATCATTTCCCCATACTTTGAGGTCCGCACCTGAGTGGCCCCAGGGCAAGGTCAGCCTTCGCTTGTGTTCCTTCTTTATCTCTGCAGCTGGTCCAGAACAAGGTCACTTGTTTGATAGCTGGCCAAGCCAGGATATTGCACCAGATGTAAATAATAAAAGCTACAGTTACATTGAAAACAGGAGCACCATCTACTGGCTGTTTCCCTAGCAACACAATAGCTCAGTTGGCTACAGCGCGGTTCTGATAATGCCAAGGTTGCAGGTTTGATCCCCGTATGGGACAGCCGCATATTCCTGCATTGCAGGGGGTTGGACTAGATGATCCTTAGGGTCCCTTCCACCTCTCCAATTTTATGATTCTATGTTCTTCTTTGGAACTGAAACAAAGATCAAATGCTAAAGTGTCATTTCAGAATCAGCAGAACATCAGTGTGCACCATAAAGCACATTTGAAGAACAACCCCCCCCCCCAGGAATGCTGCGAACCGTTGTTTGCTAAGGGTGCTGGGAATTGCAGTTCTGTGAGGGGTAAGCTACAGTTCCCAGGATTCTTTGTGCTTTAAATTCATGTTGTGTACAGAGGCGTACCTGGGGTTGGCGAAACCAGTGCCCATCATAGGTGTACGGCATAGATGTATGTGGCGATGTGACACTGCTGATGCGGTGAGATAAAACATGGGAGAAGCTTGCCATCCTTCTCACACTGAGGCACAAAGGTGTGCGATCTTTTTTCACCCTTCCTACTCCCCCCCCCCCGGATGCTTCAAGTACTTGGTCACATTAAATATAGTAATTTCCAATGTGGCTATTGTAATAAAGTGGTTTTTCTTTGGGTTGTGTATGTGCACGGGCTGATACAGCTCCTTTCCAAGGGTGCAACGGACCCTAGCTATATACACGGCAGCACTGATATTTGCTGCTGGGGGGGAAACGTGTATAGAATTGATCCAGTCTCTATCACAAGTTTGACTAAAATAAGCATGAATGATACCACTAAATATTTTTATCTGAAAATTATAGTGATAAGCATTCCATACAAAGGCCACTGATTCTTTCCCCCTTTTTCAAGCAGTGAATTGCTTGTAAATCTTTGTTCTGCTTACAGCCAATGGAATCCTAGAGGGGTGGTACCATCTTTTTTTATTATTATTATAAAAAAAACCCTTTTCTCCGCTAATAAAATGCAGTTTTGTTCTCAGCACGGCATGCAACTCCTTTAGAGAAGAATGAATGTCAGGCATCTAAGAGTGTGTCAGAGAAGCTGGGATTGCTAAAAACGACAGGGCTAATGAGGATTTAAGTACTCCTGACACCTTCTTTCTTGGAGCAAGGGGAGACAATAGAGCAAGCTACATGGTGAACAAAGGGTTTCATCCAACATGGATCCAAGTTAGGCTGTTCATTCAAAACAGATGATTTCTCCCAAAGAATCCTGGGAACTGTGGTTTGTTAAGGGTGCTGTAACTCTGTGAGGGGGAAACTACAGTTGCCAGGATCCTTTGGGGGAAATAAACATTTTTGTTTAGGCAAGCGTCTCCAGATATGTAGAATGTTGGCATGTGTTTTAATCCAGTTTTTAGGTGATCACTGATGATAGACCTTTTTGAATCTTTTAAATAGTTCTTTTTAACCGATTTTACTGTTAGTTTTATTGTTCTATTCTTTTTTTTTTACTGCTTTTGGGTATATAAATATTGTAAAATAAATAAATGGTGTGTACACAGCCTGAGTCATTTCCATTAGGAAGCTGCCTTGTACTGAGGCAGACCGTTTGGTCCATCTAGCTCAGCATGGTCTACAGGATTTCAGACAGGTGTCTCTCCCAGAACTAACCTTGAGATGGAGGGGATGGAATCCAGGACCTTTCACTTGCAACACAGGTGCTCTGCTACCCCCGTACTACTGTCCTCTCCTGTTGATTTCAATGGACCTACCCTGAATAGAACTTCATTGGATGCAAGCCACAATATTGGACAAAACAATCCAATGGGATCTGGAGCCGGTTGAATTAACCTCTAGGCACTCCCCCCTGAAAACACAGACAGTGAAGTACTGTCAAAAAGATAAACAGCAAATATTTATTTAATTGTTTGTGGCTTTTTGACCTTTAGCCAAAAAGGCTTACAAAAAAATTAATGTCAAGGTGCTCTGTGCCTCTACACTCATGATCCAAAAAGGCATGACACAAAAAAGTGCAATATGTACTGGCAAAAAAGCTTTTCAGTTTGCTGGACATCTCCTACACTTTGAGATATAATTTTTTTTACAGTTGGAGACTCTATGCTGACATAATCCCCCCCCCCTTCACCCCTCTTGTGCTTCAGGAACAATGTCACCGGAGGAGTAGCTATAAACAGATAGCCTTGGGAAGAGACATTTCAGGGCCAGCTCAAGACATTTTTGCTGCCTAAGACAAAGGACAACACAGTTCAAAAACTTCAGCTGGTGCAGAATTCAGCGGCCAAGTTGCTCACTGGGGCAAGAAGAGTTTGAGCACATAACACCAAGTCTGGCCCCAGTGCACTAGCAGCCAGTTAGTTTAAGGGCCCAATCCAAAGTACTGTTTTTGACCTATAAAGCATTAAATGGCTCAGGACCGCAATATCTCATGGACCACCTCCCCCCATATAAACTGATCCAGACTCTGTGATCATCATCTGAGGTGCTTCTTCATGAACACCCTCCACAAAATGTTATAAAAACAAAATTATGAAACTTGAATTGGGGACTTTTAAACAGAGGTTGCATGGCAAACTGTCAGGGTTTCTTTAGCCCTGATTTTTTGCACTGCAGGGGGTTGGATTAGATGACCCTTGTGGGGGGGGGGCGGGTTGCTTCTAATTCTGCAATTCTATGATTCTGTGATACATTAGAATCCTGCGTCAGATTGCTTGTTCCCATTATTTTATAGATGATGCCTTCCCTTTCCCCTATAATTTGATAATTAAAATTCTTGCAACCACCAGTATATTTGCCACCATAGTTCTGTCTTTTTAAACTACTGTCCCCTCTATCTTATTTATTTAGAAAAATATTTCTATACCACTGTTTCAGGTGGTGTACAGAAATAAGGCATTGTTGAAAATAGAACAAAGCAATCATTACAATGATGGGCCAGCCCCAAAAGCATAAAACAGACAGGGGTGTAATTCTAATATATAATTTGCCATTTCATCAATCTTCTGAATTCATTCTTGTAGGATTATTATTATTATTATTATTATTACTTTCATTACTATAGCATTTTATATTTTTAAGGGGAAAAATCAGTGACTTACAACCTACGTTAAAACACCCAGTGAAACAATCCAGATCAAAACATTACTGAAGAAAGTCCAATATAAAGTATACATTCAAAGCAACATAATTAACCAGAAACTAAAATATTCTCGTAAAGATTTCAAAAGAAAACATTGCAAAGGAGGTCAGCTACAGAATACACATTTGGTGCAGCAAAGATAACAACAACAACAAAATATTATGCATTTTGAAAGAAAACGTTGCTAAAGAGTTCTTGCCAATCAAGGATAGACAGTAGACTGTATTAAAGAAGGGCCAATGGTTTGACTTAAACTAAGGCCGTTGCGCAGCCTGAGATTTTCAGGAACCCAAGCGGGAAGTACTTCAGCTGCAATCCAAACCCTCTTTGTGTGTGTGTTGGGTAGCAGTATCCCACTGTTTGGACCTGTTGCCCTTTGCCCAAGCAGTGACAATTACCCATTGTTCACAATAAAACAAGAGAGGAAAAGAAAGAAGCATTCCAGAGGGTACTTGGTGTGGTGCTCCCTGTACCTCCTCCTGGCAGGATCCTTGCTAGCCATGGCCCATGGCAAGCCCCCAAATGGGACATTACAGGGACAGTGAGTCTCCATGTTGTCCTGGGATCTACCAGGTCTTAAGCTGGTTCCACTGCCATCACTTGATGGCATTGGACCTAACTGTTGCATCAGTTCCAGGCTGGCGCAGCAACATGCCGGCCCCTCCATCTTCTGACCCAGCTGCCATACGCAATGGGGCTGAAGATATGGTGGTGCCCCTGATGGTGGGGTTTCAATTGTCCAGCCCTTGCATTGCTGTTTTGACATGAATGTGGTTGGAAGCACAACAGAACGGATCATTCCATTTATAACTTGGGGAAACCAAATGGGGCCCCCAGGTCACTCTAGCCCAAGAGGGAATATTTTGCATCTTGGGAAACCACCACATATATTAGATTAAGTCTGATAAATTGGTCAGACAATGAAATACTTGTGGGTTCCTTTAGAAATTGCAGTACAAAAATAATAAAAAAGCAAGGAGGATAAATTTCAGACAGTGTGTGGAGAGGGGGGGAGAGACCTGTGTGTGTGTGTGTGTGTGTGTGTGTGTGTGTGTGTGTATTCCGCACTGTACTGGAGATGTAACTATAGCTGAGGTCACCCATTCCCCTTAACATAAATGCAGCCATTAAGGAAACGCACCAAGGCCATTCAAATAGCCTCATTCAAATGGAGCTGATTTGTTCAGCAATCCAGAATAATTTCTATCAGGAGTGCAACAGTGGTGTCAGAAATGGCTTTTGCTGTTGCTGAAACATCTTGAATGTTGTGACTTCCTCTCTATTCTGGATTCAGGGCCACATCAGGTGAGCAGCTTTAGAAGTGTCCCATTTTGACCTTGTCATAAGGACCATCCATGGAGCTTTTGGATGCATTTCATGTCACACCCCAAGCTTTGTTTCTGGCTGCTTATGAAAATCACATTGTAAATTGCAGCCAGCGTTGTTATTATTATTGCAGCCTCTTGAACACCCTGCTCTTGAAGGCTCTGGCAATGGCCTGCATTGATTAACTGTTCATCAGCAAGTCTGCTATTAATATTTATAAACCTTAAGTAATGCATAGATTTACTTACCTGATAGACCATATGCTGCCCTTTGTCCTGTCAAGGCACCTGAACAGGAGAGGGGATTGTAGCTCTGTGTCAAATTTCTAAGTATGATCTTGAGAGTGGTGGAGGGAATGGAGGTGGGGCAGAGATTCCCCATGAGGACCTACATCTCTTCTTCCTCATTAGTCCCCAAAGCACATCTTGGGTTTTCTACAACCTAAAGCTCAGGAATTATTTCTTTCCTTCAGAAATGTCTTTTTGTTTGTTTGTTTGTTTGTTTGTTTGTTTGTTTGTTTAAAACCATTAGGTTGTGTTAGATTTGTCTGCTTATTTTTTACAAAATATTTTGCCCTTCCTTGTGACTTTGACCGATTATGGTTGCAATCCTAAATACACTTTCTAGGGAATAAGTCTCACTGAACACAATGGGTCTTCTGAGTAAGGCTGCATACCATTGCTCTCTTAGAAATCCTGGGGACAAGGAATTTGTGTGTGTGTTCTCAAAAAGATTTGTATTTCCTAAGGGTGAATATCTATGCTGGGATTGGGGGCAGGAAGTGCACAGATGACTGTAAATTAACATTTAATGCTATGCATCTGAATGAATGAATGAATGAATGAATAATGCATAACAATAAATGGCTTGGGGAAACTATTTGGACTGGGATGATACTGAATATGGATTAAAAATGATAATATTCCTGAACAGCATTTTGATTTACTTTATTAGACGGGTGTGTCCAAAGCTTGGTCAGATTTGTCTGCGTGAGGCATGTCTTTCTTTTTAGTTTGGAAATGTCTCTGTACTAATCCGCTCACATGCACTTGTCATATTTTATTGCAATTGCTCAGTGGGTAATTATTGGAATTGTTTGAAAATTTGAAGGCATTAGTCCATAATGAAAAACCACAAAATAATAATATACTGAAAAATGGCTAACCTTCCTTTGTTTGACAGTGGAACAGTCTCTCTCGGGAGGTTGTGGTCCCTTCCAACTCTACAATTTTATGATTCTATGGCTGAGGCAAAGCTATATTATGTGGATGGCATGAATGTTATGCATAGTCCCTTAAGAAGAAATCTGTTGGATCAGATCAAAGGGATATCTCCAGTCCAACAACCTGTATCCCACAGTGACCATCTTGATGCATCTGGAAGCTCACAAGAAAGTTATGAATGCAAAAGCCCTCCCCCATGGTTTTCTCCCAAGCAAGAGTCATTTAGGGATAAACCGCCCCTAAACCTAGAGGTTCTATTATCATAGCTAATAGTCATTGACAGGATGGTTTCATCCATGATTTCATCTAATTCTTTTTCTGTTCTTCTGATGTTGTGCCCCCCAAGCTTTCTGTGGCAGTTATGGTGTGTGTGTGTGTGTGAGAGAGAGAGAGAGAGAGAGAGAATGAATTGTAAATGCTCATATGAGAATTTCAAGGTTTTGTATAATAATAATAATAATAATAATAATAATATAATGTACTATTGTTTATATGTTAACCACATGAATTTTTAATGGTATAATGTATTTATGTTTTGAAATGTAAGTTGCTTGGAGACCTTGGTAACACGCTAGTAATAAATCTAATAAATTACTATCATTGATATTATTAACTTATTTTCTTACTATATATCCTGTCTTTCATCCATTCTGGAACACGTGGTTCCCAGCCAGTCACTCATCCAGGCCCTGTCCAGATTCAGACGTGCTTAGCTTCAGCAAGCTGGTGGTTTCCTGTGCTTTCCGACCATTCCTATTGTATACCCAAGAAGTTTGCTCTGCTTATCCTTTTAAAGCTTGTTTTAACCTTGTTTTAAAGCGTTTTAACCTTTCCCGTGATTTAACAATGTCAAGTCAAACTAATTTCCTTAAATAAATTCTCCTCCCCACCCACCTTACATATATTCTTGGGCAATCAGCTAGCTAATGGTTTGAGGTGCCTTCCGATCATACCCTGAAGGTACATCTAAGCCAGTCGACGTCACCTCGTTAATAAAGGGGATGTTTTATTTGCCCAAGGCCCAGTCCTTTTTTCCTGCTTCGGGGCTGGCTCTGGTTTCCTCACACGAGGAGCAAAGCGGCGTGGTGCTGAACGGACAGCGCCACCGGCGCGAGGCGAATACAAGAGACCATCTCGCTCAACAAGAGGATCCCGTTCTTCACCAAGGTTGGTACTTTGTAGGTAGAGCTTGAGGCTGGTTCCCAACCCACTAACAGAGGGAATATCGGTTATCCTGAGCAGGAGATCAGGAGCAAGGACTTTTCCAAAGTATCCATCGAAAACGCAAACTCCAGCTCAATGATAAGCGCACTTTTCCATGCAGGGACCCTAGGTTCAGTCTCCAGCATCCTCCGGAGTAAAGGATCTCAGCTACCTGAGACCTTGAAGAGCTGCTGCCAGTCGGAGCGGGCCAGGGATGGAGAACCTGTGCCCCTCTCATGTGGCTGGACCCAAACTTCCATCAACTTCAACCAGCATGACTAATGGTCAGGGATAATGGGAGTTGTAGTTCAACAGCGTCTGAAGGGCCGCAGGTTCCCCATCTATGGAGCAGGCAATACTGGACTGGATTATTCAATGACCCTCTCCCTTTGCCTTAAGCGCCCCTCCTCCCTTACACCACTTCGCCATACCCACAAGGACCGCAGCCTTGCCAAGGTCAAACCCTTATGGTCTGAATACTGCCTCTGCTTCTTTCCCTCCCCTTGGGGGGAAAATCCAGCCTCACCAATGCCAGCTGTCTCTCGCCCCTACCCTCCCATCTCTTTTCAGGCCCCAGGAGAGTAGGGTGAGGAGAGAGAAAGAACACTTCGACTCACAGCAGGGGCTCCTCATATCTCTGACTCAGCATCCTCCCCCCACTGCCCAGATCTACCCCCCTCCCCAAATCCCCCCTCTTCTGTATACACGCTTAGCCTTGAAAGCGGAGGGTGTGTGTGAAGAGGAAGAAGCCGGCAGCGTGCTAGCAGGAGACGCGAGGTGGGTGTGGCTGAGAAGAGCAAGCCCTCAGCCTCCCGACTCAGCCCCTCTTGCCAAAGTGGCGTGGTGGGCGTTGAACACCTCCACGCCCCCCCCCCCGACACACCTTCCAGCTTCCTCCCCACCACTTGTGGAAGCTGCAGTGCGCCCAGGGATCCACTCCCCCTTCCCCACCAGCTGATCCAGTCCATTTGCCAATTTCGTTTGTCACATCACTTCCGGATCAATTCCCAGTTTCTGCTGCAGAGTGAGTGAGGCTTTTTTTAAATTAAAAAAACCCTCTCTCTGCTTTGCCTGTCCCCTCCCCCTTCACATCATCCTCATCGTCATTTGGATGCTGCTGAGAACTTAAGCCCACCCCTCCCGGCTGCACTGCTACTGACAGTCTCTCTCTCCCCCCCCCCGCCTCCTTCCCTCCCCTGATCGCCTCTCAACTTTGCATCGCCTTCAGCCTTCCAGCTGCTGCCCTCCACCTCGCCCCACGAGCAGCCCGCCCTCCTCTCTATGAAGGCGGCCAGCAGTACAAAGGCTCGCCTTCCCCACCGCCCAGCCCTTGCTCGCCTCTGCAAGCCGCTAGCGCCAGCCGCCGCTTCCCCTGCCTCCAGGGCCAGAGCCGGAGCTCCGATCGGGAAGAGCTTTGCCTTTCGCAGCGAGACCCGACCCGGGCAGAGAGCGAGGGAGCCATGGCCGAGAAGAGGCAGCCGGGCAAGCCCGCCGAGGAGGAGGAGGAAGTTCCAGCCTTCTTCAAGAACCTGGGCTCCGGAAGCCCCAAGCCCCGGCAGAAATTCTGTGGCATGTTCTGCCCCGTGGAAGGCTCCTTGGAGAACAAAACCATCGACTTCGATTCCCTCTCGGTAGGACGCGGTTCCTCCTCCTCCTCCTCGGGCGGCAGGATCGTGGCCAAGCAGAAGGACGTGGCCCACCTCGGACCGGATGCTCAGTCCCATTATTCCTGGCAGAGCAGGAAGGGAGGGGAACCATCTGTTGATTTCGGGAGGAAGGTGGAGATCCGGAGAGCCACTGGCAAAGAGGCTTTGCAGAACCTGAACGACAAGGTGAGAGGTCTTTTTTGGTGAGGGGAGCGGGGGAGGGATCTGAGATCCAGTTGATCTTGGGCTCCCTTTTTCACCGGGGGCAGACAAAGTAAACGGGGAGGGGAACCGTGCTCAGACTGTCCCCATCGACAGATCGTCAGGGAGGTAATTCTGCTCTTTAGGGTGTGAGTGTGGCACGTGTGAGGCTGCAGCAACCTTCCACCCCAGCCCCGCCACCCATTTCTTTCAAGCTGGCAGACTTTTTCCTCCTTTTCTGCCTTAGGCATTTTCCGAGCAGTGGTATAATGAGGAAGCCCCACCCATCTGATGCAGGTTCCAAGGCTGTGGGGAGTCAATTGCCAGACAAAGATTCTCACTGGCAAGCAAAGCAAAACAAAAGCAAAGCGAAACGAAACGAAAACAGCTACATTTGCAGATTGTGTGGACCAGGATCTTCTGTCTGATTTCCGTGATGCAATGAAACTCTCTCAGGTCATTTTGAAGGCTTTCCCTTTAAACAGGGATTGGGAGACTCAGGGCCAAATTGGTCTCTGTCTGGCCCTTGGAACACTCCCCAAGCCACACCCCTCACGAGCCATGCTACACACCCTCATTGGGTGTTTTTGCTTGTTTGGAATGTCCCTTAGAAGTCTGATAATGACTTTTGTTTGCCCTGATGGAGAATGGAGAGGGGTGAGAATAGTGTGTTGAAACTAGTGCATTGTACAAAGGTAACATTAAATTAATTGCTCCACCCATTTTTGCCTCTGGCCCTGGAAGGCTGCCCAGAAGGGAATGTGGTCCATGGACTGGAAAAAAAATCCCCCATCCCTGCTTTAAGAACTTGAGTTAGTCCAGAGAAAACCTTTCTTTGGGTGCACTTGGAGCTGTTAGGTAAATGGGATATTTGCTCCAAATCACAAATTACAGTACTGTTCCAATTCTGAGCCAGTGCTGGTCTGTCTGGTCTGACTACCTGTAGGCCTAGTCCCAAAGGGAAAGATGTACTTTGGAAGCTGCCATATTGAATCAGTCCCCTCATCCAACCTGCTCAGTACTGTCAACACTGACTGGCAGCAGCCCTCTGGGATTTTCAGCAGATGTATTTTCCAACCCAACTTGGACACTCTGGGGATGGAATCCAGTGTGGTTGCTGTTAGTATAATAATAATAATAATTAATAATAATAATAATAATAACTGGGCAGCTCCCAACAGAGGCTTGACAACCATATGTCAGGAGTGCTCTGATGGTGTTTCCTGCTTGGCAGGGGGTTGGACTCGATGGCTCTTGTGGTCTCTTCCAACTCTATGATTCTATGATTCTAGAATATTAAAAATACAATAAAACAGCAAACATAAAAAACTTCCCTAAACAGGGCTGCCTTCAGATGT
This sequence comes from Podarcis gaigeae, assembly GCF_964106915.1. Lineage (NCBI taxonomy): Eukaryota > Metazoa > Chordata > Lepidosauria > Squamata > Lacertidae > Podarcis > Podarcis gaigeae. The sequence continues at coordinate 4,499,905 of NC_139692.1, forward strand.
CTTCTAAAAGTCAGATAGTGGAATCTGATGGAAGGGCATTCCACAGGGTGGGCGCCTCTGCCTGGTTCCCTGTAATCTCACTTCTCACAGGGAGGGAACCACCAGAAGGCCCTTGGAGCTGGACCTCAGTGTCTGGGCTGAACAATGGGGGTGGAGACACTCCTTCAGGTATACTGGGCCAAGGCCGTTTAGGGCTTTAAAGGTCAGCATCAACACTTTGAATTGTGCTTGGAAACGTATGGGTCACCTTCAAAGGTAGCCCCACATAGAGCGCATTGCAGTAGTCCAAGCGGGAGATAACTAGAGCATGGACCACTCTGGCAAGAGAGTCTGCCGGCAGGTAGGGTCTCAGCCTGTGTACCAGATGGAGCTGGTAAACAGCTACCCTGGGCACAGAATTGACCTGCACCTTCATGGACAGCTGTGAGTCCAAAATGACTCCCAGGCTTCACACCTGGTCCTTCAGGGGCACAAGTTACCCCATTGAGGACCAGGGGGTCCTCCATATCCACCCGCCCCCTGTCCCCCCCAAACAGTACTTCTGTCTTGTCAGGATTCAACCTCAATCTCTTAGTCTCCATCTATCCTCCAGCTGCCTCAAGACACTCACATAGGACCTTAACCGCCTTCACTGGTTCTGATTTAAAAGAGAGGTAGAGTTGGGTGTCATCTGCATACTCCAAACCCCCTGGTGATCTATCCCAGTGGCTTCATATAGATGTTAAAAAGCATGGGGGAAGAGGACAGAGACCTGAGTCATCCCACTTGAGAGGTAGGGTAGAATTGGGGAGCAGAAGTACAAGGGCCCCCTCAGCAGAGACACCAAGGAGGGACCAAGGGCACAGGAGAGCCGACTTACTATATTTTGAAGTGAGTGAAGTACTCACCATAGGAGGAACCCCCACCCAGCCTCCCAGAACATTTGGCCCAGAGCCTAAAATTTCCTGACTGCATTACTGATTGATGCAGTAATGAAACTCACTCTATGCGAAACAGGCCTCTGAGGCTGAGAGACAGCCCTTCCCTTACAAAAACCCAGTTCCCCTGCAGCTGGCCCTAGAGCAAAATACATTGGACATTGTTCTACTGATTTTAATGGGGAATGAGTGGGTAGCAGTTTCAGTCTGAGGCCCACATACCCCCATGGACAACCCCCAGGGGGCCACATGCTTCAGGTGGGTGTGACCAGAGACAAAAGTGGGTGGAGCAAAGGATGAAATGTTTAGCTTTGCACAGTAAGCTACATTCCACACACACACAATTCTTCATCCAGGCATGCTAGAGTCTTTGCCACCGACAGTTAAGCACTTACAGAGTGGGTGGAACAGGACCAATGAAGGGAGTGGCATGGGGAAATGTTGTGGTCCAGGGAGATTCCTGAGGGCCAGATAAAGATGCCCAGAGAGTCACATTCGGCCCCCAGCCCTGAGGATCCCCCCTTCTGCAATAGGGTTTGGGGTGCTTATCTTATACAAGCACATGGCTTGATAGAATAGGTTGTGGGATGTGAATGATGGTCTCAGTAATGAGAGAGGAGATGTAGAGCCATCTCAGTACCTTAGGTGAAAAAAATCTGTCCACCTTCACTTGCAAATCTTCAAAGGTATCATACATAAAGACCAGGGAAATATTATATATGATGCTGTACAAAAAAATGTTGTGTGTTTCTTAGCACCTCTTGGTCAATCCAAGCCCTGAATGGCTGCCTCCAGTCACCACCTAATGAGAAAGCAATGCATCCGCTGCCTAGGTAGGGGAGAAGAAGAGAAGGTGGAGAAAATGGAGAGAAAGATTTCTACTCTACAATAACACTCAGGGGTATCCAGTAGATGTGGGACAGAGAAAAAGGAGGAGTCATTTCACACAATGTACAAGTAACTTCTGGAATTCATTCCCGTAAGACATGGGGATGACCACTTGCTGGGATCACTTTAAAAGTGGATTAGGCAAAGTTAAAGATAAAATATTTATATCAACAGTTATTAGTCAAGACAGTGATGTAGAATGACCAGAGGCAGTGTATCTCCAACAGTTGCTGGGAAGAAGATCTCTGTTAGCTCAGGCAATAGACAACTACCCTTTCCAGAATCCCAGTTCTCACAGTGGCCAACCCGATTGCTATGGGGAGCCTGAAAGCAAAAGATGAGCACAACAGCACTGTCCCAGTTTGTGATTTCCAACAACTGGCGCTCAGCCTCCATACCCTAACTGGAGGCTCCCCTGAAGAATCTGGCTGGCCCCTGTGGGAAGTAGAATGGACCTTTGGTCCTATCTGGCAAGTGTCGCTGGTTATGGCTTGAGCAAGCCATTTTTAAGGGGCTACCAAAATGGGGTGGGGAGGGGATGGGAATTAATAACTCCTTATTTAATAATCACTCAACTGTCAGAAATGCTGCCTGTTGCAAGTACAGGCAGCCAAGGCATATGTTGACCACTATGTTTATCCCTTTTTCTGTACCATTTCATTTTCTTTTTATGGCAACGGTTATAAAAAGAAGCAGGTCTTTCCTTTTTGCAAACACATATTTGAGGCACAGTTCCGCCTGGCTGTGAACAGTTGCTTTCTAAGAGCAATATATAAGCAACTTCAAACGAGCTTCTCTGGGATGTCAGCCAAGGGATACTGCCACACTCTGCATTTTCCTTTGCCATTAAAGAGCTCACATTTGCAGCTTTGAAGATCAGAAGCAGCTAAGTCTACCCAGCAACTAACAGACTTTCCGTTTCAAAGCAGAAAGTGGCTTTTTGTGTACTTCCGCTTGCACAGCAGCTACAATCTCTTTATCTAGGTAGCATCTAAGGAATGTGGCTTTGTTAGATGTTACACAATTGCAGCTCCCCTAGGTGCTTGAATTTTCAGGAGGCACCAGCTCAGCTTATCACCTCAGAGAAAACCCCTATCCTCTCTGTGGAAACCAAATGACAAGTTCACAAACTCTATTTTTAAAGCACACACCCAAAAATTTTGTGTGTGAATGAGGGCCATACTAAATGTGACAACATTCATGCAAGTAGTATGATTTTTTAAAAAAAACCAGGGGTCAGATCCAGGACTGGCCCACCCTCCATAGGCCCTCCTTGAAGGTGGGCATGGACACCTACCTGTCAATCACCTGATTTCATATGGTGATTCAAATTTTATGCTGGTAGCAGGCACAGGTTCATATCTGATCTTAGCGCTGTAAACCCACAGTGCTAAGACTGGACATGAGTCATTGCTTGTTTTTTTAAAAGATAGCCCATGGGGGAAGGAGCTTTAACTGTCTCTACCCTAAAGGTAAAGGTAAAGGTACCCCTGCCCGTACGGGCCAGTCTTGACAGACTCTGGGGTTGTGCGCCCATCTCACTCAAGAGGCCAGGGGCCAGCGCTGTCCAGAGACACTTCCGGGTCACGTGGCCAGCGTGACAAAGCTGCATCTGGCGAGCCAGAGCCGCACACGGAAACACCGTTTACCTTCCCGCTGGTAAGCGGTCCCTATTTATCTACTTGCACCCAGAGGTGCTTTCGAACTGCTAGGTTGGCAGGCGCTGGGACCGAGCAGCGGGAGCGCACCCCGCCGCAGGGATTCGAACCGCCGACCTTTCGATCGGCAAGTCCTAGGCGCTGAGGCTTTAACCCACAGCGCCACCCTGCGTCTCTACCCTACTGTGGTCCAAACTTGGACTGGCTCCCCATTTGTATGAATGCCATCAGGGCAGGTAGGAAGTCCCCCAAACACAGTAAGGCTGACTTAGCACGTTTTGAATTAAGTGAATAATAATGCCCATTGTCAACTAAAGAGCCCTCCGAATAAGACCATTAAGTTTTGGGCATCAATACTATTAAGCCCAGAGTCTAAAATGTCCTATCTGCAGGGGGACAAAGTGTCAACCCCCCGCCTCCATCACCAAAGTCCTAATACAGACCAAGCCTCATCTAACTGTTATTTACATGTAAAGAGCCATTCGAATCCCTGTGACGGGGTGAGCTCCCATTGCTCAGTTCCTGCTCCTGCCAACCTAGCAGTTTGAAAGCACGAAGTGCAAGTAGATAAATAGGTACTGCTTCGGCGGGAAGGTAAATGGCATTTCCGTGCGCTGCTCTGGTTTGCCAGAACCGACTTAGTCATGCTGGCCACATGACCCGGAAGCTGTACGCCAGCTCCCTCGGCCAATAAAGCGAGATGAACACCACAACCCCAGAGTTGTCTGTGACTGGATCTAATGGTCGGGGTCCCTTTACCTTTACCTTTAGGAGGTGATATAGAAAATAGAGGGGGTGGCTTTTGCTGCCTAATTCCCCAAGGGACTGAGTCCCCTAAGTCCGTGATTGATCAGAGATGATTGGATGGAGGCAGTATGCAGTGAAAGCAAGGCAAATCTTTATTTTTCTGTTGCAACAGAGTTCCCTCCCCTCCTTGCAAGGAGGTAAGGGAGACCCGGAACAAAAGTGTGCAAACCCCTTTAAAGACTTTTGAAATCGCCCAGCCCTTAGACAAAGACCATCCAAAAAGCATCGTACATACATCACAGAAGGAGATGGTCTTCCACAGATATTTGAGTGTTGCTTTTTCCCTGTCTACCAGGATACCTGATAACGGTCACTGATTACCTGTGCCGCCTGACTATTCCATTTAGATGGTAAATACTTTAGTTCCTGAATTTATTATTTACAAACTTATACCTATTGACAGTTCCCTCAGCTTAGCAGAAACTTGCCAGACTGGATTTGCAGGGAGGAGTAAACTCGATAGATTCCAGGCAGTTTTGTTAATAGGATTTGCAACTCAAATGACAATTGGAAAGTTTCCCCATTTGTTTCCTCCTACTGCAGAGGAATATTTGAGGTTATTTTGGGAGAGTCAAGATGGCTTTTTGGGATTGTTCTGTTTGCTAAAATAATGTGAGATTTTCTCAAGGAATATTTCCTAATATTTGTAAGAGTGAGAGACTGGTTTCTGTGGAGTGTGTGTCTACTGTGTGTGTATACCCTGAAATTTTATGACAGAGGATTCTGCACTAACTGCAGATTCCAAACCAACCGCAAAGGTCAAATCACACAGAACACATAGCAGTAGTCTAGTAATAATAATAATAATAATTTTTTATTTATACCCCGCCCTCCCCAGCCAAGGCCGGGCTCAGAGCGGCTTACAAGCAATAATAAAAACAAGATGAATGGTTACAACTTAAAAACAAAAATAAAATACATTAAAATAATGGAACATTAAAATATTAAAATGTAGCCTCATCGCAGGAGGAGAAGGAAAAGAAAGGGGGAAAAAAGAGAGAGAGAGGGAGGGAATCAAATTGGCTCCAAGCCAAAGGCCAGGCGGAACAACTCTGTCTTACAGGCCCTGCGGAAAGAAATCAGATCCTGCAGGGCCCTGGTCTCATGAGGCAGAGCGTTCCACCAGGCCGGAGCCATCACTGAAAAGGCCCTGGCTCTGGTTGAAGCCAATCTGACTTCCTTAGGGCCCGGGACCACTAGGGTGTTGTTATTTATGGACCTTGAGGCTCTCCGTGGGGCATACCAGGAGAGGCGGTCCCGGAGGTACGAGGGTCCTAGGCCGTGAAGGGCTTTAAAGGTCAAAAGCAGCACCTTAAATCTGACCCTGTACTCCACCGGGAGCCAGTGCAGCTTGAAAAGCACTGGGTGAATATGCTCCCATGGCAGAGACCCTGTGAGGAGCCTCGCTGCAGCATTCTGTACCCGCTGGAGTTTCTGGGACAGCTTCAAGGGCAGCCCCGCATAGAGCGAATTACAGTAGTCAAGCCTGGAGATGACCGTCGCATGGATCACTGTGGCCAAGTCGGGGCGGGAAAGGTAAGGGACCAACTGCTTGATGCGGCGAAGGTGGAAAAATGTCGCCTTGGCTGTTGCTGTAACTTGCGCCTCCATGGAAAGGGAGGCATCAAGGATTACACCCAAACTCTTAACGGAAGGCAATGGCACTAATTGGGCCCCCGTAAGAGAAGGGAGTTGGTCCCTCATCCCCATGCCATCCCGACCTAGCCATAGGACCTCTGTCTTTGAAGGATTTAGTTTCAATCGGCTCCCACGAAACCATCCAGCCACAGCTTCCAAGCATCTGGTCAGTGTGTTCGGGGCCGAGTCAGTGTGGCCATCCATCAGCAGATAGAGCTGAGTGTCACCAGCATATTGGTGACAGCCCAGCCCAAAGCTCCGGATAATCTGGGCAAGGGGGCGCATAAAGATGTTAAAAAGCATCGGGGAGAGAATTGCGCCCTGCGGCACTCCACACACCAAGGAGTGGCGCGACGACATTTCCCTCCCTAGTGCCACCCTCTGTCCCCGACCAGAGATAAAAGAGCACAACCAGTTATGGGCTATGCCCTGTATCCCCACGTCTGCAAGGCGGTGGTCCAGAAGATCATGATCGACCATGTCAAAGGCTGCTGACAAATCTAAAAGGATCAGCAGTCCTGACCTGCCTCGATCCAGTTGTCTACGGAGATCATCTGTTAGGGCAACCAGAGCCGTCTCCGTCCCAAAACCAGGACGGAAACCAGACTGAAATGGATCTAATGCCGATGTTTCCTCCAGAAACCTACCAAGCTGTTCAGCAACTACTCTCTCAATTACCTTACCCAGGTATGGAAGATTTGAAACTGGGCGGTAATTGGATAGGTCTAAGGGATCTAATGAAGTTTTTTTTAAGAGTGGACATACCACTGCTTCCTTCAATTCCCCTGGGAATGTCCCCGTGTCAAGGGACAAATTGATAATTTCAACCAGGGGGGTCCGCACAACATCTGGACACTCCCTAATCAGCCAAGACGGGCACGGATCAAGGAGGCAGGTGGTGGGCCTACCAACTTGAAGGAATCTATCCACATCAGTAGGGAGTATCCGATCGAAATGGTCCAACACTGGACCTGAAGTCAGTCGAGGGGCCTCCAGTTCAGCCACTGTATCTAAATGGGCAGGGAGGTCACGGCGGAGCAACAGGACTTTCTCCGCAAAAAAACTCGCGAATGCCTCACAGCTGTGGGTCGAATTTGTGCTTAAATTTGGTTGTCCTCCTAAGGACGTTATTGACCTAATTATTTTAAAAAGTTGTGCCGGGTGAGAGCTAGCGGATGCAATGGAAGCTGCAAAGTAAGATTTCTTAGCAGCTTTCATAGCCATCTCATAGGCTTTCATAAGCGTCCTATAAGATGTTCTTGAGGCTCCGTCACGAGTCCGTCGCCATACTCGCTCTAGCCGTCTGAGATCCCGCTTCATTTTCCGGAGCTCCTCAGTAAACCAAGGGGCCCGGTTTCGACGGGGTCGCAGAGGGCGCTTAGGCGCGATCTCATCAATGGCTGCCAAGAGCCGGTTATACCAGTCCTCAACAAGGTCATCTAATGAGTCGCCAGGAGGAGCAGGGTTCCGCAAGGCTTGTCGGAATCTATCAGGATCCATCAGTTTTCGCGGACGAGCCCAAATAGGTTCGCCACCCGAGCCGGGGAGGAGCGGGAAGTCTATCTTGGCTTTCAGAGCATAGTGATCAGACCATGGCACTTCCACAGCAGGGAGCATGATCACATCTATGCCAGCCCCAAAGATCAGATCCAACGTGTGGCCTGCTTGATGAGTGGGGCCCAAAACAACCTGGGAGAGCCCTAGTGTTGCCATGGAAGTCACTAGGTCCAGAGCCTGTGAGGAGGGAGCGGCATCGGCATGGACGTTGAAGTCTCCCAAAACCAGTAGGTTTGGGAACTCCAAGGCCCAGCCCGCCACCACCTCCAGCAGGTCTGACAGGGTGGCTGCAGGTGTGCTGGGTGGTCGGTACACCAGCCAGACAGCCAAGCTCTCCTTGGTGCCCCACACGAGACCAACACATTCAATGCTGGAGATCGCCGGTGATGGCAGAGCTCTAAAAGAGCAATCCTCCCGGAATAACAACGCTACTCCTCCCCCCTGACCCACAGTCCGCGATTGATGGAGGACAGAGAAACCTGGGGGTGTTATCTCATGTAGGGAGACTACTTCGCCTTCCCGTACCCAGGTCTCCGTCACGCAAGCCAGGTCAATCCCCTGCGAGACAAAAAAGTCACGCATAGTAGGAGGAGGTGGCAGAACCTGGCAGGGGGTAGCTCCCTATGATTTGTTTGCAAAGCATTTTGAGGATAAAATCACTTGCATCTAGTGGGATTTTGACTCAGTTGTTACAGAATCTGAAGGGGTGTCCAGAGCGCTGTCTAGTCTCGTTGTGTTGGATGAGTTTCAGTTGGTAAGGTTTGAGGATGTGGACAAGGTGATTGGATCAGTCAGGGTGACCCTGATAAAAACTAGCAAGAAGAGAACAGTTGGCTGGGCCAGGGAGTGGTCCCTACCTGCTTGAATGAGGCAGTGCTAAGAAGCCCACCCTAGATTTGGAAAATCTTAATTAACTACTGGTCAGTTGCCAATCTCACATTCTTGGGCAAGGTTCTTGAGTGGGTGATTGTAGACCAAATCCAGGCACTCTAGGAGGAAACTGGTTTTCTAGATCCATTTCATTTGGGGTTTTAGCCAAGTTTCGGCACAGAAACGGCTTTGGTCGTCCTGTATGATAACCACTGTCAGGAGAGAGACAGGGGCAACGTGTCCTGTTAATTCTCGTTGACCTCTCAGCAGATTTTGATACTATCAACCTTGGTAATTATTCTTCTGGACTGGCTGTCTAAGTTGCAGGTGGGTGGCACTGCTTTGTGGTGGTTCTGGTCCTACTCGGATAGTCGTTCCCGGAGGGTGATGCTTGGGGAGTGCCCTTTGGCCCAATGGAGCCCTCAGTGCTGTGTTTCTCAGGTTTTTATCTCCTGTGCTGTTTCACATCTACATGAAACAGCCCAGGAGGGCTCATCCAGAGTTTTGGAGTACATTGTCAGCAATATGCTGATGATGCACAGCACTACTTCTTTTTATCTGCAGGTGTGGAAGTGGATGTGCTGGGCTGTTGTTTTGCCTTGGTAATGGACTGGATGAGGGCCAACAAACTGAAGCTCAATTCAGATAAGACTGAGGCACTGTCACTGGGCAGTTCCCTGGACTGGATGGATGAGAGGTTGCCTGCTCTTGATCTGAAGGAGCAGGTACGTGGCTTGAGGGTACCTCTACATTCATTGTTGTCACTTGAGCTTCCGCTGGCCTTCCATCAGCTTTGGCTGGTGGTCCAACTGCATCTCTATGGAGCTAACTTCTGTTCTCCATGCTCTGGTAACCTCTAAGGTAGATTACTGCAACATGTTATACATGGGGCTGACTCTGAAGATAATTTGGAAACTTCAACTGATGCAGGGCAAGACAGTTTGAGCATATCACACCGATCCAGGCCCAACTGCACTGGCTGCCAATTACTTTCTGGGCCCAATTCAAAGTACTGGTTATGACCTATAAAGCCTTAAACAGCTCAGAACCACAATACATCAAGGACTGCCTACCAGGATCCTGAGATCATCATGTGAGGTGCTTCTTCATGTGCCTCATCCATGAGAGGTCTGGAGAGTAGCAGCATGAGAACAGGCCTTTTTTGCAGTGGCTCCCTGTTTGTGGAATGTTTTCCCCAGGGAGGTTCACCAGGTGCCTTCATTATATATATTTAGGCACCAGGTGAAAATATTTCTTTATTACCAGGCCTTTAGCTGATTAAACCATAGATGGCTTTTTAAATGTTTGTGAGAAGGGGGTTATTGGCTTGTTTTTCTTTTTATTATGTACTTTGTTCTCTCATTTTGTATTTTTGTGTTGTAAAATGCCCTGTGAACTTACAATGAAGGGTGGCATACCAAACAAACAAACAAATAAACAAACAGGTTGCAGCAACTTCTGCATGGAAACAAAGTTAACACATTTGGGGCTTTTTAGTTTGGAGGAAAGTTCATGACTACAGAGGGAAATGATAAAAGGTAAATGTAAAGGGACCCCTGACCATTATAGGCATATATAAAATAAGAGGGATGGGTAGTCCCTCTGGTGGCGGACACATTGTGCTCCTTCTGGGTTAGATTGTCCACTTTTGGTATCCACCCTTCACTCAGTTCTCACCTGTGGCTCCTAGAAGCTGTCAGCATGCGAGTCTCAAACTCTATGTGAGTTAGGGAAGTCCCCTACATGTGGACAATGGCTTTGGCAGATGGAGCAGACGAGACCAGTAGTGGGCCCAACAGTTAAGAAGGCAGTTTCTGCATGTGCTGTTGAGGGAAATGAGGGCTTGTATGCTTGGGAAGGTAGTCCATCTAGGAGAAGGAAAACTCTGTTGCCTTGTGGAATTTCTTCAGGAGAAGAGAAGGCTAAGGAGTAAAGCCTACACAAATCTGGAGACAGTTGGAAAGCTCCTTGTATGCTTCCTTCCGGCAACTCCTGCAGCCAAGCTGGTGCCAAACGTATGCTTTCCTTTGGACCACATCAGTGAGGCTGAGGGGGTGGTGGTCTTGCCATCTGGGGAGCCCAGGACCCCCAAACACACTGCCAGGCTTGCAGCCCAGTGCTGCTAACGTGGCTATTTGACTTCACCCCTAGAGGAACACTCCATTGTCAGATGGCAGCCAAAGTGTGGGGGGGGGGATGGATGAATCCCTCTTCCCTTGCTCTGTAACTCAGAACTCTGGATTGCTGAAGGACTTTGACTGACAGTACATTCAGCACAGACAAAAGAAAGTATTTCTTTATGTAGCACATAATCACAGCATTAGAAGTGACCTGAGAGGTCACCTACTACATACATACATACATATACATATACGTATATGTGTGTATATATATATATATATATATATATATATATATATATATATATGTATGTATGTAATGCATTTTTACAACTTATATATACATCATACAATAGTCATCATTTATCTCTTATCCTCAAACTTCCCAGTCCATCTCTCCATGGCATTCTAGGTAGTCTTTTGTTGGCTGCATATTCTATTATTCCACCCATTTTCATCTCAGATCTTCCTTTATTTAGTGTTATCTGTTGTTCGTGTGTACATTCCTACTTGTAGGTTAAATTGACTATTGTACCCTTTAAGACAGTGTTTCCCAACCTTTTCCTGAACATGGCCCCCTTCCGACTTTCCTTCTTTCCTGTGGGGCCCCCATGGGGGGCAGTTGCCACCCAAATAAGTAAAAACCAATACAAATCTGAGGTTCTGCCCCCCCAAGCAAAATCCTGGCTACACCCATGTCCCTCCCCATTCTGCTGGTAGAAAGGTAGCTATTTAAATGTTTTGTTTGTGAATAGAACATGTTTTATTTATAATTTTTATAATTTATACAAAATACAATTACATAAAATGATAGGAACATAATGAAATATTGTTGAAGCAGAAAAACATAGAATCCTGGAGCTGGAAGGGACCTCGAGGGTCATATTTCTAGTGCAATGTAGGAAACTCAGCTAAAGCATCCATGACAGATGCCAAACTTCTACTTAGAAAGCTCCAAGGAAGGAGAGTCCAGATCCTCCATCTTCCATGTATTATAAAAAGTAAGCAACACTTATTTGGCACAGAGGGGGAAACCTACAGATAAAATCGAAAAGGTGCACAGGGAGTTCTGGTACATAATATTTTGTAGCAGGCAGAGAAATTCATAGTTTTTGGGTTTTCCAGCTGTGTCGCGAACTCAATGGCAGTAGCTCCTCGCAGCTCTCCACGGGCAGCGAGGAGGTTCAGGCAGGGGAAAGCCAGGACGTACGAGGCAAAAACCCTGGCAATGCTCCCCAGTGGGGTCTGGGGAGTTCACTGCATCCTGCTCAAGCCCGTGTCTGCCAACTTGAAAGGCAGAGCAGGTGCGACCTGGGAGTGTGTCCCTGCCATGGATGAGCCTCCATCTCCAGCATGATTTGTGGTTGGTTCCTGTATAATTTGGATAATTGGCTTTAATCAAGAGGCGCTCCTGGACCAACATTTGCTAATAAGTCAGCTGCCAAAAGGACTCTGCTTGGCTCTTTGAAGGTACCGTATTGGCCTGAATATAAGCTGCACTTTACCCCCAAATTCCGACCATGAAAAGTTAAACTGCGGCTTATATTTGTGACCCTACAGTATGCAGCCAGGAGCGCAGGGCAAACAGTGCCAGGAGCGTGTCAAAGCGGCGCCAGCCTTGTGCATGGTCCCTTGTCCTCTCCCTTGAGGCTGGGAAAGGAGAGAGTGAGGAAGGGAAAGCTGCTGGCAACACAGTGTGCCCCCCCCCCCCAGTATGCACCCAGGAGCAGCAAGGAAGGGAGCAGTTTATATTTGGGTATTTTTTCTTCTTTTCTTCCACCCCGTCCAAGTTGCGGCTTATATTCTGGTGCGGCTTATGTTTGGGCCAATACGGTATCTGAATGTTTTCTTTGAAGCTTGAGAACAGCTGGGAAAGGAAGGGGGTGGTTTGTGCTTTATTATGGTTTTCGAATAGTCTCCTTTTTTCCTGTCCTCCCCTGCCTAATGAAAATGATGTGTGTAGCTGCTGCTATGCTATTCTGTTTGTTACTTTGGAAAAGAGCAGGGAGGCTTTTGATTTATGCTCAACAAGGAATTTAACAAGGCTTTACTATGCGCTCCCCCAATCAACCGAGGCTGAATGGACTTTATTTAAAATTATTCCTGGACTGCTGGGCGGGGGGGGGGGGGCAGAATGAACTGTTTCCGAACAGATGTGGCAAAGAGGCTGAATTTGAGAAAAAATCTTGCTTTTAACTGTGTGCCGAGGAAGAACTCCAGAGTGGAATTTTAATGGTGGAGTTTGGATATGCATTCTGTGATTCTATTGATGGCTGCAGCTCGTACACTAGTCAGTAAACAGCAGAAGGTGTGGAATGTGATCTTGTACCATTCAGATAAACACTGCAAAGAACTGAACAATGGGAGATAGTAATTATCGTATTTTTCGCTCTATAACACGCACCCGACTATAACACACACGTAGTTTTTAGAGGAGGAAAATCCGTAGGCATGCCACCCGTAGGCATTCCCTCCATAACACGCACAGACATTTCCCCTTACTTTCTAGGAGGAAAAAAGTGAGTGTTATGGTGCAAAAAATACGGTAACTCTCCCAGCACTCCAGGTCTGGAACTACAATGTATTTGAAGGACTGCACACATGAAATGGATTACTTATTTATAAGGTGTAAGGGAGGTGCTGTTTGTAAGGTGAAAAAAGCAGCCAGCTGGAAGAATGGTTTAACAGCAAGTGAAGGATGTCAACTGGACTCTAAACAAGAAATGATGCAGCTATGTGAGGAAATGATGATGATCATATGTTTGGAACAGGAGCGGGAAACCTGATCTTAAGAAATTGTATTAAATTAAATTAATTTGGTTTGATTCGTAATAATTTGGAAAATTAATAAGAAATAATTTGAACAAAAGAGAAATTCATGGTTCCCCCATAATTTCCCCCATGCAGACAATTCTATATTATAACAAATCATTGTCACTTTTTAACCATTTCATATTTAGTCTCCCACTCCAATAACAGTTTATAAATTTTAGAAATTAGTTTATCATCTTTTCCTATTAATTTTTTTTCAAGTTCCGAACTCATTTCCCCAAATCCCGTTTCTTTGTGTCTTTTAAATAACTTGTTCACCTGGAAGTACTGAAACCAATCTATAGTATTATCCGATACCTCTCCTTTTTTTCCAGATGAACCTTTCCCTCTTTGAACTCTATAAAATCCTTGTAAGTAGCCCATCTGGTATCCATATTTAACCTTTTCACCGACACCGCCTCAAATGGTGGTATCCATGTTGGGGGTTTCCTCTCTAATAGATCGTTATGTGTCTGCCAGACAATGTATATGCTGCTTCTTATAGTGAGATTTTGAAATCCTTTGTGCATCCTTGCTTTGTCATAGTGCAAATAGGCGTGCCATCCAAAGCATAGGTCAAACCCTTCTAGATCTAAAATATTGGTATCTCTTAGCTCCATCCATTCTTTCACGCAGCAGAGGCAGGCTGCCTCATAGAAAATCTAATATCAGGTAGGGCAAAGTCCCTTCTTTCTCTTGTGTCTATCAGGTTTTTGTATTTAATGTAGGGGTTCCCACACACACACACCAAATGAAGTTTGTTACATATTTCTTCCACTGTTTAAAACAGTTTGGGCTATTTATCACTGGCAGTGTTTGAAATAGGAAAATCATCTTGGGCAGGACATTCATTTTAACTGCAGATTCTCTTCCCAACAAAGACAGATCTATACTAGACCATAGAATCATAGAATCATAGAGTTGGAAGAGACCACAAGGGCCATCGAGTCCAACCCCTTCCAAGCAGGAAACACCATCAGAGCACTCCTGACATATGGTTGTCAAGCCTCTGCTTAAAGACCTCCAAAGAAGGAGACTCCACTACACTCCTTGGCAGCAAATTCCACTGTCAAACAGCACTTACTGACAGGAAGTTCTTCCTAATGTTTAGGTGGAATCTTCTTTCTTGTAGTTTGGATCCATTGCTCCGTGTCCGCTTCTCTGGAGCAGCAGAAAACAACCTTTCTCCCTCCTCTATGTGACATCCTTTTATATATTTGAACATGGCTATCATATCACCCCTTAACCTCCTCTTCTCCAGGCTAAACATGCCCAGCTCCCTTAGCCATTCCTCATAAGGCATCGTTTCCAGGCCTTTGACTATTTTGGTTGCCCTCCTCTGGACACGTTCCAGTTTGTCAGTGTCCTCCTTGAACTGTGGTGCCCAGAACTGGACACAGTACTCCAGGTGAGGTCTGACCAGAGCAGAATACAGTGGCACTATTACTTCCCTTGATCTAGATGCTATACTCCTATTGATGCAGCCCAGAATTGCATTGGCTTTTTTAGCTGCCGCGTCACACTGTTGGCTCATGTCAAGTTTGTGGTCAACTAAGACTCCTAGATCCTTTTCACATGTACTGCTCTCAAGCCAGGTGTCACCCATCTTGTATTTGTGCCTCTCATTTTTATTTTATTTTTTTTTTTTTTTTGCCCAAGTGCAATACTTTACATTTTTCCCTGTTAAAATTCATCTTGTTTGTTTTGGCCCAGTTCTCTAATCTGTCAAGGTCGTTTTGAAATGTTATCCTGTCCTCTGGGGTGTTAGCCACCCCTCCCAGTTTGGTGCCATCTGCAAATTTGATCAGGATGCCCTTGAGTCCATCATCCAAGTCGTTGATAAAGATGTTGAATAAGACCGGGCTCAAGACAGAACCCTGTGGCACCCTACAAGAAACACGCACAAGAAAACCCTTTTTGCTCCTTCTTCAGCTGCTGCCCTGCAAGCTCTGATAAGCTCCTCCCACAGCCATTTATCTAGGTCTTTTTTTATTTCATTGCAGATTTTAGCATAAATATACTGGAAAGGGTTTAGATTCTTGGTTGATAGCCAGATCCTCAGATACTGTATTTAATTTTTTGTCCTTCGTTTTGATTCCTGAAATATTCTCAAGTCTTTCTCTTGTAGGTCTGGGTTTACGACTATCATTTTGATTAGGTCACCTACTTTTCAACGCAGAGGGCAACTACCTGAGAGATGGACCATCCAGCCTCTGGTCCATTCTTACCATCTCCAACAGCTCTTACCATGAGAAAGCTGCTCCTAACATTTTGCTGAAATCTGTTTCCCTGAAATTTCCAGTCATTGGTTCCATACCCTCCAACATTTCTCTGATAATAGGGACGTCCCATTCCATAATGATAATTTTACTATTTATACCTCACACATCTGATTGAGAGCTTCCCTCTTCTGCATTGGAATCACTGCAAGGAATATGATTAGCATCAGTCTGTGTTGAAGTTGTCAGCAGGTCTATGCATCTAACGTTTTACAGTCAAATGCTACCCCTGCTCAGGGGCGCCAACCTGCCCCCCACATTGAGGAGGCGAGGTCATGTGATGTGTTAGGTTACAAATTTATGCCCTCCAGGCCCAGAAAAGAATAAAAGAATGCAACATAGACCCCTGGGGTTGGCAGACAGTATACAACCTCTGGATTGGCTATGGCTGCAATCCTGTAGACAACGGAGTCTGCATTGTACGTCTGATATAATATTGGAAACTTTTCCTTTTTTGTTTTGGAAAAAAAATACAAATGCAAACAGAAGATTTGAAGAATCACAATTTTAAAAAATTAAGATCTATTTTAAAAAAAAAACAAATAAATAGTATTATGCATTTAACTTTGACCAAATTTAACTAAATTAACCAAAGTTGAAGAAGAAGAAGACAAAAACAAGATCCAAGAATACAATATAACCATTGACAACAGGAAAAAATACAATAAAACAATTCTGGGATCCTTTGTCCCTTTTCTAGGGAACACAGCATGGTAGCAACAGTGCTCAAGGGATGCAGGTTTGAGAAAACACACAGTTTACAGGTCTTTTTGGCCCTGACATATGAGCTGCAATTTAAAAGATAATTGTCTAGATCAATGTTACAGGATGGAACAGGTGTCTTAAGTGCTTCACTGCACTTTCCAAATGTTTGAAAATGAAATCAAAAAGCTGCCAAGTTTTGGCATGATGAGCTAGCACCAAGGCTGATCCGCATCACTGGGCAGTTGTTGAGGCCCCCGGAGGTCCCACTGCCAATTTCCGGAGCTTCCTGGGCATGAACCTTCTCCTCGTTGTTTCTGGCTGATGAGGAGCAACAGCCACTTCTCTCTCTCTCTCCCTGCCCCCCTCTGGTGGGTGAAGAGATTTTGCTTACATAAGAGGTGGGGAAACTTTGGCCCTCCAGATGTTGTTGAACACCAACTCCCATCGGCTGCTGCAAGCATGTTCAGTGGGTAGGGATGATGGGTGTTATTGTTCAGCGACATCTGGAGAGGCTAAGGTTCCCCACACCTGGCTTAGAGCGAGAAGCGAAAGATTGGTCAGTGGCAACAGCAAGGAGGTGGCCCAGACAAGGAATGCAGTGGAACTTACTTCTGTGTAGAAACGTCGTAAGAGGCTGGAACTAGTTCACACATGCATATACATCACTTTGGGTCTCATCATCACTTGGTTACTCCACAAACAGTACCACACTTATCTGAATCTATGAACGAACTCCACAGAAAAGCATTGTGTTTCAATCAACATAAGTGATTGTAGTGATTTAGAAATACTTTCTTACACTTGGAGGTGGGAGCTTGAAGATTATCCTTGGAGAATAGAGGTGCCAGAGGTTTGAGGGAGCCTGATGCGACTTCGCGAGCATAACATTCTGAGGAGCCAGGGGGCGGAGCTGAACTCCCTCTGAAAATTGAGTGGGCCTGACCCCCCCCCCCCGAAAATACATTCAGGGAGCCAAAACTGCCTCAGCCCTAGGAATTGGCACCTACGTTGGAGAATGGTGTGATGGGATCGTGCCTGACTGACTGAACCAGCTCCAACACAAAATTAGTTCATGTAACTGCTTGTTAATAAAAGAAACACAATGTTAACTCTTGCTTCAAGGTACTGAACCCAAACTTATTATGTGGTGTCAGAAGTGGAGGTCACAAGGCTTCTGAAGCCTACTTTTTCTAATTGCAAAGTGTTTGATTAGATACTCAGAAATAATCTTACGCAACACATCTGCTTCTGTAGAGGTGAGACATCCAGCCTTGCCTTGTTGCAAAGTTGTTTGGTTGGGATTTTTAATATACAGTCATACCTCGGGTTAAAGTTGCTTCAGGGTGAGCATTTTCGGGTTGCGCTCCGCAGTGACCCGGAAGTAACAGAACGCGTTCCTTCCAGGTTTCGCCACTTGTGCATGCGCAGATGCTCAAAATGACTTCATGTGCATGCGCAGAAGCGGCGAATCGCGACCCACAGATGCGGGTTGTGTTCGCTTCAGGATGTGAACGGGGCTCCGGAGCGGATCCCGTTCGCATCCAGAGGTACCACTGTACTTCAACTGAGAAAATGAATGCTCAGCTGAGCAATTTGTGTGGGAAATTTCTGCCGTGCCCACTTTGCCTTGATGCCCTAAGTAAGCACGTGCTTATTTTGCTAATGGTTAATCCAGCCGTGCTATGGGGCCTTTTCAGTTTAACATAGGGCCTTAGTACGCTTGAATCCAATCCTGATCCTGACTCTCCCCGGTCCACATCCATCACCAGTCCAGCTCTGCACCCTCGCTGCGCTGCCAGAGCACGATTTCTGTTCTCATCCTGAAGCAAAGTTCTTAACCTGAAGCAGTATTTCTGGGTTAGTGGAGTGTGTAACCTGAAGCGTATGCAACCTGAAGCATATGTAACCCGAGGTACCACTGTAGTTTCAAGCACTACTACAGGTTCCACATAATATCTGTACTCCATTGTTTACTGTGACAGCACCTGCACGCCTATTGCAACACAGCACGTCCCTTTGCTAGACTCTTTTCGGGCACCTGCTGAAAGCATTCTTCTTTAAGCAGGCTTACCTAGATGCTTAGGAAGTTTTGGTAATTTTTATCTTAATATTTTAGCTGTTGTATGTTTTAAAATAGGATTGTTAATTTTTCTTGATTTTACTGCTGTGGGTTTTTTTGTTTTTGGTTTGGTAAACCACTTTGCAGGTTTTTTAAAAATAAATAAACAATAAGTATGAATAAAATAACACAAGCCAAAACACAATCCATCCTGTAGATTTAAGTATCTGCCCATAGTCGCCTACTTGATATCAGAGGCCCAGAATCCACATTCCTTTGTAAGAAAATATGAAATAACGTAAAACCATTTTTGCAGGCAAAAATAAAAATAAATAAATAAATAAATGGGGGGTGAGAAGAAATTTTACGCACCAGGCACCACCTGACTTCCACTGTCATGTTTGGTGTTCAGCAGCAGGAGTTTTTGAAGGAATCCTGTAAGCAGGGCCAGTTGGGGGGAGGGGTTGCAGGGGGGCATTTGGCCTGGGGCAAAACCTCAAAGTGGGCCTCAGATTTAGTCACTTCTTAATATTTCTGGTTTTTGATTCTTCTCTTAACTTGTTTCTACCTGCAGCAGACCAAAATGTGACTCCCACTCTCAGCTTAGAGCTGCAAACTTAAGCAAATGAGAAATGTGATTTGGTAAAAGACATGTGTCAGAGCTGCCTCTAGGTCCCAGCTCACAGAGGACCAACGCCAGGTTGATGTAATGTACAAAAGTATTTATTGAAGTTTAGTTTCCATTTCAACGCCAGAGCGTGCAGCCCTACGTCTTAGACCTTAGATCGGCGAAGTCCCGTCTGAATCACCTCCCCTTCCGCACCAGTTTAAGATCCTAGCCCTGCTCCACCTTCTACGCTGTTCTCTCCTCCTCTGGGTCCTCCTGCCCACCGGGACATTGCCCTTTCTGGACTCCTCCGATGCTGAGTCGCTTAGCTCCTCCCCCTGCCTCCGGCGGGCTTTAGGACCCAGTTCCCAATCCTCATTCTCTGCTGTCCCGCGCTCCTGTACATTTGAACTTGTTTCTCGCGCCAACCCAGTGACCTTTCTCCTAACCGTTACACTGCTTCTATCACTGCTTTCCTCTTCCGTGACACTGGCCGGATCTGACCTCCCCTCCGTTGCCTGACTCTCCGATGGAGGCGTGGTCAGCTCTGCCTCGTCTCCTCTCCCTGGTGGGGAAAGCACTGGCCCCGATACCTGGGACTCTTCCCCCCCACTCTGCTCTGGTGGGGAAGCTGGTCCTGATTTCCAACTACTGCTCTGGGAGTCCCTGCTGCCCCCTTGCTCCTGGGGCGTTCCCCTTGGGAACCCCCTGCCCCTGGCCACTGGCGCCCCTTTTGTGAATCTTCCGATTCACTGGAGAGGCTCATGGAATCCCTCGGACCACTGTCCCCTCCTACGCTCCCCTCGGATTCCTCCCCCTCGCTCTCCATCTCCCCTCTTCCCTGTGCCTCTGCTCCTGAGCCCCTGACAACATGGTTCTTTTTTTGTTCGCAGATATTTCATCATATTTAATTACATCTCACTTCTTTGGTGTGTGGCGCTATTTTGTTTTGTGTTCCATCATTAAAAATTTTTTATTCTGCCTAAAGCTGGAAGTGGCCTAGGTCTCTCTGGACCCCTGAAACCGGGTGTCCCTGATCATTGTTCTTGCTGGCCAGGGCTGGGAGCAGCACACAGGCACTCAAAGGCTTGGCCAGTATTCTCTGTAAAACGGACTGCAAACACACACACAGAGGAAGCATGCCCCAGACCCTTTTGCGATTTGCAGTGTTGCTGAAGAAAATTCAAAAAGGACCATACACAGTTGAGTCTGCAGTGAAATAAGCACTCCAGCATACGTTTGCGATGAGATAACATTCTTTTTATTGTTAAAAGAGATATAGCATAAATATCTACAGGTAAATATAACAGTTTTATACTTTTCATTTATTGCCCCTATTTATAGTTAACCCTATGTCATAAGCATCCCAGAAGCATTCAGTTAAAAAACACACACAACAGAATATGCATAAGAAAATAAATATACACAACGTCCCCTGCTTCAATTTAAAAAAAGCTTGTCACAGGATGGGAACCATTCGTTAGCCATATTGCTAGTGAGCTTGGCATGGTTTCCATTTTAATATGACTTTGATATCTCCGCCAGATAGGGGGTTTTTCTTCTTCACATTCCAGTGTCACAGAAGAGAAGTACTGTCTCATCCTCAGCTTTCGGTTTTCAGTGTCTGTAACACTTTCTGGGTTGTTTACAAATTTTGGCTTGGAAGTGTTTATTCCACTCCTTTTCCAAAAATATTTTTCACCCAGAACCAGAGTTCCGCTTAAAAGCTGCGAAGCTGCAGCAAGAAACCCAATATAGATGGCCATTCCAGCACGTTGTTCTGTGGGAATCGGAGGCACTCCCCAAACCTCTGGAAGCGGAATTCCTTCGTTTGTTAATACAGAGTGAAGATTCCATGAAATGGAAATCAGTACACAAGTACCCGCTGCCAACTCTATCCTTCCTCCAGTTGAAAAGAAGGTATCAATGAAATTCTCGTCTTTTCCCGGCTCAAAGATGTTGCATAGAGCAAAGGCCATCCAAAGAACGGTCACCACAGTGGCCACTGAGGCCATTGGCATCAAGTCCTGGGCCACAATGATTTCAGCTGGCAGGGACTCCTCATCATTGAATGGTATGCATATCATGTTGGTTTTCTTCACAGTAACTCTTCTGACAGAACAGGCACCCCAGATGCCAATGCCCACAATGCCCTGCTGGTTGCTGCCCATGATTTTGTCCACTTGCCACACTCTCCAGTCAAGGTTGGCAGATGTGGAGCAGATGCTCATTAGGCAGCCCAGGACAGCCAGGAGAAAGGCAGCGAGTTGCACGCAGGACACCCTGCACAAGAGGCGGACTGGGAAGGACCCATCATGCGCCTGGGGTGGAAGATCTGCTTTAGTGCTGGGAAGGCTGGCGATAGAAGGCATGCTGGAGAAAAAGACAGACAAAGGATAACCGTTAGATACTTAGGCACAGTATCATATGGACACCTCCTAAAGTTTGAGCAAATAGTGATGTGCAGCTAAAACAATGCCACCATTCTAGGGCAAATTCTGCATTTCCCACCATGAGACGTAGGAATGGAAAAGTCTGCTGTACCTGCAATCATAAGTGCCAGGAATCAGACTTCCCCAGGGGTGAAGAAATTGCACAACCGCACAACCCCTTTTGTTCTAGGGCCCCCTCCATGCAGATAATTGGGCTCTTGTCTAGTCCACTCCTCCTCTGCACTCCTATGCTCCCCTCCCTTCCCTCTCCATTGGTAAAATGTCAGGCATGATCCCACCAAAGTTATGCATGCTACCCTTGAAAGAAAGTTGGTGCAACAGACCAATACAACTCCTGTTCAGGAGAGAATCCTTTCTGGCTTTAGTCCTCATTCTCTCTCTCTCTCTCTCTCTCTCTCTCTCTCTCTCTCTCTCTCACACACACACACACACACACAGTGAAAAGCCTACCAAGTGGCTCTCAGACAGGACAAAAGGAAATAAAAGTCAATTTGTTCCTATCTGAGAAGACACTGCTATGTTGGTGGGGAACTGAGGAGCGCTGCATATATGCACCTGCGTGAATCAGTTCTTCAACCAGTCTTTTTCCAGAGCGAGGGCTTCTTCCAGGGCTTTCTCTTCCAGTGTCTGATCTAGGAGAGGACCTGGAAAGAGTGAAGCTGGTCTGAGCACCGTAGCAACTGCTCCTTGGAGTTCTGAGGCAGTTAGAATGCAGCTTGCTTTGAACGCTCAGAAGAACACAAATCATAACTCCAGGGTCCTGGTCGTTTGGAACAGTTGGCAACTGCTTGGAGACAGTTTGCATTTGAATACCAGTGTGATTCTGCAACTTTTAAAAGACACTTTTTTGTTAGATGTAAGCTTATGCAAAGATTGGATACAAAATGTGGAAATAAACACCCCAGCTGCCAGTTCCAAAGGAATGAGCAAGCAAGATTTGAAATAAACCAGGGGTCAGCAGCCTTTTTTAGCTGTGGGCCAGTCCACCATCACTCAGACCATGTGGTGGGCCGGACTATATTTTGAAAAAGAAAAAAAAAAAGAACGAATTCCTATGCCCCAGAAATAACCCAGAGATACATCTTAAATAAAAGGACACATTCTACTCATGTAAAAACACGCTGGTTTCCCGACCGACCGTGGGTCAGATTAAGAAGGCGATTGGGCTGCATCTGGCCCCCATGCCTTAGGTTGCCTACCCCTGGTTTGGGCGGTCACAGAGGGCAGGGGGGCACTTCCCACTTCATGGCACACACCACCCCTGGTCTGATATAAATGTGGCAAGCACAACCAACTTGCACACTATTGCAGATCACAATTTCTGAAACTCCAGGTTGATAAGAAATAGTTTTATATGGGTGTAGTAGAATTGGGCAGGGAGCATGGCTGGAAGGACTGGAATCAGCTAGTGGAAATGCAAGGAACAATGTCAGCCTTTAAGCTAGACATGGGTGCTCAGGTTAATATGTTGTCCGACGATTATGAAAGACTCCAATTTAGGTGAAAAATACTTTCAACAAGTATTTAACTAATGGACTATTACCAGTAAAGGGACACCATATTGGCAGCACCAGATACAAAGACACTGAATATAGCTTGCCATTTATTATAATTCCTAAACAGCTGACTCCAGTTCTGGGTTTGGCAGTGCATGACAAACTTAGCATGATTAAATGGGAACTGGCCATGCAAGACAATGGAAAACAGGAATATGACACACTGATTTTGTGTTATCAAAATATATTTGAAGGACTTGGCTACTTACCAGGTGAACATACTATCCAAATAAATAAACAGACTACCATATTTTTTCGTGTATAAGACAATGCTTTTTCCTTAAAAAATTTAGTCCAAAATTAGGAGTCGTCTTATACATGGATGGTGAATCTCAGGTGTTGGTGGGGCCCACTCCGTTGCTACGCTGGTTCTGGTGCTTTGAATAGTTAATAAAATACCAAAGTTGTTCTGTTTGATGTTTAAAATATTGATTTCTTAATTTGGGGTTCAAAAAAAATAGGGGTTGTCTTATAGACGGGGGCATCTTATACACAGAAAAATACGGTAATGTCCTCAGAGATCCATCCATGCAGAAAAGTGCATTTTGCACTTTGTGACAAACTCAGAGAGAAGTTCTCAAGAATGGGTTTTTTTACAGGTCATAAAGAAGATTGAGGAACCCACAGAATGGGTGATGCCAGAAGCCTTAAGGCCATCAAGATTGAGTATTTCAAACTCCCCACTAGAGAGAAAATCATGGCACAATTTGCAAATGCTCACAGAGGACAACCCAAACACTTCACGGTCAATACCCCTTTGAGAGGTATTACTTTCTGTGACACCTATTTGATGTTGCTTCAGCAGCTGACATGTACTATAGAACCATACACATGATATATGAGCACACCGATGGAATTGACACTTCAATAGATGATATTGTGCAGTACTCTGTCAAAGGTGAACATGATCTAACACTTGGGAAGGTCTTAGATGCAGCAGGAAATTAAACTAAATAAAGAACATTGTGTTTTTGGGATCACATTTTGGGGAGATGTTCTCTCTACTAATGGGGTAAAACCTGACATAGAGAAGTTTTTATCCCATGACCCTAGTCCAAGAAGGATGTGGAATGGCTTCTGAGGTAGTTAGCGAACTAGTTCTTGTCTCAAAACATTGAACCTAAAACTATTACATTATGGTGTAGGGCAGGACTTCAGGTTGGCTCCAGGTATGAGGGGGTCCTTGGCAATGTGCCTTCTGTGTCCCATCCTGTGTTGGTAACCTGGCCTGGCTGTGGGTTTTACTCGGCTGCTGAGCTGTCAATTCCCAGCGCAGGCAGTAGCCCAGGGGTCAAAAATCTTTGGGGGCCTGTGGGCACATTTAAAATTTTGAGAAAGGGCTGTAAGGGCTAGTTAGAAAATGTCTGCTATGGGTATGTGGCATGACACAAAATGGCTGCTGTGAGGGTGTGGCAAAACACAAAATGTCTGCCACATCTAAAAGAGCAGAAAAAATGCCAGGATCACTCCCCCCTCCGCAAATCAGCAGGGGAAAGGTACCTCCATCCTAGAGTTGCCATATTCCGAAGAGCAAAAAAGAGGACACATTTGATGGGGTGGGGTGAGTGGGTGCAGGAGCAGGAGCAGGAGCAGGAGTGGGTGCCAGGGTCATAGCTGTCAACGTTTTCCTTTTTTTAAAGGGAAATTCCCTTAGTCCGAATAGGATTCCTCACAAGAAAAGGGAAAAGTTGACAGCTATGGCCAGGGTGTGTCCCAGAGCATGCCGTGGGCAGGATGCGCACTGGAGGGTGCAGCAAAATTCGTGTATGCAAATTGTGGAGGAGAGAAAGAGAGCCGGACACCACATACACACACTGCCACCCCCTACCCTGTGCATGCTTTCCCCTCCTCGCTACCTTGGACAACACTCCCTCACAGGCACACACTCCCTCACAGTTAAACACACAGACACCGCACACACTGCCACACCCCACACGCTTCCCCCGCCTTGCTATCTTGGGCAGCTTTGCAGTTGGGTCGCCCCAGCTGGAGGGCACTGGGGGGGGGGGTGCTGCTGGCATAAGCCAAAGCAAACAGGAACTGAGCAGAGAGAGCAAACAGTGTCTCCGGTGTTTCTGAGGTGATATTTACTGTGACCACTTGTGGGTGTTATGGGGAGGTACTGGTAGGCACTCTGTCGCCCATGTGGTGACACAGTGATGACCAATGTATAAGCTGTTGGGCTTTGCTGGAGTGCTGGGTTTCCAGCAGTTCCCCAAAGGCCCAATGGGCCTTCTTTAAGTGGGAGGGCCCAGATCGTGGAACCCCCTACTTTACGAGTCCTGGTTGGACTTGTCTTTAATGGGTCTTCAGTGTTTTGTTAAACAAGCATTGGGGGTTAATATATATATACAGTGGGGTAGCATGGGGGGTGCAGGGGGGGCCGGCCGCACCGGGCGCAACATCTGGGGGTTAGGGTTAGGGGGCGCAAATCCACGGGTTAGGGGGTGCAAATTACTTGCCTTGCCCCGGGTGCTGACAACCCACGCTACGCCACTGTATATATAATAATAATATATATATAATAATAATGCTACTCACAGGAATTCGGTTTTAACCTGATCTTGAGTTTTAATGGTATTTTATTTTTCCCCAGTTATCTTGTGACTGAGCTGCCCGGCACAGTGCCTAATGGCAGGGTAAAAAAAACAAATTTGCAAATAAATAAAGGAGAAACTTCTGTTTGTGATATGGTGAATATGTAATGTCTCTGCCTGTAATGCTGAGCCATAGAATCAGCAAGCAAGCGTGCAGGTACACAAGACAAAAATCGCAGCTGCTTTGCTGCTGCTGCTGCTGCTACTGCGGTACCCGAGATTAAGCCATAGTTTGACTTAGTTGTGTCTGAACTCAGGCTAATGGTTTGCCTTGTTCCAAAGAGACCATAAGCTGTAACCATGGTTTGTGTGTGTGTCTTACTGCTTTTTTATTATTATTGTGCACTCATAAAGATATCAGAGTAGCTATATGTAATCCCACTTTCAATACTTTTTGTCTCTGCAACACTTTCAGAACAAACCTATTACTTTGTGTCCAGTCAGTGTATGTCCCACCGTTCCCTGCTGAACTCCTGCAATTTTTACACCACAAATGTTCTGGTTAATTTTTTTGTCTTGCTTTTGTGGGAGTGCCCCTCCAGAGGGCAATAATGTAGTATCAGTCAAAGTCACAGAACAACTAATAAACCAGAATTATGTGCAGAAGCTCCAGAATAAATGTACCACTCAGTGGCAGAGCTTCATGTTCTGGCATGGGGGGGGGGCAGAGAGCAGGCGGGGGCAGGGCTGGTGCGCGCCTGGGGGAATGGCACACTGCCTGTGGGGGTGTAGCACCCAGCACAGGTGGGGGGCAGGGGCAGCCACAATGGCACCCCACCGGGATCACACTGCTGGGGGTGGTGCGCTCCCTCCGCACTCCTCCTCCTCCGCCAGTGGTACCACTATGTTGCAGAATCTTGCAAGCAAAAACAAAACCACTAGTATGGTAAAAGTAAAGGTAAAGGTACCCCTGCCCGTACGGGCCAGTCTTGACAGACTCTGGGGTTGTGCGCCCATCTCACTTAAGAGGCCGGGGGCCAGCGCTGTCCGGAGACACTTCCGGGTCACGTGGCCAGCGTGACAAAGCTGCATCTGGCGAGCCAGAGCTGCACACGGAAATGCCGTTTACCTTCCCGCTGGTAAGCGGTCCCTATTTATCTACTTGCACCCGGAGGTGCTTTCGAACTGCTAGGTTGGCAGGCGCTGGGACCGAGCAGCGGGAGCGCACCCCGCCGCAGGGATTCGAACCTTTAACCCACAGCGCCACCTGCGTCCCGTTGCAGAATCTTGCAAGCAAAAACAAAACCACTACTATGGAGGGCCCTGTTTTAAAATCCTTTTTTTTATTATTATGATGATTTGCAGGCTTCCTACAGGCATCTGGTGGGCCACTGAGAACAGAATGATGGCCTAGAGGGGCCTTTTTGCTTGGTCCACCAGGTCTGTTCTTGGCACTAGTAGGGAGTGGGTGGCACTGTGGTCTAAATCACTGAGCTTCTTATGCTTGCCAATCAGAAGGTTGGCTGTCTGAGTCCGTGCTCCTGCCAACCTGGCAGTTTGAAAGCATACCAGCACGAGTAGATAAATAGGTACTGCTGTGGTGGGAAAGCAAATGGTGTTTCCATGCGCTCTGGCACTCATCAGTGTCCTGTTGCACCATAGCAGTTTAGTCATGCTGACCACATGTCAGCTCCCTCAGCCTGAAGCCAGATGAGCTCCTCACCATAAGGTCAAGTTTGACTGGTCTTAACCATCCAGGGGTCCTAAACCTTTACCTAGATAGTAAATTTTCCTAGGTTTACTCAGTGTAATAGCCGAAACTTGATCATCAAAGGGCAATTAACATGCACGTGGGAACTGACCAGCCCAGATTCAAATTCGTAAGACACACTTTATTAAAAACAATACCTTGTAAAGCATGTTCATGGATAATTGTATGTCGTTTCACAATAACTTGCAATTTCTATTTTGGAAGAGGCACAAACGTACGTTTTGGAGGGATGGGGAGAAAGTGTTAAAATTAAAAATTAAATGCACCAGTAAAGCTAGTATCAACCAAGGGGAAGAAATAGCTCCTTTTAACATCCTCCATCATGGCCAACGTCTTTCATGGGTGGATGCCATTTCCTGCTTCAAAGAAAAAGCCAAACAATACCTTTGCAATCCTCCCCTCAAACTAACTGATCCAGCAGTTAGCAGCTGCGAATGCAAATGCAGCCAAGCGAATGCAGAAGCCGCTTCTCTCCTCCCCACGACAGCAAGGGATCAAAAGCGTATACGCATTATCCCTCTCTGTATATGTCTGGCTGGCAGAGAACAGGGCGTGGGCAGCAGCAGCAGCAGCAGCAGCAGCTCATCTGCAAGACTGCGGATATTCTCTCTCTCTCTCCTTCCTGCTGCACCAGGATGCAACTGAAACCAGCACTGGAGCAACCCTTTGAAGGGTACAGCCAGAAATAAAACTGGCTCCCTTTGCAGCATTTTTTATTTTATTAAAAAAGCCATCACCCGAAGGACAGGGATTTGGATGCATCCATGCAAAGGAGATAAAGAGAAGCCCCGCCCCGCCGCCGCTTCCTTATTGGCACTGCAGCCCAAAGGACGGCAACGGCGGCGGCGGGCGGCGGCGTCCTGCCCGCTCCCTCGCTAGCGCGCCCTGCCTTCCAAGTCGCGGCGAGCCCGCCGAGGCTGCAGCCCGCTGCCGGTTGGCTCCTCCACTGCGCCACTTTGCATGTTGCCGCTCTGCTCGCTCCCCATTGCACGGCGGCGGCGCGGTATTTGCATGCGGCCGACGCCTGCAGCCAATCGGGGCCCCGCAGCCGGCCGGCCCCTCTCGTCTGTGGAGGACAGGGCGTGGCGCGGCGCGCAGGCGCGGCAGCACCTTCCTTGTGCTCGGGCTTTGATTGCTGCCGGAGAGGGCTTCTCTCTCTCTCTCTCTCTCTCCCCCGCCTTCTCCTCCTCCTCCTCCTCGAGACTGGGCTGGGTTTGGAGCAGAGGGAAGAAAAGGCGTCGCACGGGGGGATCGCGGCTCCTTTCTCATCCTTGCGAAATTTTTTTTGGGGTGGGCGGGTGCGCAAACGACACCGCTGCACGGTTTGCTTTCCAAATATATATATATGCTGCATCTGTACTTTTGAATATTATTTCTTGCAAGGAAGACAAGCGCAGCACTGTTTACGTGCCCTTTTCAAAAATACGAATAACACTATTGCAATTTTTAAAGCAAACGAGCGCTTTTTTTTGGTGCACGAACAGAATCTGCAGAAAGTAGGGGTTTTATTTATTACTATTTTTTTTTAAAGAAAGGTTGCGTGGGACTTTGTTTCCCCGAGATGTCTTACCAAGGGAAGAAAAACATTCCACGCATCACGGTGAGTTGCAGGCGGTGGCGCGTGGGAGGGCGATGTGGATCAAGCCCTTTGTGTGTGCATTAAGGGGGGAAGGCAGAGAGGCTTCTGCAAGCAGCGCGCTCAAAAAAGCCTTTGATGCCGCCGTCGAGATATAGATAATGATAATAATAATAATGAACATGATGGGGAGGGAAGGAGGGGAAACCTGGCGCAAGCGGGGGAACAATGGTTGCCTTGAAGTTGCGTAGCGGATGCAAACGTGAAGAGCTTCCCTCTCCCGCCCCCCCCCGCGCTCTGTTATTTGTGGCCGCCAGAAAGATGCTTTTATCTTGCCATCCCCGGATAGTCACAAGCCGATTGCAGATTTTTCAGTGTACATGCCTGAAATAATAAAACTGGACACAGAAAGGGCAAGAGAGAGAGAGAGAGAGTTGTTCTGTGACTGTACGTTGTTTCATAAGCCCATGATGAATAGCTGCCCTTAGCGGTCTTGAAGGTCTGTTTTGTTCTTCCTTTAAAATACAGTTTTACGCATTCATTCTGCTTTGTTGGATGGTGGTGGAGAAATGGGATCTGATGGGGTGACCCTCTTGGCAGCGAGGGTGGGCAGTTGGGTGGTCGACCTGAAGGTGTTGCCTGTGGTTGTGGCAGGCGAGCCAGTGGGTGTATTTTAAAAATTATGTCTTTTTAATTTTAGTATTTGAAGCGAGGGTTTAAAAGAACATGGTTGTGATGTTGGGAGCTTTGGCAAGTCTGCCCCACCCGCTGCCTTTTAGGGTGCTGGTAAAGGGGATGGTTGAGTGGTGGGCTTGGCTGGTGTCTTAAATTTCTCTTCTCCACCCTCCCTTTCCTGATCTCCCCCCAATTTCGCCCTCTTTATTCACACAAAAGAGGCAAATGGGAGCGGGTAGGGGGAAGGTTGGAAGACAAATCCAGGTCTTTTTCCTCTCACCCCACCCCTTGCAGCAAGTAATGGCGGTGATGGCTTGGGTGATTTGAGCAGAAAGGGGCTGGCCGCTTGGCTGTTCATCTTTGCTGTCCCTCCCCAGCAAGGAAAAATGGGGAGTGGGCAAGGAAGTGAATAAATGGTTGGTACAGGAGACCCTCACCCTCTGCAGCATGCTTCCATTCTCCCGTCCACCCACCTTTCCCCATCTTTATCCAAGATGAAATAGGAGTCATTTCTCTTCTGGAAGGATTTCTCCCCACTTTGTCAGTCAGAATCTCCCCATGTTCGTTCCTGCAGGGAATCCGAAGGGGGGCGGGCAGACGAGAACAGTTACATAATAAAGTCCTAGTGTTCGTTATTGCAGGACCTGATTGCCATGCATGGATTTCGAGATGCAGAGGCACAAAACATGTACACAGCACTGTTGGATGCGATTGCAGTATATATATTAGTAGGAGATGCAGCTCACTTCTTAAATTAATACTATAATGTGCTCTAAGAAGCAAGAGGCTTAATTTCCTTCTTTTTCCTGTTACTTAAGTGACAGCTAGAGATGACTGGGACACATCTCATCATGCCAAACCTTTTTTCTTTGAGTATTAAAGCTGAGAGTTGTGAAGAAATTTTTAAGAATCCGAACAAAATGTTGGGTTGGACAGCAGTCTCTCCCTCCCTCTCTCTTTACGTAACATGGCTCGTGTCAAAGAATCTTTTCAGTGAATTGGTATTTTCTCACCGACTCTTAAAATCTAAAGCCTTTAAAAAAATACATTGGAGCGACATTAAGGTTATACTCTAGCATGAGGCTGATAGCAATTCAGGCCTTCAGCTGTTTGGTACACTTGTTTTTTTCTGCAATGACAGCAGTGCTCTAAGATAAACGGGTGAAATGTATAAAGAGTCTGATCTAGTTTGTTTCAGTGTGTAAACCTAGAATAACTGCAGGGTTAATGGAGTGACAACAATGGAAAAGCACTGACCACGTGACTCTGCACAGAAGTGGATTTTGCCAGGAGCAACACTTCTGCATCCAACAGTTATTAGAAGGGTGGAATTATTAGGCCTGGATGGGGTTTGAAATTCATTTTGACTAGTGTCCTTCAACCTTCCAACTCTGTGGTTCATTTTGTAACTCTTAACTTGCAATATGGGTACTGATTTTATGTATTTATTTTTATCTTGTTCTTCCACATTCTTTCTCTGCTCTTTCTCCGGTCTTCTATGCTTCTCTTCACAAAATGTAGTTGTGGCACTCTTGGTGCAATCTACTTAATCTAAAGTCATGGCTCAGTTATCGGTTGCAGCTCTCTGGTTGAAGGCCAGTGACCCAACCCCTTGAAACAAGACAAGTTTCAATTAACCCAATCCTTTAGAAACTAGGGTCACATCCACAGTATACATTTACAGACCTCACAGAGCTACAATTCCTGTCACTCTTAACAAATGACAGTTCCCAGGATTCTCCATCACCGTTAAGCTGGTATAAGAGTTCTTTAAATGTATGGCATGGATGTGACTTCGCTCACGTATTCCACACTGTAGAGGGATCATAGGACTTCTTCAGAAGTGTCCGTGCACACGAAAGCTCATACCAATAACAAACTTAGTTGGTCTCTAAGGTGCTACTGGAAGGAATAATTGCTTGATTTATCTTGAAGAAGAGCAGTTTTAGCTCAAACACCTGAAGGGCTTTCACACGGAAGCGGCCAATGGCATCTTCGCTGCCCCAGAAGGTAGGACAAACAATATGGACCTATATGATGTGAGATTTCAGTTTAACATTTTGGAGGAAAGGTAAATCATTTGTGGTGTGGGGAGAGGACTGTCCCTCCCAGAAGGCCTTCAAGCAGAAACTGGGCAATTTGCTATGCTCTAGGTTTGGACTGTTGTCTTTGTCCATGGAGTTTTCTTGGCAGGGATACTGGAGTGGCTTGCCGGTTCCTCCTCCAGGTGGATCACGTTTGGTCAAAACTCTCCACTATGACCTGTTCATCTTGGGTGCCCTGCTCGGCATAGTTCATAGCTTCTCTGAGTTCTTCAAGCCCCTTCGCCACGGCAAGGCGATGTTCCCTGATGTTGGGAAAGATGGAGGGCACAAGGAGAAGGGGGCGACAGAGGACGAGATGGTTGGATAGTGTTTTCGAGGTTACCAGCATGAGTTTAACCAAACTGCGGGAGGCAGTGGAGGACAGAGGTGCCTGGCGTTCTCTGGTCCATGGGGTCACGAAGAGTCGGACACGACTAAACGACTAAACAACAACAACAACAAGGTTTGGACTTCCTGTTAATGGCCTACCAGGCCCTCTTCTCCAAATGCCAAAGAAGGCCCCCTCCAATTCCTACGATTCTCAGTCATAAGAACATAAGAAGAGTCAATCTTGATGAGTTTCATAGGCACCTGTTTGTGGGTAAGTGTACCTTAGAACAGTGTTTCCCAGCCTTGGGCCTCCAGCTGTTTTTGGACTACAACTCCCATCATCCCTAGCTAGCAAGACCAGTGGTCAGGGATGATGGGAATTGTAGTTCAAAAACAGCTGGAGGCCCAAGGTTGGGAAACACTGCCTTAGAAAACCAGATCTAGATTATTCCAGGGAGTGAACGTATCATGCTGCTTAGCAGTGATGATGACAGGTCTTTTTGGCAAAAGTGTTGGGAATCCAAGTTTAGTGTATAAGAGGTTGCCACCACGGAACATTTCAGATGTCTTCTTTGACTTGCGGACAGGGTGCCAGGTGCATTTTGCGCTTAAAGATTCTCCATTTGTGAGCACTTCCAAAAGTCTGGGTGCCATTTTTTGCGCCTGGGTGACACTCAATAATTACTAAAATCTATGTGCTTTGAAACCACGAAGTATATGTTAAGGATAGACAATATGTTAAGGAGTTTAACAACGAAGAGTAGAGTGTTTTGAAAACTGAAATATGGTACCAATATTTTATTGTAAACACCAAATTAAGCATGAATTAACAATTTCTGCTAAAAATGTGATATTAACAATGTGTCACTTATGTGAAATGTGTATTAATTCATGCTTATCAAATTAATAAATAAAAAGTGTTGCGAGCCCCCCCCCCCCCGTGGTGAGTAGACATTCTGTTTTGATGCCCACAGCCCAGGTCCCTTTTCTATCCCAGTTTCTAACACTGCTTTCAGAGCAAGTTACAGTGCAAAGTTGAAGATGGATTCAAATGTGTGTGTCTGAGGCCGTATCTGCACTGTAATAGGGGCTGAGGTGGTGCTTGAATATGTGTTCCCTACCCCCCCCCCCCGATAAAGCTACAGTTCTGAGAGTGGTTTAACAATCCCTCTTCCCAGGTAACTGGGAATTGTAGCTCTGTGTGGGGAATAGGGCTCTCCTAACAACTCTCTTGGGACGCGGGTGGCGCTGTGGGTAAAACCTCAGCGCCTAGGACTTGCCGATCGTCAGGTCGGCGGTTCGAATCCCCGCGGCGGGGTGCGCTCCCATTGCTCGGTCCCAGCGCCTGCCAACCTAGCAGTTCGAAAGCACCCCTGGGGGCAAGTAGATAAATAGGGACCGCATACTAGCGGGAAGGTAAACGGCGTTCCGTGTGCTGCACTGGCTCGCCAGATGCAGCTTTGTCACGCTGGCTACGTGACCCGGAAGTGTCTCCGGGCAGCGCTGGCCCCCGGCCTCTTGAGCGAGATGAGCACGCAACCCTAGAGTCGGTCATACTGGCCCGTACGGGCAGGAGTACCTTTACCTTTAACAACTCTCAACACCCTTAATAAACTACAGTTCTCAGGATTCTTGGGGGGAAACCATGATAGTTTAAAGTGGTGAGATACTGCCTTAAATGCAGATGGGGCCTGAATCTCTGCTGAAAAGAGACCTATGGCTTCTTGCATTTTGTGCCATGCATATTGCATTTTCCACATCTGCAGCAAGAGTGAGTAATCTGTGTCCCTCCAGATGATGCTCTGTGTTCTTGGCAAATACAGCCCACTATCTACAGTGGTGGTCCCCAGATGTGGAACTCCCTCCCTGTGAATATTGCGTGTGTCTCTAACATGAGTGTCTTTTAAGGGCCAGTTAAAGGCTTGCTTCTGCCCCTCCCCCAGGCCTTTGGCACATAGTGTTAATGATACCCACAAAGTTCTGCCTGTGGCATTTTTATGGTTTTAACAATGATTTCAGATTGTTTTGATGTTGTGGAATGATGATTGAAGGTTAAGAGGTAAGAAAAATGATTGGATAATTACATAAGATGGACAGTCGCTAGTCATGTGACTCTTGACCACAATATTGCCACTGTGCTGAGAGGATGGAGGAAGAGATCCAAGTTTGATTGGAATAAGGCATGTGATTTCTTGCTCTTGTGACTAGTTGTGAAAACTTGCTTTAAAGTAGAGTAAGGTTTTTACAGCCTCTGGCGTATCAATTTTTATGTTGTTCCTAGCCTAAAACCATAGGCTGGGAGGTATGATTAGGCCAATGCCAAGGAATTGGGTTTACTCCTTGTAGTTGATCCTACCACTCTGGCTACTGATTGCAGCAGATCCCACCTAAATATTCTCTATATAACCACTCTCTTTTGGTTTTCGAGTGAGGGTAAACCTAGATCCTTGGAGACTCAGGCAGAAGTTGAGCAAATAATAAAATATTTATTTTACAGAACAAAATTGATAAAATACAGGATGTGTCAGCTGATAAAGGTCTTTCAGGAAACAGTTAACTTATTAATCATTATACTAAACCTAGTAGGTGTTACTGGCTTCTAAACAAGGTAGTAAACACACAGTTGCTTGATTCAGTTATTACTCCTCATTTAGATGTTACAGGTTTCTAGACTAGATGGTAAATGCTCAGCCTATTTCCAGTTATTTTGCTTCAGTTTTTAACTTAGTTGTTGTGTAGCTGTTACAGCTTAATACATTGGTTCTTAAACAACGTGGAACTTTCTGTCAGTTTCCAACCTTTTCTCAATCTCACTCCTGAGGTACTTCCAGCAGTATAACAGACTCAGCGGATCACTACACCCCTCTTAACTGGTTTGGGAGTCTTTTCATTCTAGAAGATCTCTCTCCTCCTGACTGACATGGGACTCAAGGAGACGGTATCCTCACAGCTTCTACTTCTTTAACTCAACCCTCCAGTTAACTCCTATCTGAATACTCTCCCAAGACAGTATTTTTCTATCTAAGGTCAGAGGCTTCCTTCTCTGGCTACAGATAATTTCCTCAGAGTGGATGTTGCACGCATAGATCTGAACCAACTCTCCTCCTCTTCCACTTGCTCTCTCTTCAGCCTACTCTATCTGAACCCTCCCTCAGAAACGGCTCCTTTTATTTTCTCTCCCAAAGTGCTGGTCCACCTCCCTCTGACCAGCTGTCTTGGTAGCAATTGGAGAGATGCTCCAGCCTCTGGTGGAATTCCAAGGCACTGCATCACCAGACTCTGGTCTGGCTCAGCTGTCTGTCACACTCCTCTTCTAATATCTCTTGGAAGGATAGCTCATTGTAAGGTGGCCAGCTTCCATGGAGGTAGCTTATACTGTTTCTCTGTTAGGAATAGACAGTTTCTTTGGTAAGACTAAGGATTGGACATGGGGGGGGGCGTGTCTAAGAACTGAAGAAGAGCCGGCTGGATCCAGCCAGGGGCCCATCTAGGCCAGCATCCTGCTCCCACAGTGGCCAGCCAGGTGGCTATGGGAAGCCCACCATCAGGACGTGAGCACAACAACACACTCCCCTCTTGTGATTCCCAGCGACTGGTAATTAGAGGCATGCTGCCTCCAACAGTGGAGCTAGAACATCTGCAAAAACCTTGCATTCTTTCAAAGTTGCAATTCCATGTGTGCTTCTTGAGCCTAAGCCTTGAAAACTGAAGTGGAAAAACGTTTTATTTTATGTACTCATTCAACAAAATGTATATACTACTTTACTGTGAAAAGAAACAAAGCAAACCTTTAGAACAGCAGCACAACTTCCCAGTAAACATGCCTAGGTTCGGATTGTAATAGTTGCTTGAACCTTGCACATGAGCATTTATTTTAACCAGCCCGCTTTGTGTTGCTGTTCGCTTGATCTCCTGTTGTGCAGCTATTGGTTTCTCAGCAAAGACAATTAATCTGCACGGTTGCTTCTTTCTTCCTTTAAAAGCAGTTGAGTTTAGTCTCTTCATTTTTAAGATGCTGGGAGCAATTAGTGGCCACAGTGTTTGTTGCACATTAGTACGCTGTTTTATTTTTGGGATCCATTATTAGAGATGCTAAATCAAAGGGACTGGATCACACTTTCCCAGCTTGGTGCTCACCAGTTGTTTTAGACTGCAGCTGCGATCATCCTTGATGGGTTTTTAAAATAATAATTTTTTTATTAGTTTTTAATTACAGTCCAATAACAGCCTCATTATAACAATACCAACTTATAATACAATTATTAATACCAACCATTCAAGTAGCAAATTATATAATTTAGTTAAAGTGGCCCCCCGTGTGCTAGATTTGATGATTTCATAATTTTCTTTATTTCTGCATTCCAAAATCTTATTTATTTTAAGTACATTCCAGTCATAATAATCTGTTATACAGCAACTGCAATATTAATAACTTCCATTCCTGCTGATACATTAAATTATTTATAAAACTTCAAGTGAGGAACTCAAACTAGATCCTTGTTCTTCCTGTGTGTGGCAATTATTCTGTCCATGGTGTTTCGTCCTGTCCTTGTAAGATGTTATGTCTTTCTTTCCCCCAATTGTTGCTATTATCCATCATCTCATTGTTATTCCAGAAATTTCTCCATCGCTTTGTCTCGTGCTTCATTGTTTTGCACTGAGAACTTTTAACAACAGCTGCAAAGTCGCTCTGTCCCAGTAAATAAACTGTTGACACCATTTCCCCCCTCAGTCTGGGAAGAAGAGTGGTCTATCAGACTGCAGATGACTCAATAAAGAACCTTATCAGTTCCTTGGCAGCTCACAGACTCCTTTCATCCTTCCTTCCAGCTGAAGATATATATTTCCAATTAAATTCCAAGTCCTCTTAGCATTACTCTGTTCACTTCATAGATAATAAAGGATGGGGAAGAGTCAGCTCTAAGTTTCCATTGCAAACCTTTTGCAAAATAGAGCTTCTCTCCCAAAATAGAGAAACCGTAGGCTCCCCTTCCCCTCCCACCATCTTTTGCACTGAATGAAGTCTTATCTCAAATTCAGACCTTGAAGTCCTTGCAGTTGGTTTGTTCTGCAGTTTGTGATCTCTTCTCTTCCAGTAATTTATTCCAATGAAGCTCTAATTAATAGGAGAACCTCAGCTTCTTAATAGTGGCATTGAAGGGTTTTCATCAGGCAAAGTGCTTTTACACTCAGCGCCTCCCTGCCCCCCACATTCGATGCAGGAGCGAGAGCCAGGTGCCAAGATAAACTGCGAGTGAAGCCAGTTCCCCCCATCCCTGGAGGGAATTTGCAAGGATGATTTACCCTCAGTCATCCTTGCTTTTCCTTTGCCTACGATCTCCTGCTGTTGTGGGGCTGCCTCCATTAAGGCAGAGTGGAACCGGATGGTTGGCTGTGGTGACTGGTAGGGATGGGTGACATATTGATAAAATGTCCAAAATTGTTTGGAAGTCCACATCATGATAATGGTTTCATAATATTTGACATGGTGATATATTGCAAATCACAATGTGTGTGTGTGCGCGCGCTACGCAGCTTTTACTGTCCCTGGCCTTTGGGCATGCTAGCTGGGGCTGATAAGGGTTGGGAGTCCAGCAAGGGTGGAGGAATTGGAAGTTCTGACAACCAGGCAGGGAAGGTGACCCATTTTTGTATGCACTGTTTGAAATTGTGGCCAAGTGATTGCCAGTCCTTGCAAACTCTTTTATTTGGTTTCCCTGATTGGGCTTCCCTGAGAAATTTGATTCCATTCACATTTAAAGGTGAATCTACCTAATTTGCACTTTCTGAAACAATACGAACACTGAAACATAGTCATCCATCAAAATTGGCATTTCCCCACATTTTGCAATGCAATTCTCTAGCCCAGGAATGAGCACACTGGGGGAAAGTGTGCATAAAAATGCATATTTTTTGTGTGTAGAAAAGTGCATCCTATTATGGGAAATTGCTTTGCAAAAATGTCTGTATTAGGCAAATTGCATTAAAAAACATGTCTATCTGGCTAAAATAGCACTACAATGCTGATGAGTTTTCATGGATATTCTTTTTATTAAAAAAACTGTAAACTGACATGGAAATGTGGTGAACTGTACTTAAGACTGACAAAAGGAGAAATTCAGGTGGAATCTACACACATATAAAACAGTTCTGAAAATGCTTTTTAAAAGCGTTTTTAAAAACACATTGAATTTTCCATAAGGCTCACCATTGCCACCTAGTGTCACATTGTATATTGCACATAAAACACACTTTAAACGGTTTATTTGCAGCTGTATAGTCTTCAGAAAAATCTAAACTGACAGGTTCCATCATTCCTACTCACACTTGAAATAGATGGGCGTGGCTTGAGCGAAACTGCCTCAAAAGACATAAGGGGAGGCCTGTGAACCAGTGGTTCACTGCCACAGATCTGGAGGGTCACATGCTTGCCATCTACAGTGGACAGGATGCAAATAAACATGTCTTAACACACTGTTTTCAGTGTGGGGTGTGCTGGCTTCAATACTAGAAACGCTTCTGTTTCTACTATTAAAACATTTTGATCTGGTTGAAATGTAGTCACTCTGTCTTTCAGCTTCCCTGCCCCTCCCTTCTCCTGCTTAACTTGTGACTGTAGATGTGTTTTCGTTGGACTTTACAGTAGCTGCATAAGAGGGGAGAAAATATCTCCTGAATTGAAACCTTTCTAGCACTGAGCTGAAAGGACTTGTTTGTGTTGGAAATCCCATGGCAACAGACTTTTGGTCAGTTTCCTTACTTGCCGTTGACTCAGTGCAAACCCAAGTGAAGTAACCTCTATGGTGCCTTTAGGCAGCTAAGCTTGCAGCTAAATTAAAAATAAGGCTTTTTGGAAAGCCTCATCTAAAGCATGTTGCTCTGCTGTAGCCAAATCTTGGAAAGACTTTAATTGGTGGCGGATGCTGCTTAATAAACAGATATACAAACTCTGTCTGTGTAACCTAATTTTTACTGTTTTTCAGTTGTCACAATGACGAAAGGTTCTGTGGTTCTGAAGCATCATTTCATCTTTCCAGTTGAAAGTGTTGTAGCTGACTTGTTTATATGAAACAGCCTTTGAATAATTCAAAGAGAGATCCTGCCGCAGCTTTTTAATCTGGCACTGTACACTTGTCTTCCCATAATTAAATATTGTTTGATGTCTCTTTGTTTCAGAGTGATCGTCTTTTGATCAAGGGTGGTAAAATTGTTAACGATGACCAGTCTTTCTATGCAGACATTTACATGGAAGATGGCTTGATAAAGTAAGTACCTAGGAATGTTTTTTTGGGAGTGGGGTTGCATATCAGAAATGTAAAATCTCATAAAAGAAATCGCAGAGGACAACTCAGCAAGGCTTTTCTGTTTTTGTTTTTAAAACCTTAGCTGGTGATCGTAGGGTCCGGGTAGGTTTATGTTGGGAGAGTCATTTGTTAGATAATTGGGTTCTGAACCATATAATGCTTTAAAGGTCAAAACTGGCAGCTTTCTGGGGTTGTCTAAAAACTGGGCATAGGGTTCCATTCTCCTAAGAAGCTACCTAAGACCCACCTTGCCTTTAGGGAAGTGGAGAGAGAGAGAGAGAGAGAAAGGGCTGCCCAGTATCTGAGTCTTGGTGTTCTAGCTGAGGTGGCCTCTCTCCCAACATTTCTCTCTCATTTGAGGACTCATTTCTTACTTTTATTTTTTTACCATATTCTTGAATGTGACCCACCTTGCATTAAGCTGTAGCCTGGTGGTAGGTCCCGATCCATCAGCTGAAGCTCTAGAGTAGCCTTCATTCAACCTTGAGTTGTTGGGATACAACCCCGTTGTCCTCAGCCAGCATGTGCAAAGGTTGGGGGTAGTGGAGTCTGCAGTTCACTGGAGTCTGGGGACCAGGGGTTGGAGAAGTTTTCTTTAGGATCTTAGGCAGAGTGTTTCCCATCACTTGTTCCCAGAACTCCTTTAATTTGTCCTTCTCCAACCTGGTGCCAGAGAGTGTGGTTGTTCTGTCTGGGGCTGATGGGAATTGTTGTTCTCAACATATGTGGAGGCACCAAGTTGCAGGAAGGCTTCTTTAACTGGAGATGCTAGCAACTGAATCTGAAAGCCTTTGTGTGGAAAGCATTTGCTGTGCCACTCTGATCCCTTCCTACTGCTCTGAGTGTGCTTTGGGGTGTTTCCCTTTCTCCTAAGCATTTTTGGCTTCAGTGTCCAAATAATAATAATAATTATTATTATTATTATTATTATTATTATTATTATTATTATTATTATTATTTTGTTCTATAGTGTTATCTGCAAACTCATCCCCTAATCGACAGTAGCTTTGCCTACTTTAGTTTCTGAGCTATAGGTTGTCAGCGGAACAAGCTTTTTAGGCTACAATCTGGTGCACACTTACATTAAGCTCAGTGGGACTTACTTGTGAGTAAGCATGCATAGGATGGCACTGTTGAAGTAGGGCTGGGAGCCCCACCTCAAATCCATTGGATCCAGCAGGGCGATTCTGACAATGTCGGATCCAGGTTTTAAGAGACTTTCTTCCAGCACATACTTTCTGACATAATAAAAACATGTTCCAGACTTCCTTGGAATCAAATTTTCTTTGCGTGGGAGAAAGGAGGGAACATGGATACACATCTTGGCTACGTGTTCAACACATCTGTTCTTTTACTCAGAATTTAAAGTAAGGGTAGTCAGTGACAGAAATGTAATTATAATATCACACACAAACACACACACAACAACAACTTTAAAATATGAGCAAATTAGTTCACAGCAGAAGTTTGGTAGCAACTGTCTAGGTTGGTTTAATATGCTTCTTGGATGAAAAGACCTGAAAGGTTTCAAGTCATTTTCAGAAAGTTCTAAGTTTCTCCTATATCTGGGGGCCACATTACCTCCTAGGGAACCTTTCAGGGACCACATGACAGTGGTGGGTGGGGCCAGAGGAAAAAGTGGGTAGGGCAGTGAATGTGATTGTTATATTTGTACAGTAGGCTACATTCTAATTACAGTATGTTAAATGAGCGGCTCCTGCGCACGCACATTACTCTGATCTCAACCAAAGCAAACAAAACACATTATTCAACTGCAACAATGATTATTTCTTAGATTTATTAGTCACTTGTTACCAAGGCCTTCATGTGGCTTGCTTTTTTTGTCCTATTGAGGAACGGATGTGTTTTTCTAGAATTTAGATCCCACAGAGCTTCAATAATACTGTATACCATGTTGCAACTCCTATAGTTTATAGAAAAGCAAACACAACCTCTCTTTTGGTTTTGTGTAGCCACGAATGCAAACATTCCTGTTGGGCGATGAGAATGATGGCAAAGCAGAGGTGGAGAAAAAGAATCTGATTATATACCACTTTTTTCTGTCTCAAGCCTGCTTCTGTTCATGTTACAGCACAGAAGTTGCATTGCTGGAAAGTTCTAGAAATATGATTGGCGGGACACCTGATGAAAGTTTATTATTTATTGAATTTATATAGCACCCTATACCTGGAGGTCTAAAGGCAGGCATACGCTTGACTCTGTCCATGTGGCTATGGCATTTTGTATGACTCTGCACAAATGGTCTCTTCTCAGACAAATTGGAGAGAACCTGATTGTTCCAGGGGGAGTGAAAACCATTGAAGCTCATGGGCGGATGGTGATCCCTGGAGGAATTGATGTCCACACTCGCTTCCAGATGCCTGAGCAGGGAATGACCTCTTCTGATGACTTCTTCCAAGGAACAAAAGCAGCCCTTGCTGGAGGCACCACTATGATCAGTAAGACCTTGCTCTCTATCAAATATAAATGCAATAGGCTTAACACCAATACTTGTACAGTGGTCCCTTGGGTTACAGACGCTTCAGGTTACATACTCCACTAACCCAGAAATAGTACCTCAGGTTAAGAACTTTGCTTCAGGAGGAGAACAGAAATTGTTTGGCCCCATTAGCTAAAGTGGTACCTCAGGTTAAGAACAGTTTCAGCTTAAGAACAGACCTCCAGAACGAATTAAGTTCTTAACCCAAGGTACCACTGTAATAAGAGAGAGAGAGAACGCAAGCTGGTTCCAGGACAAATGAGGAAAAGGCTCCGGTTGAAACAAGCTACAAATATCAATAAAGGGGTGTGATCAATGGAAACTGGGCATGAAATTGATTTTATAGTGTAAAAAAGGCTACCAACAGAAAATACTCCAAGACTCTGCTCAAGTTCACATTGAGCTTGATAGCCATCATGGCCAGTGGTCAGGGATTGTATTTACCATATTTTTTGCTCTATAAGACTCACTTTTTCCCTCCTAAAAAGTAAGGGGAAATGTGTGTGCGTCTTATGGAGAGAATGCAGGCTGCGCAGCTATCCCAGAAGCTGCTTTCACTGTGCAGCGATCCCTCTTGCTGTTCTGGCTTCTGAGATTCAGAATATTTTTTGTTTTTGTTTTCCTCCTCCAAAAACTAGGTGCGTCTTGTGGTCTGGTGCGTCTTATAGGGCGAAAAATACGGTATATTGTGATT
Organism: Podarcis gaigeae; assembly: GCF_964106915.1. Lineage (NCBI taxonomy): Eukaryota > Metazoa > Chordata > Lepidosauria > Squamata > Lacertidae > Podarcis > Podarcis gaigeae. The sequence goes on from NC_139692.1 coordinate 4,542,301, forward strand.
TTATGTTGTAACCGCCCTGAGACCTGATGATGATGATGATGATGATGATGATGATAATAATAATAATAATAATAATAATAATAATAATAATAATAATAAGGAGTTCTAGTCCTACAGCAACTGGCGGGTGACAGTTTCTCTTGCACATTTTACTGGGAAGGCATCAGAGAACTTTATTTGCAGATTCAGGTTGTGTTTGCAGTCACTTTTACTTAGGGGGAAGATTACAGCCCATCCATTAAAGAGGAGGCAGCTCTGTCATTTGCAGAACTTCCTTATGGGAAACCTATGATTTTGCTGAGCAGAGAACAGCCACACTTAGGGCAGACTTTACAAACCTTTCAAGTCAAGTAAAAATTTATTGCTTAACCCAATGCATGTTATAGCCAAACATTTCAAGTCAGACTGATATTATTCACTGTTCCTAAGCCACCTTCCATGGCTCCTCAACTCCAGGTCTATAAAAAGTTCCAAGGAATGCCCAGGAAGGGGCAGAAGTCACACTGTGCTCCCTCCAACCTTGTCACAGATTATTTCCCTAACTTCAAAGGGGGTCACTGGCTGTCAGTGCCAGACCCAAGACACTTTGCAGCTAACTGGGAAATAAATGTTCACCCACCGACTCTGCTCCCATAGGTATGAATGGAAAGAGCTTGAGTTGAAAGTAACTGTACCAATGTGTGCAGCTGTTCCAGTGCATATTTACACTGGAAGATGAGACATTGAGAAGAGTGAGACTGCTGTTCATGACCCCAGATATCAAAGTACCCACTAGCCACACCGCTAGCAGCTGCTAATTCAGCGTTAATTGGAAAGCATTAATTAGAAAGGGCTGTATGCGCATGACCTCTTCCTCACAAACAGGACCTTGGTTTGACCCAGATGTACTGATTTGCAGCATCCACTTGCCTTTGCAATTAGAGACGAGCAGAGCCTATACATTTTGTTTTGTATCTCTGGTTCTACAGAATACTAGAATGTTATTCATTTGAAATGAAAATCTGGGGATAATAGTTTCAGGGTTGGCGGTGGGGTCTGGCACCCTTGTACACCCCCCGATGCACATGTGTCCCACTTATTAATTCAGAAACAATCTAAAATACTCTCAATAGTAACACAGATAAAATCATCACAAAATTTAAATTAACTATACATAACTAAATTATATGTCTGGGTAGACTTGCTGGAGGAAGGGTTTTGTACTCCCCCCACCCCATACACATTTGCTGTGTCAAGAAGGGAAAGTCAGCTGGGGTGGGTGTGTGGCTCAGTCATGTGAGCCTCACTGTAGTCAGACGTACATACTAAGTAGAGCCAATATGGTGCCCTTCAGATGTTGCTCAACTGCAACTGCCGCCATCCCTGATCATTGACCATGATTTCTGGGGTTGATGGAGGTTGTAGTCCCGCGACACCACATTGCATAAAAGGTAAAGGGAACACTGGCCATTAGGTCCAGTCGTGACCGACTCTGGGGTTGGGGTGCTCATCTTGCTTTATTGGCCAAGGGAGCCGGCATACAACTTCTGGGTCATGTGGCCAGCATGACTAAGCCGCTTCTGGCGAACTAGAGCAGCACACGGAAATGCCATTTATCTTCCCACCGGAGTGGTACCTATTTATCTGCTTGCACTTTGACGTGCTTTCGAACTGCTAGGTTGGCAGGAGCAGGGACCGAGCAACGGGAGTTCACCCCGTTGCGTTGATTTGAACCGCTGACCTTCTGATCGGCAGGTCCTAGGCTCTGTGGTTTAACCCACAGCGCCACCCGTGTCCACATTGCATACCCTTAGCCTATAAAGAGGCCTCCAGGTTCCTAGGTCTTGGTTCCTAGCCTGATATATATGATTCTTTACGCATATTTTCATGGTTTTCCTCCAGACCTGAAATGGGGATCAACCAGTTGATACACTGACAACTGAGCAACTGTTTACTCACCATGACCAGCTTTTAGCTTGGAGATGGCCAATGCGGTGTCTTCTGGCCGTCGCTGAACTATGGCTCCTATCAACCCTGAACAATGCTTGCTGGGGCTGATGGGATTTGTAGTCCAAGCGCTGCAGGGCAAGCCTCTGTTTTGGCTGCTGGCTTTTGTCGCTACTTGCCCGTTTACTGTAGGTTGCTTTTAGTCCCTTGTGTTACTATTTATGGGCTTCCAGGCACCTGTGCCTCTGGACACTATATAGGGGAAAAAATGTAATGTTAGACAGAAGGTGGTAGACAGTTGAATTTCTCTAGCAGATTGAGGTGTGATCCATAAGTTGACACTTTGCAAATGGTGATACTTATGCCTTCCAGATACACAGAGATTGAAAAGACTCCACCTTTGAAAAATCTGGTGAAACAAAATCAATTGTGTTTCCTTTGGTTACTTGCAAAATATCATAAGATATGTATTTCTGCAGAATTTGGAATGAATCAGGGATACTGGGCAAACATGCAGATTTCCCTTCCCTTTTCTATTTTATATGGCACATAAAATATAGCTCTGTTTTAATGAATCTTAAAATTGTTACAATCCTAATTTAATTCCAGTGTTAAATAAAAACGTATATAGTTTACATTATTTGAGGGGTGTGTGTGTATATAGGCATGAATTAGAATCTTTTATTTTTCCTGTGGGAACTTAAATCTGACTTCCCAATACATAATAATTTAACAAAATGTATATGCCGCTTGATTGTAATAAGACCTATAAAGTTTTACAAGGAATATTAAAATTATCACTAAAAACAATTAAGAACAATTAAAGATAATTTTAATTATTATTAAAAAGGATTAACACATGTCAACATTTATGTGTGTGCACAGGCTAGCCTGAACAGAAATGTTTTACGAAGGTGCTGAAAAGAGTACAATGATGTCAATAGGCAGGGACTTCCAAAGTGTGGGTGCTGCCACATTTAAAAGATTGATTTCTTACAACCGTGGCACCTGTAACAGTGCCAGTATACAGATACAAGCAGTGGACTGGGCACATATGGGGTAAGGTGATCTAAATTCAAGCTCTGTTGCTTTGAAAATTCAAGCTGGCAAACTCTTCCTTTCATCAGCTTCAAGCAAAATAATCTGTTGACGTTCTGTGGCCTGGTTCACACATCGTGCTAAGCCAAACCTTGACATAGCAGGATTGAGCAACTGGGGGTTTTTGGAGTAAAGGCCATGGCTGCAGAACTTATTTCCCTCTCCTTATCGCTGCCATGCTACCTGGAGCTAAGCCATGGTTTGGTTTAGGGTTATGTTCAAACCTGGGCTTAGTTTGCTTTGCACTAGACAAGTGACGAAATGTAACTAAGGTTTGCACTCCTATTTTCATTATTCCAGGGTTGCTTAGATTTACCATATTGGCCCGAATATAAGCCGCACCCGAATAGAAGCCGCACGTTTAAAATTGGAGGGGGGGGAAAGCCCCAAATATAAGCCACACACTATTTTCCCGCTCTCCCGGGCTGCTCTCTGGGGAGGGGGAGCTGCACCGCTTTGTCAGCGGCCTTCCCACCTTCCCCCTTCTTTACGGCAGCTCTGGGGAGGCTTGGGAACGGCAGGTGGGCTGCGCACTATTGCCCTGTGTGCCCGGGCTGCCCTCTGTGGGAGGGAGTCGCTCCACTTTGCCGGCGGCCTTCCCCCACTTCCCCTCTACCTCCAGCAGCTGTGCGCCTTTGCCCCACGCTCTCAGACTGCTCTCTGGGGGCCGTCGGAACGAAGGGGGAGGCTGCTGGCAAAGCGGCATGACTCCTCCCTTCGTTCCAACAGCTCAGGGGAGGCTTTCGAGCAGCCCGCAGCTGCGCTCCTGGGCTGCTTCCGTGGGGGGGCTGTGCTGCGGCATATGGTCCTGAATATAAGCCTTTAAGTTTTCATGTTCAGAATTTGGAAAAAAACTGTGGCTTGTATTCGGGCCAATATGGTAAATGCTGAGTTTGATGCTGATCCTGGATTTAGGTCAATGTTTTGGTGTCCTATGGACATTGTCTTGAGTTAGTTGCTTTTCTACAAAATTCATAATAATCGCATGTTGTTCAAATGGGAAAGAATTGAAACTGGATACTCTTTACACCTCTGGCACCAAAGTATTTTTTTGGTCTGCTCTGACACACTTTAAAACATTAATTATTTAACTTAATTTGATGTACATTTGTATGTGTGTTATATAACCACATTTACTATTTATTACCTGAGGGATGAAAACAGTTTAATAATTGCACTTTTACTTATCTGAACTTGCAGAAGCATTTCTTTGGCAAAACTATGTGGAATAAAAAAAAACAAAAACTGGCAGATGGATTGCATGCAGAGATATCCTCCCTGCCCCACACTTTTTAGTATTGCTTTCTGGTAACTATATATTAAAAGGTAAAAGGTAAAGGATTCCTGGATGGCTAAGTCCAGTCAAATTCGACTCATCTTGCTTTTCAAGCCGAGGGAGCCGGTGTTTTTCCGAAGACAGCTTTCTGGGTCATGCGGCCAGCATGACTAAACTGCTTCTGGCGCAACGAAGCACCATGACTGAACAATGGGAGCTCACCCTCTCACACGAATTCTTACTTTTCCCATACATTACAAAGTGTTACTCAACCCCTTAAGTTTAACAAGTCAAGAGGATTGGAAACAATTACAAATGAACAAAAAAATAATTTATTAAACCCTGCTTCCGACATAATTTATTCATATGAACATATTAAGCCAACCTTGTAAATAAGCCCACAAATTCCTAGCCTGATTTCTTCTTTTTAACTATTCAGCTAAGAAAATACATCTTCTACCAGCCTGTTCAGTAGAAGACAAAGAAGGAGCATAGGAATCTGTCTTATACCGAGTCACACCATTGCTTCAACTAGTTTGGTCTTGTCTACACAGTGGGCGGCTCAGTGGTTTAGATCACAGAGCCTCTTGGGCTTGCCAATCAGAAGGTTGGCAGTTCGAATCTGCCTGACAGGGTGAGCTCCTGTTGCTCTGCCCCAGCTCCTGCCAACCTAGCTTTTCAAAAGCATACCAGCACGAGTAGATAAATAGGTACTGCTGTGGCATTTCCGTCTGCTCTGGTTTCCATCTCGGTGTCCCGTTGCGCCAGAAGCAGTTTGGTCCTGCTGGCTGCATGACCTGGAAAGCTGTGGACAAACTCCAGCTCCCTCGGCCTGAAGCGGGATGAGTGCCGCATCCCACAATTGCCTTTGACTGGACTTAATCGTCCAGGGGTCCTTTACCTTTTATCAGTCTACACTTACTGGTAGCAGCTTTCCAGATTTTAGATGGGACATTCCCAGTTTCATCTGCAGATTCCAGGAATTGAACCTGATACCATCTGCATGCAAAGCAGGTTCTCTGCTACTGAGCTTGGCTCCTTCCCTCAGGGGTGTACCTAGGGATTGGTTAGGTAGGCCCCTGCCAAGGGCGCAATCCCTGGAGGGTGCAAAAATCACCCCTCTCCATTCTGGTTCAGAGTGGCTAGGGGGGCGGCACCAATACACCTTGTCAACTCTGCCTTCCCTAAAGGATCATAAGAGGATCCCTTTCAGAAAACAGCACAAAACAGTGGGCTGTTGGAAGAGAAATGTCCCTCTTTCGCCAGTCCACTCACTTGCATGTTATTTTGCATACTCGCCTACGTGGAATTCCTGCTCATCTAAATCTACCAGATGTACTGCTGAGTCAAATTATTGGTCCAGTTTTGCAGCACCCCCTACTCTGTTGGCAGAGTCTCTCCACAGTCTCTGGTCATGGCTCTTTCCTAATCTCACTAAACATGGGGCCTTCTAGATGCACAGCATGTGCTGTGCACGCCCTTCTTCCCCCCCCCCAACCGAGCTGACTCAAGTTTGTTCTGTCTGACTTCACAATAAGAATATATTGTATACCCTGTCATCTGTCATCATAATGAATGGAAATTATTGCTTTTATGGGATTAACTCATGCAAATTAGCTGTGACATTCCTGCTCATGGTAGTGTTCATTCATTGGAGATACATTTGTCAAAGTGGCTTATGCCGTAAGAGACCTGCTGCTTTTAAGGTGTCCCAAAGATCTTTGGGTGCTGTTACACAACAGTTTATTGTGGACTCGATTCTGCCCATGCACGCAGGTTTCGTGCGTTGTCCACACAACATCATTACGTATTATTTTCCTGTTTTATTGGTATTCATCATTTCCATAGAAAAAGTGTGCAGAGCAAAAATGTGTGGATCCTTTTCTTTCCACAGTGGGCTAGTTTCTCCACCTGCTTTCCCTTTCTAGTGCCCAGGCAAGCAGGAGGCATTGCGGTTCAAGGTCACAATCCAGCCAGGCAAAAATTACTCAAAGAGGGTACAAAGTGGGACCAGTGAGGGATGTAGTTGAGAAGGCATGGGTGTGGCTGGGAAAGGTGTCTGGTCTAGTGAGATTCTTGAGGGCCAGAGCGAGAGAGGCCTGGTGGCCCCTGCGCCTCTTGTTCCCCATCCGTGTTGCAGTGTTAAAGGCAAATATTGTATGTGTACTGTTACATGCCCAATAGCCTTGTCTGAATCCTGAATAACTCCTCAGATAATCCTGCCACTTGCTGAAGAGTGTAGCCCCCATCTGTTTCCCCGTCCCCTTCTTACTCCATGTCTCTTAAGTGCATTGTGATAACACAACCAACATGAAGCCTGGTTGTGCATTGTCTGCAGATGTATGTGTGTGCTCCTGTAGCTGAAATGCCTCTTAAACACCTTTCCAGTGCTATTTTCCTAGCTAAAGTAATTTTATGGATTGCTTTAATGTCGGGATTCTGCCGGGGCTCCTCCCTAGATGAAAGTACTGCTCAGCAGAGCCGGGGGGGGGGGGGGCTTGCCAATTAGCACAGAAGGAAACAGCTGCTTATGCTTTCCCGTTGCATCAAGCTTTTTGCATCTGGTCATGTTGATAGGATTTATTATGCCTTCTTGCTTCTGTCCAGAAGGAAAGATTACTGAGGGTGGAAGCCTCTTTTTGAAAGGGGGAGGGTATAAACAAAGATTATGGTGTCATGTCAGGCCAGATAAGGCACTGTGTCGTCTTTCAACAGGTCCAAAACAGAATCTTGAGCTTGTTTGTCTTGCAGGATATTGTAGCAGGAGCAGAATCCCATGGATTTTGCAGTTCATTGCTGAATCCAGTAACAGCTGACATGCAGGATAGGAAGGGCATTGGAAAATATATTCCCTCTGGCCAACAGGAAGTGGTACCACTGAGATTTGGTTCGAAATTAAATTGAGGGTTGAATGAATGAATTTTCATGAGCACCTTCTTGAAGAAATAGTACAAACTGATGTGGAAAAATGAGAGAGAAACTGAAACTGATGGATTCATCCAGCCTTACTAGGACGTGTGCACCATGTCTGCCACAGACGCTGTGAATATCCTTCCACAGCAGGCTTGCTGTTGAAATTATGTATATCTACGTTTGCAGTCTATGCCTCTCTTACACTGGAGGCCTTGGTGCAGATTCATTCTGGCCATTAAAAGAGATGAGTGTGATGTTGATGATGGTATGACAGGTTGAACCCTCTCTTGGCTCATGGTACATTAAAAGGAGCAAAGTGGGAACACCGTTGCCTTTTATTCTAGTTGCACTGGCTTCCATACTGTCACTTAAGAGTGTGTGTGCCTGTGTCTGTGTCTGTGTGTGTGGGGGGGGGGGAGTGGGAGAGAGAGAATGAGAATGTACTTTTCCCTGTAGGTCCCCTTCTCCCAATCCTCTCAAACAGTGGAATTTGCAGATAGGGAAGGGAGAGAAGGAACATTTCAAGATCTAAACCAGTGATAGGCAACATGGTTCCCTTCAGATGTTGTTGAACTATAGTTTCTTCCAACCCCACCCAACATAGCTAATGGTCAGGGAAGATGGGAGTTGTAGCCTAGCAGCATCAGAAAGCTAAGCATGGGGTCGGGCCATAGCTCAGTGGGTAGCATTTAGGATGCAGACCGTCTCAAGTTCAGTTCCTGGCATCCTCAGGTGTGGCTGGGAATGTCCGCTGCCTGAATGCCTAAAAAGCAACTGCCAGCTTTCAGTGTTCCTAATGAGGCACCTGAATTTTAAAGAAGAAAAGCACACCCATAAAATTGTATTTAATTGTGTGACTTGATTTTATAAGCAACTGCATTTGCCACGCTCATTATTCAAGCTACTGTATGGTCATTAACAGGGGCTAACAGGCTTGAATGAAATTGCCTTATGGGATGGCGAATTCTTTGCTTAGCTGAAGAGTGCTAAAATGGCATTATTGCCAGCCTCTTTCCAACAGACGTATGTGGATGGCTGACCTAGATATTTCTCTCTTCCTTCTCCCCCTCCCCACATACTCTGAATATGACAAAAAGGATTTGGCATCTTTTCTAGGGAAGCAACCACTGTTAAGTGCTCTGTGCAATCACATTTTAATCTCAAAATGCCACAAAATGGCCCAGATCAATGCAAGCTTCTTTCATGCTGGAGGGTAAACAACATTCTGATGGACTTGATTCATCCTCTTCCCCTTTTGCCTTTAGGTTAGTATTGCTCTGTTCAAACTCACAACATTTATGTCTCTTTCTGGATGACCTCTGTACTTAGTTTGTAATAACAAAAGTGTGAGGATATAAGGTTGCCTGGAAATAATTTATCCTGGCATGCATTCTACTATATTTTTCTCTCTATAAGACGCACTGCCCCCCCCCAAAAAAATTAAGGGGAAATGTGTGTGCGTCTTATGGAGCAAATGCAGGCTCCATGGCTTCGTGTTGCTTTCGCTGAAGCCTGGAGAGCGAGAGGGGTCGGTGCGCAGAGAGGGAGAGCTGCGCAGTGCCCCTTCAGTGAAGCGGGAGGAGAATAGGAGCCCCTTCCGTTTCTCCTCCCACTTTGCTTGTTCTTCTCTAAAACTAGGTGCGTCTTATGGTTGGGTGCGTCTTATAGAGCGAAAAATACGGTAATTGGAAGTGCTGTGGACTGAACCTGGGACCTTCTTCATGCAAAGCGTATACTCTGCTGTTGTGTTATGGTCCCTCCCTAGAGGGATAAGCGTTGTGTTAGTTCAAGAACAAAATGGCAGAATTTGGAAGATCTACACAGATGGAACACAACTTCTGGAAATAAGAAAGTTGAGCTTTCCCAGGGGCAACACTGGGGCTTTGGAAAAATGTAATGAAAGAGTGCACTTCAGAAAATGAATGGTTGTTGCCTAGAGACAATGGTTCTTGGCAATGGTTCTTTCCAGTGCCTTTTGGGTCAACACAGCAGTGGTTGGTGAGCACATACTGTGGTTGCTAGGCACTCACAAAACACCCCCAAAACCATCAGAATAGGTGTTTAGGGGTTGCTCAGGGCTGCTCAATCACTACCCTCTTAGAAGTGTCTGTGTGCCTGAGCATCATAGCATGAAAGCCAATTCTTGCTCCCTGTTTCCTTCAAGCATACTCATTATTAAATTGGCTTAACTTTGATTCAGGGTTTAGTTGCCAGTTCATAGGAACATAGGAAGCTGCCTTAGACCACACCAGACCATCACCCAGGGTTGTCCACACTTGATCAACTGTGGCTCTCTAGGGCTCCAGAGCAGGGTCTCTTCCAACCAATACTTCCAATGTAGGTAGCAAGAATGAATCTGTGTTTTCTCTGTATTCTGGCTATTTTTATCATTTCTGGGCATTTGGACAGATTAACTAATGGTTTCATTTTGGATGTACACTCTCCTATTGTTTAATGCTTTTGGACCCAGATCTTTTTATTCATTTTTTATTTTGGAATTGATGTGGCAAATGAAATGTCAGTGGCTCTGTGCACAGCAGTTGTTTATATCCCTCAGTATAGTGATCACCGTTCTTAGACTAGCATGCATCATCTGGCTCCCCACTCACTTTCCTTTAAGCTCATCCATTTCGTTTTGGAAAGAGAGACTTATTCATTGGATCTAGCAGACAGAAAACAACATATAACATCATTTGTCTCCTTGGATTCATTTAGAATCAAGAAGTAAACAAGACACTGTTGCATTTGCAATTGGTTTAGCAGTTGTCTCCGAGTGGAATATCGCTCTTTTCCTAATCTGCATCTATTCCAAGTCAGTTACTTAAATATTTGATTTGCAAAGGATTTGTGAAACAGAAGGGAAGCTTTTGTTTTATTCTTAGCTTGGAAAGGAATTTTAGTTGCAAATGATTCCCAGGCTAAGCACACACTTCCTTTTTTCTCTTCTGTGGGTTAGTGGCGACATAACGTTGGAGATCTTTTAACCATAGAAGTGTTGCTGTAACCATTAAGTCATGCATGCTTCCTGCTTCAAGCCTCTCCATCACATATTTCCCTTTGCAAACCTTAATCACAGTAAAGCATTACATTGATTACCATCAAGGGAAGATTCCCAGCTGGGTATAATTGCTGTTTACAACTCAGCACTTTGTTCTGGCATCGTCAATCTCATTTCCTTCTTCTCCTCTTTCCCTCCATACTTCTTCCCTTGTGTGTTGTGTCACCGAAGCTAGCCATGGTTAATGCTAATTGGACTTGAGGCTGGTTAGCAAACCCTGGTTAAGAGGGAAGGTGGTTAGTAGGAACCACAGCAACTTATGATTGTGCTTTCTTCTATTAGCCTGATTAAGCTAAGTGGCCTGGTTAACACATCAGTGGTAAGCCATGGTTTATGTTGCTTAACTGATTGGTTTGTATAGCCAACTAATTATGGTTTGTTTATGGTCTATGAACCAGAAGATGAAAACATTGTTTTAATTTGGCAAATGATTCTTTGCTTGAGTAAACAATGGTTTCTTGTTACCTATGACACCATTATCCTCATTTGTTTTGGTGCCGTATCCCCACATGCTTACCAGGCTACAGAGAAGAGAGGCAGGAAGAGTTAGAAAATGAAACCAACACTGAGCAAATAAATAAATAAATAGTGCTGTGGCTACTCACCTGTGAGACTGATTTCTGGCGTATCATTGTTTGTGAATTCAGCCATCATGTGTGCTCCATTTCTTAGCCTGGCCCCGATAGCCATTGTTAAGAGAATTCCAGTGTTATATCTGTATTGTCACTATGAAACTGAGAAGAGGTTTCCCAGGACTTGGGCAATACTTTGCCTTCCAGTATTTGCCAGGTGCAAAAAAAGTGTTTGTTCTATTTTATGAAAAGCAGCAGTGTATTTTAATAAAACAGTTAAACAAGCCACAGTAAGGAACCCATTGGGTGGGATGTCTCACTAAAGGATTCCTCGCCTCTTGAAAAATGCATGACTTTTGCTTTATTATTATTGTAATTTATATACTGCCCTTCATCTGAATATTCCAGGGCGGTGTACAACATTAAAAACATAATTTACATAACATAATAAAAAATCAGTAAAACAATCACAGAAAATTATAATAGTAATAATACAATCCTTCATATTTAAAGGGCATTGATTGTTTAATGGCCAAAGGCCTGGGTGAAGAGGAATGTGTTCCCCTAGTGCCTAAAGACATGTAATGATGTCGCCAGGTGAGCCTCTCTGGAGAGACCATTCCGCAGACGGAGAGCCACTACAGAGAAGGCCTGTTCTCATGTTGTGACCCTCTGGACCTCTCATTGGGGAGGCACACGAAGAAGGGCCTCAGATGACAAGCTCAGGGTTTGGGCCAGTCCGTATGGGGAGAGGCTGTCCTTAAGGTATTGAGGTCCTGAGCCATGTAAGGTATAGCAGATCCCACTGCTAACACCAAAATGTTGCAGATCCCCCTGCTCTGGTTACAAAATGTGGCAGATCCCACCTACGTATACATTATATAACCACCCTGGGTTATCTTTGGGTTTTTATGTGGAGGTAAACTTTTTAAATTGATACTTTATTGAAAAAAATTAAATTATAAAACAATAAAGTGATACAAAAAGAAAAAAAAATGTGTAAAGAAAAAAAAAACTGTGTAAAGGTGAAAAACATGAATATTAACAAAAATACCCTAACCCATACATTCTTTTTATAAATTTGATATTATTATACTAATACTGATGTAAATATTAATATCGTACTACATTTTGCATAAATTCATTCCAAAATTGTCATATTTATCCAAGCAGTTGCAAGTGTTATCATATTATCAATCCACTGATTAAAGGAGATAATGTCTTTATTCTTCCAGTTCATCAATATCGGTCTCTTGGCTACCATTAGAGTGCATAAAATCCATTTTTGTTGTCCTGTTGTTAACTTCCATATAGTAGAAGAAGCAGCTTATACTCTTCTCTTGTCCCTCACTGGAAACTTCCTAAATCAGTGGTGTCAAATGTGAGATGTGGTTTTAATAAAAGTCCCATCCCACAAAGTTTGCTGAGCACTGAGTATGCATATTCTGTAACAGCAACTCCAAATTCATGTGTAGGGAGGAAGCTGGCCAGCTCCCACTGCTAACTCTAATTACATTCTTAAATGAAATGGCTTGCAAGAGGAAATTCACTTGGTAGAGTTCCCACAATTTCATCACATGCAGGCAGACCTAATGCTGTTGAGGTGAAGTCACATTACCCAGATGTATTAGAACATACAAATGTTATTTAATATTTCACTTGGGAGGCAAAGATGTCCACTAAGAGTTTTTGTGTATCCCCCTTTTTAAGGATTTCTGTGTTATAAATGACTTTTGACTTATCATCAGCTCTTGCTCATTTGATTTTGTGTGCATAAAACAGTAAGCGTTTTTATAGTGTGCGGAAGGTTTGATGCAACCCTTAAGCAAAGTTTCTAGTTAAAACTAACACCTGTTGACATGAAACAGTTTTCCTGCTGCTAAGTGTTGTTCCCTAACTCAAATAATGAAGGAAATTTCCTATATGCTTTTAATGATTAGCCAGACCTTTGTGTGTGTGAGCATAAAGTTTAGGGGAGCAGGGAAGAGAGAGTGTTCCCTATGTGCAGATAATTGTTATAGTGTCTATTAATAGTTATGCCAGGAAAAAGTGGCAGAATAAAGCACACACTGTTCATTTGCACAGCCAGGATGTTTTTTTACACACACATGTGCACAAAGATGGCAGTGAAGTATAATAGCAGGAAACGATAAAATTCTTCTTCCTTGCCTATTCCCCGCTCCCCATCTGTCCACATTGATTTCACTTTTTTATGCATGCAGGGCTTTTACTATCAAAGGGGAGGTTTTTGCTGCATAGGATGTTCTCATACTCTTTATTTATTTACTTCATATAATTTATACACTGCTTGATTGTAAAAACAAACCTCAAAGCAGTGTACAAGAGGAATAAAAAATAAAATTGTCAGTTAAAACAGTTCAAAACAACGATTCAAAACTTTAAAAAAAAATTAAAATGGGTGATACACTTAAAAAAAGATTAAGATACCAGTCAACATTCTGCATATCTGTGTAGGCTTGTCTAGCAGAAAATGTTTTTAACAGGGTCCGAAAAGAGTACAACAAAGGTGTTTGCCTGATGTCAACAGGTAGCAAGTTCAAAACTTTCTGCCACACTAAAAATATCAATTTCTTATGAATGCAGAATGGGCATTATATGGCATTAGTAACAGTGCCAGTTGTGCAGATCGAAGCGGTCAGGTTTATCTCAGATAAACCCCCAGACTACAGATAGTAGTAATTATCTATCTATCTATCTATCTATCTATCTATCTATCTATCTATCTATCTATGGATGACTTTCCTGTTACACAATCCTGATGGAGCCCCATTCAAATAAAATAACTCCGATAGAGTGTCATTGTCCTGAGACCCACCAGGCGACTAAGCTTAGCTTCATCCAGGTCAGCTTGATTCCCTCTGTGCCAGCAGCAGATTGAGCCAATTCTAGCCAGTTGGTGTTGCAAATACACTAGAGTTGTTTGTCTTGATTTAGGGACTGCTAAACATTTTCTTTCAATGAGTGGCTTGATACTGGGGCACCCTTCGCTTTTGATTGGCTCCTGCAGAACACGGTCCATCAGTTAAGTTGGAGCTGTCAGAGTTGGCTGTCAGAGTATTCACTATTTTGCACCTCAGAAATACCAGTGGCTATAACCCCGATTTTGGCTGAAAACATGTGTGATGCAGGAGATCTGTATGTTCTTCTTGTGTGCCCTATGCCTAAGAGACATCTTGTTCTTTTGCTCTGTAAGGCCTTACCTGCCCTAAACATTTATAGCTGTATCATACTGCTTTAAACAGCCATGGCCTCCTGCAAAAATCCTGGGAACTCTAGTTAGTTAACAGTGCTGAGAGTTGTTAAAACATCCCCCTTTCTGCTCAGAGAGCTACAATTCCCAGAGTGTCCTGCCTCACAGGGAATTCTGAGATTTTTAGCTGGCAACAGCTGTCACATGGAAGATGGGACAGGCTTGTTTTATGCTGCTGCAGTGGGTAGTAACTAAACCACTGGATTCAAATTATAAGAGAGGAGATTCCAACTAAATATTAGGAAGAACTTTCAGAGGGTAAGAGCTGTTTGACGGTGGAAGGTGTCATTGGAGGTTGGTTGGCTAGCAGAGATCTGTATTTCATGGGCTTGGACTAGATGGCCACGGGGAGGCTTCCAACTCTACAATTCTGTGATTGTAGTTAGGTTAAAATCAGAGGTTTTCAACCTTTTTGAGTCCACAGCTCCCTTAACCAACTACATTCCTTCTGTGGCACCCCTGTGGAGCTCAGGAACCCAGTTATATCACCTCTTGCCTGCAGAGGTGGCAACCCCTCACCCTTTTTCGAACACCCTCCATTGTGGAGTGTTCCCTCAGCTTCCTCTCCTCTCCCCTCACCTTAGGAGTCCTATGAGCTGCCTCCCCTGCCTCAAAGAGAGGTGCCTCCTCACGTCGCCCCACAGGGGCCAGGGAAGCATCAATTGGCCAGCTCCAGAGGCACCATTCACCAGGGCTGATGCAACAGAGAGGCAGAGATGCAAGAGGGCATCCAAGGAGGGAACGAAAGAGGGACAGAGGCTAGTGATTCCCACAGCATCCCAGGGTACCATGGCACACTGGTTGAAAACCACTGGTTTAAATAATAAAAATTAAAAGAACATAAATGTTTTGAGGAAAAGTTGGTCTTTCCTTTCAAATGTACCCATGTTTACCAATTTGGTGAACTTCCCATTATTTTCTAAATACTCTTGGTAGAATCATATTCTTGGATTTCGCTTGTCCCCTTTATGAATGGCTACTGCCTTATGAAAGATTTCTTTCAACTCTGCTATTTTTGTTTGGTATTTGGGAGTTTTTAGAGGGAAGGGGCTGAAATAAATCTGATAGTGCAGAGTCTTTTGCAGTTCCCTGTCGGATACATTAATGGTGCTTATCTCCCCCAACCAGTTTATTTTTTTTAAAAAAAGAAGGCACATAATGTTTTCAGTGTGGCTTGGTGCATAAAACCTCACTGATAAGCAAACAGTGGTTAGCCTTGTTGTCTAGCTTTGGCTTATTGTCTGTTTGTTTTTATTTTGAGCTGATTAATTTGTTCGGGGGAGAAGGAGGGCGGTGGGAAAGGGGAACAGTAGAGACAAAGGCAGCAATCAAGAAGCAAGCCAGGGTTGGGAGGAAGAATGCGGGAGATTGTAACTGGAGGTTTACTTTGGGAGTTGGGGTTGAAAGTTACATGTGGGGGGGGGAGGGGGGAGGAATGAAAATGGTTAAGGGAATCCACATTCTGCTGTGAGATGGCCAGAAGTCATTGGACGCATTCGTGTCTGGAGCTGACCATACATGAATGGAATAACACCTTGGATAGTCATGTATATCTGAGATCTGCAGGTATAGGGCAGTATACAAATTTAATAAATAATAAATAATTTAATAAATGTATTGAATTAATTATTCAACAACAACAAGCTGCGTTATACATGGGCTCAGTACAGTCCACACTGGCTGGTAGCAGTTCTCTAGCCATCCCAACTTGGGAGATGCTGAGGATCTTTTGCTTGTGAAGCATGTATAGTATGCTTCCACTGTGTGAAGTCTTAAAGTAACTCAAGATTCTCTTCTGAAGTGACATGGGCGTGGGCCGGACTCAGTGGAGACCCAGTTGTCTCCTGAGTAGGGCTGGACGATATCTGGTTTTTGGCATTGTGATGTATCACCAGCCAAATATCACAATACTATGCTTATATAGTATAGGGACGCGGGTGGCGCTGTGGGTTAAACCACAGAGCCTAGGACTTGCTGATCAGAAGGTCGGCGGTTTGAATCCCCGTAACAGGGTGAGCTCCCGTTGCTCAGTCCCAGCTCCTGCCAACCTAGCAGTTCGAAAGCACGTCAAAGTGCAAGTAGTTAAATAGGCGGGAAGGTAAACGGCGTTTCCCTGCGCAGCTCTGAAGCAGCTTAGTCCTGCTGGCCACATGACCCAGAAGCTGTATGCCGGCTCCCTCGGCCAATAAAGCGAGATGAGCTTTATACTGATATATCACAATGTCTGAAATAAGGATGGAGCTATGTAGAGGCATTGGCTGGCTTCATGGTTTCCCCCACATTGTGATTTTTGCATAGCACATGCACCCACCCACTCACCCACCCCATGATTTGCGATATATTGTCAGGTCAAAAGTTATTAAACCCATATCACAATATGGATTTCAAACCGTTTTGGATGATATATTGGTATATTGCCCAGCCCTATTCCTGAGTTCAGGATACAAGGTAGAAGAGTGCAAAGAGCAGAGGCATGACCACCATGGATCAGGGCCATCCACAACAGTTGGTTCTGGGAACTACTGACAATATTTGCTGGATCCATTTAGACGGGGCTTTTTTTCAGCTGGAACTCGCAAGAACTCACCTCTCAGGTGGGTGCCATTGCCATTCTGAGAGAACGAGGGAGAGGTGTTCATAGTGAGTTCTGGCACCTCTTTTTCTAGAAAAATAGCACTGCATTTAGAGGTTCTGAATGCCAATTTGCTATCATTTGGCTGCTTTTTTACATGTGAAATACTTGGTGGGCCTTGGTGGCTGCTGTTTCCAGTACTGTAGTGTTTGATTTGCATAATACCCTGAGCTGTTTTGCAAATAGTGTATTATTTATCACGAACAGCTGCCAGCTTACAGATGAGAATTAATAAGTGGTGCCAGTCTTGGCTTAGTGCAGCCTTGAACTGTCAAAGTGCTGAAAGGGAATTGCAGAAAATGGGGTGACAGTGTTGCTTTCATGTGCCATGTTCCTAATCCTGAAGCAGACTTCCTTTTCCATTTGTATCAAAACCACTTCTGCTTTCTTAAGCCTGCTGTGATGCATTGGTGGGCATTTGGAGCGAGTGAACCCTAGCTGCTTTCACAAGTGATTGCAGAGAATGTGTCTTTTGTTTTTGCTTTAGTTTTGGACTTGAAATTTGGGAAGGAACCATTTTGATTGCAATGAGTTTCCAGGAACGTGATACTTGCAATTTGGCCCAATTCATTTCAAGTTTTGTGGCTATCTTCAGGGGTAACTCTTTTAATATAGTCGAAGCAGAACTGAGGAATCCTTTGGCATTCCAGAAGTTGTTGGACAACAATTCCCATCATCCCTCAGCATTGGTCTTGATGACTGGTCCAGATGCGAGCTGAAGTCCAGCAACATCTGGAGGGTCCCACTTCTGATTCAAAGTATGTCTGGAGCCCCTTTCAGATCCTTCTCCAAACAGTGTGGTGGTGGGAGCAGGACTGCACCTACTACAGTGGTACCTCGGGTTACATATGCTTCAGGTTACACACTCTGCTAACCCAGAAATAGTGCTTCAGGTTAAGAACTTTGCTTCAGGATGAGAACAGAAATTGCGCGGCCACGCGGCGGCAGCAGGAGGCCCCATTAGCTAAAGTGGTGCTTCAGGTTAAGAACAATTTCAGGTTAAGAACGGACATCCAAACGAATTAAGTACTTAACCTGAGGTACCACTGTACTTGTCAAATTGTCACAAACACTGTCTGCTCCACTGACCCTGCTCTCAACTTTTGCATGTCAAACCAGATGTCTGAAAAGCAACCCCCCATTTCTGATCTGTGGCACTGTACACAGTGTGTGGCAATATTATGTTCAAGGCCGTGTTTTATGCATTGCATGTGGTGAAGGTCTGGAAGGCACTTAAAACAGCCTCCTATACTTTCTCAAAGTAATGTTGCTGCAAGCCTTGAAATGTGTGGGAGAGGTCAGCAAAATAATTTGCAGCGCACCTTTTGGGGTTTCTTCTCTCTCCCCACCCCAACAGCATGTCAAATATACCAGAACATCCAATTAAAATGAAATGAAAAATAGATTAAGTTAAAAAAATTAAACTCCACTTTATAGTGATGCGACTCCAGACACAAATGACAATATACAGTGATACCTCATGTTAAGAACTTAATTCGTTCCAGAGGTCCATTCTTAACCTGAAATTGTTCTTAACCTAAAGCACCACTTTAGCTAATGGGGCCTCCCGCTGCCGCTGCACGATTTCTGTTCTCATCCTGAGGTAAAGTTCTTAACCCGAGGTACTATTTCTGGGTTAGCGGAGTCTGTAACCTGAAGCATCTGTAATCTGAAGCGTCTGTAACCCGAGGTACCACTGTATTTTTCAAGATTTTGGTTATATCACAGAAGGATTTTCAAACCTGAATGTGTGAAGGGGATTTTCCTGTACTGTCCGCACCTCTCCCATCTCTGCACCCCTTGCAGTGTGCAGGGGACGGTCTGGTTCCTTTCCAAGGCAATTCATAATCAAGGGTTCACAAATGCCCTTTTCAGCTTGCCACCGGCGAGGGAATCTTTTGCTGTTAAGCATTTGTTTCTGGATTGTTGTTGTTGACGAACTTATAAAATGTTTCAAGCTGCTTTGAGCGTTAGTACTAAAAGAATGAAAAAACACACCCATGAGCATGCATTCGTTTTTGCCAACGCTTGTATTTTTAATTTTATTTCTTCAGTTGATCACGTTGTTCCTGAGCCAGGCACCAGTTTGCTCTCTGCATTTGACCAGTGGCGAGAGTGGGCAGACAGCAAGTCCTGCTGCGATTACTCTTTGCATGTGGACATCACAGAGTGGCATAAAGGAGTTCAGGAGGAGATGGAAGCCTTGGTGAAGGATCATGGTAAGCCTGAGGAGTCTTTATTTAGTGCTTGCTCAGTTCTTTAGTTTCTGAGGCAAACACAAAGGCACGAAAACATCTGCATCCTAGCTGCAACTTTGACTTCTGCTTTCCACTCAGAAGTCATAGCTGGTCTTGCTGTACATAGAGAGGATTTATTTAAATAATGTATCTGTCATTTCCCCATGCTCAGTGTGGCTTATGTAAATATCCCAAGCATAAGGCGCATCAATGAGAGCAATAGCAACAGCCTGTCAACATACTACACAATTAATTTTGTTAAAAACTCCAATCGAGTCAGCAGCCAAATGACATCCAGAGTGAATCAGGAAGCTGACTTATGCCAAAGCAGACCTGTGGCACACCTAGCTCAGTATGGTCAACAGGGACTGGCAGTGGCTCTCCAGGGTGGAAGGCAGGAGCTTTTCCCAGCCTTGACCCTTGGTGCTTGTACATGCAGAGCATGTGCTCTATCACTGCAGTGGCCCTTCCATTTTGAATGGGCTTTCCATTCTGTCCAGAAGGGAATTGTAGCTCCTGGCCTCGCCACAAAGTCACCATTCTCATACCCTATGTTATAACTGCTCTCGTGGTGCGCGTGGGATCGTGTTCCTTCAATCATAAGTAATGAGAACGTGCAACTAGGCAAATCTGATCTGCATTTGATTGTTTGTTTGTTTAAAGACTTTCCCCGTGGCTCTTCAAGCAATAGGGTTTCCACAGTGGCTTACAGATAAATTAAAAAGGAAAGGAAAGACAGCCCCTCCAAATGGATTTTCCACCAAAAAACACAACACAGAAAAAAGGAAGGAGGGAGGAGCCAAAAAAAGCCAACTTTTGGCACCAGGTCTTAAAGCCAGGGTTACATAACTGGCTTGTCATGTGGTGTTTGGGTTTGAGAAGTTTTTTCCCTTTCTCTGTCGGACTGTATGGTACATTGGAGCTTCACACAGGTATGACCCAGTGTGGCTGTCCATATGTTTACAACTAAATGGAATTCTGATGGATTTTAAATTTCCTTTTCTCTCTTGCTTCTGATAGGAGTGAATTCTTTCTTGGTGTATATGGCTTTCAAGGATCACTTCCAACTCTCAGATTCTCAGGTATGGTACCTTCTTGGTTTGCATTATAGCTGATCCAAAATATTTGGCCCAGATTTTTTGGACATTCCTTGGGTGCAGGGCAAAAATACCCTTACAGTTTTTCCAAGGAAATATGGATTTGAGGTAGGGTGGGGGCTAAGACCTTTTGGTGGGAGGTTCTTACCTTAATACAAGGTGGCTGAGGGTGTCCCCCCCCCTCTGTTTTCAAAAACAGGAGTGGGGAACTTGTGACTCTCCAGATGTTGGGAGTTCAACTCCCATCGGCCCCAGCTAGCACGCCAATGGGTGACAGTGACTATGGAAGCTGTAAACTGGAAACATACATACATTTAAATCTCTTCTAGATTTTCAAACTCTGTACACCAGCAGGGGTGGCCTCTTGGCTTCAGGCCCTGCCTGTAGGTTTCCCAGAGGCATATTATTTGGTCACTATGTGAAGCTCATTATGCTCTTAGTTTACTTTGTGGAGAGCAGCTGTCCCAGCCCAGCCAATATGGTTGGAGGCCAAGGTTCAAATCCTTGCTCATCTGTTGCTCTTTCTGGGCAGCCTTGGGGTGGCTTAACCCACCCTGAAGTGTTGTCAGATGAGGATAAACTGACATAATCCTCATCTATGATCTCCTGGGCTGGAGGGAGATGTAGATAGCTGCTCAGTTGTTATGGCTGTGCGGAATCGTTTTGTGTTAACTTCTCAGAATTCCATGGATGGGTTGAGCTGGCTGGAAAACTCATTCCCTGAGTCCTGGAATGGGAGGGTGAGTTTTAGAGAAGTTGGAAACGTAATTTAGGAAAGCCAGACCCTTTCTCTCTTGTCTCCCTAGATATACGAGGTCCTGAGTGTGATCCGTGACATTGGGGCCATAGCCCAAGTTCATGCTGAAAATGGAGACATCATTGCTGAGGTAAGCAGAGTTTCCCGATCATGAGAAGTAATGAACTCTCTCCAGGCGTTCTGAAAGTGAGTTTGCTCAGCAATAGTGATGGCTTTTCCCCATTGGGACTGGGGCCAGAGATGACGACGAGTGGAGCCAACTTAATTCTAGTTTTGCCCCCATCCTCCTCCCCACTGAATTCTATAAGGGCAAGCCTGAGACTAAGGAGGAGGAAAATGGAAGAGACTGGTACCCCCTAGACTGGTTGTTAGTAAGATGGGGATGGGGCTGTATCCCATTTTCTCAAATGGACCAGGTTCCACTGTCAGTGGGCAAGATGGAAGGTCAGGGGAGAGACCCTGGAGACAAGTGAATTAGCTTCAGCACTTTGGAAGAAGTCCTTGACACATGCTAGTAAAAGACATTTAATCTTTTCTCCTTTCCATTTTGCTTTAGGAACAGCAGAGGATCCTGGAACTAGGCATCACCGGCCCCGAGGGGCATGTTTTGAGCAGGCCTGAAGAGGTGATGGATAGTTTTGGCTTACTCTTTTGCCTCAATTGCCTTTCATGATGCCAGTAGCAATAACACAGAATACTGCATCCCACATTGAGGAGTTTGCATTCTACACATGGTAGCCACGTGTACAACAGTGGTGGTCAGATGGCACAGAGGCCCCAATGGGGTAGGGGTTAGTTCACAGAATCATAGAGTTGGAAGGGACCCTGAGGATCATCTAGTCCAACCCCCACAATACAGGAATATGCAGCTGTCCTTTACGGGGATTGAACCTGCAACCATGGCGTTATCAGCACCACTCTCTAACCAACTGAGCTATCCATCTCTTCAACTGAAAGGCAGTTGTTGTAGACCTTGTTAGCCTGGATGAAGGGACAGAGAGATGTGCGTGTGTCTGTTTAGAAACTAGTCCACTGTACAGAGGAAACATTTTTGTTTGTAGCTCCACCTGCTTTTGCCTGTCGCCCTGCCCACTTCTGGCACGAGGCACCCAGAAGGGAATGCAGCCTTCAGGCAAAACACGGTTCCCAAGCCTGTTGTAGGAGGTGGTTAGCTAGGCATCTGGGTCAGCGAGCCTGCCAAAAGGTATATTGGTGTCACAAAAGCAAGTTGCTGGCGAAGGAAAATCAAGCATACAGATCTCATCAGGAAATGGAGGATCTGATGTGGGGGGGGGGGTGCAGAGGGGCACCAGAGAATTTTGGCTCAGATTTCCAGTCTGGACCCATTGTGAGTGGGGGGAGGTGGAGGTGAAGAAACCTCTAAAGGAGAAGGCAGCAACACTGTCAGTGATGGGCAGAAGGGAAGCCACGTTTCTGCAAGGGTAGGGAGCTGAAAGCTGCAGGAGTGTTGCTGATTACTTCCGTGGAGCAGTGGAACACGAGATGGGAAGGATGGGGAGGCAGCATGCAGTGGTGAGGTAAGGGAAGAATAATCAGGTCCACTCCCCCCCCCCCCGAATGATTGCAGGATTCCCCTTACTTTCCTACATGCTTTCCAAATCCACTTCATGGGACAGGTGGAGTTTTATATCTGCAGCACAGGAAATGAGGAACTGGGAATGTGCTGTTGAACAAAATGGTCCAGGCACAGGGAATGTTCTTCAGCTTAAAAGCCACATTCCCATCTGGGCAATCTTCTTTTTTGGGGTGTGGGTGGGGAGGGGGGCACATGCTAGTACTGGGTGGGATCAGGGGTCAAAATGTGTGGAAAGTGAAAGCAAATTTTACCTTTGTACAGTAGGCTAGTTTCTACTCACACCTTCTCACACCCCCTGCCATCCTCCATCCAGGCAAGTGAGAGGCGTGATCAAGGCTCATGGACCCATTCCATGCAGGTGAAAAGCATCCAAGGCGAGGATATGAAGTAGGACAGTTGAGGGGTGTTGCCTGGGGACAGGCCTGGAGGCTCCTCGGGTTCTTCACCCCTGGTGAAATGCTCAATGCATTTGCAAAGCTTTGTCCACATCAGATGCTATCTGTCTGTCTACCTATCTAATTTCTAAACTGCACTTTAATATAAAATATCTTAGAGCAGTATACAACTTGAAAAACACAGTAAAAACAATAATAATTGGCATCCGCCGGTCTTGAGGGACGATGGAGTGCACCTCTGGGAATGAAGTCAGACCACTGGAGAATCACTGTGCCTGCTGTAGCTGCAGAGACTGGCAACTTGTATTGCTGCCTGAAGTGGTCTCTCTGGGATGCAAGCCTGGGCAGAGTTAGAACTTCTCCCTGCAAACAAACAAACAAACAAACAAACAAACAAACAAACAAACAAACATGCATGCATGCATGTGTGCGTGCATAAAAGGTAAAGGGACCCCTGACCATTAGGTCCAGTCGTGGCTGACTCTGGGGTAGCAGCGCTCATCTCGCTTTATTGGCCAAGGGAGCTTCCGGGTCATGTGGCCAGCATGACTAAGCCGCTTCTGGCGAACCAGAGCAACGCATGGAAACGCAGTTTACCTTCCTGCCGGAGCGGTACCCATTTATCTACTTGCACTTTGACATGCTTTTGAACTGCTAGGTTGGCAGGAGCAGGGACCAAGCAACAGGAACTCACCCCGTCACGGGGATTCAAACCGCTGACCTTCTGATCGGCAAGCCCTAGGCTCTGTAGTTTAACCCACAGCGCCACCCGCGTCCCCTGCATGCATATGGGTAAAAGCTGGTTGGCCAAAGAACTCAGGTTTGAAATTCCTGCCTGAATGAGACAGTTTTTAGAAGAAGTCTGA
Organism: Podarcis gaigeae; assembly: GCF_964106915.1. NCBI lineage: Eukaryota > Metazoa > Chordata > Lepidosauria > Squamata > Lacertidae > Podarcis > Podarcis gaigeae. The sequence goes on from NC_139692.1 coordinate 4,565,996, forward strand.
AAACGAGCCGGGCTGATTCCTGCCAAACCTCTGTTGGCAAAGAGGTCCACACCAAAGGCTCCGCATCTGGTAAAAAGCCCATCCAAACCTCAGGGGCACATGGGACCACTGAAAGTGCCCCATCAGAAGACTTCACTGGTTGAGGTGGAGCATAAGGAATTGGACAGTCCTAAAGGTACTTTGGGCCCAGGCTGAATTAACACCATGGCCAGCGGTCAGGGTTGGTGGAAGTTGTCGTTTAGCAACCACCTGTGGACTGCAGTTTCCCCATTCCAGCTTCATAGCTTTGCTTGGAAAGAGAGGGAGGAAAAGGACAGCAGAATAGTCAGCAAGGAACACAGAAGTGCAAAGTGGGTTAAGATGTTTGGCAGTGATCTGTGTGACTATATTCACCCAGGCGGAAAGCACAACTTGCATTGCCCAGGGATTTGAAAGGTGACATTTTGCAGTCGTGGCCTCCCCACCCACACGGAAAAGGCCACAGTGAGGTTTTAATGTGGCTTTTAGTAATGGTTTGTTTGCCTCCAGCAGTGAGTCAGAAATACTTGCAGCTGCCTGAGAGGCTTTCTAAAATTTTGGAGGGGCGGAGGTAAAGGCAAACGAAGGTGGGCTTTGTAAAATTATGCATGGTTAGGAGAAGGTGGATAGAGCACAGCCCCCCCCCCCCCCCCCGGCTGCATAATATTAGACCAAGATCATCCGGCAAAGCTGAATAGTAGGAGATTTGGACAAGCAGAAGGAAGTCATTATTCACAGCACATCATTAAACTATGGAATTTGCTTCTAGGAGTTGTGGCAATAGCCATTGACCAGAGGCGTAGCGTGGGGGAGGCCAGAGAGAACCTGCGAGACTCCCAACTCTCCTCAGCCGCAGCCAGCATGGATTATGGGCGTTGTAGCCCAACATGCATTGAGACAACAGTCTTAACAACTACAATTCCCAGGGTTCTTTGGAAACACCACAACATTTAATCCAATTTGTTTGTAGTCTCCACATGCCACTTGTTTTGTGTCATTAGTTTCTTCTTTTTAGGGTTTCATTTTCCAAAGGGAAATAATAATGGAAGCCTTGGCAGGGGGGGGCTTATTACTAAGAAAGATCTGTGTGTCTCCCCCTCCCCTCCGTAGGTGGAGGCTGAAGCTGTGAACCGGGCTATAACCATTGCTAACCAAACCAACTGCCCCTTATATGTCAGCAAGGTGATGAGCAAAAGTGCAGCTGAAGTTATTGCCCAGGCCAGGAAAAAGGGTAAGTGCTGGATGGAAAATTCCTGTTGATTCTTCCACTCTTTTGTTTTCTTGGCAAGGCTGTATGGATACATTTGCATTCTCTGTCCAGTCTGGATTTTAACTTCCTAAGCATTTAGCCTTTTTCTGATGAGCTTGTTCTACAGGCCAAATAGCTGGTTTGGGACCGGGGCTTTCTAATCCAACTTTCCTCTTTTTGTTTTGTTCCACCACTTGCATAGTTGCCTTGGGAACGCAAGTTTGGGAAGTATGAAAAGCATGATCTCTTTAACCATGTCCTAGACCTTTGACCATAAGCTCTTTTGACAAGAGCCAGTGTGGATTAGTGGTTCGAGTGTTGGAGCAGGACCTGGGAGACCAGGGTTCAAATCCCCACACAACTATGAAGCTCTCTGTTTGGCTTAGAGCAAGTCATGCTCTCTCAGCCTACAGACTCCGCTAGCCCAGAAATAGTACCTTGGGTTAAGAACTTTGCTTCAGGATGAGAACAGAAATTGTGCAGCAGCGGCACAGCAGCAGCAGGAGGCCCCATTAGCTAAAGTGGTGCTTCAGGTTAAGAACAGTTTCAGGTTAAGAACGGACCTCCGGAACGAATTAAGTACTTAACCCGAGGTACCGCTGTAATTGCCTGATGTTTTTAGGCATACACTTTAAACAAGCGCAATGTGCAAATCAGCCTTGAGACTGGCCTTGGCTTCTGCTAGTTGTCCTGTTCATTGGGACTGCGTGGGCCAACGGAGGCATCTTGTTAGACATCAATAGAGCATTCTTTTAACTTCAGATTCTTTCTCTGCATTTTAGCCTTCAGGGAATTGCTGTTCAAATGGTGTCCGTAGCTCCCATTTCCCCTCTCCCCCCTCTCTTTTATTGCTAAAGCCTTATTAGTTTCTATTTAAAGCATTTGAGATGTGAGTTGTTTCTTTAAAGATACCCGCCTTTCTTTGTAAGCCTGAGAATGTTTATTCACATCTCAGCAGAGCTCGATTGCTAAAGCTCAAATGTAAGTCAGGTTACACTGCCAGAAGGACACCCCCTTACACCCCCCAGACAACAGCTTGCTTCAAAAACCAGTTGCATGGCGCTTGCACTCTGTGCATGCTTAAATGCATTCTTTTGTTACTCCAAATGCTCCCAATTCTAACCTGAATTCCACTATAAACAGGTTGGAAGACTAATCTCTGTTGCTGTGGGGTTTTTGTTTTTTTTAAAAAAAAAATATGGGTGGGGGAGAGGGAAATGCCTGTTCCCTTTTGAAAGACCTTTCATGCGGACTAGAAACCTGGGCAAACCTTCCTGAGTGCGAGCTACTAGCCCATCTCAATCCCTGCCTGGATATTCCTGCGCTTGCAAGTTCTATTTCAAGCAGCGGCGCTCGTGTTGAGTCGTCTCCAGATCGAGCGAGGATCCTGTTTGGCCCACCAGATTCCGATTCAGAGTCCTCCTCCTCCTCACCCATCCCTGGCTGCCAGGTCTTGCCAAAGGCTGCAGGGATTTTGGGCTCCCCACCCGCCTGCACCCTGGCAGGGTCCTTCCTCACCACCCCCTAGTTACGGCCTTGACCGAAAGAAGAAACAAATGCCTTTACTAGCCAGTGGGAAATGGTTAGAAAGGGATGTTCAAATGAGTAAAACAAATAACTAAACTAATAGCTTGCCTTTTGCACCCACGGAGCTCGAATCAGCATGCATCATGTCCTCCCCGTTCCCTGTTTTCCCCTCACAACAACCCTGTGGAGTTGGTCCAGATAGATATGAGAGGACGAGGCCTTTTAGGTATATTTAGAAACAGATTATTTTCAAACCACGTTAAACAGTGTTAACAAGAGCAGTGACCTGTACAAAGGAAGGCAGTGAAGAGAAGCAGAGAGAGGGAGAATGAAAGCTGTGAGGGAGATAAGAGCTGGGGGGACCTCACCTTTGACCTCCAGGTGTCGAAAGGTGCAGCTGTTGCTTTGAAGCAAGGAGCTTTTCTTTAGCTTAGATTCCCTGGGGTTACAGTTCTTGAAGCACGGGAGAGTTGTTCGCAGAGTGTTTTTAACAGTTCCCAGGTTTCTTTGGAGAAAACCTTGATGGTATAATACTGTGTTAAGCGTAAGGTGCCTCATGGGCAGCAGATTCAACATGGAGGAAAGAAAACCCATTTTTCTCATAGCATGATTACTTTATGAGAGGAGAAGAGCCTGTGGCCCTCCAGCTTGGGAAGATGGGAGTTGTAGTCCAGCAACACCTCTGGAAGGCCACAAGGGCCTCACTCTTGTTCTGTGGGACTCACTGCCACAGGATATGGTAATGTGAAAAAAGCCTGAAAATCTGCTGCCAGCCAGAGTAGACAATACCAGGCTAGATGGAGCAATGGTATGGCTCGTATGTTCCCAAACCTCCAGACATTTCTTCCTTAGAACATCTGCAGAAAATATGCATAGTATCGTATGTTCTGCAACGGTTACATCTATCCTGTTTCTGTCACCCTGCTCTGCAGGCACTGTGGTCTATGGTGAGCCCATAACAGCGAGTTTGGGCACTGATGGGTCACACTACTGGAGTAAAAACTGGGCCAAAGCAGCTGCTTTTGTCACCTCTCCACCACTGAGCCCTGACCCAACTACTCCAGACTTTCTCAATTCTCTGCTGTCTTGGTAAGTAGAGGGAAAGTTCCTGAGATGGGTGTATTTAAAAAGAGAAATTCTGTGCTATCTGAATTCTGTGACCTGTATAAATTAGGACTGAACCAAAACTTTGTGTTCTACTAAAACTCTCACCACAACCTTCCCCTTTTGACAATAATTCAAGGAAAGTAGAAACATTTGCCGGTTCTTTGTGAAGGCAGAAAGCATTGCTCTCATTAGGGTTTGTCTTTACAACATTATTATATAGCCAGATTTGGTTGGCTAACTTGCCACTGTGATGCTCTTACACAGGCTGCATGATTCCTGACAGTTCACACAAGAGGAAGAATAATACTGCTTCTAAAAAGTGAAGGAGGCACTGCTCAAGAGGAAGCAAAAAAGTGCAAAAACACACAAGATTTTGTTTTGTTTTGTTTTTATAAATATTTATTAAAGATTTTCTTAGAACAATAGAAAGAACAAACAAAATAACATATCATTTTTCCAATATCCACATTTTCTTCACTTCTTTGGACTTCCTCGCATCTCTCGTTCCTGCGTTCCAAATTTTCGAACTTTACCCAGCAATTTATCACCTTGTTTCAATTCTTATATTATAATTTTCTGATATTGTATCCCTAATTTTAGATAATTTAACCCAAACCTTAAAAGCTTAATTTTAACATAATATTTATCCAAAATTTATCTTTTCTTATATTTTCATTTATCTTCATATTCGTTTTAACTAACTTATTGGTGCCATATTGTTGATAATCTTACATCTTTCTTAACATTCATACAATTTACAATATTTTTGTAAATAGTCCTTGAATTTCTTCCAGTCCTCCTCCACAACTTCTTCTCCCAGGTCTCGGATTCTGCCAGTCATTTCTGCAAGCTCCATATAGTCTATCAGTTGCATCTGCCATTCTTCCAGTGTGGGCAAATCTTGGGTTTTCCAGTATTTAGCGACAAGTATCCTTGCTGCTGTTGTTGCATGCATAAAAAATGTTCGGTCCTTCTTTAACACCCTTTGGCCGACGATGCCCAAAAGAAAGGCCTCTGGTTTCTTAGGGAAGGTATACTTAAATACCTTTTTCAACTCATTATATATCGTTTCCCAGAAAGCCTTAACTCTAGGGCAGGTCCACCAGAGGTGAAAGAACGTTCCTCAAAAACACACAAGATTTTGATTGTCATTCAGACAGTTTTGCGATCCCTCCTCACCTCCCTTTTTGTTCAAAAAAGGTTTACCCACTAATATCTTGCAGAGCCCTACAAATTATTCAAAAGTTCCTATATTTTTGCATTATGTCTTCATGGGAGCCAGCATGATGTTGATGATTGTTGTAGGGGGACTCCCTGGTCCTGAATGGGGTAACTGTGCCCCTGAAGGACCAGGTGCGCAGCCTGGGAGTCATTTTGGACTCACATCTGTCCATGGAGGCACAGGTCAATTCTGTGTCCAGGGCAGCTGTCTACCAGCTCCATCTGGTACGCAGGCTGAGGTCCTACCTGCCAGCAGACTGTCTCGCCAGATTGGTGCATGCTCTGGTTATCTCCCGCTTGGACTACTGCAATGCGCTCTACATGGGGCTACCTTTGAAGGTGACCCGGAAACTGCAATTAATCCAGAATGCGGCAGCTAGACTGGTGACTGGGAATGGCCGCCGGTACCACATAACACCGGTCCTGAGAGATCTGCATTGGCTCCCAGTACGTTTCCGAGCACAATTCAAAGTGTTGGTGCTGATCTTTAAAGCCCTAAACAGCCCCGGTCCTGTATACCTGAAGGAGCGTCTCCACCCCCATCGTTCAGCCCGGACACTGAGGTCCAGCGCCGAGGGCCTTCTGGCGGTTCCCTCATTGCGAGAAGTGAGGTTTACAGGGAACCAGACAGAGGGCCTTCAGATGTGAAGGAAACACCCTCCCTTCAGATGTGAAGGAAATAAGCAGCTATCTTCTCTTTAAAAGACATCTGAAGGCAGCCCTGTTTAGGGAAGTTTTTAATATTTAATGCTGTATTGTTTTTTACACTCGATTGGGAGCTGCCCAGAGTGGCTGGGGAAACTCAGCCAGATGGGCGGGGTATAAATAAATTATTATTATTATTATTATTATTATTATTATTATTATTATTAGTCCAACAACATTTGGAATCCAAGGTTGGGGGAGGCTACTGTAGAGTGTTTTCCCTTCCAGGATTTAATTAAACTTCTGTTCAAACAGGTTATACAATTATCATCAGCTCCACCCCATTAGGCAACCTGTGGCCATTTTTCCCCTCTTTTAACCGTCCGCGTTCACACAGGGATTGCTCACTCATTACCTCTGGGTGGTTCCCCTCCCCCTTTCTCCTGGTTTTTGATGTCTTCCTTTTCTGGAGCATCCAGCGTTGGTAGAGAAAGCATGATGTGAAGGCAGATAAGACCATTGCAGTGTTAGCCTATGGGCAGGGCCTGCCTTTGATCTTCTTCTTTGCACAGTGTGGACTGGAAAGTACTTTAGAATTAATGAGTAGCATAAAAACATGAGAACAGTGTGTCTTGGCTGAAAACAGTGATCCAATTGCTGCTATGAAGGAAGCTGATAATGGTTAACAATTCCCCCCAGATATTTTTTTTTCATTCTGTACCAACTGCCCCCAATTTCCCATTGTAAAATTTTCTTTGTTTTGAGGGGATGTTGAGGATGAGTCCAAGACTTGCTGTGGCTCCTGTTTGCCCCCCTACACCAACCACACTAAACAGACTTTTCCAACCTGGTGACCTCCAGACGTTTTGGATTAGGTTCTTATAATACAGAATAAGGGAGGGCAAATTGAGGGAGGGGGTGATTTTGAATAGAGTATGGGCATTCATCCCCCACCCCCCGCTTTCTGGGCCTGTGAAAGGAGATTGGAAGGTAAGGATGAGAGGCAGCCGGCATTGGTGAAGCTCAGTGTTTCCAAGGGAGTGAGAAAAGGAGAGGTAATATTCAGGCCATAAGCCTGGCAAGTAAAAGTGTGTGTGTGTGTGTGTGTGCGTGTGTGTGTGTGTGTGTGTGTGTGTGTGCTTAAAGTAAAAGATCAGCTGTGAGGGGAGGTTAAAGATAAAAGTGCTTTAAGGATAATGTGACCAGTGTGGTGTAGTGGTTAAGAGCGGAGGACTTGTAATCTGGGGAACCGGGTTCGCGTCTCCGCTCCTCCACATGCAGCTGCTGGGTGACCTTGGGCCAGTCACACTTCTCTGAAGTCTCTCAGCCCCACTCATCTCACAGAGTGTTTGTTGTGGGGGAGGAAGGGAAAGGAGAATGTTGCCGCTTTGAGACTCCTTAGGTTAGTGATAATGTGGGATATCATATCCAAACTCCTCTTCTTCTTCTCTAGTTGCTGTTGGGCTGCAACTCCCATCATCCCTGACTAGGTTGACTAGGCTGGTCGAAGATGATGGGAGCTGCAGTCCAACCACATCTGGAGATTCAAGGCTGAAGATCTAGGGGGCACCCCCTGCCTTCCTTGGAGATGCCAGGAACTGAACTAGCGAGCTTCTACATGCAACACCCATGTTCTACCACTAAGACCTTCCACAGTGCTTACAGGGTTTTGCTTCATGTCCGTGGTGATAGTAGTGTTGATTCCACTGACTCCACATCCTTCCCTTCCCCCCTTCCAACACAGCTGGGTGCAGCTGATGGGATTTGGTATCTCAAACATCTGGAGGGCCTCAGTTTCAAGAAGCTTGGTTTAGTATGATGTCTGAAGTGGGCTGTTGTGGTCGTCCTTTTCATGGCTGGCAATTGAGTCAACATGAAAGCCAAATGAGAAGTGAGATTCAAATCTCCCCAGCTGTGTCCTGCCCTAAACTTGATATCTGTTCCCCTAGAGATCAGTGTTGTCCTTCACCAGAAGTATATTTCTGAGTGCAGACTCAAACAGAATTGGTGGTTTTTTCCAAACCTTAGTAACTTTCAAAAAATAAAAATAGTAACATAAATGGCTCTTCTCCCCAGAGAAAATATTCTCTCCTTCCCCCACTCCCCCAAACCTTCCCATGAACATAATTGGCATTCTTGTGGGAGGGAAAAAAGAATGAAAATAGCAGATTTAAGCATTTTCAAAGAGGACACAATGTTGCAGAAGGGCTGATGTAACTGTGCCATTTTTTTAGTTGAAAATGTCTAATTCCCCCTCCTTTTTTATAAAAAAGTTAAATATGTATTCTGCTAAAGCAGAATTGTAATAAATAAAACAAATGTTTAAAAAGCGGTCTCATTTGAGTAAGTTAGCAAGGTTGTGCCAGAAAACTCTCTTCCTTTGTTATTTCGGTGAATGCTAGCAAGCCATGGGTAAATAGAAAGGTTTCTTGGATATTAGGAGATGGGAAGGACACTAGAGGTCTTCTAGTCCAAATCACCTGATCGCTGCCAGAACTACAACACACGGTGCAACTGCCGCAGGGCTAGGCAGCATGGTACCCTTCAGAAGTTGTTGGACTTCAGCTTCCATCTCCCCTGGTCATACTGGCTGGAGCTGATGGGAATTAGAGTCCAACATCCTCTGGAGGTTCTCAGATTGTCTACTTCTGAACTACTCCATCCCTTAACGGCCATCCAGCCTCTCCCCAGCAGAGGAGAGACCATCACCTTCCAAGGCGACCATTAGGAAGTTACGTCTTTCGTCTAGCTGAAATGGGTACCATTGTTTTCCATTCAGCCCTGACCCCTGAAGACTGTTTTGATCTTTGCAATGGTAGCTTCTTGCTCTGGATGTAACTCCTGTTGATGACACACCTCTTGTCTTTGGTTTCAGTGGAGACCTCCAAGTCACTGGCAGTGGCCACTGTACCTTCAACACTGCCCAGAAAGCTGTTGGGAAGGACAACTTTACTCTGATCCCTGAAGGAACCAATGGAACTGAGGAAAGGATGTCCATCATCTGGGATAAAGCTGTGGTGTGTTGCTTTGATGGGGCAGGAGAGGTCTTGGTTCACGCAGGCAATCTCTTGCTGATGTTACTTGAGATCCTAGGCCAGTTCTGGGGCCTTTTGAGCATTGTTGTAATGGACAGAGCACAATGAATCCACAATGTTGGAAGACTCTCATATCAGTCTTCGAGTTTTGGTATTGAAACATGGTTCGAGGGCGAGGAGTTCCCTTCCTTGCATGGACAGAATCCCCTGAGCTCAACCTGCATCTTAGCCTATCCATGGGATCATAGAAAGCTCCCCTTTACCAAGTCAGACTCTGGGTCAATGTAGCTCAGCATTATCTGAACTCTCCAGGGTTTGTAACAGGATGCTCCCACCTCCCACCTGGAGATACAGGGGATTGAACCTGGGACTTCCTGCATTCAAAGCATGTGGTCTACCACTGAGCCACACCATTCCATCTTGTCCCTTCCCTCTCCTATGATTATTTTGAATACTTCTGGTAGGGAACTGTGATAGCAGTGGACAATGGTTTGCTGCTGGTTAGCTGCTCATTTGAGCTGGCCTAGACTGTTTGCACTTCACTTTGAGAAGTGTTGGGGGAAGGAATAAATATTTTGACCATTTAGCAAAAGTGCTAAATATATTCAAAATGCTCGGGTTAAATATTTTGTGATGAGTGTGGCTCTAATTTGGTGGAGTATACCCCAAACATGATAAACAGGTAACCTAATATATTCAAAGTATCACAGCTGACTCCAGTGGTCTCAAGTACAGGAAACAGAAGGCAAATTTATGTCCCAGTATGGATGTCAAAAGAAATCATGTTTTTCTGCTACATGAACAACCAGGTACACTTGCTTCTCCCCATTTCTCCTCTTTTGCACCGCAAAGGAGATCAGAAGCTTTTGTTTCTAATTTTGTTTCTAACCATAGTTCTTCATTATGCCCAAACTCGGGTAACCAAGTTTTGCTTAAACTATGGTTAGTGAAAATGAATCAGGTTCAAACTGTACCTATCATACATCTTATAAGATGGAACAGCAAGTAAAGATTTTCTATATAGGTGACATGCTTATCCTGATTTGAAAAAGCAACCTGATAAAAAATATAAAAATTTGGGAAAGGATTCCAACCATTGGTCAGTTTCATCAAAGTGGACAGAAGTTTCAACTAGTATTTAGATTAGCAGGATTGCCCCCTATTTCAGCACTGTATGAATTTTGAGTTACTGTGTTTGCTTTTAAGGATTTCTTTATTATTGCCTCTGTTCTTCTGATGGGGATGCTACCTTTTTACGGTTAGGTTACTGGTAAGATGGATGAGAACCAGTTTGTAGCTGTGACCAGCACCAACGCAGCCAAGATCTTCAACCTCTATCCCAGGAAGGGACGTATAGCTGTGGGCTCTGATGCTGACCTGGTGATCTGGGACCCAGACAGCGTCAAGACAATCTCAGCCAAGACTCACAACATAGTAAGTGGTTTCTGTGCTTCCCCCCACTCCCTGTCCAAGCACAAACCTCCACTGCATTGTTTGTGTGAGTGACAGAAATACAGAAGGATTACGCAAGAACATGCAAGCTCTGAGTTTCAGAGAGCCCATCTTTCAGTCCATTGCACATCTGGACTGAAGAGTTTTCCCCAAACTTCTGATGGCTTAGGCAAAATTGCTTTCTGAATTAAACTTGCTTTCTGAATTTGAAACTGGAAGCACACATCACTCTGGCACCCGAAAATATCACTTGTCACCAGAGGGAGCCTTTGTAATATGCCTAACTGTAGGGCGTGGGTGGGAACTGTCATCAGGGAGTTAACAGTGTGCTATGAGAAAATTAAATAAGAGAAGCTTCAAAAAAGATTTAGACTGGGGCTAACTCTTCAATTCCCTCCTAGGCTGTGGAGTACAATATCTTTGAGGGTATGGAGTGCCGTGGGTCTCCACTGGTGGTCATCAGCCAGGGGAAGATCGTGCTGGAGGACAGCAACCTCCATGTGACTGAGGGCTCTGGGCGATACGTTGCCAGGAAGCCCTTCCCTGACTTTGTTTACAAGCGCATCAAGGCCAGGAGCAGGGTGAGTATGCTGGATGAACATGTGTCCTTTGAAAGCTCAGTAAATTGGATAGCAGGATTTTAATCATTCAGGTTCACCTAGATGCAGCAGTTAGATGTTGAATTCCATTGAGGTAGCCATTCCCCTACCAACCTCAGTCTGCACTTTACCAGCCTCCATCGGCATGCCTTGAAAGTAAAGTGTCATCACACTCTGCAGTAGACTGTGCCAAGCGCAGCAGGGGGAACGGCAGGCAGGACCAGGTGAGCAGTTTAACAGAGGTAGGGGGGTTAGCAAGCCTCCCTCCCCCTTTGAAAGCGGGTGGGGCTTGGGGGAAGCCATGGGGGAGGGGTGGGGCAAGCTGAGGGAATAAGCGAGGGGATGGGTGAGGTGTAGCACAAGTGCAAAGGGGTAGGTGCAGTCGGCGAGCAGAGTGAATGGGTTGCAGCCCCTAATAAAAGTGTGTATCACACACTGCCTTGTGTATGTGGTGCTGCTGAGAGCCTGCTCCCAATGCTTACCTTCTGAACGACACACATGCCATCCTAGGTCAAAGACCCATCCTTAATTTTCTCCCAACTGAGAGCATTGTTGGGAACGCTTTAATGCAGAAATAAAACATTTTGGTTGTCTTTATTCCCCTTTTCCACCCACCTCTCAATTTTGTTAAAAAAACACCAAACAATTTTGTAGCAGAATGACTATGGCAAACTAAGGCCCAGGGGCCACCCGCTCAGTCAGTCCCCGTGCTAAACTGGTGTGGCGTGGTGGATTCGCCGCGCAGGAACTGACTTGCGTGATGCTGGCTTGGCTTCGGATTGGCTGCAAGAAGCTCCTGCAGCCAATCCAAAGCCACAGACGCCTCTGGGCGACACCCCTTCCCACTGAGGCGGCCACATATGACCAAGAGCCGAGGGGGAAGAAGTGGTGGTGGCAGGGAGGCTACGTCTGCCGCCCAGGTCAGTGCCATGGGCTCTGCACCCCGCGGACCCCTGGCCGAGGTAGAGGACGACGCTGCCGAAGGCAAGATGGTGGCGGCGTGAGTGGCGGTGGGGTCCTTTTGGGGGAGGGGGGTGCTTTTGGGAGAGGGTGGGTCCGGCCCCCCACAAGCTCTGAGGGACAGTGGACTGACCCCCTCCTGAAAAAGTTTGCTGACCCTTGTTTTAAGGTGTGGTTTAGGAAGTCAATGGGTTGCACCAGAAACAAAAGCGCCAGAGACAAAAGCTATTAGCAAGAGACCAAAAGTTTAAAACGTGCCTTGATTTTTCTTCTTTTGGAACCAAATTCAGTTGTAAATCATCATAGCTACACTGGAGTAAAGCCTAGCTCACTGGCCTGATTGTAATTGTTATCTAGCTCTCTTCAAGAGATCTAGGAAGAGAAGCCTGTCTTTGCCATCCTGGTGACTTCTGGATGTTTTGGATTACGGCTGAGTTGTCTGGGGGTGGTGGGAGTTGTAGTTGAAAACATCCAGATGGCACCCAGGTTGGTGAAGTTTGTTATAAGTAAAATGAATCTCTTTCAAATACTGCCCTCTGCTGGATGAAAGCATTCTGTTTGGATTGAGTTTAAGCAGTGGAAAAGAGTTGGCTTGGGCAGGATGACTCCTCCATTAAGAACATTTGATCCACAGGGCTAACTCTTTGTCAACTTGAAACATTTGGGCTTCAGTTCTAAACACACTTACAGGGGAGCAAGCCCCACTGACTGAACAGAAGTGGGGCCTTCTGAAAAAGCATGTATAGGTTTGGCCCTGCAGATGTTTCTGAACTACAACTCCCATCAGCCCCAGCAAGCATGGCCAGGAGCAATGGGAGTTGTAGTTCAACAATATCTGGGAGGCCAAAGTCCCTTCAGACTTTGGACTACAACTCCCATCATCCTTCACCATTGACCATGCTGTCTGGGGCTGCTTCTCAGTGCTTTTTTCTCCTGCATTTCCCCTTCTTTCCCCTAGCTGGCTGAGCTGAGGGGTGTTCCTCGCGGCCTGTATGACGGCCCAGTCTGTGAAGTATCAGTGACACCGAAAACTGTCACACCGGCATCTTCAGCCAAGACATCTCCAGCGAAGCAGCAGGCCCCGCCTGTCAGGAACCTGCACCAGTCTGGATTTAGCTTGTCTGGTACATACCTATGTGAGGCTAAATTATTATGGTGAAATCTTATTTCTGTTTTATTTCTTGAAGGCCCTGGGTCCTCTTCCTTCCCATGCACAAAACAGGAATTCCACTCCAGAGGGGCCATTATCAAAAAGGCCCTGATTCTTGTCAGCAGCAACCAAAACTCCCCAATGAACAGAACTTTGAGCAGGATCTGATGAAGAAATTAGTAGTATTGCAGGGGGAGATGAGTTGATACGGAAGGTGCTTTCATGTTTGTTGTAAAGAGAAGTCCTGAGAGTGTGCCGGATTGAGAGCATTGTGGACTTGGGAGCACATTATATTGTTCGTTTAAGTTACTTAAGGCATTTATATGCTGTTCAGTTATTAGCATTTCTAAGTGGTGTGCATTAAAATAGACCCTGCAGAGAATAAAACCAGACACACACTACCTTAAAATGGCTGCTGGAATAAGACAATGTTATGCACCTGAAATTCAGCAAGGAAGGTGGGCACCTGGGAGGCACTTCTACAAGCTTGGGCCCACAACACTGAGCACACAATTTCTAGAAGTTACAAGTCATGGCGTGGGGGCACCATCAGAGACCTCCAAAAAGCTTTTCATGATCCGGTACAGATATAAGGAATCAGGTGGTCCTTAAGATATCCTGAACCCAAAAGGGCATTGCAAATTAACACAAGGACCTTGAACCTGGCCTGGCCACTGGTGGAGGAACGGGGGTGCGGAGGGAGCGGACCTCCCCCGGCACCACTATTCTGGTATGGTGCCTCCCGGACACACGCTGAGCACCCCCCTGGCGCCATGCCCCCAGAACGCATGCCACGCCCTCATGGGGGCGTGCCATGCCCCTGGGGTGCATGCCACGCTCCCCCCCCCGGGGCACGCACCACACCCCGTCTGCTCTCCGCCCCTGGTAGTGTAGCATGCAGCTTTGCCACTGGGCCTGGTAACCTATGGGCAGCCAGTACAAGCTTTTAAGCACTGGTGTGCTGTGCTGATGGCAGTCTGTTTCCATCCAGTGTCTCTCTGCATCATTTTGCGCCAGCCAGAGCCAGACATTGAAGTCACCATTAACTTAAGCCACAATAAATCTATGTATTTATATATATATTCTCAGTTTTTCACTATGCTTATGCACCTCTCCTTCTCTGTCCCTTTCCTTCTAGGTGCACAGATTGACGATAATATTCCACGCCGCACTACGCAGCGCATAGTGGCGCCTCCTGGTGGCCGTGCCAATATCACCAGCTTGGGTTAAAAAAAGAGCAATGAAAGGGGGGGGAAACATGACCGCTTAGCGGATCATGGGCGAGGGTGGGGCACTTGAAGACCCTTTTTTTGATTATTTTAGAGCCTGTGATGGTTACTGCGGGCAACCAATGGGTAAGGCCTAGTTAAGGCTGCAGTTCCCCAGCCCCTTTGTTGTCAATCTCTCCCCCCCCCCCCGCCCCATCTTCACAGAACCTATTCGTTCCTCCCCCTCCTTATACATTTGGGAAACTCCCCCTCCCCCATTTTGACACGTGGGGGATGCAGAAAAAAGGAGTAAATCATTGAAGAGTAGAACTTGTGACTTATATCACCATTAACACCATTTTATCTTTTTGTTTTTCTTTTAAAAAAGGAAGGAAAAAGTGAATTTCCCAGAAGCTGCTTTATATTTTACTTTTTATATAAATGAAGGTTCACGTTTAACTATTGGAAAAAGGAATAGGAAAAAAAATGAGGTTTTAAACTGGATGTTTCAGAAACTGGACTTGCAGCCCTGCATCTTAAAAAATGTGGGAGTCGTGATTTCCCTAGGACCAAATCTGTATCCACCCCACTTTCCAATTAGAGGAAGGTAGAAGTTGTGCTGCTAAGGTTTCAGGTATTATGGTGCTGGGAGGATGTAGCCCGTGTTGTTCTTGGGTTTTAATGCGCTAATCCCATCTCGAAATTGAAGGATCATTTGTTCATCCATTTCCTTGTTTTAATAGATGTTTTTGTGTGTGCGTGTGTGTGTGTGTGAGAGAGAGAGAGAGAGAGAGAGAGAGAGAGGACATGTGTGCTTGCTTCTGTGTGTTACATTGTTATGCTTTGAGATGCCTTATTTTGAAATTAAGCTCATCCTTGTCTTTCTGAGCCTCATGAGGTCCAAGGTCCTTCTAACAACTTATGGTCATCCTGCCACAGGTATCTGTATGTATACCAGGTACCTGTAATTCACTTGATTCTTGGGCCAGCTCCACCTTGATTTGCTGGGTGTCCAAGCAGTATCGTTAACTGGTTTTCCATTCTCCTTTTGGTAAGGGTGTCAGATTCTGCATAGAGTAAGTCACCTTTTATTGGCGCCATTGCATGTCCATCCGTTGGAGAACTTTCTAAACACCAGCTCTTTATCAGTTGGGTTCAGAACTAAAATCAGGAGATCTAGCTGGGAACCGTCCTGCCAAATGACCCATTCCCTTAAAAAGCAAAAACCAGCATCTCCTTCAGTAGAACTTGGAGGGAAATGGGAATCTCTTTAAAAACAGTCTAGTCCAGTGGTTTCCAAACTTCTTTCTCTGGGACACACTTTCAGAATAAAAATTTGCTTGTGCCATACCAATTTCTTTATTAATAAGAAATGCATTGGACAACAAAAAGAATCAAGTTCTAGCAGTGCTTGATTCATAACGTAGAACGCAACTACTTTATAATATGATCATGGAACACCCAGAAAGTATAAAACAATGCAGCTACATAACAACATGAACCATCCCCAAAATATAATGATAAATAAGCCTCATACATATGTATCTTAAGTACGTATGCTTACACATCAGTGAGTGGTGTTAACTTCCTTTTGCCTGGTAATCTCATTTATATTAGGTCTAATTTGAGGCAAATTCTCATCTTCTCATCAACATAAAGAAGCCTTTCTCTTTTCTGACCTTCCATATATGTCAGAGTTGAAAATCCCTGTTCACAACACGTGGAGAACTGTAGAAGAATAGCCAATGCTCTTGAAGAGAGGCATGGATACAGTTTCTGGTTGTATATCCCTGATACACTGAAATGGTTCTTTGATTGTCCTTGAATCTTCCTGCCATGCTTGCCATCCCCTCTTGCCACACCTGTGTGGCGTGCCACACCCTTTGAAAACCACTGGTCTGGTCTTATCATGGATGCACCACCAGACGCATAACTGTGCCTGGATTCCTCACCTCCTGATGTGCAAATACTGTGCCAGTCTCTTCCACCACCCTTCCTCCCTTGCCCATCAACCCCCTTTGGCCCATGCCCACCTCCTATGCCTCCATCCACCCTTGCCTCTCCACAGTCAAGGCTTGCAGTCTTATGGGTGGGGTTGCTTGAGTAGATGAGAGACTGAGCAGGTACATGGACTGCACATAAGACTCCTGGTTCCTTGGGCTGCCTTGGAACATTGCCCCTGCACACGAGAGCCTGTGTTATACCATATGACAACCTCCCTTCCTTTGTGCTTGCAGCAGGACTGGGTTAGCCTGGAGCTGAATCTAATGGGCAGGTGTCTGTGTACTGACCCTTAAATCGCTTGTGCCAATTTAGGTCACTGCATTCTACGAAGTTGATAATGTGCTAAGCTGTACTTAAATCATTCCTCCTTTTTTTGGTGCACCGCTTTGTAGAGGCATTTCATTAGACCTATGGGGAATCTGAAGTAAGCCCGACACCCTTTTAAATGTGGATTGAGCTGCATAGGGTCTGTGTGCATGGAAGCAGATTACACATTGTGGGGACAATAGCATGTTCCCCCCCACCCCCTTATTAGAAAAGGTTTACCCAAGTACAGCCCAGATTCTTGTTCCTGAGTGTCCATGTGGAGGTGCCACACAATCAGCCCTAGTAAAGAACATACGGAAATACTTCATAGAACCTTACAATAAATTCTTAATTGTGAAGGCAGCTTAACCTCATTTCCTGCATTCACTCATTTCAGTTGATTATAAATTGATACTTTGAAACACATTTCCCCTCTTTTTTAAAAACAACAACAACACAAACTACTTTTAAAAAATCCTAACATTGTATATTTGCTGATTCTTTGAAAGGAAAGGTAGAATATAGCCAGGTCAATGTGTTTTGTCTTTTAAAGTCCAACAAGTGATGGAGTTGTGATCTACAAAAGTGGCTCCACAGCCCATTCCTCAAAACACATCTGCCACACTAAAGCCAATTTCTTTGAGTGATGTGAGAAAGGGGAGCAGCAGCCTCCTTGGAATCTGGGAGGGGGCTAGGAGATTACAGAGGCGGCCAACCATACAGACTGAACTCACTCATCTCCCACCATTGTAGTTAACACCTGCGTAATGCCTTTGCCCCTCTCTGATACTTTCTGGAGCCACACACCCGTTACAGGGTGTGTGTGTGTGGATCTCTAGTGCTGCCTAGTGTACCCTGCTGCACTGGGCATGGGGGGTGGGGATGAGCCTTGAGTCCTGTGCATTGGTTCCCAAGCAGTGGGTGGGCCTGCTGGGCCTATGCGTGACATCATACGCCTCCTCCCCTGTATATTTGCCAGGATATATACAGCTCTGAAGACACAAGAGGCATTATTGCTGGGGGCAATGGGCACATTCACATTCCCCCCTCCTTCACATGTTGAGCTTACATGCGAGGGGTGTTCGCAAAATACATTACCCTGAAAACAGTTTCAAAGTGTTATGCAAGTGTTTGCTTGAATGAATGTATGCTTGATTGTGCGTTGAATGCTACTTGTGAATAATGAGTGCACAGCTCAACTATTTGTATATGGAGACCACACATTATATTCAATGAGTGCACCAACACCCCTTTGTAGTGGAGCTGTGCTCTTCTGTAGATTTTCAAAGGTGTGTAGTCAACAAGTGTGTAGTTTGCACAGTCAGTCAGCAAGAGATGCACCCACCTGCACACAGCTTGTACCTGTGTTTAGTGTAATGTGTGAACAAGCCTAAGGTAATAGCTCAACTGGACTTTAGTGTGGGACGCTTTCTTTATTCCAGGCTGTGCACTGTGCAGCTCAGCCAAGAGTAGTAAAAACCTGCCAGTCAGATGCTGAAAGGCAGTCGAGGCTCGAACTGAATTCCCCCTTTCTCACCCTTTCACCCATAACTGATGGCTGTTCATCATTCCAGACAGTTTCATTTGTGTTTTGGTTCTGTTTTGTTTGCTTCAGAGATTGCACTTTTTATTAAATAATTAAAAATATTTAGTTAAGGGTAATATATATATTTGCAGCTTTTTAATTTTTCTCTCTCTCCTCGCCACTTATGCTTTGATGAATTTAAGCAAAGTTCTCTTTCGGGAAGGGGGAGGGGGGAAGTGACCATGGGTTGTATCCAATGTTAGTCCTGATCAAAGTAGACTCATTGAAATTAATAGACATGGCTAACTTAGTTCCATAAGGTTCAATGAGTGTGCCTTGAGTAGAGGTTAGTTGGATGTAACCCCATGTTTCTGTTATACGAAACATGTGCAGCTCTTTGTGATTCACTTGAGTCTTCCTTTTCCCCCTCGTGTTCTTTATTTTGTTCTTGGACCATTGTGTTTTTTTTTTAAGGGGGGAGGGAATAAAGGATTTGTTGAAAAATGAAACTTTGCAGGCTATGTAAGCATGTTTTTTTCCTGTGGGAGCTTGCTCGCTTTGTGTGTCTGTTTCATGAATGTCATATGTAAATGCTTAAAGGAAATGACATTGAACTTGGAATTAATTTGCCGCAGTGACTTGATGCTCTAAAGAAAAAGGAAAATAATGATAATAATTTTAAAAAAATTAAACCATGTAGAATTTACTACTAGATGGATTTTAACCCTTGGATTTGTGCTTGTGAACATGAGTGAAGGAGCTGTAAGTGAATAAGCTGATCATGTGTGTAGACAAAAGGAGTACTGATAAAATTTGACCATTCTCTCAATGGCATAAAATGAGTCTTGTGTTTTTTCTTCCTTACGAACTCTGTGTTATATTACCATGGGAACTCCTAATAAAGACAAAACGTTGTTGTTTCAGTCGGCGTCTCCTTGTGTCTTGGTGGTCTTCCGTTTGGTTCTTCTGTGTTTGTCCAAGTTGCAATCTAGTGAGGTCCATGTTGGTTCATATGACAACTTGAATGGCTTTAAAGCACATGGACTGTAGTTCAGGTAGTAAGAGCAGCTGCTTTACACGCAGAAGGTCCTAGGTTCTATCCCTAGCATGTCGCAAGTAGGACCAGGAGAGACTGCTTTCTGGAGCACGGGAGAGCCGCTTTTAAGTCTCTATAGACAACAATGAGCTAGAAGGACCAATGGTGTGATTTACCATATTTTTCGCTCTATAAGACACACCAGACCACAAGACGCACCTAGTTTTTGGAGGAGGAAAACAAGAAAAAAAATATTCCGAATCACAGAAGCCAGAACAGCAAGAGGGATCACTGCACAGTGAAAGCAGCAATCCCTCTTGCTGTTCTGGCTTCTGCGATAGCTACGCAGCCTGCATTCGCTCCATAAAACGCACACACATTTCAGCTTAGTTTTTAGGAGGGAAAAAGTGAGTCTTATAGAGCAAAAAATACGGTACTGCAATTTTTCTAGAAAAAAATTGCCATATATCACAGTGAACTCTCTTGTTCTCTTACAATTGCAATGGCGCCCACATGAGAGGTGTTGGAACCCATCTGGGAGGTGCTGGAATTAAGTTCCATTGAGTTACAGCTGGTGTGACTACAGTTAACCTTCCTGTGTCTCTACTGTCCTAAATTCATGGAGTATAACACAGCATTTCTCCTCCAGTGTTTAGGGCAACATGCCACAAAATACTAGTTTTAAATTACTGTATGTTGCTTACTAAACATGCATAAACATTGCATTTGGGGCGTACATCTTTCAGAATATACATTTTAATGAGTGCAACACACACAAAATGCCTGGTAACATCTTAAAGGCAAACACATTTTTGACTTCACATGTTCATATAAACATCCCCATGGGTGTGGATTGGGAAACCTATTGCAAGTGTCGTAGCTCTTCCACAGAATGAACATGAAAGTTGAGTGATACTGAGTAGCCATACCCTGGATGTCATGTCCTGGCCAGCCGCACCCTGGTGCCCACAGATAGCTAGGGTTGCCACATTTTAAAAAGTAAAAGCCAGGACACCCTGAAACATCAGTTGAAATCCCGGTGATGTCCAAGAAAATCTGGATGTATGGCAGCCCTAAAAGGTAAAGGGACCTGACCGTTAGGTCCAGTCACGGATGACTCTGGGGTTGCGGCACTCATCTCGCTTTACTGGCCAAGAGCAGGTGTTTGTCTGCAGACAGTTTTTCCAGGTCATGTGGCCATCATGACTAAGCTGCTTCTGGCGAAACCAGGGCAGTGCACGGAAATGCTGTTTACCTTCCCGCCAGAGCGGGACCTATTTATCTGCTTGCACTTTGACCTGCTTTCGAAATTGTAGGCTGGCAGGAGCAGGGACCGAGCAACGGGAGCTCACCCCGTCGCGGGGATTCAAACCACCAGCCTTCTGATCGGCAAGCCCTAGGCTCTGTGGTTTAGACCACAGCGCCACCCATAGCAAAAGACTTGCAGGAATAGCAGCCTCTGTTCAAAGGGCTCCCCATGACTTGGAACCCTGCACAAGCAGGTCTTGGGGGTGCCTTCCGTGATACTGCTGTATGAGCAAAGCCCCCCTCCCTGAAGGTGTTTTCAGTGCATGTGTGAACATGGGGGTGTGGCTATTCCAGGTGGCCCTTCTCCGAGGGTTTTTTTTATTATACAATCAAGCTGTAAATAAATTTCATGAAATACCTCTGTTGCTCTACAGAGGAGAGAACATATCTGGATACAATGGTGTGTGAACATGTCATAATGGGCTTGCTCAGATGGTGGTGCTCAAGCTCTCTGAGAAGTCTCTTTTTGTCACTCCAAAGCCAGGATGGCTATGAACCTCATGATCCCTTCCAACTCTACAATTCTATGTTTTGTTTCCATCCGTCCCCCCCCCTTGTTCTTTGCATGTGATCAGTTTTGACTAATGTCACATCTGCAATAAACATTTAAAGCATGTGACTTCTTCAAAGAATCATGGGAACGGAAGGTTGGCAAGGGTGCTGCGAATTGTAGTTCAGTGAGGGATGAACTACAGTTCCTTGGATTATTTTTGGGAAGTCCTGTACATTCAATATTATGTGGATTAACCTGAGACAGTTCCCCTTTTCAAAGTGACAGTTCAAATCTAGTAAACAGTGGAGAAAACGCAGCTTCAACATTTGAGAACACTAGGTGGTAGCAAGACACAGAACAGAAAAGCTAGAATCATCTTTGCTACATTTTTATAAGTATCAAATACTTTCCGGCTTTCAAAAAGAGCTCCTAACGTGGCTTAATACTAATAATAAACAAGAGTCACAGAGAGATTTATTTCTCTCTATAGATTTCTAAAGTGCATAACCTCATTGACTTTCAGTAGCCAACAGGTTGAGAGTTAAACACTTGGCAAAATAAGGGCTTTGCCATTCAATTAATGGAAATATAACTCTAGAATCTGGGGGCATCTAAAGACACTGAATATTAGAAGAAGAACAAGAGAGTACATATTCATACAGATGTTTAGATTAAGGTGCCTGTTTCCAAAAGAAAGATGAAATGCATCACCAAGAGAAGATACAGATCTGCATAAATCTGCATATGCTACTTTATACACATACATGCATTGCTTTAGAAATAACTATCACAGACCCGGGTGGCTCTGTGGTGTAAACCACTGAGCCTTGGGCTTGCTGATCGAAAGGTCAGCGATTCGAATCCCCGTGACGGGGTGAGCTCCCGTTGTTTGGTCCCTGCTCCTGCCAACCTAGCAGTTTAAAAGCATGTCAAGTGCACAGTGGCGTAGTGTGGGTTGTCAGCACCCGGGGCAAGGCAAGTAATTTGGACTGTCAGCACCCCTAACCCGTGGATTTGCAGTCGCTTTGGCTGCAACCTTAAGAACACTTGTTGAGGAGTAAGCACCATTGAAGCAGAATGAGGCCTTATTTTTGAGTACACATACAAAAGATTGCACTGTTTCAGTGCACCTGTGGAACCATAGAAACATAGAAGGGAGTTCTATTGTTCAACCATAGTGTTATAAGCAACCATGAGGACCACCTAGTCCAGCCCCCTGCAATGCAGGGATCTTTCACACATAGGGATTGAATCCATCCACGCCCCTGAGATTAAGAGTCTCATGCTCTGCTGGCTGAGCAATCCCAGGTATTTCAATGAATATAGCAGGATGTTATAAGGGTGGTCTCTGCCACTACCAAGGGGACATGCAGAAGGTTTCAGGTTCAGTCCCTGCCATCTCCAGGCATGGCCAGGATAGACCGCTGCCTGAAACCCTGGAGAGCTGCTGATAGTGTCCACACTACTGAGAGATTGGCTCAGTATAAGGCAACTTCCTGTGTACCACTGGTCATCTAGGTTCTGACGGCCAATGAACATTATTGATTGGAACAGGAGAGCTGAGTGAATTGGCGTTTGAACCAAAATTGCATAGAATATTTATGAGTGTCATGAGCTGAGGTGGTCCAGGGAGGAACTCTTGTCTTGACTGACAACGCACCATTCCTCTTGTCGAATTATGTGAATGCCAGGAGTGATGGATGAGCTGAATCCCAACTGAGACTGCGAGAAGGCACAAAGCTGGGGTCTGACAGGCTTCCAAGCTAATAATTCACCAGCAGCTCTCTTGGACTGTCAGACTTGGCAGAGTAAATGTTAAAGCACCAACGAGGGGCTAGGTATTGTTCAAATACAGCCCATCCCAAGGTATGAAAAAGAAAGCGGTCCAGGTTGTTCTTTGGAAGAGTAATTATCTGAACATTTTCAGTGGATTGTTTCAGGCATCACATAATCAAATTCTGGAATTCACAAAGAGGTAGTGACGGCATGGACGGCTTTCAAACTGGTTAAGACAAATACACGGATGATGATGAGGCTATCAGCACTTTGAGCTGTGATGAACAAAACCTCCCTTCACTGTCAGATACCAGTGAATCACAGGTGGAGAGGCTGCTGTTGCACTCAGACTTTCCTTGAAGATTTCCCCTAGGGGCATCTGGTTGGTCTCTGTGAATCTGCTGGACTTAGAATCACAAAATTGTAGAGTTGGAGGAGTTCCCAAGCGGGTGTCTTGTCCAACTTCCTGCAATGCAGAAATTAAAGCTAAAGAATCCCTGACAGATGTCATCCAACCTCTGTTTAAAATGCTCTAGCGAAGTTCACCACCTACTGATGGAATTGCTTCCACTGTCGAACAGCTCTTACTGTCAGAGAGTTCTTCCTAATGTTTAGTTGGAATCTCCTTATAATTTGAAGTCATTGGTTTGGGTCCTATTCTCTGGAGCAGCAGAAACCAAGCTTGCTCCATCTTCTATGTGACAGCCCTTCCGATACTGGAAGATGGATATCATATCACCGCTTAGTTTTCTCTTCTCCAGGCTAAACATCCCCAACTCCCTCATAAGGCTTGGCCATAAGGCTTGGCTTGAGCCAACTGGACTCTTCTTCTGACTGCAAATCAAGGTTTATTCCAAGCTTCCATCTCCCCCAATATTCTAGCTTAACTCCTCTCCCAACACCTCTCCCAGTCTATGAGTATAATCTGCCCCACTCCAGCCCTGGAAACTTTTTTAAATTAAAAGAACACAAAAGGGAAGAGAGAGCATGATAATGGAGAATAGACATAAAAACGGAAATGAAAAGGCCAGAGAAAAGAAGAAGGGAGGTACTTTGCAAGGAATAGCAGGGTCAGGGAAACCTCTAATATACAGTACTATTAGTATAAAGCCTTCCAGGTGTTGCTATACTCTAGCTGCTATCATGATTTCCCTTTTTGGGGGTTCGGGTCAAAGTTGTTGAATTTTTTTCAGGGAGGAGGTAAAATGTTGAGCTTTTTTTAGGGGAGCCACAGCTGTTCAGCTTCTTTGAGGGGAGCCAATGATCTACCAGTGATCTACCACAGACATCCAGTGATCTACCTGTGGGACATGCCTGAATTAGACCAAAGGCCCATCTAGTTCAGCATTCTGTTCTTACAATGGCCAACCAGAATGCTTGTAAGAAGTTTACTTTTTCAGGAGGTGCTTCTCTGAATAGGCTTCATTTGCCCTCACATTCCTGATTTGCTAGCATCATATGACTACTCCAGGAAGGTTTGAGTTCACTCTACGTAAGCTTTATTTGCCTTCAATGATCTGGCTCTGATTTTAACATGGACTTGGGTGGAAGAATGTATTATTACCCTATACGGAGGGATGGTGGTGGGAATTAATGAAGGTAAAGTTAATGACCAATAATAATAAAAATTTGAGAATCCCTCTTGCACTTTTCATGGGGAAAATAAATGAATGATTCTGAGAAACTTTGACTTAAAAGAATTATTGTTAGAAAGTGGATAATATGGATATTAACATGGACTGGCAGTCTTAAATAATCTTTATTTATGTAACTGGCAGATTGAAAATCAGTAGCCCCTTTTCTCTGTCTCTAATATTTCTTCTCCCTTCGTATTTTGTTCTCTTTTCTTTTCTTTTCTTTTCTTTTCTCTTCTTGTTCTCTCTCTCTCTTCCCTTTTTTCTTCATTTCTTTTTATCTTCCGGAGTTTTATGTTTGGGGCCTTTGTTAAGGTCCAGGGATTAAGTATTCATGGGGGTGGGGTGGCTGGTGGAGGACTCTGGATGGAAAAGAGGGAAGTGATGGTCTCCCAGGGTGAGAGGCTGGGTGGGAAAAGGAGGGCTCCCATGTAAGAGCTGGGAGACTGCTACCCTCTGTAGGTGGTGGGGGCTGAGAATCACCTCCAGGAGATGACTCAATATTGTTCTTATTCTGTTTGTAGTTTTTGTAGCTGTTACCATATTATTAAAAACTTTAATAAGAAATATTTTAAAAGCATGATCTGGCTCTGGATACATAATCTTGACTTTGACCCTTGATTGCGGACCCCATGCACAGTGTGTCCCGTGAATCTGGTAAGGATGTTCAACATACTGATGCTCCTCAAGCTTTGCAGTGGAACGTCAAGATGGTAAGGGCCATTGACATTCTCACTCCTAAGTATCCTCTCTGATATTGAGGGGCCTAGAATGAAGCTTGGTGTCCCAGTTAATTCACATACCTGAAAAATGGGTTGTCTGTTGAACTGTGACTTCTCATTCAGACATCACACTGGTGTCATAATGTGGCAAGTTAACTAACAGAGTAATATACGGCTCCTATACATGACCCCAAGCACTACAGCAGGGCTGCTCCATGTCCATGTGCTTAGCTGGGGCAGGGCAGTGGGGATGTCAGGACTGCATTGAGACATCTGTGGGAGTATCAGATTGTCTCTGCCATTGCATCCTTACACCTGAAACCTCACTGCCCCACAACCATGATCCAGACAAAACAGTGATGACACACCCGACCACACTGGCTGCTACTGCTTAAGTCAGAGGCTGGGAACCTCTAGCCTTGAAGCCTCCTGTCTGGCCCTTGCAAGCCTCCCTGAACACATCCCCTCTCCTCAGGCCACATCCCTCTTGCGTCCAGTTTTTGACCCTCAAGAATATTTGCCTGACTGCAATGTGTCCTTGAACTATGATAATGTCTCATGTCTGCCTAGATAGGGAGGGTGTGTGATTGTGTGCAGAAACTAGGGTGGTGCACAGGATTCAGTTGAGGCCTGAACTGAATTAGGACAATTCAAGGGAATCTGGGCCAATTCAAGGAAGCTGGGTTGAGACAGCCCTGGATAGCCACAGGCTGGGTGCCTCAGATTGACCCAGGCTGTCCGGGGGTGAGGTGTCAAGTAGGAAGGAAAGGCAGGCACTGGGCAGCAGAGGTGCCAGATGCAGAAGGGTCTGGGTGCTCCAGCCCCACAAGATTTCCCATGAAGAGGCCAGGTTACCCACAATTTTATGCACTGGGGCTGCACATACAAGGGGGGGGCGTGGAAGAAGCCTGCTGTGTGCAGTCTGGCCGGGTGGCCGGGTGTGAGAATGCCCTCTTGGCAGCAACCTCAGGCAGTGCTGCTCAGTTGAGGAGAAGAGCAGCAATGCTGCCACAACTCTCTTCCTTCTCTCCGCCTCCCAGGTCAGACCTGACCCAGGAGTGGAGCTGCGGCTGGGCTCAGGGGAGCTGGCAGATTCTGTACGTGCCACCCTGTACAGGAGAGAGGCGGTGGCATGATGATGCAGCTGTCACTGCTTCTCCTCTCTGCCCACTGCAGAGGAGAGGGGTGCCACCACAGAAATGCTGCTCCCGTGACTCTCCACCAGAGCAGAGCTGAAGGCCAGTGCAGGAGAGGGGCGGGAAAGTTGCTGCCGCTGCTGCCTCTTCTCCACTCTGGCCCTGGGTCAGACCTGAGCCGAAAGCGGAGCTACCGCTTGGAGCCAGTAACCAGGCTCCAATGAGGGAGCTGGGGGAGCGCCTGGTCATGCCCCCTCTCAAAAATGTGCCCAGGCATGCTGACATCACACACACACGCACACACACACACACAGCACATGCACAGCCCCTGGGCACCCACAGCCCTGGGACCTAACCGGCTGGCCTGCTGGGCAGGAAAAAGGTAAAACCATGAAAAGAGAGAACGCTAGCCCTGCCCTCACATTGATCTGGGGCAGGGTGAATGGTGCCCAGGTTGGCTCAGGGGGGGTCCGTCCAAACTAGGGGGCTCAGACTGAGGCCACAGTGTGAATTGGGAGGTGGGGCTGTGCACATTAGTTTCTACGCCCACTTTTGCCTGTAGCCCTGTCCACCACTGGCTTGTGGCCCTTTGAAGGTTGCCCAGAAGGGAATGTGGCCCTTCAGTTAAACAAAAAGCCCTGGCTTAAGAAGGCAGTGTCCAGGGTATTAACTGTGCCTGATTTAAACAAAGAAGAAATCTCAGTAACATGATGCTGGCATTGTTGGAGGAAAGCTAAGTTGGAGAGAGGCAGGGATCTTGCCTAAGGCCAGCTAACGATTTAATGGCAGCAATGAGTTTTGAACTGTGCATCTTCTTATTCAAAGCTCAGTATCTTAGCCCCTGATATCTGGCTTCCTCTCCTGCCCCCTTATGGGCCATGTTGAACACTAGCAGATTATCTATGGTATCTGGGAAATCATTTTTAGGCCAATAACTTCTGATGGACGCCTTTTAGGAAATAATGTCAATTATAACCTTGTAGGACTTCGTTATTTCAGTCTGTTACCTGCAATGAGTTATTCTCAAACAAGGAGTTCAAATTGATAAAAGGCAAAGGAAAATCAATACTTGAGATTGTTGAGATTAATTGGGACTTTATAATGGATTTCTTTCCCCCTTTCTTTTTCCATTGGGACTTCAAATAGCTCCAGCAGGCAGCCCATCCTGAATGCGGATTTAGTGCTGCCAAATATGTGAAGTCAAAACTTGAAGAGATTCATATTTTTCTGCATTAAGATGATTAATATTTCAAAACTGCAGACCTGCCAAGATAAATGGGGCCCAATATGCACACTCACCTGCACACACACTGAGCTTTCTTTACCAATAAAAGAAAAATCAGTATTCTTCTTACTGGGAAAAAAAATCTAGCGGTCAGGTCATTGTTAAAAGTGTGTTTATTTTTCTTGCAGAAAGTGCTGTAAGCTCTCATAAATTGCTTTCTGTAGAGTAAGAAATTAGAGAAACTTGGGAGGCTACAGTGCGACCTCAATTGGCAGCCATTCAATAAGTTGTCAGAGAAGCTTCAGGAAGAAGATAGCAAGCAGCTCTGCTGGACAGTGTTGTTTCCTTGCATTCCATCTTGTCATCTGATCTCAGACATCAAAAGTTGGGGAATCTGGCAATTTTCTCTATAGAAGAACGCTGAGTTTTAGTTGCTCCCCTGTGGATGGCCAGATGGGGCAGTTCAGGGATCAACTCAGCAGTGCTTAGAACCAGGCAATTTGAAAAGCACCATAGACAGTAGAGTCTGCAGCAAAATAAGCACTCCAGCATAAGTTTGCAATGAGATAACATTCTTTTCATTGCTAAAAGAGATATAGCATAAAATACAGGTAAATATAACAGTTTTATACTTTTCATTTATTCCCCCTATTTATAGTTAACCCTATGTTGTAAGCATCCCAGAAGCATTCAGTTAAAAAAAAACCCAACAGAATATGCATAAGAAAATAAATATACACAATGTCCCCTGCTTCCAGTTAAAAAAAGCCAGTCACAGGATGGGAACCATTCCTTAGCCATATTGCTAGTGAGCCTGGCATGGGTTCCGTTTTAATATGACTTTGATATCTCCGCCAGATAGGGGGGTTTTCTTCTTCACATTCCAGTGTCACAGAAGAGAAGTGCTGTCTGCATTTAATCCTCAGCTTTGGGTTTTCGGTGTCTGTAACACTTTCTGGGTCATTTACAAATTTTGGCTTGGAAGTGTTTATTTCACTCCTTTTCCAAAAATATTTTTCACCCAGAACCAGGGTTCCGCTTAAAAGCTGCGAAGCTGCAGCAAGAAACCCAATATAGATGGCCATTCCAGCACGTTGTTCTGTGGGAATCGGAGGCACTCCCAAAACCTCCGGAAGCGGAATTCCTTCGTTTGTTAATACAGAGTGAAGATTCCATGAAATGGAAATCAGTACACAAGTACCCGCTGCCAACTCTATCCTTGCTCCAATTGAAAAGAAGGTATCGATGAAATTCTCGTCTTTTCCCGGCTCAAAGATGTTGCATAGAGCAAAGGCCATCCAAAGAACGGTCACCGCAGTGGCCACTGAGGCCATTGGCATCAAGTCCTGGGCCACAATGATTTCATCTGGCAGGGACTCCTCATCATTGAATGGTATGCATATCATGTTGGTTTTCTTCACAGTAACTCATCTTACAGAACAGGCACCCCAGATGCCAATGCCCACAATGCCCTGCTGGTTGCTGCCCATGATTTTGTCCACTTGCCACAGAGAAAAAGACAGACAAAGGATAACCGTTAGATACTTAGGCACAGTATCATATGGACATCTCCTAAAGTTTGAGCAAATAGTGATGTGCAGCTAAAACAATGCCATCATTCTAGGGCAAATTCTGCATTTCCCACCTTGAGACGTAGGAATGGAAAAATCTGCTGTACCTGCAATCATAAGTGCCAGGAATCAGACTTCCCCAGGGGTGAAGAAAAAATTGCACAACCGCACAACCCCTTTTGTTCTAGGGCCCCCTCCATGCAGATAATTGGGCTCTTGTCTAGTCCACTCCTCCTCTGCATTCCTATGCTCCCCTCCCTTCCCTCTCCATTGGTAAAATGTCAGGCATGATCCCACCAAAGTTATGCATTCTACCCTTCAAAGAAAGTTGGTGCAACAGACCAATACAGCTACTGTTCAGGAAAGAATCCTTTCTGGCTTTAGTCCTCATTCTCTCTCTCTCTCTCTCTCTCTCTCTCTCTCTCTCACACACACACACACACACACACACACACACACAGACACACACACTGTGAAAAGCCTACCAAGTGGCTCTCGGACAGGACAAAAGGAAATAAAAGTCAAATTGTTCCTATCTGAGAAAACACTGCTATGTTGGTGGGGAACTGAGGAGCGCTGCATATATGCACCTGAGTGAATCAGTTATTCAACCAGTCTTTTTCCAGAGCGAGGGCTTCTTCCAGGGCTTTTTCTTCCAGTGTCTGATCTAGGAGAGGACCTGGAAAGAGTGAAGCTGGTCGGAGCACCGTAGCAACTGCTCCTTGGAGTTCTGAGGCAGTTAGAATGCAGCTTGCTTTGAATGTTCGGAAGAACACAAATCATAACTCCAGGGTCCTGGTCGTTTGGAACAGTTGGCAACTGCTTGGAGGCAGTTTGCATTTCAATACCAGTGTGATTCTGCAACTTTTAAAAGACACTTTTTTGTTAGATGTAAGCTTATGCAAAGATTGGATACAGAATGTGGAAATAAACACCCCCACTGCCAGTTCCAAAGGAATGAGAGAGCAAGATTTGAAATAAACCAGGGGTCAGCAACCTTTTTTAGCTGTCAGCCGGTCCACCATCACTCAGACCATGTGGTAGGCCGGACTATATTTTGAAAAGAAAAGAAAATTAATGAATTCCTATACCCCAGAAATAACCCAGAGATGCATTTTAAATAGAAGCACACATTCTACTCATGGAAAAATACCAGGCAGGCCCCACAAATAACCCAGAGATGCATTTTAAATAAAAGGACACATTCTACTCATGTAAAAACACGCTGATTCCCGGACCGTCCGCTGGCCAGATTGAGAAGGCGATTGGGCCGCATCTGGCTCCCGGGCCTTAGGTTGCCTACCCCTGGTTAAGGTCATATTGAACCCCTTCAGGCATTCAAAGATGGCTATCATATTATCAGTTGGAGAGTTGACAGGGTTTTTTGTTTTGTTGGACCCACTTTTTCTATTGAATTGATATTAACATGCTCCATTTGGGAGGGTTTTGCTTGTGATGCAGTTTTAATGGTTTTGTCTTTTTTCATAATTATGTGTTTTATTGCTGTAACACTTATGGTGGGACCTTATAAGGAAGACTGGGCAAGAAATCTTATAGGTAGATGGATCAATAGTCAGTCTAGCAAAACCAAATGTGTGTTTGCATGGGGAACATAATGGATAAGAGCAATCCAAACTATAGGAAGCTGCTGTAATATATGACGGGGTAAATGATGCTGCTGTAACTTACCTCTGTTTCAAACTCCATTGAGGAATGGGGCTACTGCTGGCCGGGCCAACTTGAGCCTGACGGAGAGAAAACAACCATTACACCACTCATTTTGTGAGTGTATCATCCACTAGGTTACCAGGTCATGTGCCTGAGCTGAGCAGAGTTTGGAATAGGGGCAAGTTCCCCCATCCCCATTTCCATCTTCACTTTCCCAGAGCACCTCTTTTGGGGGACTTACCCAAGCCTTAGTCTTATGCCACATGAATGTGTTTCATCCCCTTTCAAAGACATCTAAGAGGATGGCCACCCAAGCAGCTTCTGACATCCATGTAGTTATCCCAGCCCGTTCCTCATCTTTAAAATGGGGCTATTGATAATGAATAAGATGAAAGACTTCTAAAGTATCTAGTACAATGAAAACTGCTACTTAAACGATTTTGAGGATATGTTGCACTCCAGAGTCACTAGCTAGAGCAGAAACTTCACATTTCTCAGGAATTTTGGGACAGATGCAGTCTTGATGCAGCACCTTCTTAATCTATGAGTTTCTGCTAAAGCTGCCAGCATAGACTCTTCAGGTTGAATCAGTTGATCAGATTTATCACCTCAGAGGACAAATCAGATAAGGGGCTGTCTCTCTAAGGACCTCTTCAGTGAAGATTGATGCAAACAGTTCATTTAGTTCTTCTCCAAAATCATTACCCTTCTCAATTGATCCTATTCCCATTCTGCGTTTTGGAGGGACTCAACGGATTCTTTGGCCCACTCCCACTCCCAGCACATTCATTCCCATTATTATCAGCTTTCCAATCTTGAGCCACACAGGCACTTTCATTTCATCCTGCTCTTGTCTTGCTATTACTTAACATTAAACTCCCTCCACAATTGCTGGTGTAATCCAGCCTGGCAGTTTTTAGATTCTTACAATTTCGTAAGATTCTGCAAGAGAAGATACAGTTTCCTGGCGTTTTGTTGTTGGAAATGAGAGCTATTGCTCACCTTCTCCTGAGTCAGTTTTGGGTGTAAAATTTGTGGACTTGTAGAAAAATCACCCTCATGCAAGAAGTAAACTTTTCTGGCTCTAATCAAAATTCAAACTGGAGACAAATGCCCAGTTTCCCTTACCCACCTCTGCTAAATTCAGGCTCTGGAGTTATTACATGCTAGCTGACATATAAGCAGAAGAGACGGGGAAGGTTTGTCTCCTTCCACCTCCTCTTCCATCTTCCTGACATTGGGGGGGGGGGAGCACTTTTTGTACCTCAACTCACTGCTAACCTGGGAGTTAGAGATGCAAGAATACATGTTTCCCCTCTCTGAGTGCCCACTCCTGCCATTGCTCACCAGATAATAGAAGGGAATGACTTTGGGCTGGCCTAGGGCTGGCAAAAATGGGAGGTGGCATTTCCTTAAGCCTGGGAAAGTTTAATGACTTTTTCTCATGAGTTGTCACATGAGAAACATGAATAATGTCTGAATTAACCCTAAGAGCTCACCATTCTCTTTTGGAATGTTTGAAAGTATCGGATTGGATTGGATAACAAATCTCTCTCTCCCCCCCCCATTCCTTTCCTTTGAATGATATGAATTCTACCAGAGTGCCAACTTGAATAAAGTATTGGGGGGGGGGGAGGTAAACCGCAATCCGCATAATCAGTCCCATGATGCAGTGCATGTGCAACATTTGAATGGCAATGCCCACCAACTGGCTCCTATGAATTCCACATTGCCAGTTGGTATGTCTTTTTTCGAGCATATAATCATCAAAGCATTGCCATTTTAGTTTTTGATTTGACCGCTGTCGTATGGATGCTGTTAATTTAGCCAATTTTAAATATTCATTTAATTTGAGAATCCATTCCTCCTTGGTAGGTAGTTCTTTAGCTTTCCATTTAGATGCTATTACTATCCTGGCTGTGGTGGTCGCATATAAGAAAATTCTCTTTAAAAAAATAAAGAAAAAGAAAATTTTGCTTGTCTGTTTTCAACACCACAGTAGACATGCTTCCCCACAGGCTGCTCCTGCGAGAGCCAACGCTTTGATCTGTATTCCATTCTGGTTCTGTACTTTGCCCTAGAAGCAGGGATCACAGCAAACTGAAAAACAGCACACATCCGACTGTACGTGGGGTAGTGCCCACCATTCCCAATCTCCCTGCAAAAAAGTGCTGTCTAGGTGCCTGTGTTGAACAAACAAATAGAAGTTTATATAACCTATTGGAAATTTAGACCAATATTGTATCAAGGGTGAGCTATAGAGTTTCCACACAAGAGGGCTCCAGAGGCACATTGTTTAATGAACACTTTGTGCTTTATTGGAAGTTGGAGACATAAATTGTAAACCTCTTGCTTCAACCGGCTAAGAAGAATTCAGGGCCAAACTAGATAAGCAGCAGCAAAACATTCACACACCGCGCATACTCATCTGTCTAAAAGCAACTGTGAATTTGATCAGGGTAACTGTTGGGGACAGTCATTTTTCCTGATGTGGCAGCTGCTTCCCTGCTCACCACCCTGCTAGATTCCTTAAAACATCATATTATATTTGAATACAGGAGTGGGGAGCTGGAGGCACTGTTACGCAGCAGTTCCACTCCTTCCTCCTGGGTCAGGTCCAGAAAGTGGTGTTGGGAGGTGAGTGTTCAGAACCCGGGACTCTCATTTCTGGGGTGTCTCAAGGTTCTGTCCTCTCCCCCATGGTTTTTAATATCTATATGAAGCTTATGGGAGAGATCATCAGGAGCTTTGTGCTGGGTGTTCACCAGTATGCGGATGATATCCAGCTCTACCTCTCATTTAAATCGGAACCAGAGAAGGCGGCGAATGGGCGGGGTATAAATGATAAATTATTATTATAATGGAGCCAGTTGGATGATGGATGGCAGTTAATTGATTGAGGTTGAATCCGAACAAGATAGAAGTAGTGTTCTTGGGGGAAAGGGTGTGGGTAGGTGTGGGGTCCTGAATGGGGTAACTGTGCCCCTGAAAGTCCAGGTGCGCAGCCTGGGAGTCATTTTGGACTCACAGCTGTCCATGGAGGCACAGATCAATTCTGTGTCCAGGACAGCTGTTTACCAGATCCATCTGGTACGTAGGCTGAGACCCTACCTACCTGCAGACTGTCTCGCCAGAGTGGTGCATGCTCTAGTTATCTCCCGCTTGGACTACTGCAATGTGCTCTACGTGGGGCTACCTTTGAATGTAATAATAATAATACCCCGCCCATCTGGCTGGGTTTCCCCAGCCACTCTGCGCAGCTCCCAACAGAATATTAAAAACACAATAAAAGATCAAATAATAAAAACTTCCTTAAACAGGGCTGCCTTCAGATGTCTTCTAAAAGTCAGATAGTTGCTTATCTCCTTGACATCTGATGGGAGGGCGTTCCACAGGGCGGGTGCCACTACCGAGAAGGCCCTCTGCCTGCTTCCCTGTAACCTCACTTCTCGTAGTGAGGGAACCACCAGAAGGCCCTCGGCGCTGGACCTAAGTGTCTGGACAGAACAATGGGGGTGAGACGCTCCTTCAGGTCTACTGGGCCAAGGCCGTTTAGGGCTTTCAAGGTCAGCACCAACATTTTGAATTGTGCTCAGAAACATACTGGGAGCCAATGCAGGTCTTTCAGGACAGGTGTTATATGGTGTCGGCTGCCACTCCCAGTCACCAGGGATTGACAGTTAAACCATTCTGGAAATTGCATGGGGAATATGTGTCTCCTTTAAAGCACGTGAATTCCCACAAAGAATCTTGAGAACTGTAGCTGACTCTTTACAAAGCTACAATTCTCAGCACCATTGACAAACAACAGTTTCGAAGATTCTTTGAGGGAAGCCATGACTGGTAAGGCGGACAGAGTGCTTTCAATCTATGGCATAGATGAGGCCACAGTTTCAGAGCAGCCAAACAGGGCTAATGTAAGTGGAATAATGTGGTGGCTATTATTCTCTCACCATTTGAGATGAATTTTATGAAAGATGGATTGTTTAATGTCGAAAAGGTTGTTGGTTGGCATTCTGGGTAATTCCTCTGACATTTTTATGGACATATTATTTATAGAGATCTATACAGGGTTTGTATTGTTCCTTGGTTCTAGATATTATTGGGCAATTTAGCAGTCTGGGGAGAAGGGAAACACTCTTGATTGATGACATTGAAAGTTAAGGATGTCAGCAAGTCCTTCAAGAAATGGTCCCCAAGCACCTGTTCACTGTAACTTATGTCTTCAGCACACAGCACTTTGATTAAAACCTCTCATCACAGTAAATCAATTGCATCTCAAAGAAAGATGGGAAACTCCCTCCCAAACTAGAGGGACAAATCAATTATTCTCCCTTTTTGCATATTCAGATTCCATCTACATATACACAGCAATATTATTCTGTGGAGATAATTAAAATACTGGAGGTAGTGGGAGCCTGGTGGCCACTTATGCATCACCAAAAGAGGGAAGATGCATCATTAAATAAGAGGGCACAGATTCTTGCATCTACAGTTTAAAAAGAAAGAGATGTAAATTAATAAATAATTAACTGGATTCAGAAAATCTAAATCAGTTGCCAATCTCCCCTTCCTGCCAAGTTAGGATTCAAGGTGGCTTACAACATCAGTATACAAGCATCAGTTATAAAATAATAAATAATAAAAACAAACTACTTAAAAACAATACTTTAAATACATCACAATATATCTAAAACCAGCAATTAAAATATAATTTGTACTGAAAGCAGCCCAAGGCGCCAGCATCATTTGCATCTTTGTTTCCCAATGCAAATATTCTCCATATATTTGACACACTCAGGCTGAAAGAGAGTAGGGGGCTCAAAGTCACCTTTGCACAAAAACTAAAAGGGGGAGCAGAAAGAGCCAAAAATATAAACAGAAAGGGCCAAAAGTATAAACAGTCCAATCCTGTATGCTTATACTGCAAAGACTTGTTGAGTTCAATGGTTTACTCTCAAGCAAGCATGCAAAAGATTTGGAATACAGCCATCAAGCCCAGCCCTGTACATTTGCCCGTGAGCAAAACCTTAACTCCAGAGTGAGTTACTTCAATGTAAATCTGCATATGTGATTGGGGATGGGCTTTAACAACCAAATAAATGGTGGTGGGTGAGAAATAAAAACAAAATAAAAACATCAATTTGTTTAAGTGTGTGCTTGCGCAAACAAGCACCCTTGGGAACTGTGGTGGTGATAGAGGAGGCATAGCAAGAATTCCTGGCGGAATCAAAGAGAAAAAAGAAGTAGCAGTGGCACAGTTGAAGTTGAAGTCACTGATGCTGCTGCTTCTTGAAGGTTTCCTGGTGAGGGTGCCTTTTAAGCCAGGAAGGGAAGGAATAGCACAGAGCCGGAGGATCTTTCTACAGAAGTGTAAGCTGAGAGAGGAGGGGCTTGCCTGGCTTTGGGCAGGAGGGCTCTGCAGGGTCCTAGGCTTTGAGAAGGAACCCTCACATCTTCCCAGATGCCACTGCTGCAGCCCCCACAATCCAGGCGCCCAGGATGAAGACAGAACCCTGCGGTGCCTGTAGAGAAAGAAGGAATCTCCCTGGCTGCACCCCCCACAACACACTCCTGGTGCTAAAAATTTTGGTCAGTAACCAGCCCTGCATTATTTCTCTCCCAGTCTATCTATTGCTGATGGATGATGCGGTGGCCTTATATCAAGTGAGACCACTGGTAGGTCCAGCTTAGCATAGCCCACCCTGACTGGAAGCAGATCTCCAAGGCTGAGATGTGGGACATTCCTGGCCCTCCCCGGGGATGCTGAGGACTGAACCTGGGACATTCTGCGTGCAAATAGTTGTGGTACCACTGAGCTAAGGCCATCTTGTGGCTGATTCTTGGGGAGTACTTGGGTTTTCATAGAACTTAGAATGTTACCAAGGAGTGGATTGGTGAAGGGCAAGAAGAGAAGGTGGGCTTCTGGCTGTAGTATGGCTACAGTGATATGGACTGCTATAATGATATAGATCCTAAGAAGTTGAGAACCACACAACCCTGAATTGACTCCTCCATCTACTTTTGAGCTTTCTGCATTGCTGCTCCCTGAATGTTTCCATTTTCCCCTCAAGACCCTTGAGGACTAGATGCTTTCTTTGTCTTTTAAAGAAAAGACAGTTGAACTTCTACGGTGATCAGATTCTGCATTGTGCAGCAGCGTACACATGGTCCTGGGTGTTGTGTGAGTCACCAAGGAGATGATGAGCATTTAGACTGCACAGTTTTTAACACCCCCTGCTGTCTCTCATTAAACCTCTGTAGACATAACAAATTTGCACTCTGACTCAGCCTAGCAATGCCTTGCTCCCTTTATGATAAAGTGGTGCTCTACCTTCTGCTTGGAACTTATGTGCATCCTCTTTGTGCACACCTGTCCT
This sequence comes from Podarcis gaigeae, assembly GCF_964106915.1. Classification (NCBI taxonomy): domain Eukaryota; kingdom Metazoa; phylum Chordata; class Lepidosauria; order Squamata; family Lacertidae; genus Podarcis; species Podarcis gaigeae. The sequence goes on from NC_139692.1 coordinate 4,602,951, forward strand.
CGTGAGTGAGTCTCTTGACTTGCCACGCTGAATGCTAATGACAGCTGTGCCTTGGTAAAAAGGGGGCCTCTTCATTACTTCATGCTGTCAGTGCTTTGTTGGTAGCTATGGAAATGGCACCTTCAGCTTCTCCATTCGTTCCCTTTCATAGTTGAGCACTGGAAATAGAACCATGGGGGTAAACACAGCTGATGAACAGACATGTCGCTGAAGATGCAGACTGCAATATTTCTTCAGCCTCCTGCAAGGAGGAAATGCTGCGGCTGCCATTCGCAGGTGGAGAATTCTGAAGTGGTGGGGAAGGGGAAATGAGGAGGACCAAGGGCCGCAGCTTGGCAGACGAGCTCATGCTTTGCACACATACAGTGCCAGGTCAGCTAGAGTGGGTCCTAAAATATGTATGTCTCACACTTAGTGAGTGGTCCGATTCAGGAGGGCAGCTTCCATGTGTTGCAGTGAATGTTAGTTTTACATATTTGTGTAATTATTTCATGTGTTTATATTTACTTATGAAAGTAGAATGGGGTATTGGGTTGTTTTTGTATTTGTTTTGATTGTGCATTTCATGTTTTTATGTTGTGATTTTATCCTGTGAACTGCCCTGAGACCTGTGGGTATAGGGAGGTATACAAATTTAATAAACAACAATAATAATGTAAACTGCCCCCCCAAAAGGGTCTCTGGCAGCACTTCTCCCATTAAAGCCAGTTGAGGAGATGAAAGGTATTCAGTTTATGGAGAGATGCATCCATCAAGACACAGGGTCATTTTCACAAAGCCTGTGTGCCAAGCGTTGGGGGAAGCAGATACTTCTACACATTGCAAAAATACCTGGGCTTGTGCCCAATCCCTATAAGCTTCCCTAATTGGTTAGAGTCCTGCATGGACAAAACATGCTAAGCTCTCATTGGTCTTCTCCCCATTTTGTGGGGATTCTTGTGTTTTTTCCTTCCTTGCATTTGCAGTTTCATATATGATTTTGGCAAGCCCTCTAGCTTCCTGTTATGCCTTATAGTTTACATTACCTATGTACTTTCCAGACCCTAAAGGTCACATTTACAGTATTTTGCTAAGCTGGTAGATTCTTATCTCTATTACTGGAGCTATCTGCAAATTAATGCAAGCATAGCAAGGCTTCTGTTATACCATAAGGGAAGGGGGCAGTTACAGAACTTTGTAATAGGAACATCCTGGTGATCATGATTGTACACTCATGTCCACCTAGCCCTGAATCCGTTGTGGGCTGGCTATCATTAACAATAAAGATTTATACACTGTCAACTCTTTCAATATAACAAGGATATATACAGCAGTATATACAATAAAACGTAAAGCACCATGAGAATGGTACAAAATGATCTTTAAAATGGCTGATCAAAAAGTTTAAGCGGTTGCAGAGGGCCTACTAAAGTTATTCAGGCCTAACTGCTAACTGTGGAGTCACTCTGACATGGGACTTGGCAGCCAGTTTCTCTGTAAGATTTCAGTCAGAGTCAGTCTGCCTCAGTTGTGAGCAGGATGTAATCTCAGTCAAACTGTTTGGAACCATGTTGTTTATGAAGAAGTTTATTTCAACTCAGTAAAGCGCTTATTCTTTAAAACTCTGCATTATTAATTTACGCTGCCATCAGACTGTTGGTGGAGACAATTGCCAGCTCATAATTCCAGTGCTCAAAAGCCTGCAGTGGTTGCCCACATGCTAATTATATATATATAATTAATTTGCAAGGCCCTTAACAACTTGGGTCCAGGATATCTCAAGGAACACCTGATCCCTTATATTGAAGAAAGACAGTCAGTTAGGATTACCCCCAAAACCCTAAAAACTGTTTTGTGAATTCCACCCCCCCCCCCCCGCAGCCAGGCCTCAAAGCCTTGCCTCAAGCATTTTTAAAACTGTATTTCCTCTAAGACAAAAAGCATTAGCTAAGCATTCCTCTTGCTATAACTAAAAGACTGCAACAAAGGTAGGGAACAGAGTCCATTGTTTTCTCAGAGCCTTTGGCCTTGCTTAAAAACCAGATTGCAACTTCCTTTCTGCCCCCGCGGGAGCCATGCCAAAGCACGAGAATGAAACATCACTGGAACACTCTGAAACCCCCTTGGTTTCTCAGCCCCTTTCCTGGGAAGAGTCCAAAAATGGTCCCAAGACAGGAGCTTTCTGTTCATGCTCAGAGGAACTCATGGGCAGGACTCTTGAAGAAGGAGGAGAAAGGGGGAGGGAACTGGAAGGGGATATATACTCTGTGCAATGGCTGTGAACTTCGTGCTTGTTTTGTGACTCTATCGCACTTGCTCCTCTGCCCCCCCCCCCCATGGCAGAATAAAAGCTCTTTCTCTGGATGTGACCCCTTGGTGTCGTTTGGCTCCTTTTGTCCCTGCTCGGGTGCAACGTTTTCCTATCCATTTTAGAAGGCCTAGAAAGGCTACAATATCCCTCCTTCCAGGGAGCCACTGTTGGTGGTCCCCCGGGGCTCGGGTGGATGACTCTGACCCACCAGGAGCTAGCCGTTCATTCAGTATTGAAGGCCGAATTTTGTGTAACTCCCTTTCAGTTGGGATCAAATAGGCCCTCTCTCTGTTGAGCTTCCAGCACTTATTGAGGACTGTTTTTTTTATATAAAAAAACCAGAAGGTTTTAAATATTGAGTTCTGATTTTACATTTTAAATTCATTTTTACCCTTATTGTATTGGGTTTCCTGTACACCAGTGCTATCTGATGTGGTATGCTGTCAACCCCCCCCCCCCTAATGTGTCAGGAACTGGTAGAGCCATTGGGGACCAGTGGCCAATGGCTTGTGGGCTGCCACCAGCCCATGGACCACCACTTTGAGTAGCCTTGCTGCAGCCCACTGGGAGATGGCCTTGATTAAGCAGTGTACAAACTGTTGAAACATAGAAACAAAATAAATAAATAACATCCTCATTTTGACTGTATGGCTTTTAATTGAGAAACTGGCTGAGTTACTAGCATGAATCTCAGTTTGGGCCAAGACACCATTTCCCCCAAACCACCCCCACCTGCCTCACAACTGGTGTGAAATAACCCAATGAATATAAGCAAGCCTATCCAGACATGTAAATTTGATGTATATTTTAGTATGTGGGTGTATTTAAAAACAACATCCCTGCTGTATATTATTTATAGTTTGAATTTTTAATGGCAGACTTAAGGTATATTTTATATTTTATGTAAGCTGCTGAGAGGTCAGGTATTGGATATGTGGAAATATGGCTGCCAACTTACTGGCACTGCTGGTGCAACACTCTTCTTTAGCAGCAATCAGAGCACTTGTTTAAATATTGAATTATCTGTTCAGCAGCTTACCACACAGTCAATTATCTCTCATTATAGGCCTTTTGTTTTCAGCCATCATTGTTTGGCTCTTCTTTAATTTCTCTCTGGAGCAATTAGACACTCAGTGTTTTCGAGTTGTGTGGCTGCTGGATTCTTGCCCATCCTGCTTTCTGCGGTGGCCCACAAACATTTAATTGGGCAAGACGTTCACTTCCACAAATTCCATTGTGCTCCTGATGGCTTTGGAAGGCCACTTGTCCCTTAAGAGCAGCCTTGGTCAAAGGGTAGGCCATTTGGTCAGAAAACTGCATCCGAATGCATACTATCCAACCAGTGCTATTCTTTTAGAAAAGAGATGCCAGAATTCACCATGAATCCCTCCCTTCTTCTCTTATAATAGCAATGGCATCCACCTGAGAGGAGCCAGAACTGAGTTCCAATGAGTTCTGGCTGAAAAAAAGCCCAGAGTCCAAATCAGCCACAAGTTTCCAAATTATCTCCAAGGGCAGCCCCATAGAGCACATTGCAGTAAAGCAGTCAGTTAGTCAAATAAATTTAACCCCATACCATTTTTTACTCTAGATCACTGGTTGGGAACTTCAAGCCTGGGGTCTTAATGTGCCCCTCCAGGACTCTCTGCCTAGGCCTTGGGGTTTTCTGTAGACCCTGCCCCATTCTAGGCCACACCCCACCCTGACATTATTCCATGCCCTCTTTAAATGCCTTTGCCTTGGTTGAAATATGTCACGGAATTGTCATAATGCCTCTTGATTGCCTTCATTGCTTCATTGGGAATCTGGGACAGAGAGACATAGGTACAGGAACCACTTGTTTGGCATGGCTGGAAGGTAGCCTACTGCACAAAGGTAATTCCCTATAAACAGAAAATGGCTGCCCACCATTTCTCTAATCAAGATAATATGGCCCTCATGATAAATATATGCAATTTTGACTAATATGCTAATTTTGGCAAGCAATTTCCCAAAATGCGATGTTTTTGCATGTTATTTTATCTAATACAGTGGTACCTCAGGTTACATATGCTTCAGGTTACAGACTCCGCTAACCCAGAAATAGTGCTTCAAGTTAAGAACTTCACTTCAGGATGAGAACAGAAATCAGGCTCCGGCGGCACGGCAGCAGCAGGAGGCCCCATTAGCTAAAGTGGTGCTTCAGGTTAAGAACAGTTTCAGGTTAAGTACGGACCTCCAGAATGAATTAAGTACTTAACCTGAGGTACCACTGTACAAGCTTTTACATGCACATGTTACACTAGTATATACATTTTTTTGGTACAGATGACTGCACTGGAAGATTTAGAGAAATGTGAATTTTAAATCATATTTGTGTTTGGGTTTGCATATTTTTTTTTGAAGTGTGAATTAGGTAGGTTCACCTTTAAATGAGAACCAAATCAAATTTCTCTCCTGTTCCTATCTGGAAGGCATTCCTGCTTCATATCGTTTTCCTAACCTCCCCGTGCAATAATATAACTTTGAGGTGATCCAAGACTCCACAATGCTGTTTAAAGTTCAGAGCTGTTTATACTCTATGCATTCCCAAGAGCATCACCTCCTTCTAGATCTCTCAGCAGGGGCCTGTTATTCACAGACATGATGAATATTCAGCATTCGTTCCAAATAATGGTCGCTATACCTTTAAGCCTGGCAACGGCACTCTCAGAATTTCAAATGACACATCAATAGGAAGTAGCTGATTAGAATTCTAAGGATGTGGGCTTCTTTGAAGAGGTAGTTTGGTACTGTAGTGGCTGTCATGTGAATGGGGGAAAGGAGATGGAATAGATGTGTTATCCTACACCTCTCCCTGAACCACTGAATGTTTCATCAATAGGGTACCATGCAGGTACCCTACTGGATTACCAAATAGGCAGAGTTGGCATCAACCTATGGGCCTTTTAGGGGACTCGCGACAATGGATCAAAATAATATTGATTTGATCTTGAAACAAAATTACAAAAGCCTAGTAGGAGATAATTTGCAAGCTGCCTAGGGGCCTCCACAGGGTTTAATCTGGCAGAAGTCCATGGGAAGTCAAGGGGATAGTTGCTCCTCTAAATGAACCATAATTCTCAGGATCACAGATTTCATTTTTAAAAAGCAGATGTTTCTAGCATTTGTAGAATGTGAGACAAAATGGAACAGCAGAGGGGAGAGCAGCATTGAGCCAAGGTGAATGCCCTACGACAGGGGTCAGCATGGTTTACCTTGCCTGGGCCGGTTCACTCCAGCAGAGATCTCTCTGTGGGTCGGATTGTGCTCACACAGGAACGCATGCTCCTGCAATTTCTGGCGTCCGCGCAGACACCATTTCCAGTGCCATGGAAGTGAGTACCTGTGCCACGCATTGCTGGTTTAGCACAGCTCGTGGGGGCTCGTCGAGCGGGTGGCTCGGTTCGGGGGTGGTTTGGGGGCCTTAGGTTGCCTACCCCGCCCTTCGATATTTAGGCACATCCAGATTGCTTAGATACTCCATAAGCGTTGAGAAATACCTGCTGCAATCATTGACAATAAAAGATGGGGACCTATCCAGATCCATTTGGCGTTCTGTGTCTGTGATACACTGTTTGATGGCTGACTTAGGCTGCTCAAACCCCATTCTGAGCAATTCTTCAAGAGAAAAGCCCAGAGCTAGAATTTAGGTCATAACTGCCTGATACCATGCAGATTCTTCCTTGAGAACAGTGGGAGCAAGCCCAGTAGGAAAAAATGAGAATCTTAGCCAATAGTTGAGTATAGACATCCATATTCTGGCCTCTTTGCTCAAGAGACCTGTCTCCAGCCTCAAGATGACATTGGTGACACATTTAGGGACCTGAAAGATTGATCTTAGAAATTTAGATTGGATGCACTCCAGCAATGTCAAATTTGGAAAGGGACCTAGCTGGGCACCATATAAGAGTTGGGCAACAGACTTTACTTCAAATAATCTCAATGCTGCTGGTATATAATGGTCTCCTTTAGATCTGAAGAATTTTTTAATATCCATTGAGCTCCTCTGAGCACTGCTAGTAGCATAGTCTCCATGCGCTTTCCTGCTTCCTGTTCTACTTTATGTCCATCTATAGTCCAGTAGTGTCCCCTGGGTCGTTGTTTTTTAAAGCAGATGCCATAATTTTAGTTTTCTGGTGACTGAGCACTTAGATGGTCTTCTTTGCAGAAAAGAGATAAAGCTCTCAGCACTCTTTTAAGGCCAATGGGAGCAGGGCAGTGATGTCTCTTCCAGCTAGTTTTTTGGGGTGGAAATTATTGTTGCGAAGAAAATCCACCATAGAATTGATACAGAAATTGAACAGAAGTGGAGCCAGTATGCAGCCTTGTTTAACTCCCTTTGCAGTTTTGATTGCTCTAGTAAGATGACCCTGAAGAGTATGTATCTTACTTTTAAGAGAAGTCCCTTCATGCAGCATTCAAATTAGGTAGATAAATCATCTATCAATCAAAGATGCCTCCAATTTTTACCCACAAATTGGGTCGGGATATGGAATCAAATGTGGCTCTAAAGTCTATGAAGGCGGCATATGGGGAAGTTGTTTTACAAGAGAAATATTTCCTAATCAAATGAGGTAAGATGAAGCATTGATCGATAGTGGATTGCCTTTCCCTAAAACCAGGTTGTTCATCTGCTAGAATGTTCTCTTACTCCAACCAGTCCAAGAATTTCCTTTGTAAATGTCTTGCATAGAGCTTGCTGATGGTATTAAGTACTGATTGGTCTATAATTAGCCGGATCATCATTTGACCCTTTTTTAAAAATGGAAGCAATGACTGCCAGCCCCCAATTTGATGGGGGCTCGTCCATGGAAATCAATGCAAGTAAAGAGAGAGGCTGGTATAGGAGCCCAGAAGTCCAGATTGGTTTTAATAACTTCTGGTGGGATCAAGTCCTCCCTAAGGCCTTCCCAGGTTTTAGTTGGGCTACAAGTCTATTGATTTCGGACACAGATACGGGTGGCCATGTTGGAAGATGGTCTATAAGGTGGCAAGGATCTTCTTTTCCAGAGTTATTTTTCTAAGCATATTCATATTAAAATAATTTATCTGGGCTGCTGGGTTTGAAATCCAACAATAATTTGATTATGACACTGATGAATTCCTAGATGGCTCTTCAATTTCCAGGGTGGTTTACAAATAGAATAATGCTTGACAATAGTTGGTGAAGAAATATAAAGTCAAAGGCAACAAAAAGTGGTTAAAAGCAGCAGAAAAACAGACCTTAAAAAACAATTTAAATGCATTGGGGCATAAAATGGCCTTTGTTTGGTACTAAAAGAAAGCAGAGTATAGGTCAGCTCCATGCAAGCCTACATGGGGTGGGGGGGAACTGTCAAAGGCTGAGCAGCAGAAGCAAAATGCCCCTCTCACTCCCTGGTTTATTATTTTAGTTATTTTTCATCATTTCGTTTTTATCCTGCCTCTCCTCCAAGGAACTCAAGATGGTGAACATGATTGCTCTCATCCCCAATACATCCTCATAACAGCTCTGCATTGTAATCTGAGAAACAGTGACAGGTCCAAGGTTACTCAGTGAACTTTGTGGCATAAGTGGAGATGTTGTTGTTTTAAAATTTTCAAAACTTTATTGTGAAGTTTAAACAGCAGCCCAGTCATAAATATGAAATAAACAATCCAGTCATAAATATGAAATAAAATATAATGTATTTTAAATGCTGGACAAAAAACTCCAGGCAATATCAGTCTGACACTAACCACAACACCACACTGGTTACCACTGGCTGCCATTGACCTTACCTTGGGCGGCAGTGAGGTGGCTCAGGGGAGCACATTGGTAGATGGTGGCAATGCAGGGGCAGATGGATACAGGAGAAGATGTGCCTCCAGGTACCTGGACCCCCAAGGCACATGGTTCTTAATAGGTAAGCACCACACTGAACTGAGTTGGGGAATGGGTTGGGGTCCAACAAAGTTCTTTCAACACCAGCAAGGCATTACCCCAATGGTCAGTTCCAGTTAGTATTCTAATGTTTTCATCCATCCAATAGTGCCTCGTTCTTCTAGTTCAATGTCCTGAGAAAACTGAGTTCTTTCCAAGCTGGACCATTCTAGGCTGACACCTAGGCTGGGCTGATGCCACAACAGGCACCATTTCACTTGTAGCTTGACAGGGCAGCAATATTGTCTGAAGCCTCCATATGTCTGCATCACATTGAATTAATGTGTGACTTCCACTTTCAAATCTGATGCCCTCAAGCAAATAAAAGAAACACAAATAGTTACTCTTGTTCATCTCACCTGCTTCATGGCAAATGTTGTTAACTTGCAGTAGTGGCAGCCAACCACCAGAGGGCATAGCCCTTCAATTCATATTGACCATGACTCCATAGATATACTAAACATTTTTTACATGGAGAACTTGTGTTGACTCCAGAAAGTTTGGGGTCAGCTTATTTAAAGTTCCTTCCTGTAAAAAGCCCACTGCCCTGCCTTGTGTAAATTTAGAAACCACACGCACACACACATACGCACGCACACACATACAGAAGGGCCTGAAGTGCACCCAAGGATAGCTTAACTTCAGTCAGTCATATTTTTGTTTTTTCAAAAGATGCATTAAGAATTAAGAATGAAATGTCCTGAATTCAGCTATGATCAAGCCATAGATATTAGTGGTATGAATCCAGGGTCCTACAATAGTTTCTGATCTGGTTTAAGCCATGTGGCTAGAAGAAGGATCTTCACAAGTTGGAATGTGTGCAGAGGAGAGCAGCCAAGGGTCTGGGTACCAAGCCTTATGAGGAACGGTTGAAGGAGATGCTTATGTTTAGCCTGGAAAAGAGAAGACCTAGAGGAGATATGATAGCCATCTTCAAATATCACAAGGGCTGTCACATGCAAAATGGAGCAAACCTGTTTCTCCTACTCTGGACCAATGACTTGAACCAATGGCTTCAAATTCTAAGGAAGGAGATTCTGACTAAACATTCGGAAAACCTTTCTGACAGGAATAGCTGTTCAACAGTGGAACGGTCTCCCTTGGGAGGTTGTGGACTCCCCTTCCTAGGTTTTCAGCAGAGGTTGGATGGCCGCCTGTCATGGATGCTTTAGCTGGAATTCCTGCAATGCAGGGGGTTGGACTAGATGACCCTTGTGGTCCCAACTCGACAATTCTGTGATTTTATGAACCTGTACCCATCTTTCGTTCAAGGAAGGGGATGGCAGAGCTTTGCACTAGGCTGGGGAGGGGTGGACTGTCCCTCTGGAGTTGTCCCTCTGCCCAGCCCTGCTGGCCTCCATGTGCAAAGTAATGCCAATCACTCTGCCAGGATGTGGTCCCCCTCCCTTTTGTCTGCCAGATGTGAGGGTGAATTCAAGGGGGATGAGGTGTTCTGAGGGTGGGGAAGGAAAGGGGTGCAGCTGGCCCTGATTCTGTTGCATCCTGAGCCAGCCCCATGGCCATCCCATGGCGGCACTGGGCCCATTCTGCCTCCCCCACGCTTCCCCCGCTAATGTGTGTGCTTAGCAGGGCTGAAGATGCAGCAGTGTTCCTGCTGCTCTGTTAAATCCTGCATGGCAACACCTGGACTTGGGATTATTGTTTATTATTTTTAAATATATTTTTTCTTTTTTTTGAATTTTTTTATTTTTAATGCAGAATCATAACACAAATTACAAACATTGAATCCAAAATAATACTATACAGACAAAAATCCCGGGCACATATAGAAAAAAAACAGAAAAGGAAAAGGGGGGGGGGAAAGCAAAGGAAACAAAACAAAACTAAACAAAAACAAAAAAGCACACATCTACAGAACAAAACCATATCATTACGTACATAAACACAAATGGACTTCCTTCCTTTGTTCTAAGACCTCAAAAAATTTACTCTTACTGTATTGTTGTGTCTAATTAGATTACTTCCATCTTTGTGCTTTTTTACACCATTTTTCTTATTCTTTAACCCTGTAAAGCATCATTCATTACATACCAATATACTAACTCCTGAACAATGTTTTTTCATATACTCTTTAGCACAACCCCATTCTTTTAATAATTTCTGGTCTGATTGTCCCCTTATGTAAGCTGTGAGTCTTGCCAGATTTATGTATTCACAAAATTTAATTTGCCAATCTTTCACTTATTGTTTATTATTTTTTAATTGCAAATTCATTAAAGAAAAAAGAATGAGGGAAAACACACAAAGAGGGTGGGCAAAGACAAATCAGCTCACATTAACAATACATTAGCTCTGTATGCAGATGATTTAATAGTAGACTTGAAACTCTCCTCCGGGATTAGGCCTCACAGAGGTGCATCTGTGGGGGAGGGTTCTTCACAAACACCTGGGAGTCATGTGCTGCACTAGGGGAACCCTCTGATCCACCAATTATCCTCCGCCTACTCCCCAAGGCCAGTCCTGCGGCTGCGGCCGCTGGGGGTTTTAACTGGAGGACCACTGCTTAAGGGTTCTACTGCTCCCTAACTCTCAGCAGAGGGGCAAGTAACAACACCTTCTGGTGAGCCAGTGTGGTGTAGTGGTTAAGAGCGGTGGACTCGTAATCTAGTGAACCGGGTTCTCTTCCCCGCTCCTCCACATGCAGCTGCTGGGTGACCTTGGGCTAGTCACACTTCTCTGAAGTCTCTCAGCCCCACTCACCTCCCAGAGTGTTTGTTGTGGGAGAGGAAGGGAAAGGAGAATATTAGCCACTTTGAGACTCCTTAAGGGGAGTGAAAGGCGGGATATCAAGTCTAAACTCTTCTTCTTCTTCTGGCCACGTGGCCACCACCCCTTTTTCTGACCACGTGCAGGAATAGGAAGGGTAACTACTCTATTCTTTTGGCCTAATTGCCTTGGCTTAATGAATCCTGGCCCTGTGCTAAGGGCATACTGTGTTGGAGGCAAGCATGCATGATGGGTCATATGAAATTTAATTTAGATGGGTTGATAAATGGATTTAGGTTCATCAGTTTGCCTTAGAAAGCATCTATAAGTTATTATGTTAAGCTATTATGATAAAAAAAGAAGCAAGCATGTCCTGTAACTTAGAGTTACTGTAATAAGGTGCTCAAAGACGGGGTTTTTAACATCCCACCTGGCAGTGGAGTCCTTTGCTGCCCTTTCTCTAAATGCTTCGTCGTATCCTAGGGCCACAGCTTCACCAGCCATTGAATTTTACGATACGATACTGTCAGAGCTGCCCTAGGTCCCAGCTCAAAAAGGACCAACGCCAGTTCTTGTTATATACAAGTCTTTATTGAAGTTCAGTTTCACTTTCAAAGCCGCGGCGCGCAGCTCTACGTCTTAAACTCTAGACCGCTGAAGCTCCGTCTGAATCTCCTCCCCCCAGACACCAGTTTAAGACTCTAGCCTTGCTCCACCTCTTCCTCTGCTCTTTCCTCCTCTGGGTCCACCTGTCTACTGGGATCTTGCCCTTTCTTGACTCTTCTGACGCTGATTCCCCTGAGTCTTCCCCCTGCCTCCGGCGGGCTTTAGGACCTGGTTCCCAATCCGGATTTTCTGCTGTCCCGCACGCCTGTACATTTGAACTTGGCGCGCGCGCCCAGCCGGCAACCTTTCTCCTGACCGTTACACTGCTCCTGTCACTGCTTCCCCCTTCGGGGGGGCTAGCTGGACCTGACTTCCCCTCCGTTCCCTCACTCTCTGATAGAGGCGTGGTCAGCCCTGACTCATCTTCTCTCCCTACTGGAGGAGACGCTGGCCCTGATACATGGGACTCTTCCCCCCCACTATGCTCTGGTGGGGGAACTGGTCCTGATCTCCCGCTGCTGCTTTGGGAGTCCCCGCTGTCCCCTTGCTTCTGGTGCGTCCCCCCTGGGACCCCCCTTGCCCTGGCCATCGGCACCCCCCTCTGGGAATCTTCTGAATCGCTGGAGAAGCTCATGGAATCTCTCGGGCCACTGTCATACTCCCCTACGCTGCCCTCCGATTCTTCCCCTTCGCTCTCCGTTTCCTCTCTCCCCTGTGCCTCTGCTCCTGAGCCCCTGACAGATACGATACAATATCTTTATTGTCATTGTCCCTTGCAGAACAATGAAATCGAAAAACTACATAAAACTACATAAAAACTACATAAAACTACATAAAAACTACATAAAACATTCAAAAACCCCTAAAAACTCTAAAACCCCATTTTAAAATACACTATACTACAGAGACCCCTTATGCTGCGTTTAGAACCAGAATTGCATTAACGTAGAAACTGTTTTTCAGGCAGCTAGTCCTGGCCTTTATTACCCTATACCTTCTTCCAGAAGGCAGAAGCTGAAAGAGATCATTTCCGGGGTGCGTACTATCATGTGCTATCTCTTCCGCTTTCTTATGGCACCTGGCAGCATAGATTTGATCTAAGGTGGGAAGAGTGCACCCGATAATTCTCTCTGCAGTCTTTACAACCCTGGATAGCATTGTTTTTCACCTGGTCGTGCAACTCCCAAACCACACGCACAGACCATAAGTTAGTACGCTCTCCACAGTGCAATGGTAGAATGCCATCAACAGGTCCTTTGAGAGATTGTTTTTCCAGAGGATTCTCAGAAAATATAACCTCTGCTGTGCTCTCTTCATCAAGTCTTTGCTGTTCTCTCCCCAGGTTAGGTCGTCTCTCAACTCCATTCCCAGAAAACGAAACACTGAGACCTGTTCCACGCACTTCCCCTCAATAATAAGTGGCTGAATATTCAATTTAATTTCCTAAAATCCACAATGATCTCTTTTGTTTTCTTTAAGTTAAGCAGTAAGTTGTTTTTCCTGCACCACTCCCCCAACTGCTCAACTTCCTTCCTATAGGCCGTCTCTCTCTCTCCAGCCGTAATTAAACCAACCACCGTTGTATCATCTGCGAACTTAATGATCTTATTACTGGGGTATTTGGGGGCACAGTCAGCTGTATAGAGCGTGTATAAAAGCGGGCTCAACACACACCCCTGCGGCGTCCCCATATTCGTGATGAGATCCGCAGAGACGTGGAAACCCAACCTGACCCTTTGGGAACGGTTTGATAGAAAGTCTAATATCCATCTGCACAAACATGGTGGAAGTCCCAGGTCGTTTAAGATAATCTGCTGGTAGTTGAACAAATGCCAGCCCTGGTTGGGGCAAACTGCTGAGACCACACCAGCATAAACTGAAAATGCCTCCATATATTTAGAAAAAATGCACCCAGTTGTGACTTTTTTCTTGTCCTTTCTGCGCTGCTCGTTAGGTGCTGACTTAGAGCTACGGGCAGCGGATGGGAGCATGAGAGTGAATAGATTGATGTATTCCCCATTTAGGATATGTTCCCATATTTTTCTACAGAGATTGAAACCAGGGGGCTGCTCAGTATCAAATAACACTGGAGTCTGATCAGCATTACAGATTTGAGAAAGTGAGTATGAAGTTTCCTGTCACATGCGCAAAACAAATCTATGAAAGCTTTCAAGCTTGTCAGGGAAATCAGGTGGCAACTTTTGGCATATTGTGGTTCTCCTTGCATTAAACTGAGTTGTGGGAACGTTGTGTTTGCATGCTGCCTTCTGTGCCTTCATTTGCAACATCTCATACGATACACTGCAGCCGTTGTTTAGCATTTCATTCACATACCCAAACAGTTTCATTGATTTGTGGAAACCTGCCAGTTTTAGAACCTCTAAACACATGTCTAGAAAGGTTTATGTTTTTCAGCTTGTCTATCACTTCCTGCCAGTCTCACACCAACATTTCACTCACTGAAAACTGCCTTTCTGCAGCTCTGTTTCCATGCTGTTCAGCAAAACTGATCACTTCCAGCTTGAAGCCCACAGAATACTTTTTATATTTACCCATAATCACAAAGATAGCAGAATCAGAATCAGAATGCTGGTTCTGTAAGAATGAGAAAGAAATGCTTCACACGTTAATGTGTCAGGGTGCAGTTTAGCTATTGCGGGAAGATACAAGTCTCACCTGCTTTGCTTGTGAGATCCAAGTCTCTTGTGCCTCATTCATGGCAGCTTCGCCTGCCCACCCGCTCCCCTTGAGCCTTCGGCTGCCACTGAGAATGTGTGCTGAGAATGTCATGTGAATATTATGCGGTGAATACTTTGGGACCGATTTTAGGGACTGAAAAAAGAGGTGCGACTATTATGCAGTGAAATACAGCAAAATAAATTTAAACAGGTTGATCATGGAAATCTCCAGGGAATTGGAAAGATGGGCATCACTTAAACTTACTATTTGGGGTAAGGTCAATATGCTTTCCCCTTCATGGATCACTGCCTTGTCGTGGCGAAGGCGCTTGAATAGCTATGTGCTTTGCTGTGCAGGGCCACCCAAGACGGACAGGTCATAGCCGGGAGTTTAGACTAAATGTGATCCACCTTGAGAAGGAACTGGCAAACCACTCCAGTATTTTGCCAAGAAAACTCCATGGACATAAAAAAGGGGAAGCTTTGGGAAGAAAGTGAGAGTTTCCAAGGCATGCTCTGGTTCATGGGGTCACGGAGAGTCGAACACGACTAAGACAACTAAACAACAACAGCAATATGCTTGAGATAAAATTTCTGCCACAAACGATATTTATGCTACATGGTATTTGTCTATGTATTCTCCAGCTGTGTTCTCAAAAGATCAGTGTGATATATTTTGAAAATTTATGTCGGGTAATTCTTCATCTCATTTATCTACCAAAGGCAGTTGTCTATACAGGAAGGAGGATTTAACTTACCAGACATTAGACCTTATCATAAGGCGTATCTGTTAGCACAGGACTGGGGGACCCTTTCTGGTCTTAATCTCCCCCACCCCATCACACCTTCAAAAGATGGGAGTCAGCAACATCCACCATATGGGCTGCCTCAGCCCTAAGGCAACAGTTTCTCTTAGTAAACAATTCAAACAGCTGAGGTGGGGAAATTGATAGGAAAATTGTATAGGATATTTGGAAAAGCTTTCCTAAATAAAAATAATATTGGCATATTCATCCTGGCCATCTTCTCTCAGTTTCTCATTTTTCCAATCTTTAGGTCATCAGTCAGCGCTGGCTTTTTTCTTCCTGCCTGTTCTTTCCCACTTTGTCTTGTGTCCATTAGATTATGAGTCTGTGGAGAGGAACTGTCTTAGAGTTGATTTTATCTCTAATGTACGAATTGCCTTTAGACATTTTAAAGCCCTTTATGTGAATAGTAGCAGTAGCAGTAGATTCCCTTCTTTTCTAAAGCCATTTTAAAACTTCTAATGAAAGAAGGGTTCCACAGTTGGGAAAAGTCTATATTTTTGCTTCTTTATGACTTGTCTCCAGATAAACTTTGGAAAGCTTATATTTTAATTTCTATTAATAAGAAAAAGGATCAGCTGTTCTGTATCATAACTTTTTTTTAAAAAATCAACTCTTTCAGAGCTATTGTAGGCAGGATAAACAATTGGAGGCAAAGCACACAGGAACAGATTAGCTGTCCTGTAAATCCACTACTTCTCACCTTGTTGTCTGATACAGCCAAACTCATGTTGAAAGCAACATTTCTAATCTGAACACAACAGTGAATGCATGTACAGTGCAAGGTAACTAGGAAGTTAAGTTCTACCTCTGCTCAGTGTGACTATGGCTTCATCTACACTATATTTTTAAAGCACTATGATACCACTTTAAACACTCATGGTTCTCCCCAAATAACCCCTCACAGAGCTACAAATTTCAGTATCTAGCAAGAGTGTTTTATACAGTGCTGATTGCAAATCAAATAAGGCTTTGCATGTTGTGATTATGTCTTTAATATAATTTATAGCCTACAAAGAAGTCACAGCAAGAGGGAGGTCACAGTAACATCCTTCTTCCTTGTTCTTTTCTGAAAAAAGAAAAGAAAAAGAAAAGAAGAGCATAGCACTGCTGGAGGATGAGGAAATGAGTGAGCAACTGGCAGTGCTGGGAGCCGTCTAGTGGTGGCCTCGCCACATGCTGCTGTTGGAACCCTTTGCTGCAACAGTCACCCGGAGGCTTCTGACCATATGGAGAGTTTCCATGCATTTCTGTGCAACAACCCATCCAGATTTCAAACAGAAAGTGTGTGACAACACATTCATTTGTCCATGGCCTTTGATGCCCAAATCTCAATGCATCCCAGTAGCTGTGTTTGGCAACCTATTTTAATTTTGATGATAACCCCCCAGAATGATTGTCAAGAAGTTGGAAGGCTGCAGCAAATGAATTTTGAGTTGCAGTTTGGTGTGGTAGGTACCAGTCTGGGAAGGGGTGGGGGACCTTTTCTGACCTTCTGGGCTACATGTGAGTGGTGGTGGGAAGAGATTCAAAAGCAGGAGGGGCAACTGATAGAACTCCTACCTCTGTACAGTGAGCTAGTTTCTTCACACTCATCATCATCATCATCATCATCATCATCATCATCATCCTGTTACACATATTCATTTTGCAACAAATGAAAATTTGGGGCAAAATTTTGGGCCATTATTTGGTCCAATTTTTCATTGGGTACAAAAACAAATGCACACCCCTTTCAGTTGTGCTGTTCTTTCTTGGGATGATGTCTGCAGTCTTCCGGTCCGTTTTGTTCATTCCACTTGGCTTGGTCCACTGGCTCTAAAAATAGGTCAAAATACAAAACAACCCCCTGAATTAAGGAGAGGAACATCTCAAGATAATATTAGCACTTCTCCGAGTTTGGAAGTGAAGTCTGATGCCCAGTGTTAAGGAATGAGAACTCCTATTTTGAGAACAGTAGTTTGGCCTCATGCCTGGTCTGTGGGTTTGATTTAGAAATAAGGAAAAGTCCAGATGCCACAGCTGTATATCTCTGCACTTCCTGGGCTGGAATTTATTCATATGATACTTTGCCTGTATTTTCTTGCCTATGAAAGCTCATTCCCAAGCCAGATATGTAAGTCCTGAAGGAGCAGGGATGGGCAAATCTGAATTTCTCAGTTTCTCAGTTCTTTTCATTTCCAGATCAGGTTGCATTTCCTCCCCCCCAAATTTCTCCTAAAATTCATCAGCATTTTAGTGTGGTTTTCTCCTAACATACACATTTTTGCAAAGTATTTTCCCTCTTTAAATGTATTTCTCTGTGTTATTTTCACCAATATATGCCTTTTTATACTCATTTTTATCTTAGTGTACACATTTCTGTACATATTACTTGGCTGGAGAACTGCATTGCAAAATTTAGAGAAGTATGAATTTTGAACAATCACTGCATTTCAGTTCAAATATTGTTTCAGAAAATGTGAATTAGGTAGAGTCACTTTTCAGGTCGAGAGAGCCAGCGTTTGTCCACAGACAGCTTTCCAAGTCAGGTGGGCAGCATGACTAAACCATTACTGCCCCACAGAGGACCATGATGAGTGCCAGAATGCATGGAAACACTGTTTACCTTCCCGCTGCAATGGTACCTGTTTATCTACTCATGCTAGTATGCTTTCAAAGTGCAGGTTGGCAGAAGCTGGGACAGAGCAATGGGAGCTCACCCTGTCGTGCAGATTCAAGCTGCCAAACTTCCAAACTGGCATCATCGGTTTAGATCACAGCACCACCCGCACCCCATGTATCATGCTATGCAAGCCTTGATGATCCTTGGGGCTTGTATAGTGTCATGCAGCTGATAAGTGGGCAACCCCACCCACCTGTCTTGACCACCCTCAGCAGCTGCAGGGAGATGAGGATCTGGCCTGCCAGCCAGATCCAGTTCCCTCACCCCTATTTAACAGTGATAGAAAACTCAAATCAGGTACCCTAAGACTCACCTAGATTGTGCAAAAGCTTTTTCAGGCATTCATCTCAGATAGGCTGGTGTCAAAACAAGAGTATGCACACAAGGATCCTGTGAATATTTATTGAGGCTGAAAAGAAATACAGGCTCAGCAGCAGGTAATAAGTCCCAGCAGCTGCTACACTCAGGCAAGCTGACAGAAAAGGTGAGGCCAGCCAGACTAGAAGCTGTGGTCCTAGTTTAAGTAGTCCAACATCAGGACAAGTAGTTCAGAACTGCATGGAAGCAATGGAGTTGTCTCAAAGGGTGGGCATCCCCTACCTCCACCTGCTATAAACAGGGGCAGCCCATCCTGTTTTGCTACTTGAAGCAAAATAGCAAGGTGCTAACCTGTGCCTGCGCCCCTTGTCCCCTCCTTTGAAGCCTTGCTTACTGGGGTTGTATGACTGCAGCTTCCATGTTCCAATGAAACCATGCAAGAGCCCTGAGAGATCAGGCGGAGGCCTCTGCGCCATCTTGTGGGGCTCTTGCACAATCTCCCAGGGTTCTTTCTTGCAAGATTTTGTCAGAATCTGAAAGCCACTGCAGCTACTTCTCTTCACTTTTTTGGTGCTGCTGCCTGTGCAGGAGGCTCTTGGATTCCACCACCTGAGGTGCCTATCTCCGTCTGCCTCATGGATGGGCTGGCCCTGGCTATAAAGATGGACAAGGTGAGCTCACTCATGAGACTCTTATGCAATGCGAGACTGTTGATCACGCAGACATGCACTGCATCAGGAAGGATTTGTGTGTTTCTAGATATGTCGCTGGTCCTGGGTCCCCTTCTGACTCTGGTTCCACCCCTAGAGTTTGGCTGATTCCCTCTGTTATGTACTGAGTTGAATAGGATCCAAAAGGCGGCAGTCTGATTGGTCCTAGAACAATAGGATTCAGAATGCAGAAGTCTGATTGGTCCTAGAACAATAGGGTCCAGAATGCAGCAGTATGATTGGTCTACAGGAGCCACCCAATCCAGCTCCAGGTGGAAGTGAAGCCGCAACCTGATTGGCCTACAGGGAAATCCCAGAATTAGCCAATCACGTGCTGCCTATTGTGTAAATAATGTATATAAAGAAGATATTTGGGGGGAACTTTCATTCCTCGGTACTGTGAGCTGAATAAAGAGCATGAAATCCACACTCGACTCCAAGTATATTTCACCCTCCCAGAATTGCTCTTTTCCCCAAGAGGGGAGATGGGAGTCCTGCTTCCCCAGCCAGGGCAGCTCTACCCTGGGAGAGGGAAAGACCCGCTTCCTCCAGACTCTCTTCCCCCACTCTCAGCCCCACCCCATGTCACCCTGTCTGCCCTTCCCTACACTCCTGATCCTGGGGGTGCCTTGGAGCTACATGGGCAAATAGATTGGTGATGAGCTACAAGGCAGCTTTTGACTTTCTATTTCTATACTCAGAATGGGTGACACTTTCAATTTTGGTTCTCTCAGATTCTCATTTTTCCACTCTTAAATTCCATTCATATTTTTGGGGCAATTTGTGCATTTTGGGGGCAACTTGTGCATCTTTATATGTAATTTTGCTTACGTTACACATTTTTGTAAAGCAGGAAATACTATTGTACTTTTTAAAAAACAAAACAAAAACTAACCTATGCATTGTCATGCCCACTCTAATATGTGCATATTTGTACACATTACTTGGCTGGAGAACTGCACTGAAAAATGTGGAGAGGTGCAAATAGTGAGGAATGACAAGGTATCACTTCACATAGAGTTCCAGAGAAAGTGCATTTGGTAGCTTCATCTTTAATAGTGAACTTATTCTGATTTCTTGCCCATCCTAACTGCATACCAGATGCTCCAACTGTCCCTGATTTCTGGTACCTGCCTCTGGTAAATTACTTTCCACTTGTATGACACTTTTCTGTGTAAATATTTGCCCAAAGCCACAACACAACACACTAAATGCAAATCAATACAGCATTACAATAACAGCCCAATGCTAGATCATTTCAAAACTTCATATGACAATCCAAATCATTCCTTTTTATAACATAAACATTTTAACATTTTAAATGATTATAAAATAAGCTGTTATTAAAATGTACCGGTTAATGTCAAGCAAATATAATAAGCATTCCAAGTACAATCATTTTAACAATAACAGGAACAGGAACTCACTCCATCATAGTACTGTACAAAATACTAATACAACACAGAGAGTGGGCTCCTCACTCCTCCCAAAAGGAATAATGCAAAGGGAAAACGCCCTTAGGTCTATGGCTTATTTTGTCCATAGAATGCCTTGTGGCTGTTGTTAATTTTTTTTAAAGAAATGTGAGTGGTTAGATCTGTCATTCTTCAGAATATCTAAAAGTGAATAAATCTCTTAGGGGCAGAGAGTTGCCACCTCTCTTCCACACCACACTGGTTGCGTCATTGTTGCTGGGGGAACTGTGCCTTGTGGGGCAGCCCCCAGCCAGTCAGCACCAAGAGGGGGTGTGGTTGCAGGAGATTTAACTAAGGCACGACTGGCAGCACCCTCTCACTCGCCCTAACGCCAGATCACCCCACCCACCCACCCACCCTCTTTCCATGCTTTGCTCAGATATGACCTTGCTATGGACAATTGTGGGTCACCATATTGTTGTGGCCAGGTAGGAATTTTTCCACTTGGCAAATTGGCACCGGCCATTGGGTTTTCACCTACCTGGTAGCAATCGTCACAACTCTGTGTGAGGTTAGGCATTGGGTAAGCCTTTGTTTAGAGGGACGCAGGTGGCGCTGTGGGTTAAAGCCTCAGTGCCTAGGACTTGCCGATCGAAAGGTCGGCGGTTCGAATCCCTGAGGCGGGGTGCGCTCCCGCTGCTCGGTCCCAGCGCCTGCCAACCTAGCAGTTCGAAAGCACCTCCGGGTGCAAGTAGATAAATAGGGACCGCTTACCAGCAGGAAGGTAAACGGCGTTTCCGTGTGCGGCTCTGGCTCGCCAGAGCAGCAATGTCACGCTGGCCACGTGACCCGGAAGTGTCTCCGGACAGCGCTGGCCCCTGGCCTCTTGAGTGAGATGGGCGCACAACCCCAGAGTCTGTCAAGACTGGCCCGTACGGGCAGGGGTACCTTTACCTTTACCTTTACCTAAGCCTTTGTTTGGATGGATGGAGGGAAGGTTGCAGACTTCACCTGCCCCTCCTCAGTAAGGGTATACTGTTAAAGGGATCTGGGGTGTGAATCCTGTCTGATGCCTGGACGTGGGCTAGGACCATGCCACAGCCTATGCGGGGACCCCTTGGGTGCCCCTAATTGATGTAAGTCATAGGGTGCTCCCTATCAGTTGTTTACCCTTAGATAGACTCTCTGCAGATGGACAGGAGTCAAGATATAGCTTGGTCTCACCCCAATGCCTAAGCCAAACAGCTCACATCTGTAACCAATAAGGTTGTGGCCTATTTGAACCCATAAACCAAAATACTTTGTGTCTGGGTGTTTATTGTTCTCCTGGGAACTTTGTTTTTTTTTTTTAAAAACATTTTTTATTGCTTTTTAGAAGTACAGAAAAAAGAATAAAGAGTGGTTATAAGAAGATAGGGTATAAGTAACAAGTTTCCATATTCTTTTTCCATCTATTCTATAGGACTTCCCCACATCCTCCGAACCCTGCGTTCTCTGTCTTATAAAGCATCAGCAATTTGTTAACTTATTTCAAAACTTATTGTAACTTCCATATTATCATGTTCCCTATTTTCAATTTTACTGTAACTCAATTCTTATATGTTTTATATTAAACACAATAAAGTTATTTCATTATTTTACCTCTGAATTCTTGTGTCTTAATTTTCATTTCATTAACTTACATTTGCTGAAGCTAGAATTTCCTGAAAGGTGCATTTTTTAACATTCATACAGCTTATAATGTTTTTTCAAATAGTCCTTAAACTTTTCCCAGTCCTCCTCAGTTGTTTCTTCTCCCACGTCTCGGATTCTGCCAGTCATTTCAGCCAGCTCCATATAGTCCATCAACTGCGACTGCCATTCCTCCAGCGTGGGCAAATCTTGTGTCTTCCAATATTTTGCAATCAGGATCCTTGCTGCTGTGGTAGCATACATAAAAAAGGTTCTGTCCTTCTTAAGCACTCTCTGATCCACCATGCCCAGAAGGAAGGCCTCTGGTTTTTTAGGTAAGGTAAATCTCAGTACCTTTTTTAGTTCATTATGGATCATTTCCCAGAAGGCCTTCACTTTCGGGCAGGTCCACCAGAGATGAAAGAATGTCCCTTCCGCCTCTCCACATTTCCAACATTTGTTGTCAGACAGATGATATATCTTAGCTAACTTGACTGGGGTCATGTACCACCGGTATACCATTTTCATAATATTTTCCTTCAAGGCAGTGCAAGCCGTGAATTTCAAACCGGTGTTCCATAACCTTTCCCAGTCTGCAAACATAATGTTATGCCCCACATCCTGAGCCCATTTTATCATGGCGGATTTGACTGTCTCATCCTGTGTATTCCACTTAAGCAGCAAGTTATACATTCTCGAAAGTAGCTTACTTTTTGGCTCTAACAATTCAATCTCCAGTTTCGATTTTTCCACCTGGAATCCAACTTTTTTATCTATTTTAAATACCTCTTGAATTTGCGCATAGTGCAGCCAGTCTCGTACCTTAGTTTTCAATTTCTCCAAACTTAGCAGCCTCCAATTGTCTCCAGTTTTTTCAATTATTTCCCAATATTTAGGCCAATGGGCCTCCATGTTGGGTCTCTTACGTGCCTTGGCCTCCACCGGTGAGAGCCACCTCGGAGTTTTACTCTCCAATAAGTCTTTGTATTTTATCCAGACCCTCCAAATTGCTCTTCTAACAATATGGTTTTTAAACAATTTATGCACTTTAGCCTTGTCATACCACAAATATGCATGCCACCCAAACGCATTGTCAAACCCTTCCAGATCCAGGACGTCAGTGTTCTCCAATAAAATCCAATCTTTCAACCAGCAGAAGGCTGCAGATTCATAATATAGCCTCAAGTCTGGCAGGGCAAATCCCCCTCTTTCTTTCGCATCAGTTAATATCTTAAACTTTATTCGGGGCTTTTTGCCCTGCCAAACGAACTTAGAGATATCCTTCTGCCACTTTCCAAAACATTCCACCTTGTCCACGATCTGTAGGGCCTGAAACAAAAATAACATTTTCGGCAATACATTCATCTTTACAGCAGCTATTCGGCCTAACAAGGAGAGTTTCAATCTTGACCATATTTCCAAATCTCTTTTAATTTCTGACCAACATTTCTCATAGTTATCTTTAAACAAATTCAAATTTTTGGAGGTCAAGTACACCCCTAGGTATTTTACCTTTTTAACCACATTCAGCTCCATTTCTTTGGAGAACTCATCTGTTTCTGTAACTGTCAAATTTTTTGCTAAAACCTTAGTTTTTTGCTTATTTAACTTGAACCCCGCCACCCGACCAAAATCAGAAATTAATTCTAACACTCTTTTAGTACTGGAGACTGGTTCCTGAAGTGTTTATTGTTCTCCTGGGAACTTTGGAGCATGGAGGCCTTGGCATGCAAATGACAATTGTTCACATTTTTTTAAACAGAGTAACCGACTGTTTTAATACTACACTGTTTTTTAACAGAGTAACCGACTAGTTTTAATACTAGGAAGAGGTTGTACTCCAGGGAAAGTTTAACTATTCTTCTTATGTTATGATTCACATTGAATGTACTGTATATGCATTCTGTTGGCTCTGACCTTGCCATTTGCTAAGGAGAGCTTTCATCTAAATTTAGGTTGGCCGGTTGTTAGCTGTAAAGGAAGGTATTCAGAACCCTAGGGATAAAAGTAATGATGCATTAATTTCAGTGGCCAGAAGAACATTGAATATGATCCTCCATTATTTAAGACATGACAGCCAACTTGGAAAATAGTGTTTGGCAACTACAGCCAAAGCCCTGGGAATTTTGAGGTGGGATTACTAACCATAAAGTGCCCCAAACTACAGCAGATAGAACAATATTATCCAGAATGTACTGTTGTTGTTGTTGTAGGTGTGTTTGCAATATTTATGGCACACTGTTCAATTTTAAACTCCCCAGGGACTAGTCATAAAAACAGACAATTAAGACCTTACTTATAAACAACAAAATCTTGAGTGTTTCTATAAATTGTTTTAGAACAATTTAAAAATACAATGTTGAAACAATTCAACATTATAGTAAAGGGCAGGCAAAAAAAATTCTAATTCTAATCACCATCATCACCACCTTCATCATCTTGACAATGCATCATCATCCGCCGCCCACTGTTCTTCACTGAAACTGCAGGAGGAACAATCAAGAACAATTCGTCCCCAAGAGAGAGCCCAGGAGAGCAGTGTAGCCTTATAGTTAGATGCAATCATACGCTGGGGGGGGGGGGAGAAATAAATTTATAGAGCAAAGTCACCATTTCTGTTGTTGCCCAGTAGGGGTCAGGGATGATAGGACTTATGGTCTCACTCAGCACACTGCAGATGGCAGTGCTTCTGGGGGGTGGGGTGGGGGAGCATGAAGCAGCAGCAGAGGTGTCAAGTTGCCCTCAAGACTGGGGGCGGCAGCTGGTGTGCGTCACGCGTGTCATGCTAGTATGACATCACATGCATCTTGTATCATGCATGTGTGACGACATGCGTGTTCCAAAGGAGGCCGAGTGCTCTGGAGGAGCTGGCCACTGGACCTGCAATGTGCAATGCACACACCCCAAGATTGAGGGAGCTCAGCCCCGTTAAAACAAATATTGAGGGGTCTGAGGTACCTTTGGCCCCCTGGAGTTGGTGCACCTGAGCAGCAGTATAGAAGTGCAAACCTCCTGCCCAACATTTACCCTTCCCCCTCCCTGGAATGACTTTGCCCTGTTGGATGTAGCAGCCTGTCTCCTACCAGCCAGATGCCTCTGGGAGGCTCACGAGCTATACTTTTCCTCAGTTGTCCACCAGCTACTGGTATTCGAAGGTCTGTACATACTACATATTTAGCAGTTGTGATGACTATCTGTTGGGATACATATCTGATGAAGAAAGGGTGTGGATCAGGGGTAGAGCACCTGCTTTTCATGCAGAAGGTCTCAGGTTCAATTCCTGGCCTTTCCAGGACAGGCTGGGAGATACCCCGTCTGATACCACGTGCAGCCAAGGCCAGACAAGACTGACATTACTGAGGGAGCTGGACCAGGAGCTACGTGGTGGTTAGCCCTGAGGGATATGTTCAAAGTCCACTGCTGGAGGCAGCGATGCCTTTGTATGCGAGCTGCTGGAAACCACAGAAGGGAGAGTGCTGTTGAACTCAAATCCTGCTTTTAGGACTTTCAAGAGACATTTGTGGGAATAGATGGGCCACTGGATGGATCCAGCAGCATCTTTTTATGACATGATCAAAGGCCTGACAAATAAGGCAATAATGGTCCATTCCATATTTTATACATGTCAGTAAACCCAGCAGATTGAAGTAAATAAAATTGCTTGAGGGTTCCTCCCTCCCCTCATAATTATGTATCAGCTCAAATACATGCACATATTCTGAAAATTGTAAGTGCTGTATCATGGAGTGCTTACTCTTTGTTCCTGTTACTTACAAGAGGCAGGTCATTCATCTCAACAATTTTCTCCTTTTTCTTTCAGTGTCAAGGTAAAGGCTATGGACTTCTGTGAAGATAATCCAGTGGGATGTTAGAGGTGAATCATCTCTCAAACAGAGGATTAAAGAACACAGTTTAGATGACTGCAACAAGATACACCTATTCTAGCCCAGCTCTTTAATTTTCCTCCAGTGCTATCAGCTGGGTCTGGCAGCCATTATATAAATTTTCCTGCAATGCCCCTGATGCAGCAAAATCTGGGGCACTGTGGGAATTTAAAACGGTAGCTCTGAAGACTGATTGGAGCATTGCTGCTGCCCACCAGTGCTGTGAGGCAATTTCTCTGGGGCTCACCGGAGGGCCCTTCAAACCTTCAAAGACAAAGCACGATGCAATTACTTGCCCTGCATACTTTTAAAAATCTTTTTTATTTATAAATTTTTCAAAATACAAACATAACAGATATAAAAAAGAAAGAAAAAGAAAAAATACAGATAATTGACTTTCCATCCATCCTTCCAGGGTTTCCTCAAATTAACGGTTACTGCTGCATGTTCTATTTTAACACAATCCTGCTTGTCTCTGTATTTACTTCCATACAATTTTAAAGTGCTGAGCTTGCTCCAAACTGACTAGTGTCTTAACACTTTTACAATAGTTTTTCAAATAATCTACAAATGGTTTCCAATCCTCTTTAAATATGGTCTCTTCTTCTCCTCTAATTTTATTTGTTAGATTTGCTAATTCTGCATACTCCATCAATTTCATGTGCTCTTCTTCCTTTGCGGGTTGTAGTAAAGTTAGAATTATTTAGAAAATTATTCTTTGGTCAAGCAAAAAGGAGTGAGGCCTTGTGGGAGTTTCACCAGCCACAAGGACCCTGGGAAAGAAGTTGTGTCTCTTTAAACCCTAGACTAGCTGGCTCCCCAGCTGAAAGGTTTATTAGAACCAAGGAAGTCTTGATTTAATGAAAGAACTAACACCTGAATTCGATGGTGTAAACATCCCCCCCCCCCAATGATGCTATCTGTCCTTGAATTGCTTGGGAATGTGGATCTGGCTAATTTCCATGGAAGGGAGGAAGCCCTTTGATTTAAAGTTTGAATTCCAAATTGGCCCAGCTGTCAAGAGGTAAATTGATTGACTAGCAAGCCGGTCATTGGCGCATTTAAAAATAATTTGAGTCTTATGATTGGCTTGAAAGTTACTATGCTAAGTGCGAATTGTGAATAAAAGATCAGGGAATTGTCTTGCTCTTGGCTCTCTGCCTTTGCTCTGAAATTCGCAAAGATGCCCTGCTCTATTGTTCCAACTTAATAGCCGTCGTTCGTCTTTTGAAATGGAGATCTTCGAAAGCCTTCAACTTGCAGATTCCTAAAGAACTTCAGCTATCCTATCTTGTGTTAGAGTTGTGAGTATGTAGAGTTATTTACACTATGTACCTTTGTTATTTTCTTATCTGTAACGTCCAAAAGAGTGCCTGCTATTCTAGCATGTTTCTTATGTTGTTTTAAAATAAACCTTTTAAGAATGAAACTGTTTTAGTTTGTGTGCCTTTCCGGAGGGAATAGCTAAGTCCTAGCCTTACGCTTGGTTACGCTCTACCGTAGAACTTCTGCCTGCAAGTCTGTGGATGCAGCTTGTGGAGTGGGGGACGGCCAGGATAACGGGTCACAGCCTTCTCCCTGGGTTGTGATTCTGGGTCCCCTGGACAAGAGGGAGTGGTGGCAGCCCTACCGGGTCGTGTTTGTTCTGTTTTGCAAAAAGTAATACGTCTGCCAACCCTGCCCTGGGCGTCCTAGTCTGGCCGGAGAGCAGAGACAGGAGAAGGGAGGGGCAAGAGGTTGGGGACGACATTACTACACGGGTACAGCATTTTCACACCATCTTTGGACATATAACATTCTTGCAGTGGTGGTCTCATACAAGAATAGATTCAATTTCTTTAATCTGGACCTGTTATACCCAAAAGAAAAGCCTTTGGCTTCTTAGAAATAACTGTTTTAAATATATTTTTCAGCTCATTATAAATCTTTTCCCAATATTCCTTAACTACTCTACAGGTCCACCACATAGGATAAAAAGTTCCTTTTTTACATTTTCAACATTTACTTGACTCTGACTTATACATTGTTGCTAATTTACTTGGTGTCAGGTAACATCTATAGATCATTTTCATGTAATGTTTTTTCAGATTGTAACAGGCTGTTAATTTCAACCCTGATGTCATTCTCTCCCATATTTCTAAGTCATTTTTAAACTTCTTTCCATAGTTATCTTGAAATATATTGGGGTTCTTAGTTGTCAGCCGCAATCCTAAATACTTCACCTTTTTATCCACCTTCCATCCACTCAGTAATTCTAAATCCTTTTTCATCTACACATCCATGTTTTTGACCAACATCTTGGTTTTCAATTTATTCATCTTAAATCCTGCTACTTTGTTAAATTATTCATTTCTTCAATCACTTTGTGTATGCTACTTCCTGGTTCCTCTAATGTAAGAACTACGTCATCTGCAAATACTTTCACACCTTTCATATCTGCCCTGCATTCTGTTAACTCTCAAGAATGCATCCTTCCAGGAGTGCACTCTCTCTCTCTCTCTCTCTCTCTCTCTCTCTATATATATATATATGAATGAAGGGAAATGAAGTGGAAGAAGCTTAGAGGGACGGATGGTGCCCTTGGGCTAATCCTTGAAAAACAAGGGCTTAGCAAAATACAGCCTGGGTGCTATACATACCATACATAGTGT
The DNA here is from genome assembly GCF_964106915.1 of Podarcis gaigeae. Lineage (NCBI taxonomy): Eukaryota > Metazoa > Chordata > Lepidosauria > Squamata > Lacertidae > Podarcis > Podarcis gaigeae. The sequence continues at coordinate 4,631,295 of NC_139692.1, forward strand.
ACTTAACACACAGGTCTCTTGCTGAGAAGCATCAGGATTTACAATGTGACTTTTATGAGTTATCTGGAACCCCAGTAAACGTTCCCTCGCCCATATATAACTACTGTTTTCATGGAGATTTATAGGCAAGTATTCCCCTGATGATGCCTGAAGATACTCCCGACATGCTATAAATGAAACGATTGGCGCAAAAGCCTTATCCTTCCATTTAGCTGCACATATTTTGAGATAGCTGTCATGCAAATATTCTGCAGAATACGATCAGGCAGTAAAAAGCTAATGCAAAGTTATAGAAGTCTGTAAAGATAGCAGTCCAATAAACTCCTGAAATACTGGTTCCTGGCAAAGGCCATTGAGGCATCTGGATTCATGTAATATGCATTCTTTTTTCCCTTTTCGTTAGTTGACACATTTGGGTTTTTCATAATCTTCCTATACAGTTTATGAGCTCTTAAGTAACTATTCTTGCTGCTTCCCAGTACTCAGTCATATACTGATTCTCAGCTATCCTCCTAATAATTTTTTTTAAGAGGGAGCAGCTGTGCTAGCGCACACTGCAAATTTCTCCTACATCCCCTTCCTCATTCAATTACAACATAGGGGCAAAAGGGACACAGGCAAACCCTTTGCTGTTGGTTTGTACAGTGAAGGTGAAGGTAAAGGGACCCCTGACCATTAGGTCCAGTCGTGACCGACGCTGGGGTTGCAGTGCTCATCTCACTTTATTGGCCGAGGGAGCCGGTGTAAAGCTTCTGGGTCATGTGGCCAGCATGACTAAGCCGCTTCTGGCGAACCAGAGCAGAGCACGGAAACGCCGTTTACCTTCCCGTCGGAGCGGTACCTATTTATCTACTTGCACTTTGATGTGCTTTCGAACTGCTAGGTTGGCAGGAGCTGGGACCGAGCAACGGGAGCTCACCCCGTCGCGGGATTCGAACCACCGACAGTGAAGGTAGTTCTTGGTTTAAGCCAACATGTACCACATTTTAAAGTTTTAGGTAGGGCTCAGACAAATTGACAAGTGTTACAGACTTTTCCAGGTGACCCCGCCTCCCATATCGTTCATCCTGATTTACTTGCACAAAGTTTACATAGAGGTTAGACTATGTCTAGTCTCTTTTAAGCATTTGGTTTGTGGGAAGGTTATACAACAATGAGCATTCAGCCTAATTTGATTGTGGGCTGTTTGAATATTATTAGTATTCATTCATCTCACACTTTTCAGATCATTTCCCTATCACTTTCCTAATTGCCAAAAAGTTTATTTTGTTGATGTGCTTTAATCCCTTTTAATTGAACAAACCTAAATTTATGGTATAGATTTGAATAAGTATGGAGGCAACTTCCGGGTTGGCTGTGGGCATTGGAGACCGCCCGCTCTGAGTGGCCCAATTGCTGTGAAGGGGCAGGAAGGGAGCTCAGGCAAAGCACTTTCTCTAAAAAGCCCAAAAGGAAACGTTTGGGTTCTGAAAGGTCCAGCGGTGTCGAAGGACACTCTCTAGGAACTCGCAAAGTTCTGGAGGGAGCCAAGGGAGCTCTGAGATTGAGTGCAGACACATGGCGCAATCAAGACCCACAGCAAACTGCTCACCATTGAAGCAGCAGCCTCTCCAAAAATAAAAGGAATTCAGACCAATTAGATGAGGTCAAAAGATAATATTAAGAAGAATAAACTAAGTGGATCCACACCAGAGGAGGTTCCCCACTGGATGCCAGTACAGTGGTACCTCTGGTTGCAGACGGGGATCCATTCCAGAGCTCTGGTCAGATCCCGAGGTTTCCGCAACCGGAGGGACTGATTCTGCGCATGCGTGCAGTGTGGTAGAGTGCTTTTGCACATGCACGCGCAGCGAAACACTTCTGGGTTTGTCACTTTTGCAACCTGAAGTTTATGTTACCCGAGGGTAACGTAGGCTGAGGTGCTACTGTATTGAACTGCAAGGAGAAAATCTGCAGGGACTGAAATAAGAACGGAAAAATAAACATCTGCTAATGATTTTTTTAATAAGCATTCCAGTTTATGAACTGAGTTAAAACTGTGATTTGCCCAAGTACTGGATGCATAACTTTTAGACTGTATAAATATCTTCCGGCAAGCCTTCCAAACTGCAAGTAACTTTTAATATTGGGGAGGGAAAGAGAAGAAAGTGGGACGTGGACTTTGTGGATTGTGGCCTAGTGCTCCTCCCCTGGTGTCAGAGGAACCAAGGCTCCCCTCTGGACGGGCTGTTGGAGGGCAGCGGAGTGGAGACCCAACAGCCCTGTGCCCTTCAACCCCAGCCTTGTGTGGGGGTGGAGTGAGTGGTGGAGGATAAATGGAGCCCACCACAGCTGCCCAGCCCCTGCTGCCATTGGGACAACACCAGCCCCAAGTGTCATGGCTGTTGCACCCTTCTCATGTGAGGCTGGAAGCAAAGGGCAGATGGTTGCTGCCTCCCCACACCACCCTCTTCAAGAGGCTTTCAAGGTTTCGATCCAGGGAGGCTGGTGCAAGAAGGGTGCAACAGCCATGCTGCTTCGGGCTGGTGTCACACATTTGGCCACAGGGGCTAGGGGGTCACAGTCTTCCGCCCCTTGCCCCATCCCACCCCGGTGCGCGCACACACATGCACACCAGCCCAGGCAGCATGGAGATGTGCTCCATTGCTGCTTAGCAGCACTATATTGGATACAATCCTATGTGTTCAATATTCTTTTTTGGAGGGTGTGGGTGTTTTGCATCGTTTTGTCATTTCAAAAGAGAATAACCAATCCCAATGCCTTGCACAAGTGATACATGTGAAAGATATATCAAATCGATGACATGGGAATGTTCAAGCATGCACATGCTGAAAAGTGCTACAGAAATAATGAGTAAATGCCTTCTGTTCAGAAGCAGACAGATTCTTTATGATTTTGAAAATTGTGCTAGAAATGTCAAATGCGCAGTCATGTGCCCAGTCTGCAGCTATGAAGCAGAATTAATGGCTTTTCAGTCCCACTGGTTTCAGTGGGAGAGCTATGAACATAATTAAATATCTCAAAGGGGCTTTGCTCAGGGAAAGTATAGATGTCTCTCTGTGTGTGCACATATAAACACAACTAGAAACTTGGGTTGTTTAACCTATGTCCTGTTTCAGACCTCCAAAAAGTAGCATTGACTCTAACATTTTATGATTCTCTAGGGAAACTCTGAGCATTCCTGATGCTGGAGTAACATTCTGGATTCCCTAGTATCTTTCTCAAGGAATAAATCATGAAAGATGACAGCCTTTGGAACATTTGGCTTAGGAGGCACCCAGCCAATAAACACGGAACAGTGATACTATCATCTGAGTCGCTGATAAACACTAAAGTAGATTGATTTAGGCCTGGTTGTCACTGAATTGGTAAATGGTCTGGGCTGTTACACTTCAAATTGCAGGTGAAGCTCAGTTGATAGAAATACCTAATGTTAATTGTTTAGAATATCTACACCCCATTCTTCTGTATCAAAATAGGCAATAAATGTGCCTAACAATCAACAAAAAAGAGTGTGATGTCAGGGGTGCCAACTTGAATAAAATATGGGGGGAGGCAAGTAAGCTCCACCTGCATAATTGATCACATGATGCAGTGCACACACACCATTTGAATGGCAATGCCCATTAATCTTGTGGGGGGACCCGGCCCCCTCAAATATTTTAATAATAATAATAATCCAACAACTAATGCTTGTGGATGCAATCCTCACCCTCCAAATCTTGTGGAGCAGCTGAACCCTCGGTGACTTTTAGTCAGTGTGACCTCCATGTAAGCCTTGTTCAAGTAAATTAGGATGAATGCTTAATAAACAGATCATATGGAAGGGAAGGAAGGCTGGAAGGAGATGAGGGCCCTTGCTGGCATTCTGGAAACATCACTTATGCTCTGATTTGTTTGTGAGAAGGTTACATGTCTTCCTGTCAAACATTAATTTATCCCACACTTTTCAGTGCGTTTCTCCACTCTTTTCCTAACTGCAAAAGTCCACTTTCCCCTGCAAAGTGGACTTCTTGTGCTGGAGTGGCAAAGCACTTTAATCCATTTCAGTTGCACAAAGCTGACTTTCCTGTGTGCAATTGAATCCCTCTCCTAAAAACTGACAGGCTGCAGTTGGCCAACAAGAAGCAGGTATGCTTTTGAAAGGCATCCTCAGGGGTGGTGTGGAGGGTTAGGGTTAAATCTGGTGGTGACACATTTCCTACAGGTTTGCATTTCATGGAGCTTTCTGATTCGCTGTTCTGTTCTTGCTTTTGTTATCATTACAGCCTTGCAGGTTGCTTTCTGCAGGTGGCAGGAACAGAGCAGCCAAGTCTTTTAAAGCAGAGATCAAAACAGAAATTACAGAGCTGAAAGGCATTGTTCCAGTCTTTGAAACAGCTCCATAAACTTGCTCAAGCGTGGGATGGAATCTTAATTTCCCCAAAAATCATGTTCCTGAACTCCATAAGTAATGTTGTGTATGCTACTACTGTTGCATTAGCGCTGATATCCCTCTCTCAAATCTGTTGTATATGTCTAGTTCCTCTACTTCAGTTGTTTTTATTATCTTGAGGTTACACAGATTCCTGGGCCCGAGGATGAGTGCTTTTCACTGCTGTAAATGAGGAATAAATCGGAACAACAACAAAACAGTGTGGTGAAACCAGAGCAACCATAGAATCATAGTTGGACAGGACCCGAGGGTCATCCTGCCTAACCCCTGACTGATGTCTTCCTGGGCATTGCTTTCCTTCCTCTTGATTTTTAATAGGTGGGTTCTTTCTGGTCTTTCAGAGGGCTCTCAGACAACTCTAAAGTTATTGGAAAGTGCAAACCCATTTTGAATCGAGACACTTAATATTAAGGTTTATGCAATAAAAACAGGATTGATGGTGACACCAGAAGACCAGGGCCCAAAAGATAAATGATGCTCCATTGCTCTTATATTAATCACCATATAATATCACAATCCACCAAAATAATTACAGACAAATAATTACTCGTAAAATATGCATTCCTGCAATAATTTATTTGTCAACCTGTTAACATTCCAAATACAATGAATTGTGTTCAAGGTAACGATAAGCACTAATTGCACCATGTTGAATGAGATACAAATATCTTTAAAAATGGCATGATAGAGAAAATTCATTAACGCTGAAAACAACATCCAAAATGCGCTTGGAGTTTCCTCCCCTAAATTCCATCTGCATGAATCTGAATTGCACAACAGATTTTTTTTGTAGAATTCTGAAGCAGAAACCCAGGCGTTACCCAGGATTCACAACCCAGATTTATTGGTGGATGTGGAATGGAGGGATCATGGAAAAGAAGCAATTGAATGAAGGGAAGTTGCCATAACCCTTCCCACACCCACCACTTTCCCTTTTCAATCCCTCCCCAGAGGCACCACCCCAAGTCGAGCTAAGCCCAGCTAAAATTCAACAAAGAAGGGGAGCTGCTCAAGGAAGCTGAAGGATTAAGAACTCTTTTCCAGCCCACTGCTTCTTCACTCCAAATGTCCCTGTGCCCACATCCGTGCTCAGTGAAAAATACAGGTTTCGGGATCCCATGGCTTCTATGCTGTATCTAGTTCCAGTCTCACCTATTTCCAGCAGAGCAGCAGAAGTTCCTAAAAGGACATGCCACATGCATGTCCAAAATGTTGTGCTGTGAATTCGGAATGTGTGCCTTGGTTCTCAGTCCAAGAAAACAGAACACATTTTCTGCATTGGGACAACACATGAAAAGACACCACACTAGTTTTCATGTCTCTCAACAGGCTCAACACTTCTCCTGCAAAGAAAGATGGGGAAACATGGTTGATTCCGGCTATCAGTCTTTTTCACATAAGAGACACAGATTGCACTTTGCTGGGACTTGTGAAATGAGAAGGAGAAAAGAGCAGGACAGAGGGAACATTGAAGCCTGAAATCATTCTTATAGCATCAGTCCAGACATGTATGTTGCCAGGATTCACTTTGTCTACTACAGGTATGTTGACGGATGGGAAATGGGGTCACATTGCACATAGGCACTGTGTGGCTTCCATGTCTTAGAAGCAATAGTCACATTCACTTCCAGATACAACAAGGAACGAGTGGAAACATGCCGGACTAGCCCTTTAATGATGATGATGTATTTGTTTCCTGGCCTTCATCCTAACGTCCCAGGGTGGGTTTCAATATTAAAACACAATATTAAAAACAATTTAAAACAACTTAACATGCGCACCAGCAACATTCCCCACCCAAAGCACAATCAGCTCAGTTCTCCAGGGAGCTGCTTCAATGAATGTCAGAGGTGGGACAAGAACCTTGACTGGTAGAAACCTTGGCTTATATGGAAGCTGGATGATTAATTGTGTGTTGTGGGACATTGCTAGTGTGTGTGATAGCATCAAGGGACTGGGGACAGTCCCACTCACGCCTAGTCCCATGTATTTAGAAATGAATGTTTGAATAGAGCTTTTGTGTGAGGACAAAGTAGAACTGGCCCCCCCTAAACCTTGTGTGGAAACGCCCTTGGAACTCCTGCTAATGATTCTATAGTATACAGAAACAGAAACAGAGAAAAACTCTATTAGTGAGACCCCACTAAGTCAAATTGACTTGGAATGCAGTCTATTCTGCAGAACCCCAGGTCACAGAATTGAGGTATTGATCTTGGCCAAAAGGCTGAAAAGTTGCCTAGCCTCATATTCTTACTGTTTAAACTTTGTAACGGTCCGATGACTAGATTCAAATAAATGAATTTGATCACACTGAGGAGTGTGAAAAGGTCACTGCCCTGCCTGCATTCATTTGCTGAAACCATTTATTTTGTCAGAGAAGGTTATCAGAAATCAGAAATGGAAGCTCAGTCTCACAGCCCTGCAAACCTCTTGTCTGTTCCAATTAAAACATTGCCCAGAAAATGGAATGAATTATATTCTATTTTGGCCGCAGTACAAAACTTGGAAATGAAGATTCTTTACATAGCTTCTTGGAGGAATGGTATGTGATCCCATATTTTTAAAAGTTGTTCAAATATTAGTGCACCCAAATGAGAGGGCTAAAAGAGTATTAAGGGTCGATGAAAATTTATAGCCTTCAGTACATTAATGCTGTCATTTTAGGTGTTTCCTTACATATGAGAAGTCCATTTTCATTAATGTTAAGCAAAAACATGCACACACAGGCCAACAAAATGAGAGGCCTTTGGGACACTTTTGATAGCAGTGGCAGATATCAGGATAGTTCCTACCATGAGGGAACTGTCTCAGGCGAGAGAAGTTGGGGAGAAGTGGTGGGAGCCTCCCAGCCTTTCCTGATGAATCAATTTGCTGTTCTACTTGAAGAATACAACTGTGTGTGACACATGGCCTCCTCCTCCTCCTCCTTCTTCTTCCTCCTCCTCCTCCTCCTTTAAACTAGCTTGCTGCTCCCAGATGTGGTGGAGGAGTTTCAAGGGCTGGGGGTGGGAAAACAGAACCTGCTCCTGGAGTGTCACCATATTTATCATGCTCTTCTTGCAAGGAGTTCAGAACAGCAAACATTACAGTCTCCCCCTCCTTGTACTTTAGGCTGAGAGATAGTGACTAACCACGGAGCTGCATGGCCAGGTAGGGATTGAACCAGGGTCACCACAGTTCTAGTCTGACATTCTTGTGGGAGTGCAGCCAAAAGGCTTCGGAAAGAGTTAATATAGTACACAATCCTATGATGTCACCACAGTAAGCAGTTTTTCAGTAAGGTCTCTTATCACCCGTAGAGTGTTAGAGAGTGAGTGCAGCAGGAGTTTGTTTTATGCTGCTATGTGCCTCAGAATCCGTCACAAGTCTGCCAGTCTCTCTCTCTCTCTCTCTCTCTCTCTCTCTCTCTCTCTCTCTCTCTCTTTCACACACACACACGTAAATTTGTTTTAGGATACCAATTAAAGTTATGTGTTATGTTTAAACTCTAAACTCTACAATTCTACAATTCTAACCACTACAACTGGAGATGGCCAAATCTGTCCTTTTCTGTGTCTCACATTTCTGCCCAACTTCAGTTTGCAAATATTCCTTTTAAAAGTCTGCATGAAAATTCATCAGCATTGCGTGGTGCAGGAGTTTTAGGGCTCGGCCAGGACATGGGAGACCAGGGTTCAAAGTCCTACATAGTCATGAAGCTCATGCTTCTTAGCCTAATCTACCTCATAGGGCTGTTGTGAGGATCAAAAGGGGATGGAAAAACAGGTGTGCTGCCACCTTCAGCTATTTGGAGGCAAGGTAGGATATAAATCTAATAAATATATTTTTGAACACAAATTTGCCTAATATGCACATTTTTGGAAGCAATTTCCCTAGAATCTCCCTCTCTTTTCTCCCTTCCTCCAGTTTGGCTTAAACACACCCACCCAACTACCCCACAGTGTGGCTTCTAATATTTTAACAAATAAACTTGGGTAAGCTTGGTCTGTTTGTCATCCAGCTGATTCTCTGAATTTGACAGTCACTGTAAGGACTATCCCCGTTCTCTAAACATGGTTCTTGAAATAGCTTTTGTAATCACTGATCCAGATGTCCATCAATTTAATGAACATTTTAATGAGCAGGGAGCCTCTTTGATTGCCCACAGCTGTGAGATTATTATTATTCAGAAAAGAGAAAACATTTCACCTTCGTCCAGTAGTTAGGAACACAGAAGTCTGCCTCATGCCAGGTGAGGATTTGTCTGTTTCACCTATAGGAACTAGGAAGCTGCTTTATACTGAATCGGACCATTGGTCCATCTAGGTCAGTACTGGCTACTCTACACTGAGTGGCAGAGGCTCTCCAGGATTTCAGGTACCGGACATTTCTAGTTCTGTCGAGAGAAGCCAGGAACTGACCTTGGAGCCTGAAGGATGCAAAGCCACAACTGAGCTCTGGTTTAGCAGCATAATCTTTCCCACTACCTGGCTGAACCTGGGACCTTCAGCAGCCTAGTGCCCTCTAGAGCTTTTGAACTACAACTCCCACCAGCCCCACCCAGCATGGCCATGCTGGCTGAAGCTGATGGAAACTGTAGTCCAAAACTTGTGGAAGGCACCAAGTTCTATAAGGCTGTTCTATATGCACTACTCCTGAGTTGCAATCAGGGTGGCAGCCTACCTCTTAGGGTGTGAGGGTTTGGCTGCAACTTTGGATTGTTCTGGGAGCACAAAAGTGAAGCATAGCTGCACCTCCCTGCAAATGAAGCTGCCTTCTGCCTTGTCAAATCATTGACCCGTCAGACCTGGTACCATCTCCTCTAACTGGCAGCAGTTCTGCAATATCCACTGGAAGTGTTGGGATGCAGCTCAGCTTGCTAAGGGGTTTGCATGGGGTTATATTATAGAGAAGGGAACCTTCACATTCCTAAAGGGTCTCCCTGATCTTCCTGATGACCTTTCCTTTGATGTTACTGACATTCTCAGCTTGCAGCTTTTCCTTTTGTGCCTCCCCCTTTTTCTTGTTTGAGCTCTTTTGGAGACAGGACCTCTTTGGATGTACCTCTGTGGAGTGCAAGAGTCCTTTGCACCCCCACCTTAGTTAGTAAGAGCTAGGAACCTTTTCTACCCAACTTTGCATTTCCTATAAAAACAAACTAAGCCTTTTTCATGATTCCACAGCAAGTGTATCTCTGTGTGATTGCAGCCAAGGTAAGCCTGCCATCTCTCAGCAAAGGATCCATTGCACAGTCAGCTTCATGCTGTGTGCTAACTCTGCAAAGTAATTCAATATACTCAGGATCTTTTTAACACAAGGATGATGGAGCACTTTTGCTCTATCTGTATGCTCTACAAAGTCACTTCAAAAAGTAAGAACAGTCAGGGATGGTGTCAGCACCTCCTGTCCTTGGGCAATTTCAAGGGCCCCAGTTCCTTCACAGGGCTCACTGACAATGTCTGCCCTACCCCCTTATTTATTTTTCTGACCCTGAAAGGCAAGCCATGTCAGGTCCAGTCTACTGTTGGCCTGGGGCAATGTGGGAAATTTATAGAGTGGCTAGACACAGCCATCCATTGGTACTTGTACAGCTGCCACTGCAGCCAAGTCAGGCACCATTGAGAGGGGCAGAAGAGGTCCATAGGAGGACATATTGTCCAGGGTCTCCTCAAACAAGGAGATGGCTGACTGCAGGTTTGGGCAGTGGCCCTTGGCATGATGCCCTTGTGAGATGGCCTCTCCTTAGGAGATGTCCCCTCCACCTCGCTTGTCACCTGCTCACTTAGAGAGCTCTTAGCTGAGCAAGTGAGCAGGCAATGGCAGCTGTGACAGGTCAAGGATTGAAACTGGCCCTTCTGGAGGGTATTGGTGTCTTGGTAGCTTTCCAAAGACTCCAGTCCCTGACACCGGTTTTGAGGACAACTCATTATTCCAGAGATGCTGTTAACTTAGGGAGCAGAGAAGTCCATTGTTTTTTCTTTCTTTCCCCCCAGTAATCATTATCGGTGCACAAGAGACAGCCTTTTTAGATAAAGCAGTCGGCTAGAAGGTGTTTCCTTGACAGTGTATGATGCTTTGGCTGTGGAGCAGCAGCAGGTTAAGGAGCAAAGGCAGTGGAGGCTGGTCCATTGGGATGAATGGGACACTGCACCACCAAGCTCAGACCCTTCTTTCTTCCAACCAATACAGGGGATGGCCCTGGCGGTCAGCTTCCTTCTCCTTAGTCCCAGTGGTTCTCCATGTAGAACTCAGCAGGCACAAAGCTAAAATTAGTTGGTTCCACCTGACATTGACTCTGGCACCACCTACTGCTGGCCTCCCTGTTTTTCACCAGCCAGCACTATGGCTATATCTATAGCAAACATTTAAAGCAGTCTCATACACTTTAAGCAGTCATGACTTCCCTCCAAGGAATCCTGGGAACCGTGGTTTGTTAAACATGCTGAGAGTTGTTAGGAGTCTCCTGTCCCCCCCACAGAGCTACAATTCCCAGAATTCCCTGGGAAGACAGATTGACTGTTAAACCACTCTGGGAATAGCAAATTTTGTCTAGGAAGCCTATAACAGAACTGTTAGACAGAATACCACAATCCTGGGATTAAATGTTTTAGCAAATTACTTCCAACTCACAAACTGTCATTGGTTGCAGGGTTCCTCCACGGGGTTTATTTGGCAAGCCTCTACCCTCCAAGGCCAGGGCTCTGTGTCAACCCAACCTTGACTTTCATACCTCATGGAATCATGCCAGCAGGAGTGTCACTTTTCTAATTTTAGCCTGTCCAAACACACTGACACCTTCCCGATAACATTTCAGTTCAGGAGCAGAGTGTTTAGTTTAGGATTAATGTCTGATGGACTGTACAGCGTGACCAAACCTTGGTACAGCTCAGTAAAAACTCCCCTGCTATAGATCTACAATTTGGGGTTTGTGGGGGGGGGGCTATTATAGCAGGTAAAATCCTGCCAAAAATAGAATGGGTATGAGAAATCCAAACAATCCAACTAGCCATTCAGCAGCCATGTCTGGAACACCATAACAATCTGTGCAGGCTGTAATTCTCCCAAACACACCAATCTTAACAAACTCTTAATGAAAATACATTGATATGGGGAATGGGAGGAAGAAGTCACCAAACTAGCAGTTTACTCGTGAGTTGCAATCAGATCAAACAGTGAGATGCATCTGGCTCTGAGAAACTTGTAAAAAGCTCAGTGGGAGTCATGGAAAGCGGAGGAGATATTAGAGGCCACATCTTGAGGGGAGGAGGTAGCAGGAAGTGGGGAAAGCAATCCTGATTTTCCCAAAAGACCAGACTTTTTCCAAGGACAGGAAAATGAACTGGGTGGTGTGAATAATGCTTGATGTGATAATGTCTAACCTGGCTGCAAACAGATCAAAATGAATGCTCAGAATGCAGGTGATGCGGAATAGCAATGAGCAAGAAATTAGTTTGAAATGCATTGGAAATACCCTGTTTTGCAATTTCTGAAACAAAACACAAATTGAAATTGTGCTCCTGTGAAATTTGCACATTTCTGAATTTTGTGGTACAGTTCACCAACCAAACAATATTATTACAGGGAAAAGTAAAATGCAGAAATTGGTAGAAATTGCTTGCAAAAATTCAGAGAAAATGCATAGAAAAATGTGCATTTTGGGAGAAATTCACATAAATACATTTTCATGATGATTCCTGCCCCCCCCCTCAATAAATAAACAAATAAATAAATCACAAGCTTGTGCAGAAATGGGAAGAATGGGACTTAAGATGCGGGGTGGGGGGTGGGGATGTGAAATTTAGAAAAATAAACATTTGACAGATTGGTGTATCCCTAGCCTGGTAGTAAGCCAAGGGTTATTGATTCCTATTTTGAGGAGCTTTGGACCCCAGAAACTGTGACAAAATAAAATCAAGGGTGAGCAGAAAGTAGGTCTTGATCTGCTGGTCTTGATCCCTGGGTGACTTGCATAGAACAGCAAGGATTTTTCACTCCAAATAGTTTAAGAATAGTGGCAAGAAAATGATTTCCCCCAATATGAATATATTGCGGGAAATAAGAGGACTGGGGGTAATCAGAAGTGGGATTTTTATAGGGAAGGACAATGAGCTTTGTTCAGTTCTGTTACAAATTCAGAATGATTTGTTTCTAAGTTTATATCATTTGCACCAGGTTCTAGGTGGTGGGTATTGGGGTTCTAGTAAAAACAATGTAGATCCTTCAACCCTGAAATTGTCTACTTTCCCGCAGCTGAAATACTTATAATTGAATAATTATATCAGTCCTGAATCTTCCAGCTTAATTGGAAGTTGGTTTACGAGTTCTGGTGTTACGGCAGAGGGAGAAAAACTTTTCCCTATCCACTTTCTTCATGCTATGCATAATTTTATAATCTTCTGTCATATCGCCTCTTAGTCACTTTTTTTTAAAAAAAGTCCTAAATGCTGTAACTGTTCCTCTTAGGGGAGTTGCTCCACCCTCTTAATCGCTTGGGTTGCCCTTTTCTGAACCATTTCCAACTCTACACTATCCTTTCTGAGGTAATGAGCAATTTTAATGCTCATTAAAATCCGCAGTCCCTCAGGAGAAAGGGTTGATTCTGCATGCAAATCATATGCTTTATTATCCTCTGCTGAAGTTTTCTTTTCTTTTCTTTTCTTTTCTTTTCTTTTCTTTTCTTTTCTTTTCTGCTGTTCCCACAATGCATCTCAAAAATGCCCCCCTTCAAATGTATATTGTCAGCTTCTATTTATAGTCAGCATTGTCCTACGCTAGGCTTGCGAACCTCTTGCAGCCTGAGGGCTACACTCCCTGAGGGCAGCAGAAACAAAGTACTGTAGCAGGGTTCCCCAGCCATGGAGGGTTCCAGACTCGCCCAGGCTGTGGTCACTGCAGCTGCTACTGCCAAAAGTCTCATGTTCACGGTGGTGGGAGGAGGAAGAGGAGGAGGCAGTGGCGGTGCAAGCAGCAGTGTCGGCGGTGCCCCTGGCTCACCTTGTCTCATGGGGAAGAAGGAGCAGCTCCATTCCATGCCCCGTGCCAGAAGCTGGAGAAACCGGGCCTATCCCAGAGCTCAGCCTCCTCCACCCTCTCAATATTGGAGGGCGGGTGCTGAGCCCCCTACTAAACAATATCTAGGGGGCTGAGGTGTCTTCAGCCCTAAGGAGTTGGCGCCTATGCCATACACCCTCCCAAGCCAGGGCAGGACCCAGTTCTGCTTTTAAGGGCCACAGAATATGCTGCTGTCAAGCTCAGCAATCTAATTCAACCTCAATACAGTGGTCCCTTGGGTTACATACGCTTCAGATTACAGACTCCGCTAACCCAGAAATAGTACCTTGGGTTAAGAACTTTGCTTCAGGATGAGAACAGAAATAGTGCTCCAGTGGCGCAGCGGCAGCAGGAGGCCCCATTAGCCAAAGTGGTGCTTCAGGTTAAGAACAGTTTCAGGTTAAGACCGGACCTCCAGAACAAATAACCTGAGGTAATTCAGAGCTAGAGCTCCCTTCACAGGTGGCTGCCCAGCTTCTGCTTAGAGACCTCCAGCAAAGAAGAGCACACCATCCCTCTAGGTAAGTGTCATATTGCCCATACCATCAAGACGTGTCTCCTAATGCTCAGCCAAAATCTGCCTCCCTGTAACTTAAAGCAAGAAGCACTGTAGCTCAGTAGCAAAGGATCTGTGTTGCATGCAGGTAGTCCCAAATTTAAGCCCCAGCACTTCCTGGTGGGGTTGGGAGAGATCTCTGCCTGAAATCCTCAAAAGCCACTAGCAGTCATTGCAGAACAATAATAAGCTAGCTGGATGAATAGAAAAAGCAGCTTCCTATCTATTGGATACTGGAAAATTGTGAAGATTTAAGGATTAGCATGCAGTTCAATTCAGTTCTTAGAGTTCGCTTACTGCATTGAATCCCATTTTCTTCTGATGCTATAGATGCATTTTCTGCCTACATTACAAAGTTAATTGCCAGATTATTTCTATAGATAGCGTGTGGTGTACAGAGCTGAGAACTATTAATTCCAAATGTGTACTTTACCTCTTTTCTACAGAGGGTGCAGAAATCTCCTGACAGGCTGAAACTAAGGAAAAACACCCAAATCAAATTACTTTCAAGCTTCCTTAAAGGTCAATTACTACATTGCAAACCTCACATTTGCTGTGAACTGCTTTTGGTCCTTCAATGTCTAAAACACATTCTATATAATCCCTATGAGGCTATAGCAATAGGGAGGGAAATGACAGCCATACTGTCAGGCCTCTTGATATCCCTAACAAAATGGGAAAAGCTCTTATAAATATGTTTGGTCTTGTGAATCTTTGAATGACACTGGCATGGTATGAAAAGCTTTTCATGTTAGGCACTCCAGAGAGAAAGCAAACTTTGGCAACCCGAAATCTGTATATATATATTTTTTAAATAAACATAATATTCCTGGTCCAATATATAGACTGAAGTTGTGCTACGGTTGCCATATTTCAAAAAGTGAATGTCCAGATACAAAAGTTGTTCAGCTTTTATCCCCCCCCCTTTTTTTGCAAAATCTCAGTAAATAAATAAATAAATGATTTTTAAAACCTATTTTTTAAGGAAAATTGCCAAAAAACCTACACTTCTGATACGGGCTGCCATACGCCTGGATTTCCCTGAACATTTTTGCTGCTTTTCAAAAATTCCACCTGGATGCCATTTTTGAGAGACAAATCCTGGCTATGTCCAGGAAATTCCAGATGTATGGCAGCCCTAGATAATGTAGACATGCCTTTTCACTGTTTTATTTGTCAAACATGATGACTGGCAGCTGAAAATGTGAGATGACTTCACTTAAAAGTATTGACTTAAATCTATATTAAGTTAGCCTTGCTTTAGTTCTATCAGAACCAATTGGACTTAAGGCCGTCATGATGAGCAACTTGTCCTACTGATTTTAATAGGGCTTATATCAACACATGTGATGGGAATGCGGTACCAGGGGTGGGGCTGTAAGTATGGCCCCATTACTGTTGCTACATGCAAGCTCTCTACATGTGAGTAGACACATGTCTAGTGCTTGAATCTGGATCCTTTCCAATGCATTTTAAATGGTTTAGAAGTTCTGGTGTACCATTTGATCTGAAATGGCCCCTTCACCCACTTGGTCATCAAGCAATAAATCCTGCATATGTGCATCAGCTTAGAGTCCACTAGCAGCAAAGGAGTCCCCATTAACCTCCGTGTTTAAGAAATGTTCCACACACAGTTCCAATGAGCATGGGGCACATTTCCCAATCCTGGCCCTAGTGTAGGAAGCTCTTGCTTATAGAGAGCTCAATGGACAAATTTAAAGTTATTCAGAATTACATATTGTGCAACTGCTATTCATTCCTGTTTGTTTAGGTCTCTGATCATCCAAATTCAGGTAATCTGGTTTAATGAGGGAACATGGTTTTGTTTTTTGTTTTTTAATATATTAATGTAAAATACTCTTATTGACGTCAACAGTTGAAAGATAAATTGCTTCATCCTTGTTGCAGGGGATTGATTTATATTTTGGTAATCCCACAAAAAGCAATTTAATTTAGCCAAAGTCAATTGAAATAAGTCTCCATGGGTACAGTTGTACAGCATACCTGAACTTGTTTAAATTCAATTCCCTTTCCCTGGAGTACTCTATGAAATCCAGGACCAAGAAAGGATCTAAGAAACAATTTTGAACAGAATTTTTTGCAGGAAAACATAAATTAAATTGACCCTGTTGTAAAGATGCATGGGGGGGATAGAGGCTTCTTTGTGACACCATCAAACCTGAATGTCAATCAAGTTTACTGTAGATTAGAGTTTGCTTCAATTCAGCAGTACAGAGTGGGTTTTTGCAGGGAATGCAGTGAGACAAACAGAAAACTGCTCAGACCCATGCCTAGAAACATGAGACAAGTGGAAGACCTCTTGGACTCATGCTTTCTAGGCACAGGACAGGCGGAAATGTGGACAAACTCTGAATCTTACTGAATCACTGTTTCATGCACTTTCACTTCTGTTTCCTTGAGATGACTCCAAATAACCATGTTCCCCAATCTCCAGCACATGATTTAAACAGACTGAATCTTTGATGTTGACTTGTGGCAAAGGCTGCCTTAAACCCTAGTCTTATCAATGCTTCAACAAGTATCCCCATAATGAATAACCCACATCACACGTATCTGAACCTCTCTTTCATTGGTGCCTTAGTAAATCCTGCTGCCCCACAATTCTGCAAATGAGAATTACAAAAGGCTGCCTTGCAGTGCAGTGCTGGCTAGTGCCCATTTGGACTGGTAGGGTGGAAGGCAGGGAGGCCAATGGTACACGGAGCCAGAACAATGAAAGGCACAGCCAACTAATTCCGGTTTTGTCTCCATCTTCCTCCCTGCTGACTTCTGCAGGGACTAAAGAGGAGGGACCTAACAGCACAGGCCTCCCCTTGGGGTGGCTGTGTGTAAGAAGTCAGGCAGGTATGGGCTGGCTGAGGGCAGTGCCACATTTGCCCTCATGGACCAGTGTTGCACTGCAACCTTGTAATATGAATCTCCACAGTTTCCAATTATTTCACATTGCCCGTGTACCCTAAGTGAGTAGGTATGACAACAATAATGGTTGGAAATCCCAAAAGGAAGCAAAAAGGGATTGTATGACCTGAAGTCTGTAGAGGTAGGCTATTGAAGGAACAGGTGTGGCCCATGTGGGATGGGATGGAGTCAAACAAGTACAAAGGAAATACAACAGGTGTTGATGGAGGGGCTGGGAATTGCCCCACAAACTCAGAGGGCAGTTTCATGGCATCATTATTATGACAAAGGTACATTCTTTTGCTACAGAATATTTTCCACCATTACATGCTGCACTTCAAAAATGAATGTACTACAAGGCAGGCAACAAAGAGGAACACAGAGAAGGCGAAGCTTCAAAATGATACACAGAGATTTTTGCAAATGTTTTCGGAATAAGGAAATGGTCCCTGTGAGAGGGAGAGGGAATAAGACCCATTTCACATCTGCACCACAAATTGTGGGAGCTGCTTCTCTTTGATGATGTCCCATGAGTGAATATTATAACTACATGTCCAGAACTAATCATATGGATTAGTCCACTTGATTAGCACCCCAGAAGGAGGGAGCGTACTGGTTTGTTATCATAGACCCCCATATGATTTCCTTGCCTATGTGACTGTAGTGTTTCCCCTCCCACATTTTGACCACATGGGATGAAGGAGCCGTTCTCAGCAAGTCTGCCGTCCATATGAAGGGTACACAAGCTTCTGAACTGTTGTTGCCAAGTGCAGAATCAGGGCCAGTTCTGAGCTGTGTACTCCCTATTGCAAAGGTGGGAAAGCTCTCCCCCCCCCCCCATCCTCAGGGGTTGTATTTCTCCATGGACAACCTTCCAGTGGCCACATGCCAGTAGTGGGCAGGGCCAGAGTGGAGGGAGCAATGGCTGTGCCTTGTCTTTGTGCAGTATATTCCAGCCATACAAATGCCAGAGGTCCCCTGTCCCCAGACCTCTCCATCCAGGCAAGCAAAAGGCATTATCACAGTTCAATGACATATTCCAGCCTGGCAAAAACAATTAAGGGATGTATGGAGCAGGGCCAACTAGAGGCCGGGTGAAGGGATGTACCACAGGAAGAGCCCCAAAGGCTGGTTGGAGAGGCCTAGGGGGTTGCATTCTGCTCCTGGGACTGAAGTCCCCCACCCCTTACCCTGTTGGTGTCTTTTAAGCTACATGGTCCAAAGTTTCACAGGACTGGAATCAACAAAAAGAAAGGAGTCAAGTTAAAGGACCATCACATTTCTCCAATTAACTCATGGTTCTGCCTTGTCAAATTCCCCCTTTAGGTGTATGAAGTTACTCCACGACATAAAAGCTGAGAGCCAGAAAGAAGTTCCTCTGTTGAAACCAATAACAGATATTCATAGATTTCTATTGTAGGACACGCCACAACACTTTCCTCCACCCCACCCCAAAGTTAAGAGCGCAATGGCTAAACAGTTGTAAATAAAACTAACTGAACCTCAGAGCCTTGAAAATAGCAAGGAAATAATAGCAGAATCGCTTGAAGAAGTCCAGCCTCAAGTGGTCCCATTTCTGAATCCCACAGATTTCAATGGGATTTAAATCACCTTGCCTGAGATTCCCTCAATAACTTGGATTCAGTTGAAGCTCATGTGCTTTGTTCCACATTAGCATCATTCTCTTGCTGGCATTCTCCCGTCTGCATTACCCCATTAAAAGCTGCCCCCTCCTTAGGTTGCCCATATTGAAATGCTGCATGTAAACCTCTTCTGGTCCCACCGGAATGATGGATGCCTTTAAATATCCTCTCCGTTATCGCTGACAGAGACAGTGTGTATTTTAATGGTGGGCACTTTCTGGTCCTTTGCCATGCTTTCCCCTGATGTCCTTGCACAGCAGCACACCTGCAGGAAACCGTTGCTCTTGACTTTGGCTGTCACACAGCTGGCCTTATCCCTGGAGGCTGTGCTCTTGGTGGACACACTCTGCATGGCCGAGAAGAGCTTCCACTCGCAGACACCGTCCGATTTGGAAATCTTATAGAAGGTTTCTCCGGAGCCGACAGGGATGCGGACAACGTCTTTTGGAGCTTCGGCGACGTGGTTGCTAGCATGATTGAGGTTGAAGCTAAGGGAATATTTGTTGGCTGAGTACCTCCGTGGTGGGAGGCACTGGGCCCTTAGAACATTCTGGAATGCCTTTTTAAACTCTTGACTTGAACAAGGGTAGATGATGGGGTTGATGCAGCTGTTCAGGTATCCCAGCCAAAATGCGATTTTAAAAATTGTCTCTGAGGGCTTGCTCTCGGGAAAGAAAGAACCTGGAATTGAAAAGATATGAACCATTACTGGAAATAATAGAAGCACAATTCCTGATTATCAACTAGTTAAGAAAGAAGTCATGGCAGGGGTTAAAGTTTTTGATTGTGCCCACCAGCACCACATTATTCAATTACGTCTCTGGAGATCAAGATGGCTAAAGCTCAGCTTCTAAGTCCTGTTTATTTCACTGTGGGAGACTGAAGCATATGAATAACTCACTAAAATGCTCCTCAGGGTGGGGAACAAAAATGGCGGCTCAAGGAGGGTCAGTTGGGGAGGGGGAGTGAGAATGCATAGGGTGAGGCAGCAGAAACACAAACACATAAACACAGGGGCAGCTGCCGGGCAGAAGAGAGACGGACACACACTCAGACACAGATACCCACCCACTCATCACATAATCCCATATTGCGAAGGGATGAGTGGGTGGGTGGAAGGTGACCCACTCCCAGAAGTACCTGTTCAGGTAATGAGTGTCCTGCAACCTGTTGATGTGGTGCTGGCACTCACCCTTCCTCTGGTGGGAAATGTTCTGTGTGGTGGCTGAGGGACACCAAACAAGTGGGGGACAATGAAGGTCAGCTGGGGGGATTAAGAACTGGGGGAGGCAGAAACACATATGGCAAAGGGGCAGCATAGCCTCCAACATTACTCAGATGAAATGGGGGGAATGAGAAATGTTGGAGGGTATGACATTGCTGGTACTAGGCACACACATTTCACAGAGACTAAATCCACAAATCTTGGTTACAGCTGGTGGTTAAGTCTGGAAAAAGGTAAACCATGAGCCAATGTTCACATGATGTTCAAATCCAGCTATGGCTTAGCTCAGTATGGTGCAGTAGCAGAATAGCTAAGGAGCAGTGAAGCAGCTGTGATCTCCTTCCTAGGAGGCCGCACACTTGCACATCCACACTAAAACATGTTTTGACTTACTGTGACATGCAAACCAGGCAGCTGATTGGCACCTGCTCCCAAGGGTTCAGACAGAGGACATTTCTGGGCTACCTGCAGAGGCCGAGGACTGAACCTGAGACCTTCTGCGTGGAAAGCAAATTCTTTTCCACTGAGTTACAGTTCTTGTCTTCCCCAAATAAATTTCTGGTGAGTCTGAGTGTTTAACCTAGCTGATGTATTCTGGATCAGTCAAAGTTTTATAAGGCAGGTCCATGCATTATTTACTTAGCTACTCATTTTTTCAATTACTTCTTGCCTTCCCTCTCATGCCTTGTGGGATAGAACTATCCACAGAAATAAATAAAAACAGCCTTAAGGTGGCTTACAATAACATGATTAAAACTAGAATGAAATATAATTGCACTAATGAACAAACAGTGGAAGTCACATACATATTCAGTAACCTGGCAGCTGAAAAAGACAACTAATGCAAATAAAAAAGCTATTAAAATCAGATAATTTAAACAAATTGACTATCATAAACAACCCATCAAAGGCTCCAAAGAACAGGACACGCCGTAGCTCAGTTGCAGGGGTGGCAGAGTCCCCTGTTTGAAATCCTAGAGAGCTGATTTCAGTCAGTGTACACAATACTGAGATAGATGGACCCATAATCTGAAACTGATAAGGCAGTTTCCTTCTTTCTCATGCACCTGGAAAAAACAAAAGTGATGGTGCCAGAGCATGTAAAACTGTGGCAAAACTCATCTCTTTCCAGGAGGGAATGCAGCAGACATAGGACATCCCAGCTTCATGCCTTCTTCCCCAGCTCTCACAATGCCTGCACTCAACACACCATGGGTTTCCTCATCTCTGGCTGCCATTGGTGGGGGCAGGAAAGCACATGGCATAATTATGTCCTCAAATGGTACACTACAGGGTCAAGGGAGTGAACTCAGTATAGGGGGTGCCCAAAGCATCTCCCATTCATTTGTCTGCCATTTAGGATGGCCACACGGAGAACCCTTTATCTGAAAGAGGTGCTTTAAAGCAGGTGGGGCTAACCCTTTTCAGGCAAAGGGCTACATTAATTCCTGGTCAACCTGCCAGGCTTTGCATGTCAAACTGGGCATGGGGCAAGTATAAAAGTGGGTGTGGCCAAATAGTAATAATGGGTATGACCTTTTTTAAAAAAAGAAAATGTCATCTGGGGTTTGGTTGGCTGGCACTCTCTCACACACAACTTTTGGCATACAGTAATGGCATTACAGCAGAGGATCCATAGGAGCAGTCTATTAAAACAAACTCCCCCTCTTAAAAACGGCAAATTTGGAGGGCACAAAAATAACTATTGGGGGCCCAGTTGTATCCTTCGACTGTGATAATGCCTCATGCTTGCCTGAATGGAAGGTGGAAGGAGCTGTGTGCCGAAACCTGTGCCTTTTTGCATGGAACGTCATGCAACTGTAGAAAAGTGAGAGTCACATCCATTGATCTGCCTGCCATTGCTCTAGCCCTGCCAACCACTGACATGGGGCTCCCAGAAGGTTCCCCATGAGGGGATGCTGCCCTCAGGCTGAAAAAGAAAGTGCTCAGGGCTGGCGTCAGAGATGGGCATGGCTGGGCACCTGTCTAAACCCCACACCCTAGCAGGGGGGAAGGTACCACCACCACCAGACCCCTCTATCTGTTTCTTTCCCCACTAGCTCATCTGTGTTGAGCTGCATATCTGTCCACCTTGTATATTTTGTTTACTTTGTACTAGTCATCCATTCCAAGATAGGAAGCAGAAATCTTTTCAAGCTCTGCTGCCTGGAAGCCTTTGAGGTAGAAATCACAGGGATCAAATATAGGACCTTCTCTGTGCAAAGCATCCCACTGAGCTATGCCCCCCTCTTTCCACATTGCCATTGTCTCTGCCTCACTCTGCTGTTAGCGCTCCAAGGCAGTTTGTAATTTCAGCTGTGATTGAATTGCGAGCTTTTCTCCCACCAAAGTAATTAAAACGGGAAGAGCAAAGTGGCTCAAAGCCAAAACAGACTTCCGATTTCTGCAGCTAAAGTCAGGCACAGACGAGTCATAGTTAGAAGCAAAATAACTTCAGTGAGAAATGTTTGTTCAGAGTGCTCACAATGCAAGAATGAGCAAGCAGCTTCTTCCACCCTTAATAACTTAGAGTTCAACCAGCATATAGCCAGCAAATGAATGGGAATGTATGCATGCACAGTGCCACAGTCTACTCAGAGTAGACCCATTAAAATTAATGAACATAAACCAGCCATGTCAATTAATTTCAGTTGGCCTACTCGGAGTAGGATTAGCATGGGACACAACTCCATTCTTTTTTATTGTGCCTTTGCAGAGGTTGAAAAGCATTTTGAACACTGTGCATCTTTCAGCAAAGAATACACCTTTGGGTTAAAACAGATGCAGAACTGAGCTGTACCAAATGTTCTCCTATTTAATTTTTTAGGCAACGAATGCAGGGTTGTTTGTTGCCATTGTTTTCCTATCTGCTACAATTTTTATTCCTCACATAGTGTTTTCACCTTCCAAGATTATTTGCTTGGCCAATTAGGATGAAAGCAGTAATCAGGAAGATATCATGTTGTTACAATATAGTTTGGGTATATGGCAAGTCATAGCCAACCAGTCATCGCCAACATATAGCTATCAAGACTGCATTTAAACGTTTGTGGCACCCTGGGCAGGTTGTTGTGGCAGCTTCCATCTTCTCTTGGGGTGTAGATCTCGAGAGGATATGGGGATGCAAACTGCCCCACTCAGCTCTTCACAACTGCAGCACTTATTCTGTCTCCTGGCCTCCTCCACCTTGCCATGAATGGGATGGCACAGAGACCTCAGCAGCTGGGGTGGTGGAAAGGACAGGGACCTGCAAGTTCCGGCTCTGAAACATCTGTAAACTGCTTGTTGGGGTGGAGGAACTCTGGCAAGAAGAAGAAGAAGAAGAAGAAGAAGAAGAAGAAGAAGAAGAAGAAGAAGAAGAAGAGTAGTAGTAGTAGTTTGGATTTGATATCCCGCCTTTCACTCCCTTTAAGGAGTCTCAATGCGGCTAACATTCTCCTTTCCCTTCCTCCCCCACAACAAACACTCTGTGAGGTGAGTGGAGCTGAGAGACTGCAGAGAAGTGTGACTGGCCCAAGGTCACCCAGCAGCTGCATGTGGAGGAGTGGAGACGCGAACCCAGTTCACCAGATTACAAGTCTACCGCTCTTAACCACTACACCACACTGGCTCTCTGCAGCCAGAAAGGCAGGTGAGGCAGAGGCTGTGGAAGCAACAGGATGGAGGGAGCTCGCACTAACATAGCCAGAACCTCCTTTTCCCCTGCTCCTCATTCCTGGCTCCCCAAAAGCAGAGATGAGAATAGACCCCAGTCTGAGCAGTGAAGAAGGAAGCGCCTTCTGTTCGCACCCTTGAGAGCTTGCTCGTTTTCTGCGAATAGCATCACAAATCAGAAGTGATGGGCAGTTTTATCCAGCCCTACTGCCCACCCCCAACCTCTCTCATAAAGCACCCAGTTGTCTCTATGGTGCTGGGCCACATGCGCGTATCGATGTCTTGAGTCTGGGGTCCAAATCAGCATCCCTTTTGTTACAACAAAATCTAAACCATGCTGAAAGGAGAGCCATAGATAATCTCAAAAACAACCCAGACATTATAATTAAAGAAGCGGACAAAGGTGGAGCTGTCGTCATCATGAACTGACTACATTCAGGAGGCTCACAGACAACTTTCCAATACCGCCTTTTACATAAAATTGGACTCAGACCCCACACAAAAATACAAAAAAGAACTGAACAAGATTGTTAAGGAGCTACCCCCACACATCCAAGAACAGATCCTCACAAACACACCAACAGAACCTCGCCCAGGAACTTTCTATCTTCTACCTAAAATACACAAACCAGGAAATCCAGGACGCCCCATCATTTCAGGTATTGGCACTATTACAGTGGGTGTCTCCGGTTATATGGACTCTGTTCTGAAACCATATGCCATCAGTGCTCCCAGCTATGTACGTGACACCACAGATTTTCTGAGGAAAATACAATCTTTAAATAATCTTCCCAACAATACTATACTAGCTACTATGGATGTGGAATCTCTGTATACCAACATCCCACAAAACGATGGTTTACAAGCTATAAGGAACACCATTTCAGATAAAACCACAGCGGACTTTGCCACCAAACTCTGCCAATTTGTCCTTACCCACAACAACTTCAAATTCGGTGATGACCTGTTCCTTCAGATCAGCGGCACAGCAATGGGCACCCGCATGGCCCCACAGTATGCCAACATCTTCATGGCAGATTTAGAACAACGTTTCCTAAACTCCTACCCACTCAAACCTCTCTTGTACCTGCGATACATTGACAATATTTTTATCATCTGGACACATGGTCAACAGACCCTGGACACCTTCCACCAGAAATTCAATGATTTTCACCCCACAATCAACCTAACAATGAATCAATCTATGCAAGAAATACATTTTTTGGACACTACTATAAAGATACAGGATGGGCGCATAGACACCACCTTATACCGTAAACCAACTGACCGACAAACATATCTACATGCCTCTAGCTACCATCCCAAACATACCAAACAGTCCATTGTATATAGCCAGGCACTACGTTACAGCTGCATCTGTTCCAATTCTACAGACAGAGACTCTCACCTAAGAGATCTACAGCAAACCTTTTTAGAACTAAAATACCCAGCAGATGAAGTTAGACAACAGATCAGCAGAGCCAGACTGATACCCAGAGAGAACTTGCTGCAAGACAGACCCAAAAAAGAAAATAACAGAACACCTCTAGTCATCACATACAGCTCCCAAGTTAAAACAGTACAACGCATCATCAGAGATCTACAACCTCTCCTGGACAATGACAGTTCTCTTTCTCAAGCTCTGGGAGGAAGACCTTTCATTGCCTACAGACAGCCACCCAGTCTTAAACAACTCATAACCCACAATAATACTACAACCAGACCTAACACAGACACTGGCACCAGAGCCTGCAATAAACCCAGATGCCAACTTTGCTGCCACATACACCCGGACAACACCATTACTGGCCCCAACAACATCACACATACCATCTCGGGACTATTTAATTGCTCATCGTCTAACATTGTGTATGCCATCAAATGCCAACAGTGTCCTTCAGCTCTCTATATTGGACAAACAGGCCAGACCTTATGCCAAAGAATAAACGGACATAAATCGGACATCAGGAATCACAAGACAGAGAAACCAGTAGGAGAACACTTCAATCTCCCAGGACATTCTATACAAGATCTCAAAGTAGCTGTTTTACTACAAAGGAATTTCAGAAATAGACTGGAAAGAGAAGCTGCTGAATTGCAACTTATCACCAAACTTAAAACCATGGAGAGACCTGGTCTGAACAAAGACATTGGATTCTTATCTCATTATACATGACAAAGCCATTTTTCACCTTCTCACCCCTTGCTTTTTCCTGTAAGACCTATTGCAGTCGTTAAGAGTCATCAACAGGCTCATCACAGCTATCTGCCAATCACCCATTCCCACCAGCCTTCTGAGTAATACCCCTCCCCACCTTCTCACTATATAGAAGGGTCTGGTGACTTCTGTTTCAGTGTATCTGAAGAAGTGTGCATGCACACGAAAGCTCATACCAAGAACTGACTTAGTTGGTCTTTAAGGTGCTACTGGAAGGAATTTTTTTTGTTTTGACTATGGCAGACCAACACGGCTACCTATCTGTCAGTTGGTAGAGTGTGAGTCTCTTAATCTCAGGATCGTGGGGTTGAGCTCCATGTTGGGCAAAAAGATTGCAGGGAGTTGGACTAGATGACCCTCATGTGGCCCCTTCCAAATCTACAATTCTATGATTCTGTGAAATAATGTAAATTCAGAGTCAAAGCTATTGTTACAGTAACAGGAGAATACTTTTGAAATTATAACTCCCCTCCTTCCCAAAATTTCCCCAAAAGATAAGGCCCAAATCCATCAGTCCTTGAAATACTTTAGCTGAATTCTATGCATGAAATCATATGTTCTCTTTGGTATTCTGCCAAAGCTGGCAGAACAAAGTGGTAAAGCTTTCCCTGGACTGTACCATTTCAGGCTGCACATGAGATTTGGATGTCCCTTCATAAAAGCAGCAAACAGCTGCTTGTACATTGACAGCTAGCATGTCAGGCAAAAGTGTTTTTTATGATCTGCTATTTGTATACGGACAGGGAACCCCACAACATGAGAGAGCATTTGAGCACGCTTACACCTATGCACTAATCTGCAGTCTGGAGTAGCAGATTTCTGGAAAACATTTGTCACTTAATTCTTTTCGTGGTACAATCTGGCCTTGACATCTGGGTGCTTTGTGAATCCAAAGGGGAATGAAAAGGCTGTTCTCTTATGCAGAGTTGACCAACTCCTGTGAAGTTAAGGTCAGCCCTGTGGCCTGACTGTGAGTAATGTTTGAACTGCAAGTCCGACTGGGAAATTCTAGAGCATGAGCAAGACTAATTTGATATGGGTCCTAATCAGATTTCAATGAGTCAGAGGAATCCAGCCTGAGACTTGGAGAAGTTCCCATCTTCCTTAGTGGTGGGTTTCCAGTAACGTATCAGAAATCCTGCCTTAGTGGTCAGAGGCCGACTGGAAAGTGATGCTCCTCTTCAAAGAGCTGTGCTTGACAGTGGGGATCACTGACTGATAGGAATGTTGGAGAATGTTGGAGAAGAAAATGGAAATGGCAGCTGAAATTGCCAGTGTTCACTTATTTGTCCCATCTCTGGAAGAGAACTCAGTCTAGTGAATACAATAGGTATTCATCATTACTGTTGTGTGCAGTCCACAAATGATGTGTGGCACCCTTTTGCATTGCTCCTCCATTGCATTGAAGTGAATGGGGTGGAATAATATAATGACAATTTAATCAATGTCAACAAGGGTGTGGGGGGACAGCCAGTACAAATTAAAATGGCCCAGTGGTCTAGAAGGGCCCCTGGCTATCTTGCATATGTTTTATATAATTCTTAATGAAATATATGTTTCATGTTCAATGCATGCACAGTTCTGAAATATGGCTTGCAAACGTGTGCCATTAATTCAGCATTTCCAAGTATTTCCGACTCTATATGTACATTTGCTTCTGCACTTAGACAGTACGACAATGCAGTCTCATCTTAATTACACACGGTCACATTTGTATGCTTTCATAACTGAACACCCTGCAAACACAACAAAGTTGTTGTGTGAAATATATTGTGTTAAGTTACACATGCAAGTTTAATGTTTAAAATGTATGGCTAGTTCAGCAATAATCATGTGGGTGCTTATATTATTTATATTAGTCATTAGGATCTTAATATTCTCTACAGGGATGAATATTATCATATTTATTATCAACATACAAATGACAGCACACATGTATTTTATATCCCATGTAAAGATTTCTAGCTGTTCTATCCTTGGTGGGCCCCCCGGAAGTATTCCCCACCCTGGGGCCTGAACTCTTTCTCGGTGGCCCTGAATATAATTTACAGTACATAAATTAGTTATGTAAATTAATTTACAAAAGTTATACAGTTTTGCCACAGTGGACAGTGAAAAAAATATTGTAGTTTTTGGCAGAAGATGAACTGCAGTGGAACAGAAACAGCGCTGCAAGTAGTGACTATAGGGCAGAATGGAGAATGGTGCCTTATTGCTTCACTATTGACTGATTTCAAACAGAGCCAACCCAAAGGTGAAAGATTAGATGGAACACACGCCATTCCATGTATAGAAACTGACTGGCCACTGAATATTACTCCAATACTGGTAACAGAACAGTACCTACTACATTAAGGTAGGGTTTTTTTGGGTAGGGAGTAGGCAAGAGTACATACCATATAAAGGCTGTCATCCAACAGAGGGAAATAACTGGGAGGTTTAGGAGTGACAGCCAGAGGGCTGTTGCAGCTGCTTTCCAGTATCTGCCACTTGAGGCTGTTGCCTCACTGTGCTTTATGGTAGAGCCTGCCACAACTCCAAATTTAGGAGCATTAATTTGGAAGCTATTACTTCCTGATACGCAGGAAGGAACATAGTTCAGTTATGATGAAGTTACTGTTGTTATTTTGCCTCAAAGTCTTCATTTTGGAAGAGTAATATTCATCTAGAGCAGGGAAGGGGAACCTTTGACTCCTCAGATGTTATTAGACTATGACTCTCAACATCCCTGGCAGGGGCTGAAGGGGGCGCAGAGCACAACGCCATCTGGGGAGCCATCAGTTCCCAACCATCATCCAGCACTCCAGGCTATAACCCAACATTCCCCAGCATATTTTAAAAAGTTTTCAAAAGATTTACACCTTTCATCATGTGCTTGTGTTGTTCCAAATATAACCCGGTTGCAGCAATTTCCACTGATTCGGATGAAAAAATTGTTTTGCTGTCATCACTGAGAGCTATCCACTATGCTGACTTAAACATGAAATCCTAAGGGAAGCAATATTTTGGCTGCTTTGTTTATGCAACAGCAGAGATTCAACAGTAAACAGCCATTTCTTGGTTTCATTCCATGCTGTGGGTCACAAAGAGAGAGATGGATCTGAATCATGTCCAAATATTTTAATATCTCATTGGCTCCTGGGGTCAGCTGTTTGGTCTATAAAAAGCTCTGCCAGACCCCCCCCCCCAACCTATTGCTGAGAATTTATTGTTTAAAACTGAGGATGTTTGAGTCTGATTATCTCAATATAATTATATATACACATGTCATTTTCCCATATTGCACAAGGGTCCATCTGTTGGCTCACAAAATTTGAATGCTGAGGCTCCAAAGATTTAGATGTGTTCTCTTAGGCTTGATATCCCAGGGTTGTTATCATTGCACACAC
The DNA here is from genome assembly GCF_964106915.1 of Podarcis gaigeae. Classification (NCBI taxonomy): domain Eukaryota; kingdom Metazoa; phylum Chordata; class Lepidosauria; order Squamata; family Lacertidae; genus Podarcis; species Podarcis gaigeae. The sequence continues at coordinate 4,660,364 of NC_139692.1, forward strand.
TATGCACCAGGCTTAATTTTGCCTTCCTGCCTGCTTTCAACAATCTGCTCAACTGAGTTGTGCCAGCAAGGTTAAAAGATTGGGAGTGTTACATCTCCATGAGTTCAGTGTTCCAGAGCACACTATGGGTTGCATTCAGCTAAATCCTGCTTAGAGTAAGCTCACTGAAATTAATGGACCTAAATTAGGCCATAGCCACACCATACAATTAAAGCACTATGACACTACTTTAAACAGTCAGGGCTTTCTCCAAAGAGTATTGGGAGCTTCAGTTTGTTAAGGGTGCTGAGAGTTGTTAGGAGACACACAACCCAATCCCACTCACAATTTCTTGAGTGGTTTATTAATCAATTGTCCATCAAAGAGAACTCTGGGAATAGTAGCTACAGTCCTTGAGTCTGATCCCTGCCCAGATCTCAAAATCACACGAGGAACAAAGCAGGTGGGGTCCTCTAGCAGATTTCTGCACCACTAATAGCTCTGAAGAAACGTTGGACCAGGACATTCCTATCCCAAGGCTGGAAGTCCCCACACCAGCTTCCTGGGTTCCTGGCTAGCTTTTAGAAATCCCTGATTTTCCCCATGGCCCCAACAGCAAATAGGATGATGAGCCAGGTAGAAAGCTGAAGTTGAGTGGTAGAAGATTCAGGACAGACAAAAGGAAGAAGTTCCTCACAGAGCTCATAGTTACACTATAGTTACATGCTGGTGTGATCTGGGGCTGAGATTGTTGGGGAGGGGGGGGTGGTCCAAGCAGCCTCTTCGGTTCTCGCATTGGGCTCTTCCCTGTTTTTTGTGGCTGTGGCGATTGCAGCGCTGGTGTTGGTGGCGTGGGGACCAGCCAAACCATGCAGCTGGTGTTGGTGGCCCCTCACAGCTCTGCAAGGCCATGGCAACTGCCATCTTGCCTCGCTTTTTAAAAAGGGATTCCCCCCCTCTAATTTTTAAAGATTATTACTACTCCCCCTTTTATTTTTGTTTTGTTATCATTTCATTTTAGTTAAATACTTGCCCCCCCTTTCCCTCTCACCCTCTCCGCCAATTTGAGGAGGCGGGAGAGAGCTGCGTTAACTTTCAGCTGAGTATACCAGGACCCAGAACTAGAGAGAACCTCACACTAGCTTGTTAAAAACTACCTCCAAAAAATTAACCTTTCAACTTTCAATTTTTGGTTTATTCCTTCAAACCTTAATTTGAATCTCCTTTTTGATTTTGCATTTTTATCCTCAAAGAAAGAGGGGGGATGCTTACATTTTGATTTTTTAACTTAACCTGCCATTTTTAACTTGATTCTCAGTCTTGAACTCTGACTTTTACCTCCAAACCCTTACTCCTACTCTCACACTTGCACTCTTTACCCTCATTCAATAATTTAATCTTCCCCTTCCCTCTCCCCTACACCATTTCCCTTCCTTTTCTTTTCATTTCATTTTAATCTTCACCTATCCTCTCATTCTCTTATTTCCTCTACACCCTCCCCCTCCCCTTCTCCTCCTCTCTTATATGAGTGCATAGATACACACAAACACAGACATACACTAGGGTTGCCATTTGTTGGATTAAAAGTCCAATCTGTAGTTAAAAGTAGAAGTCGGCGGGGGGGGGGAGGAGGAGGAAACTTGCTCTTCCAAATATGGCAACCCTATCTGATACCCACATTTGCACAATATTTGCACAGTAAGACTGTGACAGCACTTTATTAAAACAAACAAACTCCTTTTACAAGTTAGTGTTAACACCCTGCAGTAGTAAAGTACAGTAAATTATACATAATGTTTCAAGTATGCCATTTCTGCCCACTTATTTTGTTCAGAAGGCTGTCAGCACTACAGGTGTTGGCAGCTGAATCTGATGACCAATCTAGCCCTGCTGATATTGTTGGATGTAGTTTCCATTATCCCTGGCTATTGGCCATGCTGGCTGGGGCTGATGGCAGCATCTGGAGGGTCTCAATCAACCACCTTTTTGTAGAATAAACTCCCTATTGTAAGGGTCAGCAGGAATAATCATGCAAGCTTTGTCTCTCCATCCCCTTCCCGCCACCATCATTCTAGTCACTAATCATGAACTGCAGGTTAACTGTGAAAATGGGGAGTCTACTGCATGCATGGTGTTAGGTCAGTTTTTGGCATGAATCTCTGTTTGTGGTGAAACTGATCACCCTTGTAGCTGTGGGGTACAATGGAAGCAAACTCTGGTCAAGAAGACTCTAGCTCATGGTTTAAATTAGCCCAAATGTCAATTTAAAGGACAGAAGTGTCAGTCAAGCTGAGATCATATATCAGGATGCAGCAGGCTTATGTACAGCTCTGAGTAAGCTTCATGAGGTTTCTAAGCCTTGAGAATATCTCAATTGCCCCAAATTGTAAATAAATAAAATAAAACAAAACATCTGTTTTGCAGGTGTGTGTCTCTAATGTCATTACCAATGTGGGTTTGAATTTTCATGAGAAAAAGTAGGGGGGGGGGAGACAGGAAATTGGAATTGTAGGGAGATTAAAAAGACTGCACCCCAGTGTTAACTTCACTACTTGTTTCAAGTTTAGTTTTGCTCAGATGTTTTGCAAGGAACAATCTATTAAGAGTCTCATAGCTGTTTGTGAAGGAGAAAAAACCCACCACCCAGTCATTCAACTTTGCTGTGACTTCTGGCAAACTTTAAGCGGAATCCTGATATGCTGCCAAAGTCTGTTAAAAATAGTGATGACAGATCTCCCATTCTTTTTGGGTGCAGGGGAGTGAGCAAGATACAAACTTATTGGCCTATCCTCAGTGTTGAAATGTCCTGTTTTGAAGAAGCATGCGCTCAATGGAAACACACACAAATTATGGTAAGAACACACAAATTGTGCCACCACACATTTTCTTTAACTTCTTCATTTTTTAATGTGTCCAACTTTCTCTTTTATGATTTGGTGAGTTTATCACATGATAAAACAAATATACTAAATGGTAACACGTATGGAGCAGTGGGGATGGTAGTACATTTCTTCTCTTCCTTTCCTTTCATTTTAACTTGCCCATCTCAAAGGCTAAGAGCAGCAAGGTAGCAAAAGAAGTGGTAACTGATGCCCATTGGGGTAGGTGGGGTTGGGGGCAGGCCGGCCAACCGAGCCAATTACAGGCATCCAGCTAATTCTAACTTTGCCCCATCCTTCTCCCTGCTAAGCTGTACAAGGGGCAACACTAAGACTAAGGTGGAGGAAGCTGACTGGCTAGTGCTACCTCTTGGACTTTGTAAGTAAGAAAGCAGGGCAGGTGGCCTGGAGACTGGCTGAAGTCAAGTTGGTGGGGCAGTGCCCCATTTGCCTAAATGCAACAGCCTCCAGTGAAACAAAAGTGTCGCCCAAGGATTCCCATCAGTGATGACCCTTGAGATGCTAAAAGGCTCTCTGATCCTGCACAGGCTACCATCAACCGAACAAGTAGCATTTTTGCTGAGTCCCCATCTCCCCTGCAGTTCACCCCGCCCCAAAATCTGCTTGGAAGAGTTGGGGTCACCTTTGGAACAGCAGGGGAGAAGGTTGTGTGAAGGGCCTGCAGGAGTAGGGGGAATCCCTCCTCATTCCATTGGCAAAAGAGCCTTTGCTTAGTGCAAATGCCACCATTAGCTAAAAGTGCAAAATCTGACTGGTAAAGTTGAATTATCTCGCTTGTAACTGAATCCTGATTCTGGGAAATGTTTCTGGAAAATGCTATGACTTGAGGTCTCACTGGCCATGGTGGCTATGTTCTGCCTCCACAGTTGGAGGCAGGGATGCTTCTGTGGCTCCCAGCAACTGGTTTTCCGGAGGGGAGAGTGCTCTTGTGCTTGTTTCTGGGTTTCCCAGAGGCATCTAGTTGGCCACTGTGGGATCAGGATGATGGACTAGATCCAGAAGGCGCTTCTTATGTTCTTATAATCCTCACAAGGATACTTATTACTCACTGACTTGTATATGTTAATGATCCACCCCCGATTGACCACTCACTGAAGACGTAAACCTATGTTTAGGCTCTACTATTTCAGACTGTAAGTGGGGCTAAAGTTGTCTATTAAAATAAAAATTCATCCACCCAGGAAACCAGCCATCAGTTCCAACTAAATATTTTCCATGATGTGCTAGTTCTCCAGGCTCCCGCCCAAGAACAGCCACAGGTGTACTTTCTTGTAAGCAAAAAAGCCAAGATTTATTCTAGTGGACTGAGAGTGTATAATTGGAAGAAGAGCAGGAAGTAATTCAGGTGCCACGAGGCACCAGCAATGACAATGATCAAACCACCTCAGGAGAAGAGTTCCAGGGGACTCTAAAGGCAGGAGGCAGAATTCCAGGACCAGGAGCTTTGATCTGAAGCTGCACAGGAGCAGGAAGTTGTTTCAACAATCAGCCCCGTTTGTCTCACATGGTTTTAAACAGAGGCTGGGAAATGCCTGACTCACCAAGAGCTCCTGACCTGAAGATGGGCACCACTTCTTGCAGGCTGGTTTTGCTCCTGCCTCTTAGGCACCTCTGTTGCCTTTGAGAAAATGGCTTTGCGCCTTCACTGGAAGCCCAGTCCATGCTGAGGAACTCCCCCTCCTTCATAGCCTAGCAGGGGTCTCCTTGGCATTGGATGGACCCAGCTTCTACCCCTGAGCCAAGGAAGGGGGGCTGTGAGACTTCTAGAGGGAGAGTCTCAATGGGAAGGCCCAGAGGCTTGAGGGGAAGGGCTCTGATCCAGGGCCAGTGGCTCCCATTCACCATCCTGATGAGAATCCCCAGGGAAGGCCACAACACTGATTTTCTGTGTGCAGAATCTTTTATTTGTATTTTTGTAGTAAGGGACATTACATCCTGTGAGACTCTACCTGCAGTCTGAAGTGGGACAGCCCAGAAACGGGTTTACTGTCTCAGTATGTATAATGTAGCCACACGTCCTACTTTGCACAACAGAGTCCTCTCTTTGTATACTGTCTGAGTAGAAGTAAAAATCAAGAGTCACCAGAAAGGAGAGCAAAGGGGCCCTTGAAGTCGTCTCTCAACAGTTAGCATCTAATATTGATGAAGTTTCATGAGGACTTTTTTTAAAAAAGTAAACTGAAGTGGAAATGTGGAGAACCACAATAAGAAAAATGAGAAACTGAAATTGATAGATTTGTCCATCGCTACTGAGGCAAGGGCAACACGATGCCTGCCCCATTCCATGCGACAAAGGCTACCAAACCAGCTGTTGATGCGTCCTTCAACACTGGTAACACCACATCTGAGGCATGGCTCACAGAGCTCTGTCCACTTCCCAGCACCCGCCCCTTGAAGCAGCCAACTCTCTCTGCCTAATGGGGCCAGCCCTGCTGGTACAAACTGTAATGACAAGAAATACAGAAATTGGTTCTTACCGTGAATATATGTTTTCGGAGTAGATTGGAGGACGTTCATTTGACAGGATGACTCCTCCCAGGCCAGGGGGAGAATTAAACCTCTCAAACAAATGTCTTCCATTCAAATGTCTTGAAAATCCAACTGGAAGCTGCCATGGAGGACACACAACAGTGATATTACCTCAGCTTTGTTGGCTGCCACTTTAACTCTAGACCCAGTTTAAAGGGTTTCAACCTTCAGAGCCTTTAAATGGCCTGGGACCATAATATTTGAAGGATTGCTCTTTACCATATAAATCTGCTCACATTTAACTTATCTCTCTTACTTGATGACTATGATGGCTCAGTTCTAACTGATGTCAAGGATAGAGATATTTCCTATTTTGATGGACAATATCTTCACTTACCCTCAGCCCAATTATGCCTGTGCAGTTTGTTTCTTAATCACGGGTCATTTCTACCCATGGTCTTCAAGCGCATCAGCAGAAGCTACTCTTAGCAATTAATTCTCAAGGAGTGACAAGGGACAACATTAAATTATTCTCTGTGCGAGGATTCTTCCACATCCATATGTTTGCCGCCAAGTTAATTACTGGTTTCACTGCTAAGGGGGTTTGCTACTACTTAAACACACATGAATGCTTCGCAGCGTACCACACAATACCAGACAGATGCAAAGTCTGGAAAAGAAGGAGAAGAAAGTGAACTTTATAAATAGATGCTCGAAGGTGATGCAGCTCTGCTGAACCAAATGCTTTGGAGAGATGATGAGAACCGGAATTGCAGCAAAAGGAGGTTCAATTTTCTGGGACTCATCAGTGCTCCAGATGAATTGTCTTCACTTTGGAAAAAAGGAAGGCTAGATTGCAGCCCTGTGCAAAAATTCAAACGTGTGTCTGGGAAGAAATGCCTGCTGTCACCATCTTCATTCTAGTCTCTCTCTCTCTCTTTCTCTGACGCTGGCACACACACACACACTGAACAGGGTTCAATATTCAGCCAATGTGATTATATTGTATATGATGTGTACTGAAGCACTCTATGCTTGTAACATGAAAAATAAAGCATATATAATATAATAATGATAATTTATTATTTATACCCCGCCACTCTGGGCAGCTCCCAATCAAGTATTAAAAACAATACAGCGTTAAATATTAAAAACTTCCCTGAACAGGGCTGCTTTCAGATGTCTTTTAAAGATAGGATAGCTACTTATTTCCTTCACATCTGAAGGGAGGGTGTTCCACAGGGTGGGTGCCACTACCAAGAAGGCCCTCTGTCTGGTTCCCTGTAACCTCACTTCTCGCAATGAGGGAACTGCCAGAAGGCCCTCGGCGCTGGATCTCAGTGTCCGGGCTGAACGATGGGGGTGAAGACGCATCTGGAAACCTTTCTCTGTCTGTCCTCTTTATGTTAAGCTGGTGCAAGATTCTAGGCCAGGCATCCCCAAATTCGGCCCTCCAGCTGTTTTGGGACTACAGCTCCCATCATCCCTACCTAACAGGACCTGTGGTCAGGGATGATGGGAATTGTAGTCCTGAAACAGCTGGAGGGCCAAGTTTGGGGATGCCTGTTCTGGGCCTTAATTACATTGATCAGAAGGGGCAATTCTTGGGGTGGGGGAGCACCCCAGTCTTGTTCTCTAATGTCCCTAGGTTTTATCTGGGTTTTAAAACCTTAATTACACATTAGTCCTGCTCCATGAACTTATTCAGGACCAGAGACAGGACAGGATGGGGTGATATTTCCCAGGTCAGATGGTAGGGACTGTGCACAGCTCTAATGAAAATACATTTTGGGGGTTATTATATGAATATATAATGAAAATACATTTTGTCTTTAAGAAGCTAGACAAAATTAAATTGTAAATATATAAATCTTAGTATTTTTCTTGTTTCTTAGAATTCCTGGAAAGTGCTGGGTACTGTCTACTAGTTATTAATAAAGAAGACAGAATAGGAGACTGATTTGCATAAGCTAATTTATGTGTATACAGTAGGTGCTAAATTTAGAAATAATTGTTATAATTTAAATTGAAATATAATCTCTCTCCCCATAGTGGTAAAAACTGTGGCCAGGTGAGTTGTGTGCCTGCTCATCTGCTGCCAGCTGCTAACTGCTAATGGCTGTCTTCAGGATCCCTGCTCTCCTTTCTGATTATTCATCTCTGTTATAGATTTAGGAAAGCTGTTTGTCTCTGTGCTTATTCTCTATGCCAGGCATGTCCAAAGTCCACTTCCGGGGCCTAATTCGGCCTGCTGGTTGGTTTAATCCGGCCCCTGTGGCAATTTATTTCCTGGGGTAAAATCCTAAGACAACTTCAACAACTTTGGTCGGCCCTCACGGCCCTTCACTTCATTAAATCTGGCCCTCTTTGAAAAAAGTTTGGACACTATGCATTTTGACAGCTCTTGTGATACCAGCAGCGTAGCTAGCCGCTTGGGCGCCTGGGGGTGGGGAAACTGCCCATGGGGACGGCTCAAGCCACCCACAGGGAGGGGCAAACCTGGGCAGGGGCGCTGCACAGAGCCTCTTTGGAGCCCACCCGCTGCCTCCCCCTCAGCCACCCTACAGCTGAGGGGGAGGTGATGGGCCGCCCCCACAGTGTAGCGCCCAATGCACCCCACTCCACCTCCTAGCTACGCCTCAGTGAGATACCATAACCAATTAAAAAAACAATTTTATTTATAATTTTTCAACAAAGCGTGTTCTCCTTAATGGAGAGCACGTGTTGCGGTGGGGTCTGCTGAGCCACCCCTCTGTTACCAGGCAGGGTCTCTAAAGATGGCCTGGGGCAGTGATTGGTTCACTGGGTTGCTGGGGTAAAAGTTATGTTGCAATTTTGGTGGGAGGGGTAAAATGTTTAAATACTCTGCACGCAGCCTGGAGCTTTCTCTTTGCTGTGTGCAACGGATCACCCGCCCACCCGCCCTTGAGTAAGGGGTTGTTGCATTGACCTTGCTATGCCTGTCATGGGGTCGTCTGCTTTGGAGCGGGGGCCTGGTAGGAATTTTGTCCATCTGGCTGATTGGCTGGGCCATTTGGTTTTTGCCTACTGCGTAGCAAATCGTCACAACTTGTAAGGTTGCGGTTAGGCATTGGTTATAAATTGGTGGAGGAGGGGTTAGGATAGGCTGGGCCTGCCCCTCCATGGAGGGGTTAGGATAGGCTGGGCCTGCCCCTCCATGGTTGCTGCGGAAAGGGAATTCCGTTAAAGGAATCCTGGGGCTTGCCATCTTTTCGTCCAATCCCTGGAATGGGACTAGGGCCGGCAAGCCTTCAGGGAGCAGGCGGGTGAGAGTTGAGGGTCTGTGTCTCAGCTCCAATTCTTCCCCGACTTGCTTTCCCCCGCACTGTCTTTCGGTGGTGCCCGGAAGTCAGTTCTGTCCCCAGGTGATGAGCTTTTATTAGGGGAGCCAAATTTGTTGAGCTTCTTTGGAGGGAGACAGTGGACTTCCAGTGATCTACCACAGATGTCCAGTGATCTACCAGTAGGTCATGATCTACCTGTTGAACGTGCCTGCTCTATAGTATACCTTTACCTTTTCTCACAATACTGTAAAAACAATGTTTGCCCTCACTGTTATTACTCACATCCTATTTGCGTTTTAACAACTTTACACTGGGTTTTAAAGTAATCTGTATTTTCCAATCTTCTTTAAAATCAGTCTCTTTCTGATCTCAAGTTTTACATGTCAAGCTTGCCAATTCTACATATTGTACCAATATCAGCTGCCACTATTCTTTAGTAGGTACCACCTCATTATGTCATTTTTGTGTGTGTGATATTTGTGCTTCCGTTGTTATGTAAAGAAATAGGTTTATCTGTTTTTTGGAATATCTCCTCCATTTATCCCTACTAAAAACGCTTCTGGTCCTTTTGGGAAAGTGAAATATCCTTTTTATCTCCCAAAAGTCCTTAGCTACTTTGCACACCCACTATATATGATAAAATGAGCCTTCTACTACTTTACATTTCCAACAAAGATTTGATGTTGATTTATACATTTGGGTTATTTTACTAGGTGTTAGGAACCATCTATATATCATTTTTATAAAATTCTCCCTCAGGGTATAACATGCTGTGAATTTCAACCTGGATTTCTACAACTTTCCCTATGATTCTAATTCTATGTTATGTACTATATCCCTAGCCCAGTGGATCATAGCATATTTAACTATTTCGTCAAAAGCATAACCAAATTTTGTTTGATGATAGTTGTCTACATTTCAATACAATTGGATCCCATTTTCACTCAAGGTGGCAGACCGAACCTTTCAAAACTGCACTGTTTTTTGTGGGTTTTCTTAGCTTTCTGCATTCTGAAGCAAGGCTGGGCACTTTCCATTAGTTCTCTTTAAATAGATTTTCCAGCTGAGGACTCCTTCAAACAGAGGACTGTCCTCCGTAAAGTAGATGTGGCCACTTCAGCAAAGTTGTGCTTTGGATCCCAACAACAGAGTTAAAAGGCTCATTAAAAGTCTTCAACATGCTTCAACAGGCTCTTATTAAAAACTAAAGCACCCCCCCCCCTTTTTCTTTTGGTACATCTGCTTTCTAATTTACTTCATTTCCTGGGAGTTGCCCTCTTTCCATAAAAGTGGAAAATTTTGGTGGTGTTTTTTCATTTTATTCTGCAGCTAAGGGGTGTGTGGGTGTGTTTACTGCTCTGAGCTGACAGCTGTAACATTTCCATGTGCCTCCTGACGATAAAGTGCCAATTTGGTGGCATCCCTTCATTCCTCTGCAAATACATTACACAGAAGCTGTGATTACGGCTTGTTCAACAATCAGGCCTCGCCTCATGCTAGATGAGTTAAAATGGCAAGGCAATGGAATGAGGAGGAGGAAACACTGCAGCGTTCCAATTAATGCAACTACATGCCCATTAGGTAGGCATCACTTGGCCACACCTGGTCTGCGGACATGGTCCTTTTCTGCAGCATTCTCCCTGTCCCCATGAAGCTGAGTGACTGTTAAGGAGGAGGGGGGTTGCCTGAAGGGAGGGGTAAAGGAGAAGAGTGAGGAGGGATGTTGAGGGTAGAAGGAGAGGGAAACACAGGAGACACTCCTCACTTTCAGGGTTATTTTTAAATCCCTCCTTACAGAGTACAAGTACATCCAGGCACACACACCAACAAGCTACCGTTGCTTTTTTCTTGCATTTCTCATGCCCTGTGTCTAAAACTAAGGGACTGTTAGTTACTGAAGCTGGGGGAGATTTTTGTTTGTGTGTGAGAAAGATTTCAAGAAGATAAACAGTCATGCGAAAGTGTTTCCCTACTCCCCCCCCCCCACTGTTTTATTTCAGGAAGGTAATGGGCTCCAAGTTAAAGCTACCAGTTTGCCTGAATGTTCATCAGAGGGAAGGAGATAGAGATGATGCCAGAAGATATGGGCTGCAAGCAGTGGCGTAGCATGGGTTGTCAGCACCCGGGGCAAGGCAAGTAATTTGCACCCCCTAACCCGTGGATTTGCGCCCCATAACCCGTGGATTTTCGCCCCCTAACCCTAACCCCCAGATGTTGTGCCTGGTGCGGCCGGGGCCCCCCTGACCCCCCACGCTACGCCACTGGCTGCAAGTTAATGAAAGGAGCCCCTACCCTGGGCTCCCCTGAACATTCCTCAAGTCACCCCAGGGTGCCATGGAACACTGGCTGAAAACCAATGGCTTAAGGTGAATTCTGGCTATGAAAAGGTGAAGACGAAAGAGTCTCTCTTCCCCCCACCCCCGTTGTGTTGCAGTATCAGGGACAGGCAGGGGTCTGAAGGATGGGCAGTGGACACAGGGGGTGGGATGATGGTCCAGGGGAAGGGGCCAGTGAATTGTGGGGTTTGTTGCCACCCATGAGGCAGAAGGAAGAGGAAGAGTTTGGGCAGTCAGAGATAGGAGAAGGGGAGGCCGGGGTAGAGTTGCATGAAGGTGCAGAGGGGGAGGAGATGATCCCAGACAGAGTCTGGCCATTAGAATCTCCTCCACCCTCTATGCCACTGTCTCCATAGATGAGGAGGGGTTTAATGTGATGGGAACTGCACAGGAGAACTTGCCAGTTTCCTGTGCACAGTATGCAAGAAGAGAGGGTTTAGATGTGCTGATGGAGGTGATGGTCCAACTGTCTGGGTCAGAGCACAAGTCAGAAAAAGAAGATGCCTACAGGAGCAGAGCATGTAATTCTTGCACCTTAGGAACTGGTGTAGTCAAGTGCTTTACCAATAAAGAAATAAACTTCCAATTGTGTATCTTCAGTGGTTTTCAACTAGTGTGCCGTGGCACCCTGGGGTGCCTTGAATGATGGTCAGGGGTGCCGTGGGCAACACTGGCATCTAAACCTCTTTCTTTCCCTCCCTCCTCTGATGCCCTCTTGCGTCTTTGCCTCTCAAAAGCTTGCACAGCAGTGTTTTCCTCCACCGTATGCAAACTGTGTAGGTCTGTGTGGTAGTGATGAGTTAGAAGTTGTACTGCGCGTGTTACTACTGTGAAACTTTTATACTGACAAAAGAACCAGATTTATTAGTCCTTTGCTTCCTTCGTGGGGAGGTCTTTAGAATAGTATATGAAGTGCGGGTGGGTTCATGCATGACCCAAGACTGAGATTCAGCTCAAAAAGGATTGATTGGAACATCAAGAAGAACAAGAATGGCAAATGGCAAAGAACAAGAATGGCACTCAGCCCAGGCCTAAGGTACAAACTCTGTGCTATTTTTCTAGAAAAAGAGGTGCTGGAACTCATCACAAACATCTTCCTCATTCTCTTATAATGGCAACAGTGCCAACCTGAGAGGTGCTGCAACTGAGTTCCAGTTTTTATTGTTGCCGTAAATACAATTCTGCCCCTTACAGCTTTCCCACAGTGATTTACAGCTAGGAATGACTTTGACAGAAGACCACAGGTATTTAGGAGCAGATTTCCCGCTACAACATGGCAAAATTGTAATCTATACAGAGACGCCGTGGCTTGAGCGCCTGCAGGCTCCACACTGCCCCAAATGGTCTACCCACCGCCTCTCCCTCAGATGTAGGGTGGCTGAGTGGGAGGAGGCAGGCAGACTCCTCGGAGGCCCCATGGAGCGTCCTGCCCCTCGCCCCACAGGCAGCTGGCCCCATTCCTGCGGGCGGCTGGCCCTGCCCTTGGGCACAGGGCACGCGGACTGCCCCAGGCGCCCGATCGGCTTGCTCCGCCGCTGAGGGCGGTCTCCCATTCAGGGGTTCAGATTGGGATTGCTGGATATCCCCCTCATCATGAATTTACAAAGTGGCCCTAATTTAAGCAAGAAATTATTTCACAGTACCAGACATCTCCACACCTCTGCCAGACTAATAAAGAGATACTTGTCTGTCCCCATAGAGTTTTTATAAAACTTTTCATTTTTAGAAAAGGGATACTGGACTGGTCAGATCCACCAGTACTATTGAATAAAGTTGCTGTAATTAAAAGTGTGTTCAAAACCAATGTTTTTTTGTTTATTTCAAATCTTGCTTGCTCATTCCTTTGGAACTCGCAGCTGGGGTGTTTATTTCCACATTTTGCATCCAATCTTTGCATAAGCTTATATCTAACAAAAAAGTGTCTTTTAAAAGTTGCAGAATCACACTGGTATTCGAATGCAAACTGCCTCCAAGCAGTTGCCAACTGTTCCAAACGACCAGGACCCTGGAGTTATGATTTGTGTTCTTCCGAGCGTTCAAAGCAAGCTGCATTCTAACTGCCTCAGAACTCCAAGGAGCAGTTGCTACAGTGCTCCGACCAGCTTCACTCTTTCCAGGTCCTCTCCTAGATCAGACACTGGAAGAGAAAGCCCTGGAAGAAGCCCTCGCTCTGGAAAAAGACTGGTTGAAGAACTGATTCACGCAGGTGCATATATGCAGCGCTCCTCAGTTCCCCACCAACATAGCAGAGTTTTCTCACATAGGAACAAATTGACTTTTATTTCCTTTTGTCCTGTCTGAGAGCCACTTGGTAGGCTTTTCACAGTGTGTGTGTGTGTGTGTGTGTGTGTGTGTGTGTGAGAGAGAGAGAGAGAGAGAGAGAGAGAGAGAGAGAGAGAGAGAATGAGGACTAAAGCCAGAAAGGATTCTCTCCTGAACAGGAGTTGTATTGGTCTGTTGCACCAACTTTCTTTCAAGGGTAGAATGCATAACTTTGGTGGGATCATGCCTGACATTTTACCAATGGAGAGGGAAGGGAGGGGAGCATAGGAGTGCAGAGGAGGAGTGGACTAGACAAGAGCCCAATTATCTGCATGGAGGGGGTCCCTAGAACAAAAGGGGTTGTGCCGTTGTGCAATTTCTTCACCCCTGGGGAAGTCTGATTCCTGGCACTTATGATTGCAGGTACAGCAGACTTTTCCATTCCTACGTCTCAAGGTGGGAAATGCAGAATTTGCCCTAGAAGGATGGCATTGTTTTAGCTGCACATCACTATTTGCTCAAACTTTAGGAGGTGTCCATATGATACTGTGCCTAAGTATCTAACGGTTATCCTTTGTCTGTCTTTTTCTCCAGCATGCCTTCTATCGCCAGCCTTCCCAGCACTAAAGCAGATCTTCCACCCCAGGCGCATGATGGGTCCTTCCCAGTCCGCCTCTTGTGCAGGGTGTCCTGCGTGCAACTCGCTGCCTTTCTCCTGGCTGTCCTGGGCTGCCTAATGAGCATCTGCTCCACATCTGCCAACCTTGACTGGAGAGTGTGGCAAGTGGACAAAATCATGGGCAGCAACCAGCAGGGCATTGTGGGCATTGGCATCTGGGGTGCCTGTTCTGTCAGAAGAGTTACTGTGAAGAAAACCAACATGATATGCATACCATTCAATGATGAGGAGTCCCTGCCAGATGAAATCATTGTGGCCCAGGACTTGATGCCAACGGCCTCAGTGGCCACTGCGGTGACCGTTCTTTGGATGGCCTTTGCTCTATGCAACATCTTTGAGCCGGGAAAAGACGAGAATTTCATCGATACCTTCTTTTCAACTGGAGGAAGGATAGAGTTGGCAGCGGGTACTTGTGTACTGATTTCCATTTCATGGAATCTTCACTCTGTATTAACAAACGAAGGAATTCCGCTTCCGGAGGTTTTGGGAGTGCCTCTGATTCCCACAGAACAACGTGCTGGAATGGCCATCTATATTGGGTTTCTTGCTGCAGCTTCGCAGCTTTGAAGCGGAACTCTGGTTCTGGGTGAAAAATCTTTTTGGAAAAGGAGTGAAATAAACACTTCCAAGCCAAAATTTGTAAATGGCCCAGAAAGTGTTACAGACACTGAAAACCCAAAGCTGAGGATGAAATACAGACAGTACTTCTCTTCTGTGACACTGGAAGAAAACCCCCCTATCTGGTGGAGATGTCAAAGTCATATTAAAACAGAAACCATACCAAGCTCACTAGCAATATGGCTGAGGAATGGTTCCCATCCTGTGACTGGCTTTTTAAAAATGGAAGCAGGGGACGTTGTGTATATTTATTTTCTTAGGCATATTCTGTTGTGGTTTTTTTAACTGAATGCTTCTGGGATGCTTACAACATAGGGTTAACTATAAATGTGGGGAATAAATTAAAAGTATAAAACTGTTATATTTGCCTGTAGATATTTATGCTATATCTCTTTTAACAATAAAAAGAATGTTATCTCATTGCAAACTTATGCTGGAGTGCTTGTTTTGCTGCAGACTCTATGGTGCTTTTTGAATTTTCTTCGGAAACACTGCAAATCGCAAAAGGTTCTGGGGCATGCTGTGTGTGTGTGTGTGTGTGTGTGTGTGTGTGTGTGTCTGTTTGTGTGGTCCGTTTTACAGAGAATACTGGCCAAGCCTTTGAGTGCCTGTGTGCTGCTCCCAGCCCTGGCCAGCAAGAACAATGATCAGGGACACCCGGTTTCAGGGGTCCAGAGAGACCTAGGCCTCTTTTTAATAAAAAATTAAAAATGATGGAACACAAAACAAAATAGCGCCGCACACCAAAGAAGTGAGATGTAATTAAATATGATGAAATATCTGCGAACAAAAGGAACCATGTCTTTTACCAAATCACATCTCTCATTTGCTTAAGTTTGCAGCTCTAAGCTGAGAGTGGGAGTCACATTTTGGTCTGCTGCAGGTAGAAACAAGCTGAGAGAAGAATCAAATACCAAAAATATTAAGAAGTGACTAAATCTGAGGCCCACTTTGAGGTTTTGCCCCAGGCCAAATGCCCCCCGCAACCCCTCCCCCAACTGGCCCTGCTTACAGGATTCCTTCAAAAACTCCTGCTGCTGAACACCAAACATGACAGTGGAAGTCAGGTGGTGCCTGGTGCGTAAAATTTCTTCTCACCCCCCATTTATTTATTTATTTTTACTTTTGACTGCAAAAATGGTTTTACTTTATTTCATATTTTCTTAAAAAGGAATGTGGATTCTGGGCCTCTGATATCAAGTAGGCGACTATGGGCAGATACTTAAATCTACAGGATGGATTGTGTTTTGACTTGTGATATTTTATTCATATTTATTGTTTATTTATTTTTAAAAACCTGGTTTACCAAAAAGTGGTTTACCAAAACAAAAAACAAAAAAGCCCACAGCAGTAAAATAAAGAAAAATTAACAATTCTACTTTAAAACATACAAAAGCTAAAATATTAAGATTAAAATTACTACAACTTCCTAAGCATCTAGGAAAGCCTGCTTAAAGAAGAATGCTTTTAGCAGGTGCCTGAAAAGAGTCTAGCAAAGGGACGTGCTGTGTTGCAATAGGCGGGGAGTTCCAAATAATAATAATAATAAATTTTATTTATATCCGGCCCTCCCCAGCCGAAGCCGGGCTCAGAGCGGCTAACATCAAATGTATAACACATTAACATAAAATCAGACAATCAATTAAAATACATCCTCAAATCAGATCAGGATCAGAATAAAATCCAATCAGATGGCAACCCACAGATTAGGGATTTGGGACCTTAAAAGCTCACCAGGCCCAACTGTTTGTGCTGAACTTGTATGGGCCTGTGAGAAAAATGGGGAGGCCACTTTCATGCAAGTTCTTATGAAAGGGGAGAGGGAGTCAGACTGAACCCCGACCAAAGGCCTGGCAGAACAGCTCTGTCTTGCAGGCCCTGTGGAAAGATGTCAGGTCCCTCAGGGCCCTAGTCTCTTGTGACAAAGTGTTCCACCAGATCGGAGCCACAGCTGAAAAAGCCCTGGCTCTAGTTGAGGCCAGCCTAACCTCTGTGGCCTGGGACCTTCAAGATGTTTTTATTTGAAGTTTCTCTGTGGGACATACCAGGAGAGGCGGTCCCGTAGGTACAAGGGTCCTAGGCTGCATAGGGCTTGGAAGGTCAAAACCAGCACCTTAAACCTGATCCTGTACTCCACCGGGAGCCAGTGCAGCTGGTATAGCACCGGGTGAATGTGATCTCTACTACTGAAGGGGAGGTTTTATTTATTGTGATTTCACCATGCTCTGTATTATCTGAAAAGGAAAACATTTCTTTAGAAAACAGGACTGCACAGCAGCAATCTAGTCTCATCATGATCAGTGGGACTTATTCCTGAGCCGACGGTGCATAAGATGGGCTGCAATCCTATGCACCCCTCGCATCCAATTTGTACCTAAAACTCTGCGCAAGCCTGCACCAGAGAATTGTAGAGGAGGGGACCCCTGAGGGTCATCTAGCCAAACCCCTGGGGCAATGCAGGAATCTCAACTAGACCATCCCTGACCGATGGCCATCTGTCTTCTGTTTTTCCCCTCAGCCAGGACACCCAATAACAGAGACTGGAGGTGGGGGGAAAGATAAATTTTGACAATGGGGCAGGTTTGTCAGGTGTGCGCAGGAAAAGCTTGAAGACTTTACACAGAGAGAAACTCCACACGGGTTTCCCTGCATGTAACGTAACAGGCAGGGAGCCAGATCAGATAGAGAGAAAGACATTGGGGAAGGGGAGGGGAAAAGAGGACCAAAGTCTGCCCATTTGATCCTCTTTGGGATGGTGGCACTAGGGCTCTGGGACCACCCTCCCCAAAATATTTACTTGTCCTCAATGTATTGTTACCACTGTTCTTCTATAGTACAGATCCTTTTTCAATTAAACACTTTTTCTAAAATTAAAACGACAGAAGTAATCAGAAGCATAGATACCAAAGGAAAGGCGAGAGAATAGTCCCTAATAGATACAAGGGAGACCCAGATACACAAGCACACAGAAGTCAATAATCCGGCCTTGGGGAGAGGGGTGGGAATGTACAGTTTCCTGTACTTAGCCTTGAGATGGCAGACTGAAAGGGCTTAAAAAATAAAAGTCTTGTGTCTAGGAATATTTTCCTGCAAAAGCATCAGACTGGTTGTCAAAGGTGTGAACTTCATTAAAGGTAAAGGTACCCTGACTGTTAAGTCCAGTCGTGGATGACTCTGGGGTTGTGGCGCTCATCTCACTTTATTGGCCGAGGGAGCCGGCATACAGCTTCTGGGTCATGTGGCCAGCATGACTAAGCCGCTTTTGGCGAACCAGAGCAGCGCACAGAAACACCGTTTACCTTCCCGCGGGAGCAGTACCTATTTATCTACTTGCACTTTGACGTGCTTTCAAACTGCTAGGTTGGCAGGAACAGGGACTGAGCAACAGGAGCTCACCCCGTCGCAGGGATTTGAACTGCCGACCTTCTGATCAGCAAGCCCCAGGCTCAGTGGTTTAACCCACAGCGCCACCCGTGTCCCTTCATTAATAGACCCTATTTAAAGGAATTGTTCAATTAGCCACAGAATTGCTTTGCTGCTTTTTCTCCTCTTCTTTTAATTCCACAACTGCTTTTAGGGTCCTTGCTTCCTGCAGGGGAGGCTGGGGGCATAGGGGAGGCCGGCCTGCCGAGTGTCCAGGGCGGCACTGAGCTGTTCCTCCCGGTGCCACACGTGGGCAAAACGAGGCGGCAGCATTGCCATTGTCCCCTGCCCTCCACTTTCGGGGGGCAGCAGGGGCTTTCTGGAGGGGGATTGGGGCCCAAAGGGGGTGCACAGCCAGGCAGCAGCCTTGGCAGGCTTCCCCGGCAGCCCGGAAAGTCACCTAGGTGAAGAAAAGGAGACTAGGCTGAGGAGATTGGGCCTGGCCTTGCCTTCGCCCCCAACCCAGCTGGCCAGTCTTGACCCTCCTTCCCTGAATGGAAATTTCAGCCTTCGCGACATAGGAAAACAGCCAAGTAAACAGCTCTTTTCGTGGAGGAGGGTCAAGATATGAACTGATATGCATGAATATATGCATTGGACAGTGTTCTCGAAGCTACCAGCATGAGTTTGACCAAACTGCGGGAGGCAGTGGAAGACAGAAGTGCCTGGCGTGCTCTGGTCCATGGGGAAGAGTTGGACACGACTAAACGACTAAACAACAACAACAACAAAATATAGCTACAATATAGGGCTACAATACATATAGCCCTATGTCAAACTGAAAAGGCCCCATAGCAGGGCTGGATTAACCATTAAGCAAAATAAGTATGTGCTTACTTAGGGCATCAAGGGAAGGTGGACACGACAGAAATTCCCCACACAAATTGCTCAGCTGAGCATTCATTTTCTGAGTTGAAGTATATTAAAAATCCCAACCGAACAACTATGCAACAAGGCAAGGCTGGTTGCTTCACCTCTACAGAAGCAGATGTGTTATGTAAGATTATTTCTGAGTATCTAATCAAACACTTTGCAATTAGAAAAAGTAGATTTCCCCCAAATACACATAAAGTGGAAGTATACAAAAATAAACATTATTTTCCATTTTAATGTAGGTTTCATTTCATTTCAAAGAATGCAATTTTATTTTATGGTTTATTATTGTTGATGTTTTGAATTAGATTTTTGGCACACCAAAATCTTTTAGGTGCTTCGGGCCTCTAAAGGTCTTGATCCGGCCCTACTCCATTGCATTACCCCACTGCTAAGTGCATTGTTCTCACAGAAAGGACAGTGCAAATGGACCTCCAGGAGCTGCAGGAGAGGAGCAGCATCCAGAACAACTACCGGAAAGGCAAATTTTCGCCACCTGTCCCTGCTCTGCTTTAGCTGCTGCTTTTCTCTTCAGGGAGAGAGAGATGTTCCCTCATCCCTGGAGGACACCCGCACCCACCAACCCAATTTGCAGCTGCCAGCCTTGAGGGGGGAAGAGCTACATTGCTGAGCTGACCTCTGAGCTAAGGGCTGGGTATCTGTGTTTTAGATTTATCTGCTGGTCAGTGTGTGTATTATTTTCTAATGGAGCCACGAATTATTTATCAAATTGATCATGTGCCTAGGAAAACGTACCTTGGGCCACATGGGGGCAGTAGATGGGAGTCCATTTTCAGTGGCCTTGGATGAGGGGTAGCTATGGAGTTGGATCAAGGGTGCGTCAAGTTGAGGGGAACTCACCTAGCCTGGACCACGGCACAGGGTGCTGCAGCCTGTGTTCTGTTCTGACACTTTTTCCAGCTGAAGGTTTGTTGGTGGCTGTGCCAGGCTGCCCGTGGGTCTCTGGGGGCTGCTTATAAATGCCAGGTTGGTTCACAATAAGATATCCCTTAAGCATGATGGAATCAAGGATGAGAAGGCTGACCTTGCGTGCATAGCTGAGAGCGGGGGGGGGGGGGCAGGGTGTAGTTTGCTTGTGCCCCCAACCAATGTAGGCTTTAGAGCGGAGAAGGGGAGTTGATGTCTAGCTCTCTTTACATCCAGGTACCAAGTGTCTGGGGATGCGGTTGGCGCTGTAGGTTTAACCACAGAGCCTAGGACTTGCTGATCAGAAGGTTGGCGGTTTGAATCCCCGCGACGGGGTGAGCTCCCATTGCTCAGTCCCTGCTCTTGCCAACCTAGCAGTTCGAAAGCACGTCAAAGTGCAAGTAGATAAATAGGTACCGCTCCAGCGGGAAGGTAAACGCCATTTCCGTGTGCTGCTCTGGTTCGCCAGAAGCGGCTTAGTCCTGCTGGCCACATGACCTGGAAGCTGTATGCCGGCTCCCTTGGCCAATAAAGTGAGATGAGCACCGCAATCCCAGAGTTGGCCACAACTGAACCTAATGGTCAGGGGTCCCTTTACCTTTAACATGTTTTTTCTTTGGGATAAAGATATTCTTAAGCGGGGGGGGGGGGCACACAAGTGTCTTACAGTACGATTATCAACCATTCAAAGCAGACCTCAGCTGCTGTGTTCATGTGCATGCTTTGGCACTGGAGACAACAAAGCCAATTTCAACTGAGAGATTTAACTTCTAGAAACACTGAGAAGGGAGTTGAAACTTTAGGACTGATAAGTCTAGTAGATAAATAGGTACCACTCCAGCGGGAAGGTAAACGGCATTTCCGTGCGCTGCTCTGGTTCGCCAGAAGCGGCTTAGTCATGCTGGTCACATGACCTGGAAGCTGTACGCCAGCTCCCTTGGCCAATAAAGCGAGATGAGCACCGCAGCCCCAGAGTTGGCCACAACTGGACCTAATGGTCAAGGGTTCCTTTACCTTTGCCTTTAAGTGTCTGAACCTTATGGAAAGATGGGGGATTCTGTTATTGTACTTTTATATTTGGATATATACTAAGGTGAGGATGTAACGGAAAACCAGCAATCTAACTAAAGCATATATTGCAATAAGACTATTTGCATATGAAATACCTTTAAATGAAAATACCTTCTGATTTCGTACTTAGCATATACAGTATGAGTACTGTACAGTCGTACCTCTGCTTACATATCCCTCTGGATACGTAAACTTTGGCATGCAAATGCGGCAAACCTGGAAGTATTTTTCCAGGTTTTGCCACATGCGCATATGCAGATGCGGTCCTCCGGTTGCGAATTCCTCGGGATGCGGCCAGACCTCCGGAACGGATCCCATTTGCAACCGGAGATACCAGTGTACTAGTATTATAGCTTTTCTGAATAGATTTATAAATACAATATGGCAAATGATGGTGCAACCATTAAATATATATTTGTCATGTCAAAGATGTATGTTTTCCATTATTTCTTAACCAATAATGTAAAACTTGGAATCCATTAATTTTGGGTATTTAGAAGTCCCTCATAAATGTGACGGCTTAAGCTGCAGCTGGCCCAGGTTGTGCCTGAATAGCTCCACCCCCTCCCCCTCCCCCTCCCCCACAAGTTGGGCTTATTCTGATATTGGAACCACTTCACTCTTTGCCCCCCTGGCCCCTGCCCAGCAGCCGGCTCTCTTCTGGCCCCTGCCCCATTCCTCCCTTCCTGTCCCTTGCCCCTTTACGCTCCAGCTATAAGGCAATGGAGAAGAATGTTCTGGCCTGTATATTTCTGGCATACTCAGATTTGGCAGGAAGGAGCTGGAAAACCTCTTCCCACAAGCAAAAATTCAATGAAATGACTGATACGTCTGTTAAGAGCCTGGAGAAGTATTGTGCCAGATGCACGACATTCTCCCAAGTAGAGTGCATCAAATATGGTGCAAGGACTTTTCAGCAAGGTCTGCAGAGCTATTTGCAAAATCCCTATGGGCTAAAAGGATTCAGAGGATGCAAGCAGTATCCCAAGACTTTTGAAAAACCAAACTTAAAACACTGTAAGGCAACAACGTGACAATCACTTTCAGATTTCTGGCATTGCTTATATATTTTTGGCCATAGGGAAGATAGATGGAGCTTGTTCCCTAAAAAAGGCATTTTATTTTTTGTGTGTGGTGCAGCTCCTGTGGTTATTTTTATTTATTTATTTTTGCAAATGGACATTATCATAAATCTTCATGGAACCCATGGAAGAATGATTAGAATCTAGATGCAGCCAAGCACGTAGGCAGATGTGGAGGATTTCAGAATTTATAGAAGCGTGACTTGGTAGCATAGCAATGTCTCTTTGTCATGGATTCCTCCCATGGAATCTTGGGATTTTAGGCCCAGGTCTCTTTAGCAGAGAATTGTAATGATATTCAAAATGCTACAGTGCTTTAAGCACCATAAGACATATTATGAATTCAATATATTACATGTTCTGCTCTGTTAATAGTTCTCTTCTGTTCTGCCTATTTCAGGCCACACCTGGAGTCATGTTTCCAGTTCTGGGCACCACAATTTAAAAAGGATATTGACAAGTGTCAGAGCTGCCTCTAGGTCCCAGCTCACAGAGGACCAACGCCCGGTTGATGTAATGTACAAAAGTCTTTATTGAAGTTTAGTTTCCATTTCAAACCCCAGAGCGTGCAGCCCTACGTCTTGACTCTAGATCGGCGAAGTCCCCTCTGAGTCACTATCCCTTCCGCACCAGTTTAAGATCCTAGCCCGGCTCCACCTCCTGCGCTGTTCCTTCCTCCTCTGGGTCCTTCTGCCCCCTGGGGTTTCCTCCTTCCTGGACTCTTCTGACGCCGACCCCCCTGAGTCTTGCCCTTCCTTCCGGCGGGCTTTAGGACCTGGCTCCCTATCCGGGCTACCTGCTGTGCCGCTCGCCTGTACATTTGAACTTGGCGTGCGCGCCCAGCCTGTGACTTTCCTCTTGACCGTTTCCCCGCTCTCCGATGGAGGCGTGGTCAATCCTGACTCATCTCCTCTCTGTGGTGGTGAGAACACTGGTCCCGATGCCTGGGACTCCTCCCCCCCACTGCGCTCTGGTGGGGAAGCTGGTCCTGATTTCCAACTGCTGCTCAGGGCGTCCCCGCTGGCCCCTTCTTTCTGGGGTTTCCCCCTTGGCACCCCCCTTGCCCTGGCCATCGGCGCTCCTTTCTGTGAATCTTCCGATTCGCTGGAGAGACTCGTGGAATCTCTCTGACCACTGTCACTGCCTACACCCCCCTCGGATTCCTCCTCCTCGCTCTCCATTTGCTCCATCTCCTGTGTCTCTGCTCCTGAACCCCTGACAACAAGCTATAATGCTTGCAGAGGAGATCAACCAAGATGACCAAGGGTGGTCTGCAAACCAAGCCTTATAAGGAAGAGCTGAGGGTATGCTTAGCCTGGAAAAGGTGAGACTGAGAGGAGATATGAAAGCCATTTTCAAATGCTGTCACATGGAGAATGGAGCAATCTTGTTTTCTCCTGCTCTGGAGGGTAGGACCTGAACCAATGGATTAAGAGTACAAGAAATGAGATTCCAATGAAACACCAGGAAGGACTTCCTGACAATAAGAACTGTTCAACAATAGAATAGTGGGCCTCATTCCTTGAAGGTTTCTAAGCAGAGGGTGGATAGCCTTTTGCAACATATGTTTTAGTTGAGATTCCTGCATTGCAGGGCTTGGACTAGATGACCCTTGGGGTACCTTCCAACTCTACAATTCTATGTCTACTCAGAAGACAGCCTCATTGATGATTGATTCAGAAGTGGAGATTATTGCATTAGTTTTCCTGGTTCTACTGCTAGCACTTTTCCGTTTCCTGGTCCTCCTTTTACATTTTGCATTATGGAATTATGGCTTTTTGACTGATTTACCCCCATGTCACACTAAATTTCATTCACACCAGGGGCCATGGTGTGACACATCAGTGGACATGCCACCACACTCTAGGTACTTGTTCTCCCGTGATTCACACATGAAAATGGTGGGAAAGAACTGTATGCCAGAATACTATTCCAAATTTCATCACATTGTGTGATCATGAAAACCATTGGAAAATTATAATGCTAAACTCCCACAATTTCCCTGGTTATTGGGGGTTGCAAACAGATTCCCCCCACCCAGAAGCAATTTATGCAGAAATAAATGGTAAACTTCTCCTAGGTTCCATTAGATTTCCAGAAGTGAGTTTCACATTGTATGAAAGATCGCATAAAACATAAAAATTATCAGGTAAGGAAATGTCAGGAAAATGGAATGAAGTGCTGTCTGGATGCAGCCAGTGTCATGCAAAGGAGTTGTTGATTACAGCTGACCTCCTAAGAAGTACATGTATTACTGAGACTGGACAAATGTCCCACAGTCCAGTAGTCAGGCGAGCCTCACATTGGCACACACAATCTCTAGCCAGACTATTCGCAAATTATCAGCCATGTCTGGCAGTGACATACTCATTCTGGTGTCTGCTCAGAATCTGAGTAATAAACAACATATCTGGAGCAATTACAATTGAAGTTTTATCAGGCTCTTCTAAGATTTTGTTACATGCAGTTTTAACTTACACAAAGTCAGGAGATGACTCTTGTCTGAATCATTTAACTTCATGTATTCTTAACTAATTTCCCTGCCTTGTTGGAACAAGTGCTAAATAACTACAAATCCAAGTCAAGTGAGAGAATCTGTACATGGTGAATAAAAACTGGACACGTTTCACTTCTCTTTCAGTGTGAAAGATCATTGATGCCAAAATCCAGCATTATCTGAGCTCTGCGAGTACAGCTTTCTCCCGACTGAAGTGCAGAGTGCTTGAGGACTGGAACATTTGCAGGGAAACCAAAATGCTTGTTTACAAAGCTATTGTACTACCAAACTTACTATATGCTTGTGAAACATGGACCACTTATAAACGCCATCTCCAACTCCTCGAAAGATTCCATCAACGGTGTCTCCAAAAAAATTTACACATCACTTGGGAAGACAGGTGAACTAATATCAGTGTACTGGAAGAAGCAAAGATCACCAGTGTTGAAGAATGATTCTTCAACATCAACTTTGTTGGACTGGTCATGTTGTGTGGATGCCTGATGATCGTCTTCCAAAGCAACTAATCTATTCCGAACTTAAAAGTGGAAAGCGTAATGCTGGTGGTCAACAAAAGAGGTTTAAAGACTGTCTCAAGGCAAATCTAAAAAAATGTAGTATAAACACTGACAACTGGGAAACACAGGCCTGCAAGCGCTCCAGTTGGAGAACAGCCTTTACCAAAGGTGTTGTGGGCTTTGAAGACGCTTGAACTCAGGACACAAGGGAGAAATGTGCTAGGAGGAAGGCATGCTTGGCAAATCTACACCGGGATCAACTCCCACCCGGAAACTAATGTCCCCACTGTGGAAGAATGTGTGGATCCAGAATTGGCCTCCACAGTCACTGATGGACTCATTGTTAAAACCGTGTTTATGGAAGACAATCTTACTCGGCTATGAGTGATCACCAAAGAAGAAGAGGAGACTGGAAGGCATGTGTGTGTGCCGAATGTGGGCTTCACACAGGATGCTGCTGAAATCTGAGACCCTACTGTTCAATCCCTTGCATCAAAACGAATTCATTTAGCACGGTGCAAAAGATTTCTGCCTGAGGCCCTGGAGAGCCGCTGTCAGTCAAGATAGACAGTCCTGGACTAGAAACACCAGTGATCTGGGTCAATATGAGACAGCTTGAAATTGGATCTTATCAATTGAAGGAGTATGCGGAAGAAATGGTATCCTTGTCAAAAAGATTTGGAAAAATAACTTTGTAGTGGCTTTACCATATTGGAAAAGGAGCACAAGAGTCAGCCCTTAGTCTTACAAAAGCCCCCAGCAATTGTTTGATTCCTAGGTTGCTGTGCAAATCACAGGTATCAGATAAAAACTGGGGGCAGGGAAGATCCCATACTGCCAGCACAGGCTGGACCCTGTTCCAAATTCCATTTGACTCACTTAGCAAGTGGATTGGTCTTATGAGCAGAGGGAGAGAAAGCTGACAATGGACATGATCCGGCTAGTATTATGCAAATTTGAATTATGCAACTTAAGGGGACGTGAAAGTGCACACCTTACAGCCGAAATATACAGCCCAATGCAAACCTGCCTCCAGAGGCCGGGGGTTTGCTCAGTTCATAACCTAAGACAGAGCTTTCCAAACAGTGTGTCATGATACATTAGTGTGTCAGCTGCAGTGTGTAGGTGTGTCGCATGCATGTTCCCCGTGCTCCTCATGGGGTTAGTTTGACCTCCAGTTTGCTAGTAAAACTGAATTACTGTGTCACGAAATGATGCATGTTTAAAAAGTGTGTTACCAACATGAAAAGTTCAGAAAGCTCTGTCCTAAGACAATCCAGTCTCCTTCCAGTTGCCTTGTTCAAGTTCTTACTTTTCAAACTAAATTTCCTGTGAAATGGGGATGATTGTATGAACAGCAGATCATTGCTAGTTATAAGATTAGGGTAGCCGTGTCTCTGACTTTACAGAGAACAATCTTCTATCTGAAGAGCTGTCAGAGCACAGCCCTCTGAAAGAAGCAGGGGAATAGGAAGGAGAGTGCGGGGGATGCAGTCCACCCCGGGTGTCATCCATGGGGTGTGTGTGACAAAATGGCACACCGTGGTGACTGGCACTTACTGCTGGCCCTGGCCTACAGTGTGCCCGGGCCACGCATCTCTCCTGGCAGTGACACAGTGGCTCGGGGCCCCGCGTTGCCTGAAACAGCAGCGTGGGGCTTGTGTCTACCAGGTGAACTCCATGGGCAGGTCGCCACAGCACCCCCATGTGGCTCCCCTGTGCACAGATTGCTGTGGCACCCTCATGGCCGGCTTGCCCCGCCCCCACCACTCCAGGTGCTGGAGCAGTTAGCTACACCCCCGGAAAGAAGGAATATTTTACTTAAAGGGTGGTTCAGTTCAAATCCAGTATGTTGATGACACCCAGCTCTATTTCTCCTTTGCATCTGCGAGTGAGGCAGTGGAAGCCCTTGGCCAGTGTTTTGCCTCAGTAATGGACTGGATGCTTTTATGCTGTGGGAGGTACAAGGACTCACCACTCCCAGATTCTGCTAGCGACTGAGCCAGACATGAACTTGCGACGCTCTTCACTGTAAATAGTTTGCACTAAGAATAAAGCTGGAGAAGACAGGTCGGAGTCTTGCCTGTTTGCTCTCGATCAACCACACCACCACCTGACAACCGGGTATAGTGATTCAGGATGAGAGGAAGGAAGAAATTAAACAGCACCCACAAAGCATGTTCAAAGAGTGGCCATGTCTGCAACTCGCGATTAGAAGCCAGCAAAAGCAGCTACAGAGCAGGCAAGTCAGGAGAGCCAGCCTCCTCTCTCCTGCTGATTGAAACAGAAGAAAGACACCCGGTTATTCGCACAAGCAGCAGCTGCCGCACAGCCAAATTCTGAATGAATTGCAATTCAACTCACTCAAGGATCTTTTTTCATTTTACTAAAAAACAAAAAAACCTGGACATTTTGCCATTTTTTAAAAAAACCTGGGCAGAATATTTAACCCTGAAAAAACCAGGAAAACCAGACATATGATGCTCCTATATCTACAATATATAAAATATTACTCTCAAGACACCACAAATACCCTCTACACATTGGAACACAACATAGGATACAAAATAAACTCTACCTAGTGTTCAAAAATGTGGTCTAAACCATCATTTAAATCCACATTAGCGAGAAAGAGAAAGCTCACTCTGAAACTTAACTACAGATGGTATCACAAAGTGAAGATATGCAGGTGAAGGCAAAAATTAAATGCAGTAGCTGTACAAGATTAATTGTGCCACTTGTCTAGGTCAAATAAACAGCAGCATTGTGACCTGGTACCTAATAATATGCAATGAATGATCTAGGTTTCTTTCTTTTTTAATATTTAGTTTTATTTGTGTTTCTGATACAATTCCATATCAAAGAAATGAATGGAAATAATGCAAAGGACACAAAAAAGAAAACTCTGGAATAGAAAAGAAAGAACAGTTTTAGGAAACCAAAAAATAGGCAGAAAACCAGAAAGCATTCCTCCACTGACTTCTCATGCTCTCCTTCCAGGGTTCCTTTTGTCGTCTCTGTTTGTCACCCCACCTATCGTAACTACTTAAATACACATGAGTTTTCTCTTACACTGCTGAAAATCTTACCATCTTGCTCAGTTAATTGTTTGTTTATTATATTTTTCCACATATTCAATAAAAAATATTCAGTCCTCCTTATAGCTTTCATCATTTTGATTTCTTATCATAGTGGTCATCCCTGCTAACGCCATGTATTCTAACCATTTGATACTCCATTCTTCTTCTTCTTTTTTGGTGCCTTATCTGTTTTCCATTTTGGGGCTAGTAATACAGGTGCAGCTGTTGTTGCGTAGAGAAACAAGTTTCTCTCTTTTTTAGTCACTTCTGTTGTTATTAACTCCAGCAACAATACTTCTGGGTTGTTAGAGAAGGATTTCTAAAACATTTTTTTTTTTTTTTACTTCATTATGGATCATTGCCCAGTAGTTTTTAATTATACTATGTGTTCACCACATGTGGTAAAAGGAACAACCTAGGTTTCTGTCCCAAGCCAACACATTCCAGAATCTGGATCCCACCACTGAAAAGGCCTTCCTTTGCAATGCCTGTTCAGTGTTCTTGAGGCAAAGATGGAGTAAGCTTTGCCTCAGGGTAGCTACATGCAGGAAGGGTCTTTTAATGGGGAGAGGGAGCAAATGGGCTACATTGTAGTATGAAGTTTTTAAGGATCAATAGGATCATTCCAAAATGAATGATTTTTAAGAATACAGCTGAACTTGGTTGAGGTCTCTCTTAATGAGAAGCTTGCAAACTTGAGTTATGGAACTCTGTGCTTGTTGGTCGGATCAACATTTGCCCGTTGTTTCTAATGGGGCAGCTTTCATCATGTTAGCCTGGCTGTTGTGTTCAATTTTCTGCATTACAAAAGGGGCAAAAAAGACTCCGAAAAGACTAACGATGTGATTCTAAAATAACACAGGAGTTGTGGAAAGAGATGGACACAAACCATGGGCAACTGCCCTTATAAGGGATCAAATATGTGAGGTCAGTTTCAAATTGAGGAAGATTTCTTAAAGCTCAACCCAAGGACTCTATGGCAACAGCTTGATTGCAGGCTCCATGTAAGCAGATAGAAGGGGGAATGTTATGTCTCTCCTTCTCTTTCTAATCCTTTTTGGGTATGTTTGTGGCTGTTTGGCAACCAGCATTCCAACATCATTACAGCCTGGGCATTGAAAGCTAGTCTGTTCAGGACTTTACCTTCTGCAGAGCCGAGCAAACCTTGTCCACAAGCCGTTAGTCAGAGCCCAATGATTGTTCTAAAGAATGAAATGTGAAATGTGATTACAGCTTGTTGAATTCAATAGCTGAATTGTTCACTTTCTAAGCTTCCTTGTTTAAATGAAAACATGTAATTGAAAGGCAGCTGTCTTTCTTGAAAAACAAAAACTTACAGACATCACTGGACATCCTTATGGTTATAAACCATAATTGTCAATCATCAATTCAGTTTATCAATAAGGTATCATATTATAAGAATGTCTGGATGTCTGGGACGGCGCTATCTAAATGTAGAGACTCTTTTCAGTGTTGGCAAAATATATATGCAGCATTGAAATAAAAAAATTCAATATATAAATATCAGAAATGTTGGAATTGATATAAAAACAAAAAATGTTAGATATTATTTAACTTTATATGAAGCCAACTATGAATTATTTGCAATTGGATATTGAATGGGTGCTACCTTGCAATTTTGATAACATCTATAGAGATGTTTTGGAGCTCCTGGAGAGTCATTCCTAGGCAGTGTAGACAATCCCAAACTAGATGAACCAATGGTATAAAGCAGCTTTCCTTTTTTGCCCTGCCCTTCTGTATTTCCCGTCCACTTCCATGGGGCTTACACATGAACAGACACACAAGGATTTTGCCAATTCATTTGTAAATGTCAATAGATATCAGTTGTTTGTTAGTAAAGCCTATAAAAGAGAGCATCTGTAAAATGAAGAAATAAATATGCTCAAATTAGACTTATTAGAAGTAAATGTTTTTGTGCAGTCCTAAATCTACTTGGTAGAGATGGGATTGAGCCTTATAGAACACCGTGGCAGTTACTTCTGAGTAGACAAACAGAGGATTGCAGTGTAAGTGGGTTTTGATAAGTTACATTAATGCTTATGTGTTAATAACTTTCTCAGGCTGGCAGGTTGATTACCATAATATTTCTCAATAACTTGTATTTTTTTCTTTACCTTGAATTATAAGGAAATTATCACTTTAATAAATTTAGCTGATAATTATCAACCAACAGACAAGCTTATCCAGATAAGAACTGTTCTTCCTGTATTACAAAAAATACAAAAAAAATCCCTATTTCATCTTGTTGGAGGCGCATATGATTCTGCTTTGTGATTAAGATGTTGCAAAACTATGGGGCTGCATAAAATATTTTTTCAAATATTAGCTTAATTATACTTTTCTGTGGAAGGGGGGGGAAAGGTCAACAGTTACATTTATTCATGTTACATGTTTTTTTCAGGGGTGTTTCTGTAATAGATAGACAAGGAGGCGATAAATGAACAAAGAGTCACAGAGTGAATACCCCAGGGATGCCAAACAACTGAATATTAATTAAAATCAATAAATAATTCAAAAAACGCTTATGTATACTCTCAGCTGAAAATAATGAACTCAATTACTCACCAAGGATCTGTACCTAAATAATTTCTGTCTGACTTTATTCAGGACAGTTAAAGCAGATAAAAGTTAACCAAATCATAACTAGCACAGGGAGCATTATGGTGTGGCACTTTTCCCAAAAACCCTTTCTTTTTATACAGTTTGTTATTTGAATGTAACAATTCAGTAAAAATATCTAAAAGATTTGGCCCAAAATTTTAATTTAATTTTAATCATTCCCACCCCACCTAAACCTTCCTCGTAAAACTATATCACAGAATTGTAGCATTGGAAGGGGCCGCAAGGATCATGCAATGCAGGAATCGTGTGCCCAACGTGGGGCTCAAAACCACATTCCTGAGATTAAGAGTCTTCCTTCAAGTGTTCTTCCACCCTCCCAAGCCCTAGGACCTCCAAGCCACAAAATTCATAAAACCAATGAACAAATAAGAAGTGCAGAGTGGAAGAGAGTAGATTAACGTTTCTTTAAAATTAATTGAGTCTGACCCCTTGTGAGCAGCCTTGTTAAATCAGACTTGGCATTAGCACTGCACAGAATTACATTACAGCATTTCAAAGCTGTTTAATTCCCACTCACCCCCCTGCAAAAGAACGGCAGTTCGCTTGGCCACACCTAAGGATTTAGCCTGCTGGCAATTCTAGTGCTCTAACAAGTTTAAACTAGAACTAATCTAATATCCAGGATTAGTAAGCAATTCTTCATTCAGACTATTCCCTAAATAGGAGAAAAATCTGCATATAGTTCTTGGCCAGCAATTAGTTTTGTGGAAATCTGTATTTTCTTCTGTTGGCATACTTAAAAAAAAAAATAACAGAGAGAAAATCTCCATTGTGCTCACTTCCCAAATTTTCTAAAATTGTAATGATTATACTAATGAGACTAGACTGAGACAACTTACTCAACATACCTTCTATTTTCCCATGATCTAAAATAAGCACAGTTAGGATCATATATCTCAATTATGGGTGCATGCCACTGGTCTGCTTGTATATAGCACCTTCCACCCATAATGTGAAGAAGTCTGATGTTTATCAGAAACATAACTTCACAGATGATCCTTTTAAAGCTATGCGCTAGATATGTGATAATATATTTAAGTCTCCAAGTTTCAAAATTCAAGAGCCCCCCTTTTCTGAAAATAATCACCAAGAATATGACATTTCCAACAAGTACTGCAT
Source organism: Podarcis gaigeae (assembly GCF_964106915.1). NCBI lineage: Eukaryota > Metazoa > Chordata > Lepidosauria > Squamata > Lacertidae > Podarcis > Podarcis gaigeae. Next base: position 4,692,148 of record NC_139692.1, read on the forward strand.
ATTCAGATAATTCAGTCATTGTGTATTACACCTTCAGGTAACTATATATAACTTCCCATTTTAAAAACCTGTGCATTTTGATAGCAGTAAATTGTGATTTACATACAGAAACATGGTTCTGTATCCAAGTGGCCAAGGCAGAGGAGAAGAGAGATTCCTCATATCCAGTGGCCCCGATTGTACACATAGCTCTAGCCCCAAACAAATAATGGTAGAAACAATTAATGTGTTGAGACAGGAGTTGAACTCAGAGCAGGTACACTCTGCTCACAACCTTGCCAATTATCTCTTCAAGAAGGTAATGGATTTGCAATAACTGCTGCTTTCACATATGTCTGGATTGGGGCCATTAAATAAAGGTCAAGCCAAATTGGTTCACACATATATGTTTTTTGCTTGCAGCACTGAGTGAATTGGCTTTCAGAGATCCAAAATCACTTTAGCTCCAGTCCAATGAGCTATAAGCATCAAGTGTTGAGAAAGCATTTTTGTAAATGCTTTGAGATTTTTTGCAATTAAGCAGTGTATAAATTTATTAAATAAATAGATAAATAGATAGATAGATAAAATAGGACCATGCAAATGCATTTGGGAGTGAGCCCTAAACCAGCTTGCATCCAGATTTATGATTTGAGTGTTTGACATATACAGATTGTACATTGAACAGATGTCTGATCCCAAACTCATTGATTATCAAGGAAATATTTCTTCTGAAATAATCAAGAAAATCCAGTCCTCCACAGGCATTAGAATAAGGTACCAACTCAGATTTGGTACTTCACTGGCAATGATGGACTTTTGAAAACCACAAAGAGGATAGCTTCCAGCCAGTTAGTTCTATCAGGTTCTATCAGATCTACCCTAGAGTTGATACTTTGCAACCTGGTCCTAGGTCTCTTTACTAAAAGCAAGAGCATTCTGTGGGGTTTATTCCTATATAGGCATGCACAGAATCACATCCTTCGTTCTTTGGGTCAAACTCAGCACAATGAAAGCAGTTCAGCCATATGCCCATGCTGTTAACATATCAAATAGACTGTGAGATCTTAGTCTGACATCAAAAGGGGGCCAAGCATGAGTGGAGGAGAACCAGCCCCTTTCCTTGTCTCATTTCCCCATTGTTAGTTGTGCAAAGTTGCTCATTCCTATTTTTTGTCCAGTTTGAGGACTGGAAGCTGGGAAAGAAAAGAGCATGGGATAATGGGCCACAGGAAAGGAAAGGGAGAGCTCGGTTTCCCTCTGCCATAGGTGCCAACTTCCTGGGGCCCTGGGTGCCTGAGCACCCACAAAATTCCCCATGAAGGGGCCAGGCACCCACAACACTCCTGCCCTCTGCTGTGCACTCCTTCTAAACAGAACCCATATACCACAGTTTAGATGTGAATGAGAAGGACGTGCAGCTAAAATGCCGCAGTGGCTGTCACGTCTAGTTTGAGTCTAAGAAAAGCCCTACTGGATCAAACCAAAATCCATTCAGTTCAGCTTCCTGTTCTCGTATTGGCCAACCATATTGCCCTATGGGAAGCCTCAAGGTAGGATTTGAGTATGACAAAACTCACCTTGCTGGAAATTCCCAGCAATTGGTCTTCAGCAGCATACTGCCTTCAAGGAACTTAGCCATGATGGCCTGTAGCCACAGATAGCCTTACCCAGTGCCTTTTTGCCTGGGGCTACTCAAGGGTACTCAGCACCAGCACCGCCCCCCATGTTAAAAATATGGCACTTACAGTAACAACTTCATGGTGAATACTGGCACCTTTCCCCCTAAAAATAAAGCACTGGCCTTATCCTCAATGAATTTGTTCCCTAACTGTTCCAGAGTTACATGAGCACCAAATATCTCATTTACAATCATCAGGGGATCTGATGCAGAATCATGGACGTTAATGCAATTCACCACAAAAGTTGCGCAGCCCCACCCTCTTCGTGACCAAATGCATCTGCTTGACTTACCAATGGGCATGATGATAAAGAAGGGGAGCCAGCAGAGTATGAAGCATCCCACAACAATCCCCAGACTTTTAGCTGCTTTCTTTTCCCTGGAGAACTTGAGGAGCCTCACGGAAAAATTGGATTTGTGCTTGGTGCTGGGTGTTGATCCAGTGGTTTCTGTGGTGGTTTTGCGGTGGATGCGAAGAGTCACTTCCTCTGAATGGGACTTCTCTGTTTTGAGGCCACAAGACAGTCCTTTGCTTTCCCTTTTTGCCACCACATACACCTGGCAGTACATTGCCAGTATGATGATCAAGGGGAGGTAGAAGGAGCCCAGGGCAGAGAATAAGACGTAACCAGGGTCAGTATTGATCTGACAGATGGTTTCATCTTCTGGAGCTGGCTGTTTCCAGCCAAAGAGGGGCCCTACTGATATCACAAGGGACAGTACCCAGACACACAGAAGGGCTAGCAGGCCCCTCTTTTCAGTCACTATGGCTGGATATCTTAGCGGGTAGCTCACCCCAATGTATCGGTCTATAGAGATGACACAAAGGCTCATGATGGAAGCTGTGCAGCATAGAACGTCCACAGCTGCCCAGATGTTGCAGAAGATCCTCCCAAAAACCCAATACCCCAAAATCTCAAAAATAGCAGAGAAAGGGAGGACGGTAGAAGTCAACAGGAGGTCGGCCACAGCCAAGTTGATAATGTAATAGTGAGTTACGCTTTGCAGGTGCTTGTGGCAGGCTACTGACAGGATAACCAAAATGTTACCCAGGACTCCAAAAACAATCAGCCCCCCCAAGATAACACCTAATAATATGGCTTTGGAAATATTTACTTCCTCCACAGGCTGGGTGCAGTTGAAGCAGTCAGAGGCAGAGATGTTCTCGGAGTTCAAAGCCATTATATCAATACTGGTTAATGTTCGTCCAGTGTTGTTTGTGATTCACTCTGCCCTTTCTTTGAAAGAGCGAAGAACAAATATTTGGTAGTGTTGCAAGAAGCTTTATTTCCACATTGTTGATAAAAACTAACTGGAAATGTGGTTCTATAAAGATAAATGCAGAACCTGGAAGGACACCTCAGACTGGGAAACTTATTTGAAAATCCACATTTATTCCGTGGCATCTGTTCCAGTTAGGCCAAATAAAAATACTGCTGCAATTTGGAAGACTCTCTTTAGGACACTCTCCTTGATGTTCTCTGGACCTTGTGGGGTGCTTGATGACACAGTATTGCAGAAGGGGTCAAAGATCTCTTTCCAAGTTTCTGTTGGGCTGTTAAAAAAAGAGCCATCAGGTTACAGAATGCTTTCTGCTACTAAGCAAGGAAAATATGTTTGGGTTTGTAGCAAAGGAAAATGTCTGAGTTCGTGGAAAGGCCATCAACATCTGAAGTGCGTCCATTTAAATCTGTCTCATTAGACACAAATGGCAGGAACATGCTCTTTTCTCCCATTTATTTGGGTCTTTATCATACTTGATTTTCAAATATGTTTAAAGTTGGAATAGTGGAAGACCACAAGGATGTTTCCAATTAAGCTTTGCTTTTGTTATCATCAGAGATGTGCATCACAGTCTTGAGATGTGGAACAAAGTTTGCTGAAGCCGTAAGATTCTCAGCGTTGTGCCAACTGCCTCCAGGATGTAAGCTTATTAACAAATGCTGGTCATAGCTCCAAACAGGGACTTCTTCTTGCTGTGCTCCTTGCAGGATAGATATGCTAACTCCTAAATAAGAAAAAAAGAAAAGGAAGCTTATTTTAAAAGCCATGACTCCTGTAATGCTGCTGTAATGTCCAGACAGCAAAGGTTTTCTGTGACCTGGGAATCAACTTGACTGATTTTTCCTTATCATCTGCAGCACTAACTTCTGTTTACTAGTATATTGCTTGCTCAGTAGATGCTGTTGCTCAACCCCATTGCTTTTGACCAATGGTGGAGCATCCCCCACCTGTCTCCGGAGCAGGTGCACACCAGGGCGCATGCAGGGCACGCTGTGGGGGCAGGGGCAGGGCGCACCACAGGAGGGACCCCTGCCCACTGCTGCAAAATGGGATGAGTTCACGGTGACCTGGAAGCCCAGTGTTGCTTTGCAGGACTCACAAAAATGGGCTTGTGGGGTGCTGCGAGCAGGCATGCAACTCAGTCTTGCAAACCCAGTGCTGCTTTTGGAAGCGGTGCTGGGCTCGCAGGCAGAGTGCCGTGAGCTTTTGTGTACTTCTCATGGCATCCTCCAGTTGCATTGCGGCTGAGAAGGACTCAACAGGCCTGTGCCCTGGTCCCCGTGAATGCAGCACTATGGCACCGCTTGCAGGGGCCAGGACGCATGCCTGTTGCCTCCTTCTCAGCTGCCCCCCAGCTGGAGGGCTCCGTGTGAAGGATGCAACAGCTCAGGGCACCCTCCTGGCAAGCAGCACCACTAGGAAAAGCAGCGCTGGGCCCACAGGGGCCAGGGGGCACACCTATTGCATCATTCTCAGCTGCCCTCTAGCTGGAGGGCGCTGAGAAGGATGCAAGTGCTCACAATGGGGCAGGGCGCTAAACGGCACCAGGGGCAACGGCCCCCTCAGCCCCCCATCACGCCATCCTTTCTGACTCTCAGTGCAAGAATGCTATTGCTGCCTGGTGGTTTTGTCAATCACAACCCTGCAGTCTCAATATAGGGACAATTCAACATATTTCAAAAGAAGTCTCTGTGTGTTTTCCTATTTCATGTGATGAAGACAGAAAAGCTTGTGGCTACACAGTGGAGAACAAATCTATGGACATTTTCACACTACAGGCTCAAAGTGATTTGTAACGCAGACTAGCAGCTGGAATTACAATGATCTCCCACTTTCTCTTCCACATTAGCAATGGTCCCACATATGCATAAATAGTGGGCGAGATAGACTTTACACTGATTCAGCTCTTAGATACGAATATGCCATGGCTACTCTGTAGGGATTTTTCCAGCCTGCATTTTCTTTTTACAGCCAATGGTTTGCCCAGGCAAGAAGGCCTGATCCATGCTAGGGATGACCCCACTACTGAATACTTAGACATAGCTCTGCGCCACATGTAGAATACCTTCAGCGCTGAGTAAAGAGTGACCACCACCAGCCCTTGTGCATAAGAGAAGGGCAGCATGGTTCAGTGACACAGCAAAATCAGAAGACCCCTGCTTCAATCACTGGCATCCCCACTTAAAATGATCTGGTAGCAAATAATGATAAAGACTCCACTCTGATTGAGACCACTGCCAGTCAAAGCAGAATAATGGGCTGAATGGGTGAATTAGTCAGACTATGGGCAGTATCTAATTCATTCGTTCCTTTAGTGTTTTGTCTGCATGGGCCAAATTCAACAGGTGAGTGGGGCCACCCATCTATCAATTTTCTGATGTCACAAATGGCACCAGGGGATTTGGTGCTCTGAGGTCCCGAAGTTGGGGCTTCAAAAAGCACCAGCAGGCAGCCCCCTTTGTTTCAGCAGCTGTTTCACTGAAACTCCCTTCGCAGTGAATGAACTGCTGAAATAAAGGCAGAAAATACACCCAGACCAAGGAGAGGTTGTCCTCCTTTCACATCAGCTGAAGGACAGGGGGAGGTTGCTTGGTGCTGGGTTTGGGTGCTCTCCCATATACACAGATCAAGCAGGATCATTTGCTGTTGACATCAGTTGATGTGTGTGTGTGTTGGGGTGTGTGTGATCCTGCATAGCCCTGGCCTCCTGCTCTGTGCAGTGCTTCAAAGCCTTGTTTTTGAGCAATATGGAAGCAAATCAAGCAGACTTTGTCAACCCCCACCCACCCTTTTGGTGAACCCCTGTCCTTACTTGCACAATGTTGGGTGTAGGGTGGGTAGGTGGCCTTGCAGGCCAAAAGGGGAAGCCTGGGTCGGGACTGGCCTGTGGGCTGGAGGGTCCCCATTCCTGCATTTGCACAAGGATTTATGCTTGTGCAATGAACCCTCACTTCTCCCTACATGTACACCCCATGCCTTCCCCAAATCTGCCCTGGAGGGTTGTGGGAACCCATAGAGCAAATTTAGGGGGTACAGTGGGAGTATGGAGGGAGAACATTCCATTGTGCAAGCAGAAATCCTTGCACTGTTGGACTGTTTCCATAGTGCTACTTTGGATACAATCCCAGACATTTGAATTAAAGCCCATAGTTTCCACCAAAGAGTCTGGGAACTGTAGTTTATTCCCCAATGAATTACTTTTCCAAGCACCCTTGATTAGTGTGTTGGGCATTCATAGGTCTAATGAATAACTTTGGGGTACATCTGAACCCCAATGGCCCTCTTTTAAGAAACTAAAGCAATGGTATAACCAATAGTTTACAGCAAAAGCATTTTTAGAAGTTTGAAAACAGTGATTTTCACTCTATATGAGAGTTGTGTACACTCCAGGTATTAAAACAGCATGTGCACCTCTCCAAGTAAGGAAAGAGGACATATTCTCCAGATGGGCAGGATAACAACAACAACAACAACAACATTTGAATGTTCCAAACAAATAAACAGAGGAGCAGAAAGTACAACAGGCTTTCTTCCCTCACTTGCTAAGAGATTCCGAAGTCTCTCCTGAGCCAGACCAGGCAACTCATCCATCTCTTTAGTTCCAAATTGCCCATTAAAGATGGCAGCACCTCCCCAGAATCACAGAATCTTTCCTAGTCTTGCTCCCCAAGTTCTCTCTTCATTACATGGAGATGTCAGAGTACAAACTGAGACCAATAGACACACAATATTGTCCGCTCTGTACTGACTGTTCTGACTGCCTAAGTTTACAGACATCTTTCCAGCCCTACTTAGCTATTCCAGGGACTGGACTTAGGACCTTCTGCATTGCAAAATGTGCCCTCTGTCACTGATCTGTGACTTTCCCAAAAGGCTTCTACTAAGACTAATGCAGATAAAATAAATCACAGAAGAGCTGGACCCAATCTTTGTAGGATTTATACGGTTGGGAACACAAAAATCAGGTATCAACCGGGTAACAATGCCTCTTGTAACTGGTAATTGTCCAATTTCCCAGTATGCAACACTTGCTAGTATTTTGGGAAACAATATATTAAACCTCACAGATTCTACTTCATTTTAGAACTTAAGTGAGACCTGAGATTTTTTAGCCACAGTAGGGATGAAATTAACACAGACAAGCTTGGTAAGTCCTATTACAGATAGTTTTTGGTGGTCGCATCTAGGCAATTTATACATTTAAGCTTTGCATAAAATTGCTGCAGATCGACTAGACCAGGGGTCTGCAACCTTTAAGACAAAAAGAGCCACTTGGACCCATTTCCGAAGGAAAAAAAACCTGGGAGCCGCAAAACTCGTCATTATAAAAATAACTTTTTTGTCACTTTTTATTATTATTTCTTTGTTTGACCCCTCAGAATTACTCCTCCTCATAGAAATAAACGTTAAATTAACAAGTTACCTTTTTGTGTGTGTGTGTTCTTCACTCCCCTTCAAAACAGTGACCAGCGTACATGCCCCCTTTCAATGCAGTGACCAGCTTACAATGTAGCGGGCGGGCGGGCGGGCAGGTGACGTCGGGACGGTTTGTGACTAACGCACGCACGGCCCCCATGCGATGTCACAGCCAGTACAGCGCCCACCACAGTGGGGAGTGTTGGGGCGCACAATGCGCCTCCTCCCCTCGCTAGTATCCGCCCCGGAGCCGCAGCAAAGGTGTAAAAGAGCCACATGCGGCTCCGGAGCCGCAGGTTGCAGACCCCTGGACTAGACTTATATAATTCCTGACCTCTTGGACCCAACATTCACATCTCTCCCCCCCCCCCCACTGTACATGGATATCCACATGTGTACTCAGGCACACATATTTGGGCTACCTGAGGAAACAATTTGAGCATCTGATGAAACAGGTTCTAGACAAAATAAATCTGTTAGTTTTTAGAGTGCTACAAGTCTCTCTGTTAACAACAACAACAACAACAGTGAAAGTTACTACCACCATCACTTGGTGCCATTAGGTCCCAGAGTAGGTTACAACAATTTAAAATTAAGTATTAAAAACAGTTAAAACAATTTACAATCAGGAAATAGTCATTTCACACATGCTAGTTACCCGGAGAGAGAAATACTGCTGAATTTTCCCTCTGCAAGTAGTTTCACAGTTTTAGTTTTAAAATGTCAGCATATGAACACAAAGTAGCCTCTTGGACTGTTCTGAAGTTGTTTCCTTGTCAGAAAGAAAGAAAGAAAGAAAGAAAGAAAGAAAGAAAGAAAGAAAAAGAAAAGAAAAAGCTTATAGAAATGGTATGTTCTAAGATGAACAAGTTATGAGGTGAAAATTATTGAGGGGAAAATGATGACAAATAATGAACACAGTTTCATTCAAATGGTATAGATGTTTCATAACAAGTGGGGAAAACTGGAGTGTTAAGTGTATTCCCCCCCACATACATATACAAAAATTGGGAGAAGAAAATGCACCAAGTCCCAGCAGAGGTCTAAACCGGTCTAAGCAAGTCTAAATAAACAACAACAGTGCCTATTGGGGGACTAGGAAATTAAAATGGGGAAATTGCGAATGGCTGTAAGGTGGGCAAACCCCAGACGGACAAACATTACCTAGGAGAAAAGCAGCTGCCAGATGCAAACGGGAACGCGGGTCTCTAGATGCGACCACCGTCTCTAAGCTGCTGCCTGCGCTTCTCCTTCAAGCTGAAGGGCTGCAGACCTCCTGTTGCAGAGCGCGCGAGGCAGGAGGATGACAGGCAGACATCTCCAGCGCACCGCGGGACATTCTGCTCGGAAGCAAAACCAAACCATGCAAGCACTCTCCACGCCCCCCCCCCCCCATGTATTTTGATGACTCACATTTACACTTATTCCCTCTGTCCCAATGGCTGGCCGGGGCTGGAGGCCAGCTCCGTGACCCCCCTCCCCTCCTCCCAGCTGAATAATACTCCGCTTTGCACTGTCCAGGAGAAGCAGCAACTTCACGGCTGCTGAGCTGATGCAGCTGGCTGGGCAGGATCCCCTTCGATTTTACCGTAATCTCCCGCCTCTTACCGTATTGCAGCATAGTAAAGAGCACGTTTGACAGTTGTCCACGTCTCTCTCTGCTGACTCTCCCTCCCTCTCTTCCCCTTTCCTCCACCTATTGGATGCAAAAGCAATGATAGAATTTGGTTCTTTAGCTGCCTCTCGTAACCACGTAAAATTATATTACAGCAACAATATTTGGGAAATATTCACACCGGGCTCGTGTGATACAAAGAAGAAAAGGGAAATACAGAAAAGGAAAAAAAGAACGGAGGGGTGATGTTAGAACTATTGTAAAAAGCTTGGTGTTTTTTTACGCAGAGGAAACTGTCACGATCTTTCTTGCTTTGGAGACCTGTTTATCCAGCATTTCCCTTGACTTCTTTGCAGGAAGGTCTGATAATATTGCATCCACCAAGTGCCATCGCACACTTCTCGGCGCATTTTCCTTATCGCAAAAAGTCCAATCTTTCAGGAAAGCGGGTTTATTGTGCAAGGCTTCCCTGTCAGCTGTAATGGAGCAGCCTGAATTTGCTGGCATGTGATTGAGCGGTCCTCGAAATATCAGCAGCTTGGAAGTGCCATTAATTAAAAAACAAACCGAGATGAATGTGACCTCGCCTACTATCAGCACTGCGGTGCACATTCGCTGGCAAAATGTCTTCAAGCGGCTGTCAACCACACATGCAAATTGGGGCCAGCCCCCCCCCCCCGCACCTGATTTACCCCGGCAAAGAACTTGATTGATTGAAGATAATAAGCTTGAAAATAATTCATTTAAGAATAAAAGCTTCTTCTCTGAGTGTGAAAACTACTAGTTGAAAAGAAAAGAAAAAACGGGGCAGCTATTCCACCCCCCCCCCATGCGAGTGCTCTGAAGACCATCCATCTGATTCTGCTTATTCTGAGCACCCCATGTTCTCTACTTTTTCACAGTAATGAAAACCCTTATTGATCGATTCCCCTTCAGCTTCTAAAACTCGCACAAGCACCGTCTTGCTTTTTTCTTTCTTTGAACCTGCATCTGGAAATAAGGCAGCTCCACCTAGCAAGGGAGGCTGAAAAACTCCACTGGAGTCCCACTGGGGAATGGATTTCTGTGCACTCAAAGTGAGGGCTTTGAAATCCTGAAATGACAATAACACGTGAAAAGCTGGCCAGCAGAATGTATCAGAGGATTTGGCACATGGCACCAGCTGGGGCACACAGCCACCACCAATGCCAGAAGTGAGCACGTGGCTCAGCTCTAAGATCAGTCCTAAGTTATTTCCAATTTGCACAGGAAAGCACTGCATTAAAAAAGAATATTGATGCACACTGGCGCATCTTGCTAATGCTGGGAGCTTGCTGGGGCAACCCAATCAGAAGGGCAGGGTACAAATAAAAATAAAATAAAATAAAAATAATACAAATTAACTGAAGGAACTGAAAGGCAGGCAAGCTCCAATTCCTAGAAATTCCTAACACTAAACCAGAATCCAGGAGGCAAAGGAAGCTGAGGACATCCTCTAGTTCTTAGGTATCACTTGATGTTGCAGTCATCAAATGATGAATTTGCTTATGGGAATCAGTTTGTATACTGCCAGTAATGTGGTTCAAGCAGGGAAAAGTAGGCATTATATTTCCTGTTCTTAGTGCATGAATCCGGTGGTTTTGAGGCAGAGTTTGGTTTGGATGAAAGAAGGCTTATCAAGTGATCTGCACACATAGATCCTGAGGAACAGATCTGAACTGGATTTAATTTATAAATCCACTACACAGAATGGCACATAGGATTAATGTTCTGTTTTTGGTTTTTTTGATTGCATCAGTACTGCTTTCTTAGCACCATAGAAGAATATCTATAAACTGGAGTCAGGTAGGTAGCTGTGTTGGTCTGACATAGTCGAAATTTAAAAAATATTAACAGTTGTCCAGTAGCACCTTATAGACCAACTAAGTTTGTTCTGGTATAAGCTTTCATGTGCAAGAAGTGTGCATGCACACGAAAGCTTATACCAGAACAAACTTAGTTGGTCTATAAGGTGCTACTGGACATTTTTTTATTTTTATATAAACTGGAGTGTATTTACAGCAGGGTGACAGAGATTGTGAGGGGCCTGGAGAAATGATTGAAGGAGCTGCTAAGAAGCAGTTAGGTAAGAAACAATAGCCTGGACAAGAAACAGGTAAGAGGCAATATGTAAAGGGCTATCACATGGAACAAATTTGTTTTCTGTTTTTCCAGGGAGTGGGACTCAAACGAATGGGCTCAAATGACAAGGGGATTTCTCCCAAACACTAGAGAAAAAAATGATAGAGATACAGGCTGTATGACAACAGAGTGGGTGGTGTATTTTCCTTCACTGGAGGTTTTAAAGCAGAGGCTCAATGACCACCGAAACATAATGTTGTAATATTGGATATAGGAACCTAGCAAGCTTCCTAAGGGTCCAATTAGTTCAGCACTGACTAGCAGGGTTCTCCAGGATTTCCGATAGAAGTCTCTCCCATGATGCCAGTAACTGAACCTGAGATCGTCTGCAGGTAACCATTGAGCTAAGGCACTTCCCCTGTAAGGTGAGTTGCAATGGTGTGGCTGGAATAGATGACCTGCAAAGTCCTATTCAGGTCCATAACTCTGTGATTCAGTAGCCAAGGATTGAAATGCATAGGTGTAGGATCACCAACCTTTTGGGAATTCTGTATACATTTGCAAGCTGGTTGACATTATATGCAACACCCCAAATCAAAGAATGGATGGATAAAATATAGGATTTTGCTAGTACCAAGCAGACAAATTTCTTAAAATATCAAGAAGGAAGAGAGAGGCAGGGCATTTTATTATTATTATTATTTGTAAAGTTGAAGGTGTGTTGATTACAGTAAAAGATGCCATTTATTACCACACATATGTTTTGAGTTCGCAATGTATTCATGGCTAATTTGGTAGTAAGTAGTAAGCATTGCAGTACACACACTGCATGCCTTTACTAGTTTTAAATGTGCTTTGGGAAATAGTCCTAGACTGATTAGGTGTAGTGGCTTTCTCTGGGCACAATAAGCAATTTCATATCAATTATCAATTTCTTGTTCTGTTATCACCTATGTATTAACACTGTCAAATGATGTTGAGTAGTAAATTATGAAAAAAGGGAGAGAAGGCAATCAGCAGCTTTCTCAGAACATGTGGAGGAAGTGCTCTCACCCCTGTGACCCTGTCCCCACTGCCTGGGTGTGCATCCTGGAGTTTTCCAAGTGGTTGGGAACCTGCACAATTGAGATTCCCAGTGATCCAGAGGATTCGAGGTGTGTTTGGCTGGGTGTTTGAGGATTCCCTCTTTGGACCTTCCCACTCAGTGGATAAGGGTCTGGGGTGGGGTTGCTGGCAATGGGGATGTTGTGGGGAGGCTATCTTATATTGCTTTCTGTCACCTGCAGATAAGCCCACTGGGGGAGGGTGTAAATGTAGAAGTGGCTTCTTCTTATGAGGGTGTTTTGCAAGAGAGACATTTTTATATGCAGCTGCAGAGTAATATGTAGTTATGCCCTGAGTCATTTGGAGGAAGTGTTAGTTACAAAGGAGCTCAAGAAAAAAATGAGTCTCCAGCACTGTCGCAGCTTTGATTTTTTTTTTTTAGCAAACCACACAAATCTAAGATCTTTTCTTCTTCTTCTTCTTCTCTCTCTCTCTGAAAGATATTTGAGACCTTGTCCTGAATACTGAGCACGCTATATAACAAAATCCAGACAAATAAGGACTAGTTGAAGGAAGGTTTTTCTTTTGTCTGCAAACCTTCTGCACAAAAATTTCCTATAAGGGTCAAAAGCCTAGCCGGTGTTTTTGCTCAATTGCTTTGAAATGTAGCAAGTGATGATGTCCCAGATTGCGTGAATTTGGGAGAATCTCTGGGGTTCATGTCCATAGTATGCAGTTTGTAGCAAATGTTACATTTGAGTGGATAGAAAGCAAGACAAGCACTTGATACAATCATCTATAATAGTTGATGGAAATATTTCTGCCAACCTCCAGGCGTAAACTAGGCCGTCACATGTCACTGTGGAAGTTTGCTTGGTTTCTTGAGTGACCGCCATTACAGACCACGACTCAGTTGTAGAGATGGACTTTCACATATGTGCTCCAACGAGTAATCTCTGTGTTATTCTGTAATTTATTTTTTAAAGAAAGCGCATTAAAATGCACATACAAATATTTCTAAATGAATTTTCTCTCAAAAGATGCATTTCTATACGTGTTTTCTCTCAAAAATAACCACTTTGGTTGAAAAGTCATATTTAAGGAATATTCAGTGTATCAATGGCTCCTAGCCACCAAGGCTGTGTTCTGCGTTCACTGTTAGCGGCAGTATGCGTCTGAATACCAGTTGCAGGAATCACAAGTGCTGTTGTGCTCTGTGTTCCGTTTGTGGGAATCCCATAGGCATCTGGTTGGCCACCATGAGAACAAGATGCTGGAATTTATTTTAAGCATTTATATACTGTACAATTTAGTCTTTTAAAAATCTAAGCTGTGTGGGCGATTAGACTGGGTGGACCAATGGCCTGATCCAGTTGGGAAGGCATGGGAAACCGAAGTCACTAAATCTTCCTGATGTCATGCACTGTTGGTCTCATGCCAACTTCATATATATATCGTTGCCTGCCACCAATGTTACACCCCAGTCTCCACAGTGGTGTCAGATTCCCAGTCTCCACAGTGGTGTCAGATTCCAAGGATTCCAGGCATGCTTACCCTGTGTTTCCTTTTGGAAATGAGGCACAGAGGAGACTGTGGTGCCTGTATGATATGTGGTTTATTTACACATATATACAACCTGAGACTATTTTGGAGGGGTTCACAGCATTAGCACTCCAAGAGAGTGTTGCTTCTCCCAAAGGCCTTGCCTCCAGCTCTTCTATTTGTCCGTCACCTACTCCTCACTCTAATTGCAGGTGGTGCTGTGGGTTAAACCACAGAGCCTAGGACTTGCCGATCAGAAGGTCAGCGGTTCAAATCCCCGCGATGGGGTGAGCTCCCGTTGCTCAGTCCCTGCTCCTGCCAACCTAGCAGTTCGAAAGCATGAAGTGCAAGTAGATAAATAGGTACCGCTCTGGTGGGAAGGTAAACGGCGTTTCCGTGTGCTGCTCTGGTTCACCAGAAGCGCCTTAGTCATGCTGGCCACATGATCCGGAAGCTGTACGCCGGCTCCCTCGGCCAATAAAGCGAGATGAGCGCCGCAACCCCAGAGTCGGTCACGACTGGACCTAATGGTCAGGGGTCCCTTTACCTTTACCTAAAAGGGGCCCATCGCTTTGGTGCCTCACACAGGTCCTAGTCTGACACTATAACCACTACACCACACTGACTGGACACTGCTGCAAGAGTGTGACTGCAAGACTTCATCTGAGCCTCAGGAACTACTATAGACCCAGCCCTGAAGTTTTCTAATAGAGGAGTGATCCTTTAGATGCAGAGTACATTTGTTTAATCAGTGAGTAACCACAGCTAGTCTTTCAGCCCCTGTGATTACTGGGCAAAGTTCCTGACAGGCCAAGAGCACATGGTTTCCTGGCAGGTACACTTGCCCCATCATCTCTTTTTTGAGAACTTAATTAATGTGCAGGCAGGCATCCTCCCCCAATGTCATCCTCATCCTGCATGCAGCTGGGTCCAGGAGAAAGGAAAGGGGACCCCCTACAGAGGGAACTCCATGGGAGGGGGCCACCAGTGTCCGCCTGCACAGCAGGTTGCATGGGGGAGTGTGGGAAGTTGAAGGGGAGGCTAAGAGTCATTCCTGGCTCCTTTGTCCTTACATGGTATTGCTGAGATCTTATTTTTTCTTTCTTTTTCTTTTTCAGCATCATTAGGCTCAAAGGAATTGCTGAGTGCTCTCAGTTAAGTAATTACTTCATTTCATAGAGATTAATGACACTTGCAATGTTTCACTGACAAACACAGGTATGGGAAGGCAGCTCCAGGGAAGATAGCAATTATCAAAAGGGAGGAATGGGGAGGTGGAATTGTGCTTTGGAGACGTGAGTGTGGCAGCGTTGCCAAAGCATCCGTGTTCTCATATGCAGGCAAGAATTGAAAGGCCTTTTTCTTCTCTCTGTTGCAGATGTATGGGAATTCAGTGCTGTCCAGTAAACAGCTTGATCCAAATGCAAGATCCACCAGGAGGAGTGAGTTTGGAATAGAGGTTTGGAATAGCGGCTGAAGTGCTGGCTCAGTCGAAGGAACACTGATGTAACTCCTGCATCCTGGCTGAGTCAGTGATTAGCCAGCTCAGATGAAGCCTGAACAGGTGTAAAGCTGTTTTAAAGGTTTGTTTCCTCTTTGTCTGGCTTGGGCTAGTTCAGCTGGGAGTAGCCCTGTGCCCGAATGAGCTTGGAATTGGAGGAAGTTACACAGCCATGATTTGTGTTGTTGTTGTTTAGTCGTTTAGTTGTGTCCGCCTCTTCGTGACCCCCTGGACCAGAGCACGTCAGGCACTTCTGTCTTCCACTGCCTCCCGCAGTTTGGTCAAACTCATGCTGGTAGCTTCGAGAACACTGTCCAACCATCTCGTCCTCTGTCGTCCCCTTCTCCTTGTGCCCTCCATCTTTCCCAACATCAGGGTCTTTTCCAGGGAGTCTTCTCTTCTCATGAGGTGGTCAAAGTATTGGAGCCTCAGCTTCACGATCTGTCCTTCCAGGGAGCACTCAGGGCTGATTTCCTTCAGAATGGATAGGTTTGATCTTCTTGCAGTCCATGGGACTCTCAAGAGTCTCCTCCAGCACCATAATTCAAAAGCATCAATTCTTCGGCGATCAGCCTTCACATAAATTATGGCCAGCAAGATTAAAGCAGGAGAAGAATGCAGAGTAGGGGCAGGAAACCTTTATTAGCCTGAGGGCCACATTCACTTCTCGGTACCTTTTTGGAGGCTACATGTTCATGGTTGGTGGTACCAGAGGCAACTGTGGGCAGAGCAATGAATACAAATATTAGCCATTGTACAGCAGGCCACTTTCTATGCACCTTTTCTCTAGTCTCTGGAGGTTGGACATAAATACTTCTCTGTCTTGATTTACAATCACAGCTGGGGTTCCCCCCCCTCACACATTTTCCATTTATTGTGGTATAATTGTTCTGTCCCACCACAGATTTCTTGGCATGCTACTACACTATGACATCATTATTTAGCTAATATTTCAGAATAATGTACTAAGGGACCCCATTTTTTATTCCACTGCAAAAATAATAACTTTAATGAAAGATAAGAATGAATTCTCAATATTTCATTGTGTGGGATGTGTACAAACATCATCCCAGTTTCTGCGTGGTGGGGGTGGTTTGTGAGACATCTGTTTTGTGCCACTTCCCTCTGACTTGTGCTAGCTGTCAGTTTGTGAACTTAGTTCAGATGAGAGATATGGAAGATGGAAATGATGGTACTGAGTCTCAGTCCTGCCCATGACAGCAATAATTAGCTGCAGACAAAATTATTTAAAAATCCCCAAAAGAAAGAACAGTGTGGAAGGGCTCTGCCCATGCTCATAGTTGTGCGTGCTCATAATTGCAACATTTATTGGCTGGAGGAACATGAGGGTACGTAAAGCACCACATAGCCTGTGATTTCAATTGTTATTTTGACCTATTGATAACTCACTGATTTTTCTTTAAACCACAGAACAGCAAAGATCCTCCTTGATTTTAAACTGGTAGAGAAGTGGCCACAGAAAGACAAATATACCTTACAGCAGAGCTGAGCCTTCAGCATTGCAATTTTTGGAAGTATCCCTAATTTGAAGAGTTGTTGGTAGATTTTCTGCTGCTCACAATAGCAAACATATCCAGCTATCCTTAGTGGGAAAAAATGCATTACTAGTGCAATCCCTCCAGTAAAAATTATGCTGAGTAATCACAGACAACTCAGCTCAACTAGCCCCTGAAGGGATGTGTAGCTATATCAGCATGTAGCAAACTTGCTTGTGTGTTGACCCTGAGATCACAGAGGCAGACACGTAATGGCGGAGTGGGAAGCAGAGGTCAGGTTGCAAGATGGTAGTCAGAGAAGAAAGAGCAGAGTGTTAAAGCTATGTCCTCACAGTGGAAACAACACATTGGTTCAGACCTATGGCAACAGTGTTCTTTCCATCACCTAGACCAGTGGTTCTCAAACGTTACTTGCTACAGACCACTTGAAAATTTCTGAGGGTCTTAGTAGACCTCATAATGATTTTTGTGCCTGTTTCATGAATTGTAATTTCATAGAATATTGTAATGCAATATGTAAAGCAAAATTCAAAATTAAATTAACCCCTCCCCCCCAAAAAAACCAATGGAAACAACACAGCCAGTTTGTTAAATTGCATTGAAGATGCATGAGGACAGCTTTCTTTTTCTGGGAAAGATTTCTCCTGACTTAAGCTGCAGATCATTCTTGCAAAAGGCTATTCTTTCAATTTGAGATTAATACTTACCTTTTGCCATCCTTGTGGCCCCAGGGTTCATCATTCTAGAATTTTGTAGCTTTGCTCCACCCAATATTTCTATCACCAGACAATATACAGCTATTGTCTTGTCTTCCCTTTAAAGCTTCCATCTCCCTCTTGTGTCTAAATAGCAACTTTGGGCTGCCTATTTTTCTAAACTGTTGAAGGCACGTCAATAAATAGACAGATCACTTTTCATCCAAAGAGGTGCACTGACCATTTAAATTCTTTTTTTAAAAAAATGCAAGCTCAAAACTCAATTTTGCCAACACTACCTTTAGGGGAACAGCTCTGGGTCAGCAACATTATGCTATATAGTATTTAAAAAGGAGACATGAAATGTTGTGCAGCATGGCCAATTTATCGATGTTTGTCAAGAAATATGGTTTCCCATTAGTTGCTGACTATATATCTTGTTTAAACTCCTTTAAAGCAGAAAAGTCCCAAAGAAATAGCTGTGTGAGCCTCTACTTTTCAATAAGAAGCCCAATTGCTAACCAGCTTTGGTGCAGTTTCTGCTTGTACTTTGGGTCTGTGCCCTAAAGAATTTGAAAGGCTGTTTCAGGGTTGACCTTTATCAAAAGAAAAATTACCATTGTCGTACTTCTGACAGCAGCTTCTTTAAAGGCATGAGGTGGCTCTTATACAGATGTGAGAGAAATTAAATTCAGTTCACATTTAAAGGTAAACCTACCTCATTCACACTTTCCACAACAAGAACCAAAGCAAAGCCATCTATTGAAATTTGCACTGCTCCAAGTTTTTCAGTGCAGTTCCTCAGTCAAGGACCATGTACAAAAATGCACGTGGTTGGGTAATGTGTCCATAAAAGTGTATATATAGATGAAATTAACTTACAGAGATGCAATATAATATTGAAAACTGCTTTGCAAACATGGTATATATTAGGAAAAATTGCATACAAATTTGTATTTGGTAAGAGAAATTCACACTAAAATACTGGTTCATTTTCAATGGGATTTTTTATTAAATCACAAATCTATACAGAAATGTGGAGAAGTATATATTATGTTGGAAAAATGAGAAACTTTCAAGTTGCTGCATTTCCCCTCTTTATTTTATTTCAGGCCATCCTCCAAAGGTGTTTCTGTTCACCCTCAACCCAGCATCTGCTAAGCTGGACGCTGGACACAGAATTGGCTGTTGCCTATCCTCACTTGAATATGCCAATCTGAGCACTACAACATGCCAAATGATTGCATGGCATAAATGAAAATATCCTTGTGAAAGGGGGAGGGAACTGTGCAAGGGAATGTGTGGGGTGGGGAGAGGGAAGGGGTCAGAAGAGGCAGAATCATTTTATTCTAAGAAAGGCGAAAGCCCTAATAAACTATAAATAAATAAACAAACAAACAAACCCAAGCCTGAAGCTTGATTGAATTAGACCCAGATAATCAGTCTCTCCCAAGAGTCCCTTGAATCAAACCACTCTTTTGCCCAGGAAAGAAGTCTTAGTGACCAATTGATATTTCCTAAAATTATCTGGATCTAAAGAGTGTGTGTTCAGCACTGGTCACACAGCTCTCTCCTTCAAAGGCAGCTAATACTGCCCTATTTTGAAGGAAAACATTTCCAGTATGAACCCCTGAACCCAACCAGACAACTAGGGCTTTGCTGGAAAATCCCAAAGAAACATTTCTTGGTATATTTGCAAGGGTGATTTATGTGAAAGCGGGTGATAAATAAGCCCACAAAGTACAGGTGCTGAAGAAATGAACCTATGCTGCCAATTCTCGTAGTAGACCAGTATAAGCGGCACACAAAACACTACCAAACCATTCTATGTCCTAAATCTTACATTAATAATCCAGAAATTGAGAGAGCTATGTACAGAAAACTCATTCAAATTGTGTCCAAAAGGAGGATTCAGTCTTTAAAGTTACTTTAGCCAGGCTACTGTAGATATCAACAAAGGTAAGTTTGATCAAACGAAGTGTTGGCGATGTTGTGCTCAAGGGTTAGATATCAACGAGGGTAAGTTTGATTTGTTTTGCCCATGAAGTAAATGAATAAATGCTTAAGTGAAGAAAGAACTTAGTATATGAAGTTGAATGTATGTAAATACACCAAAATCTTGAGGGAGAATTTCCTGAAGAAATTAAATATTGTAGCTTAATCTAACTCTTGTGCGTAACATCACTGACACTTTGTTTGATCAAACATACCTTTGTTGATATCTACAAGAGCCTGGCTAAAGGAACTTTAAAGACTGAATCTTCCTTTTGGACACAATTTGAATGAGTTTTCTGTTTGTGGTTTCTGTAGTAGATCTTGTACATAGCTCTCTCAATTTTTCGATTATTAATATAAGATTTAGGACGTAGAATGGTTTGGTAGCATTATGTGCTGCTTACTTTGCACAAAGTACAGGTGAGCAGAGCAAGCAGTTAAAAGAAAACTTTAGGGGAGTGGGGGCTTACTTTTGTATATGCAGGGGTGACAGGTCTTATTTTGCTGAGGTTAATTCTGAGCATCTCCAAATGAGGCTGGGAAAGACTCCGCCTGAAACCCCGGAGAGCCTCCGCCACTCAGCATACACAATACAGTGGTACCTCTGGTTGTGGATGGGATCCGTTCTGGAGCTCCGGTCGGATCCCGAGGTTTTCGCTACGGAGATACCTGTTCTGCGCATGTGTGCTGCGTGGTAGAACGCTTCTGTGCATGCGCGTGCAGCGAAACCCAGAAAAATACTTCCGGGTTTGCCGTGTTCGCATCCTGAAGTTTACGTAACCAGAGGGTTATGTAAAGTGAGGTACTACTGTACTGAGAAGGTATACGGACAGCTTCCTATGTTCCAGGGCCACATCTACCCACAATGCTTCTGAGGAAGTGAGCATCCCTTCCCAGATACATCTTGCTGCCCTAACAATACAGCCGGAAAGATGCTTCCGTAGAGGCACTGTGAGATGACATGCCCCTGGATTGGAGAAGTGCTTCCGTTGGTGCTTTCTTTCTTTTAAAAGGAAGGAAGAAAGAGGAAAATTAGGAGGACAAATAGCAGGAGATTAAAGAGAAATCGTGGTGGTGATTGTAGCGTTGGTAGGAGAAAGATAAGCCACTGGCGTGAACTTCTGCAAAAGGAAGGGGTGCACCCAACTACTATGGTTGTATTCATTCACTTAAATGGCTCTACTCAGAAAAAGACTAACATTGGATATGACCCAAAGTCACCTACTCCCTGAACATTTTAAGAAGTTCAGAGTGAACACTGAAATCGTTTAGATGGATAGTGCCTGCAATGGTGAAAAGGACAATTCAGCTCTGTACTAGTCAATCCCTTTCAGCTTGATGTTATAGGCCAGAAAATTGAGCCTACAATAAGTAGATTATACATGTCCAAGAACCTTGCCTGTGGACCTCAAGAAGCATAAGAACAAAAGAGGAACCTGCTAGACCAGACCAGTGGCCCATGTAGGCCAACCCTGTGTTCTCACAGTGGCCAACCAGATGCCTCATTAGGAAACCCACAAGAGGGAACCGAACACAATAGCACTCTCCCACTGCCACTTCCTGCAAGCTGGATTTGATAGCAACAGACTCCCTGATTCAAATTTTACTTGAACCATAAGCTCACTAGTTTCTCCATCTTCAATAATCAGGATGATAATAATAATAATATTGGCCTATTTAGATGAATGGTCATAGCTCAGTGGTCAAGCATAAGCTTTGTGTGCAGAAGGTTGCAGTTCCAAACCCTTTCATCTCCAGGTATAACTGGGAATGTCCTCCATCTGAAACCTGGGGGAGCTAACACAAGACTATGCAAACAATACTGAGCTAGATAAACCAATGGTCAGAGTCAGTATAAGACACCTTCATATGTTTGAAATGGTTGCTGGAAGGATTGCTGATACAAAGTGCTTTAAACACTTTCTGGAAAGAGACAATGATTAATCTGGTCCCAAACGGAAGAATCAAATGTCACAATTTTTTAAAAAGCCAAACTGTGTGTGAGTGAAGTTTTGACCTCTATTTAATCTATCATTCTAAGAAGTCCTTAGTTAAAGATATTGGTGCAATGGAGGACATTATGACATTTCAGCTATGTATAATTCTCTCTCTGTGTGTGTGTGTTTAATGTGGTATTTGATTCATCCTTTCAGGGCTGGATGACTCATTGCCTCTTTCCACAAATAACCCTTTGCAAAACCCCTTTTGATTTAATGACAGCATTTGGAATGACAGTAGGGGACAGAAATGGAAGAAATGTCTGACTGTCAGAATTTTAACAAACACCACCAAGTTGTCTTAACTGTGGGATATTCAATGAAATCAACTATTGTGCAAAATTCTACTTCCTTTCCCTTTGGTTTCTGTAAGGCTGCCAGGATTCATTGGCCTGTAGATCAGCAACAGCCAACATGATGTCTTCCAGATGTTAGACTACAACTCCTATCAGGCTCAGCTGGCATGACTAATGGTCCAGGATGACAGGAATCAACCAGATCTGCTGGGCTCCATGTCACCTGCGGCTGCTGTAGATACTGCAGACTTAAACAGGCTTGATAACGTTTATTTAGAAAATTTCTTAATTGCTTTGTATTCAAAAGAACCTCAAATTAATGTACAAAACAGAAATCAATACAATATGGTATATTGATAATTAGATAAAATCCTGCTAAAATAGCATTATACTGCTCCAAAATTAACAGGCCAGGATTATCCTTCTGGGAGGGGCTGGTGGAATAAAATGGTTCAGTGTGAACCAACATGCCCTATGGCAGGGGTGTCAAACTCAAATTCATCGGGGGCCGCATCAGCAGTTTGGTCACCCTCAAAGGGCCGGTTGTATCTGTAGGACTATGTGTCCACTCTTTATTTTATTTTTTTTTGTGTCCACTCTTTATTTTCATAAATTATTGTCACTGCATTCAATTATTACTGTTTTTTGTAAAAATGTTAAGTAATAACTAGCTCTGAAAGCAGAAACTTAGAATAATGGCAAGTAGATATTCAAATGTACAATTATTGTACAATTTATTGAAAAATGATTTTTGGTAACAGACAGTAATTTTTTTTAAAAACATACAAATATTGCCAAACACTGTTTATTACACATATGGCAAACACAAGGCATTAACTTTTTAAAAACTTTTCTGACTAGATGGCTGACATCGTTTTCCTGAGGTCAGTCCATCAATGTCTGGCGTTAGGTCTTGTGCTGTAGCAATCTGCAAAACAGCATGGAGGTTATCATCAGTGATGCGTGATCTGAGCTTGGATCTGTCACATCACAGGATGGCATGCGCTCAATATAAAAACAAGTGGAGGTTTCCTGAATGCATGTAAAGTGGAGGTTTCCTGTGTAGAACGGCCGGCGCCGCTAGAGGGCAGACGTTCTCAGGCTTGTAGGCTGCCGCGCATGTGCTGAAGAGGCGGCTTTCTTGTGTAAAAAAAAAAAGCGAGAATAAAAGGTGAAGACTGGCGGCCGGCGGCGGCTACACGGGCCACATGACGAGGTCTGGCGGGCCAGATTCAGCCCGCGGGCCTTGTGTTTGACACCCGTGCCCTATGGGTTCCCTTTACCCATGAACTCCTGGGAACTGTAGCATGGTGAGGGGGGTAGGAATCTGTAGCACAGTTTCCACCACAATTCCCAAAACAAAGCAATTCAGTGGCTTTTGGAAACTGTGAGATAACAGCTTCTCCCGAGACATGACAGGAACCAACAACAGCTGCAGGAATAAAGGATACAACGCTATATATATATATATATGGACTGAAAAACATCATGGAAAAAATGGTCACACGCAGGAAAGTATAAGGATTATAGCTAAAGTTCCTCACTTGAAACGTTATATTTTACCTGTTATACCAACACAAATTGAAATCACAAGATTGTAGCTGTTATATAAGGGATTATTAAATCTGAATGGAATGGAATGGAAATTATTAAAATTTTGGAATGCAGAAAAAATGTAGAAAAATGAACTCAACAAGTCTAGCATGTGAGGGGGGCAGTTTAATTAAATAATTTGACATTTGAATAATTGGCATTAATAGTTGGATTAATTGGATAAAAAGGTATTGTTATAATGAGCTTATTATTGCACCGATATTGGAAAATCAATTATATATATTAAATTGTGTGTGTGACTTACTAGACTTATCAGTCCTAAAGTTTCAACTCCCTTCTCAGTGTTTCTAGAAGTTAAATCTCTCAGTTGAAATTGGCTTTGTTGTCTCCAGTGCCAAAGCATGCACATGAACACAGTAGCTGAGGTCTGCTTTGAATGGTTGATAATCGTACTGTAAGACACTTGTGTGCCCCCCCCCCCTTAAGAATATCTTTATCCCAAAGAAAAAACATGTTAAAGGTAAAGGGACCCCTGACCATTAGGTTCAGTTGCGGCCGACTCTGGGGTTGCGGTGCTCATCTCGCTTTATTGGCATACAGCTTCCAGGTCATGTGGCCAGCAGGACGAAGCCGCTTCTGGCGAACCAGAGCAGCACACGGAAATGGCGTTTACCTTCCCGCTGGAGCGGTATCTATTTATCTACTTGCACTCTGACGTGCTTTCGAACTGCTAGGTTGGCAGGAGCAGGGACCACGCAACGGGAGCTCACCCTGTCATGGGGATTAGAACCGCTGACCTTCTGATCAGCTAGTCTTAGTCTCTGTGATTAAACCCACAGCACCTACAAAAAACATAAACATGTTACTGAGTTTTAAACAGCATCTGGAAGAGCAGAGCTTTCTGCAATATAAAAGATCTGCCCGGTGGACTGTGGGGCAGCTCTTATACATTAATGCTCAACCTTAAGGTCTAGCATTATCTACACCACTGGATCCACAGTTCAGTCTACAAACAGAGCTCTATGGATGACCTTTCTCTTGTAAACAAAGTTCAGACTGGATAATGAGGGATTTCAGGGCTGTGAGAAGTTTAGTAGGTATGCTTGCATCAGCAAGCAGCTCTTTCGATTGCTGTGAGCACAATTTGGGTGAAGCCCACAGCCCACCTTGAGCCAGCCTCTCCTCCATCCCAGTTGTTTTTCCACAAGCACTTGCTGCTGCCTAGCCAGTCTTAATTCTCTCCTATGGGCATCAGTGAGAAGCACAACACAATTCTGAGCACATGTACACAGAAGTTAAGTCCCAATTATTTCAGTGAGGCTTACTTCCACTGAGCTGCAAATTTAGCATCTTTAGGACTGCACCCTTAAACACTGGTAGTCTTGGCTGCACTGTGCCTTTGTTCCTTGCTGTTCTATATCAAATTCAAAGCACAGGTGCACAATATTGCATATTCCACACAAAACATATTCCAAACTCTCAGAGTTGTAGGCTGCCCTCCCAACTCAATTCTGTTTAAATTTTAAAAAACAAATCTCTTCCACTGATTTTCTGTAATTGCTTTGCATAGAAAGAGAACTCTATTCATATCTGAATGGAAGACTTTGAAACTACAGGGGCTCAGATATGAATTTTAGCTAAACCTTATGTTATGTACTGAATTGAATAGGATCCAAACTGCAACAGTCTGTTTGGTCCTAGAACAATAGGATCCAAAAGGCAGCAGTCTGATTGGTCCTAGAACAATAAGATTCAGAATGCAGCAGTCTGATTGGTCCTAGAACAATGCAGCAATATGATTGGTTGGCAGGAACCACCCAATCATGCTCCAGATAGAAGTGAATCCACAACCTGATTGGCTTACAGTAGAATTCCAGAATTAGCCAATCATGTGCAGCCCATTGTGTAAATAATGTATATAAAGCAGATACTTTGAGGGGACATTCATTCATTCCTCCTCACCACTATGAGCTGAATAAAGAGCATGAAATCACTTTGCGACTCTGAGTATATTTCACTGGCGACGAAGGTGGGATCCCGCTGAGCTGACTGCCGCCTGCCGCACCGCAGCACCGCCACCTGCCGCACCGCTGCCTCGCACAGTGTATCCAGGCTTCAGCTCCGGGACCCAAGGAACTCAGAATGGCAACTGACAGCAGCTTCTCGCCGTTCAACCCAGCATCGGGAGACTGGGAAGCGTACGCCTCCCGTTTCACCTTCCTCCTAGAAGCCAAAGGGATCACCGATGAAGAAGACGCCAAAAAGAGGGCAATATTCTTGAGCGTCTGCGGAGAGGAGACGTTTGAAATCGCCCGGGCTCTCCTTGCACCTGAAGACGTCGCTACTGTTCCATACAAAACAATAATGGAACAGCTGAAGGGGCACTTTTCGCCACAGCCCTCAGTGGTGGCTCGTCGAAATGCCTTCTACGCAAACCGGCAAGCCCCTGGAGAAACCATAACTGGGTTTGTGACCTCTCTCCGCCAAGCTGCCCGGTTCTGCAACTTCTCAGAGCTGGAGAACATGCTTCGTGACCGCCTCGTCAGTGGCCTGAAGGATGAGAAGCTGCAACGGCGCCTCTACGCTAAGAAGAACCTAACGTTCCAGGTCGCTCTGGAGGAGGCCCTGGCAACGGAAGCTGCCGAGAGGTCGACGCAAGAGGCACGGCCAAGCCAGCCGTCCCAACCGAGGGTCCACCACAAAGACCTCACCAACGACTCAGGATACGACAGGGAGGAGGTGCACCGAGTACAGCAGCGCACTCAAGCAGCCCACATACCACAGCTGCCTCAACGAGAAGGAGGGAACTGCGCAAGCTGTGGAGAAAGTCACGAGAGGAGGACCTGCCATTTCCGCAATGCAGAGTGCAGGCAGTGCAGAAAATTGGGACACATCGCCCGGGTGTGTCGGGCTCGGCCCACCCGACACCAGGCATCAGATGACCAATCCAAGAGCCCCAGGTCCCGGGGCCCAACGCACCAAGGCAACTCGACGGAGCTCACGGACTTCCAGGTATACCAGTTGCCCTACCCCAACGTAGAGAAAATTTATGTAGAGGTACGGATAGAGGGGGCCCCATGCCGCATGGAGCTTGACACGGGTTCAACTCTATCCATAATCTCGGCAAGGACCTTAAGGAAACTGTGCCCTACTGGGGGTCCCAAACTCAGGCCGGCCCCATTCACCCTCCGGGACTTCCAGAAACGTAAGGTCCCCACAATGGGGGTGGGGACCTTCAGGGTGCAATACAGAGGGCGGACGCGGCAACTGGACTTGCTTGTGGTCAAGGGCCCCTACATTAGCTTACTGGGATTGGCTTGGTTTGGACCACTGGGGCTAGCCATCACCGGGGTGAACCACATGAGCTTACAAGTGGACGTGGACGCCATATGCAAGGAATTTCCGGGGGTTTTCGATGGGAAATTGGGACAGTATGCGGGCCCCCCATTGCTCTACAGCTTGACCCTGCAGTACGACCGGTCAGGCTCAAGGCCCGCCGGGTCCCATTCGCCCTGAAACCCCGTATAGATGAGGAATTGGACCCACTCGTGGAGCAAGGAGTGCTGGAGCCGGTGCCTAATGCCCCCTGGGAAACCCCAACTGTCACACCCGTCAAGCCTAATGGTTCGGTCCGCATCTGCGCAGACTACAAATGTACCATAAACAAGGCCCTCACGGCCCATGCATACCCAGTGCCAGTGGTCAGCCATGTCCTTGCCACCCTGGCTGGGTCGAAAATTTTTGGCAAGCTGGACTTGGCCCAAGCATATCAACAGCTGCCAGTAGATGAGGCTACAGCAGAGGCACAGACGATTGTGACGCACAGAGGAGCGTTCAGGGTAAAGCGGCTGCAATTCGGGGTCAGCGTGGCACCAGGCATATTCCAGAATCTAATGGACTCTCTCCTTAAAGGGATTCCTGGTGTCACCCCCTTCTTCGATGATGTGTTGATTGCCGGGCCCACACCCGAGGAGTTTGAGGACCGCCTCCGCACCATTCTGCACCGTTTCCAGACGGCGGGTCTCAAGGTGAAGCGGGAAAAATGTCTACTAGGAGTGCCTCAGGTGGACTTTCTGGGATTTATGGTGGACGCAGAAGGGGTCCACCCAACTGGGGACAAGGTACGGGCCATTTGTGATGCCCCAGCGCCCAAGAACAAGACTGAACTTCAGGCCTTCTTGGGACTATTGAACTTTTACCATTCCTTCCTTCCCCACAAGGCGGCGGTAGCGGAGCCCCTACACAGACTCCTGGACAAGCGGGCACCTTGGGTGTGGGGCCAGCGCCAGGAGGCCGCATTCCAGGCAGTCAAGGACTTGCTTGTCTCAAACTCGGTCTTGGCACACTTCGACGAGAGGCTGCCAGTTGTGCTAGCATGCGACGCCTCACCCTATGGCATTGGCGCTGTCCTGGGACACCAACTCCCGGATGGAAGAGAGGTACCGGTGGCATACTTTTCCCAGACACTCAACGAAACCGAGCGGAACTACTCGCAAATCGACAAGGAGGGTCTGGCAATCGTGAAGGGAGTAAAAAAATTCCATGATTTCTTGTACGGGCGCCCCTTCACTGTGGTGACTGACCACAAGCCGTTGCTGGGCTTGTTTGCCCCCGAAAAGCAGACCCCCCCAAGTGCTGTCTCCTCGCGTCCTCAGGTGGTCAATTTTCCTTGCCAGCTACCAGTATGCACTGATTCACCGCCCCAGGAAGGCGATGGGCCATGCAGACGCCCTCAGCAAGCTACCACTACTGGAAACAGGCCCCGACCCAGCACCTGCACAAGAGGTTATGAGCCTGGAGCTGCTTCCTGACCGCCCCATTCAGGCAAAAGAAGTTGCACACCATTCCAAGAGAGATAGGGTCATCTCCCGGGTCCTGGACTGGGTGTGGAGGGGATGGCCCAGCAGCAGCCCCGGGCCAGAATTCGCCGGCTACACAACCCGCAAACATGAACTGTCAGCCCACAAGGGGTGCCTGTTATGGGGAAGCAGGGTCGTTGTTCCCCAGCCCCTCCGCAATAGGGTCCTCACAGCCCTACACGAGACACACCCAGGGGTAGTAAGAATGAAAGCCCTTGCCAGGAGTTATGTGTGGTGGCCGGGGATCGACGGAGAGATAGAGGCCTGGGTCAAACACTGCCAGGCCTGCCAAGAATCCCGCCCAGATCCCCCAAGGGCCCCAGTCCAGTCCTGGGAGTCTGCCTGAGCACCATGGTCACGCCTGCATGTGGACTTCGCTGGCCCCTTTCAGGGGAAAACATTCTTCATAGTGGTGGACTCCTACACCAAATGGCTGGAAGTCGCACTGGTACCGTCCACTTCTACGTCCGCAGCCATCCGGGTACTACGCAGGCTGTTTGCAACCCACGGGCTCCCTGACACTCTCGTCTCAGACAACGGGACTGCATTTACATCAGGAGAATTCCAAACCTTCACAGCGCAGAACGCCATCCGCCACATCCGTTCGGCACCATTCCACCCAGCCACCAATGGCCAAGCAGAACGCATGGTGCGGACCACCAAGGACACCCTTCGCCGCATGACGCAAGGGGATTGGGAGTACCGCCTTGCCACATTCCTTCTAGCACAGCACAGCACCCCCAGCTCAACGACTGGCCGGAGCCCCGCTGAACTACTAATGGGTCGGTGCCTTGCAATCAGATTGGACCGCCTTCACCCCGATAGAGCTCAGGATGAGGTAGGGGTGGGGGAAGGCAGGAACCCCCGGACCTTCGAGGCCCAGGACCCAGTGTACACAAAGAATTTTGGGGCAGGCCCTGCATGGGTACCCGCCACAGTCACCAGGATCACTGGCCCCGTGTCGTACGAGGTGCTAACAGATGGGGGGCAATGCTGGCGCCGCCACTGCGACCAGATACGGTGACGATTCCCGGGAGAAAACCAGGAGGAGGAGGACAGGTCAAGGGAGTCCCAAGGGAACAGTGGGGCAGTGAGGCCCATAGAGCAGCAGGGGCAAGCAGGAGAGGCAGAATCAGTAAATACAGAGAGGACCCGTGAGGCCGAAAGGACACCAGAACCAGAACTATGACTGAGCGAGCAGGTTGCACCAGACCAAACAGCCCATCACAGCCAGCATCCTTGGAACACGAGCCAGAACCTGAACCCCGGACCAGGTAACACCCCAGGCTGCAACGCACACGTAGGCCGCCAGCGTACCTTGAGGACTATGAATGCGACCTCCCGGGCAGGACTGGAACTTAGAGGGGAGGGGTGTTATGTACTGAATTGAATAGGATCCAAACTGCAACAGTCTGATTGGTCCTAGAACAATAGGATCCAAAAGGCAGCAGTCTGATTGGTCCTAGAACAATAGGATTCAGAATGCAGCAGTCTGATTGGTCCTAGAACAATGCAGCAATATGATTGGTTGGCAGGAACCACCCAATCATGCTCCAGATAGAAGTGAATCCACAACCTGATTGGCTTACAGTAGAATTCCAGAATTAGCCAATCATGTGCAGCCCATTGTGTAAATAATGTATATAAAGCAGATACTTTGAGGGGACTTTCATTCATTCCTCCTCACCACTATGAGCTGAATAAAGAGCATGAAATCACTTTGCGACTCTGAGTATATTTCACCTTAAAAGCAAATCATTGCAACCTCCACTTCATGTTACAGGATTTTTAGTGACCCATTTCTCTTATTTTTCTCACCGTGCTCCTCTTTTTTGCATTTTGTTTATTTTAAAATCTGGCTCCTTGCTTCTTCTAATCTTGCCCAGACTTATCCTTTTCCTTCTCTGTGCCAAACCTTGTATGAAGAGAACACTTTAATAATTACACATGATTATTTCATGACAAACAAAAAACAAAACATGGTGTTCCAACTGAGCGGCATTTGAATGCTGCTCTTAAAATACCAGCATAGAGAGGAAATGCTCATTAAATTCACAAAGGCAACATATTTTGATATGTAAAGAGCTTTGGTGTTAACATTGTAAAGTGTTTTTCCAGTTGCATTTCAGATAATTTTCCTCAAGAGACTTACAAAGTGAAAATATTTCTATTACATCACACAAATAATTGTAGATTTTAGGCAATGGCCCTGATCTGTAGGAGTGTAAAGAGGCAATTATGGTACTTGCTCAACTTGACTTCAGCTACTTGTGAAACTCCCCCCCCAGTGCTGCAATCTCTAAGATCACTCACCTGAGAGTAAGTCCAACACAATTCAGTGTAAGAATGCTATTAAGACCAGTTGCAATTCAGTATGCTTAGAGTTTTGGTAGTAATCTATTGTGCTGTTGTTAGAGAATGAGGAGAGATTCAGTTCAGTCCACATTTAAAGGGGAACCCACCTACTTTTCACTTCTTGCAAATGTATGCAAA
Organism: Podarcis gaigeae; assembly: GCF_964106915.1. NCBI lineage: Eukaryota > Metazoa > Chordata > Lepidosauria > Squamata > Lacertidae > Podarcis > Podarcis gaigeae. The sequence goes on from NC_139692.1 coordinate 4,722,716, forward strand.
TTAAATTTGCACTTCTCCAAATTCTGCAGTGAAGTCCTCCAGCCAAGTAATGTGTAAAAAAAAACCATGTACCAGGGTAAGGTGTGCATAGAAATGCATCTATTGTGAAAATAAATACCAAAATGCATTACATTAAGTGAAATTGCTTGCAAAAACATATATGTTAGATGAAATTGCATACAAAAAATGTGCATTTTAGGAGAAATTCACACAAAAATGCTGAATTTTTTTTAAGGTCTTTAGAAAAAGAAAGCAAACTGATGTGGAAATGTGGAGAACTGAACTCAAGAATTCCGGTATGATGGTGACCAGCACTCTACTAATGTGAGCCCGTTGTTTTTATCTTTTTATTCTCTCTTACTCCTTTTAAAGACTATTTTACTCCTTACTCCTTTTAAAGACTATTTTAATGAACATTGAGCTCAGATAATTTTAAGCACCTCACCGCATTCTATCCCACGCTTTGTATTCCTGACTCTTCTTGGAAGTTTAAAGCCGAATTGACTATCTTATCACATTGCGAAGAGTTTACAGGAAGATTCATGGGCTGTTCCCACCACATGTTTGGAGGCACAGACGGAGCATAATTTAATGTTATGCCAATAGCCTTTGGCACACTACTCCCCCTTGAATAGGATACTTTCAAGGAAAATACTCCCTCGACTCTTTGAAAAACCTAGGGAAGACAGAAGAGTGAGGTAAAGGGAGAGATGACTCAGCAATTCGACAGCCCTGCTGATGCGAGGAGGGGGATTGGAAAACGCTGCAGAGAATCTGAGGACTTAGAGGAAATGGCATGTTTGCCCCTCAGCAAGCAAACCAAAATCAGCGAATTCTTTTATGGAAAAACAAAGGATACTTTTAATATTCCGACCTCGAATAGCTTCTCTCCATTAGCAGAGATAATAGATAAGGAAACTACACCGAAGGAAGTATCCGCTAAACAACCCACTAACCCCTTAAACAGCACCATCACGAAACCAAAAGGTCCCAAAAAGGTTCCACCTATGCCCATCCAGGCGGAAGACTGCATCAGAGAACAAGAAAACCATCTCTCTGAATTACTACTTGAACATTCTACCACGTTAGACCTAGTGGCTAAAACCGTGGACTATATCTTTAAATACATAAGAGACATCAAAGGCTCCTTAGAGAAGATTATATCCTTTGTATCCCCAAAAGCTAATGTCAGCCCCGTAGACGTTTCACCGGAGGATAGGGCCGAACCAACACCCAGAGTACCTGTCCTACTGCGCTCAACTTCACAGACTGGCTGCAAATCTGAAAATGAACAAACTATGGAAGATCTATACACCATATCTTCCTACAATCTCTCACTACAAGCCACTAGACTTTGTTTAATTATCCTCCCCTTCAAAGGTCAGGTTGTTAACTGGTCGTCTATACATGTCGCAAGAAGGCATCTAGCTGAGCTTTTGGGCGTAAATCCCCTTTCCATCGATCTGAAATCCACTGCCCACATTTACAGCAAGCCACACATGCAGAGGATACTGCTCACTTTCAAATCTAAAAAGTTTCCAACTTATATGATGTCCCCATGAAGCTCCCTGACTAATTATGGAATTTTTATTACAAGAGTTTTTATCAACACTAAGATTTGCCCTCTTATACCCTACTCTCCAGCTACAAGGAAAGCAATTAAAAATGAGGGCACTCCACCTACTACGAGCTCAACCTCTCCACCCTGAGACTTAATTAGTTGGATAGAGACCCCCATGTCCCTCCTATCAAAGGCTACTCATCTAGAGAATTTGATGGAGCAGGAGTTACTTGTTTCCTTCTCCCATCTCCCAAAAGCCGAACAAACAGAGAGAACGGACAGACTAGATGAGTTATTACTCTATCTCCGCAACTCTGAAGACCTAGCGCCCACAAAAGAGGCAAATATTCCACCTAACTTGGAGCGAAAAATGGGATATGAATCTCCTCAGGTCACGTCAGAACACACACCCCTACTCTGCCCAACTGAAACCCATGCCGAAATCTCTGTGGCGCCCCTAATCACATTACCGGAGACTTCACCATCCAATGGATGCATCTTCCACGACTCCGGGAAAGTCCTAGATGCTATTGAAGAGACAAAATGACTCTCACCCCTATTACTATCCTGGAACGTTGCTGGATGGCAATCGAAAACAATGGACAAAGACATTCTAACCTACGTATCACAGTTCAAGATCATCCTGCTCCAAGAAACCTGGATGCAAAATCCTTTTGAACTACACAATTATTTTGCTTTCCATTCCTGTGCCTCAATCGGCCCAAAAGGTGGAAGACCGGCGGGAGGTCTGAGCACCTTCGTATCGACAGATCTAGGAACCTCCCCTACCCAATTGAAAATCGATAAAAAATGGATTTTGGCTGTTAAAATATTCTCTACCCACTTTAAGATCATATGCATCAATGTTTATATTCACCCACTCATGAAACAAACTGACCTTAAAAACATCTGGAACGAACTGGAAGACTGCATTCTCCTTGTCTCAAATAAGTTCCCCTCTGCCTCCTTAATTATTGGTGGGGACTTTAATGCAAGGTTAGGCCATTCAGACGAACAGCTAATCAACAAAAGTGGAATGGGTCCCCTAAATGCTAATGATGAACATTGGCCCCTATTCAGGCGTCATTCACTTGACCCAGTTACCAATTTCGCTGGTACATGTCTCCTTCTAATGGCACTTAGATTAAACCTTGTTATTTTAAACGGCCTCTCCTTGGGAGACTGCCCTGGCCAATTTACTTATTGGTCAGGCTTAAGGCATTCTGTTATTGACTACATCCTTGCCTCCCAAGAACTCTTTGATGAACATATTGAATTTACTGTAGATATAAGAACCGAAAGTGACCATCTACCCCTAAATCTTAAAAGGACTGTATTCTGGAAACCCTCTAGATGTGGGCTCGCCCCACAGACACCTGATCCTAATGTTCTACAACAAATAGGCAGATCCAGAATTAAATGGTCCCCTTATGTTAATAACAATTTTAGCATTTGGACACAATCAATGGAAGGTCAACTCCTCTGGGCTGATCTGACCTCCAACGACACTGAAGAGACCTCCCCAATTGACCATTATAACACATTAATCCGAAAACTCCAACCGTTATTGTCAAGACTCAGGAGATCTAGCCACAATGAGTCCCCTACCAACAAAAAATGGTTTGACCGCGAATGCATCCAGGCAAAACTTATACTCAGGGAATGCTTTAAGGCCTTCCAGCAAAATCCTAACCCTATCACTAAATTAAAGTTACAACTTAAAAAAAAAGAACTACAAAGAGTTACTAAAAACCAAAAAAAGAACCGCAGACTCTCTCATCTGGCAGGCTCTCATAAAGGCATCAATAGAAAAAGACAATACCAACTTCTGGAAAATTATCTCCAGTCAAACCAAAGCTCCTAACGAGGGCACAATAATCCCTGCAAACTCATGGGAAGAGCACTATAAAGTGCTGTTTAGGGAACATCGACCTTCTGTGCTGTTTAACATCCCCTTAGATAATGATACACCATGGCCCCCAACATCTGAAACTGAAATCACTTCGTTAATTCTACAAATGAAATCTGGCAAAGCCCCAGGAAGTGATTTCATTGTCGCTGAACTTCTGAAAGCGCAAATAAACTGGTGGGCCCCGGTTCTTGCAAATTTATTTTCATATATAGATAAGACAACTGAAATCCCTAAAGATTGGGGACTGGCTATAATTGTTCCTATATTTAAAAAGGGCAACCCCTCTGATCCATCTAATTATAGACCAATTAGTCTTCTGAATGTGATCTGCAAACTTTATACAAAACATCTATGCCTAAAATTATGTGAATGGTTAGATCATAATGATTTGCTAGAAATTGAACAAGCAGGGTTTACAACTGGACGCTCCACCATTGATCACTGCTTAGTGTTAGATTATTTTGTCTATAAGTATGTGAAACATTGGAAAAAGTCATTGTATGCGGCCTTTGTGGACCTAAAGGCAGCATTTGATTCTGTATCCAGGGGTAGGCTCTGGGCCAAATTGGCCAATATAGGTATTAACAGAAGGTTATTAGACAAGGATGCCTATTAGCCTAGTTAGACAAGGATGCCTATTAGCCCCATTTTTATTTAACATCTATGTTAACTCCCTGGTCACATGTTGCCGTGAAATCGAACCCCCCCCCCCGTGTTCTCTAACGGCAGAAAAGTACCAGTTTTAATGTATGCGGATGACGTTGTTCTTCTCTCCCAAACCAAAGTGGGTCTGAATCGTGCCTTAGGAAAGTTTAGTGACCAATGTAACACTGAACTGTTAACAATTAACTTTGCCAAAACCAAAATTGTACATTTCAACCGCTCCTTCAGGAAAGATAATTGGAGCGTAAAGGGAAACGCCATTGAACAGACTAAGACCTTTCAATACTTAGGCATTACTTTCTCTTATAATGCCAAATTGTCAACACACCTGACCACATCAGCCATATCAGCAGGAAGAAGTGCAAATGCCATCCTTAGATTATTCAGAAGGAAAGGAGCTGGCTTCCTCCCGATGGCCCTAAAAGTTCTTCAGGCAAAATCTTTAGCCCAACTCCTGTATGGCTCTCAAATTAGCCCCTCTGCCAACCTTAAGACCCTTGAAACAGTACAATCAAAATTCTTAAGATCATTATTTGCTACCCCAAAGTGTACACCTAATGCAGTCCTAAGGCAAGAGGCAGGACTGCCCAGAGTGGAATTAAAAGTCTGGGAGCAAGCAATATCCCTCTGGCTGAAAATCCATTACAATCCTAAGGGACTGTTACCTTGCTTCCTGGCCGCAGTCCCCTACCCTCCTTGGCTTATGCAAATAACTAACAAGATCAAACAAATTGGCCTAAACCCTGAAAATCTTCTTCTTGGAACTCTGAACAAGGCAAAAGCAATTATCACTCAGAGACTTTACGATGTCGAATTACAACAAGAAGACGCCCTACTCCCGGAGACGTATAGATGTTTAAAAGCTTGGTCTAATTTTTCAGCTGCCCCTTACTTAACTAACATCACTAACGAAGCTTATAGATGGGCTTTCTCCAGAGCCCGCTTTGAGACAATGCCCTCAGCAGTGCTGTACGGCAAATTCACGCGGGTACCAATGCATGCGTGTCTCTGCTCCTGTATGTCTAATAAGGTAGAATCTGTCACACACATCCTTCTATTTTGCGAATTTTATAGTGAAGAACGAGTTCAACTTATTTTGCCGCTTTTATCAAAATTTATACCCCTACAACATTATTTGGAATCCTCCCCCGAAATTCTACGAAAATACCTTCTGGAAGACTCCTCAAGCTCAATATCATATGAGGTGGCCAAATTTTGCACTTTAGTAATCAGGAAGCGTAAATTTCTTCTGTTGAATGGCACACTACAAAGTTCCCTTGTGTAATCTTTTTTTTCCCTGATGCTGTTGTTGATTTCTTTTTGTTTGATCTTGTGATGTTTAGTGTCACTGGCTTTTGCCACAATAAAACTTGAGAAAATCTGGCTCCTTGCTTCTTCTAATCTTGCCCAGACTTATCCTTTTCCTTCTCTGTGCCAAACCTTGTATGAAGAGAACACTTTAATAATTACACATGATTATTTCATGACAAACAAAAAACAAAACATGGTGTTCCAACTGAGCGGCATTTGAATGCTGCTCTTAAAATACCAGCATGGAGAGGAAATGCTCATTAAATTCGCAAAGGCAACATATTTTGATATGTAAAGAGCTTTGGTGTTAACATTGTAAAGTGTTTTTCCAGTTGCATTTCAGATAATTTTCCTCAAGAGACTTACAAAGTGAAAATATTTCTATTACATCACACAAATAATTGTAGATTTTAGGCAATGGCCCTGATCTGTAGGAGTGTAAAGAGGCAATTATGGTACTTGCTCAACTTGACTTCAGCTACTTGTGAAACTCCCCCCAGTGCTGCAATCTCTAAGATCACTCACCTGAGAGTAAGTCCAACACAATTCAGTGTAAGAATGTTATTAAGACCAGTTGCAATTCAGTATGCTTAGAGTTTTGGTAGAGCGTGTTCTCCCTAACAGACAGCACGTGTTGCGGTTGGGGGAACAAGCCACCCTGCAGTGACTAGGCAAATTTGGTAAGGAACCCAAGCCTTTAAGTGGTTAAAATGGGGTTGCTGGGGAGTTTTGCTTGTTGCCAATTTGGAGGAGGGGTCAGAGTCTTTAAATACAGGGGCCAGACGTTGGACGTCCTCTTGGCCGTTTTGCACCGGATCACATGGAGCACTTGGACAATCTTCTCATTGTCTGGTTACATTTCTTTATTTCTTTATTTCCCCTTTCTTTTTAATCCTCTCTAGTCCCTTAAATAATTTAATTCCCCCCTTTTCCTGTTCGATTTCCCACCCCACCCCTTACCCTGCCCTGTGGGAAGATTCTCCCTGTATCCATAGCTTGCCTTTCCCAATAGGGAAAGAGCCCCCGTTAGGGGCTTTCTTTTGCAAAAGGTTTCCCCCATTTCTCTCGTTGAAATTGTGGGGCTAGTCAGGGCTGTTCCCAGCTTAGCTGGAATCACTTTCGTTTATAGTATCCCCGAAGGTTGGCTTTAATTTGAGTGTGTGCAGCGCTGTTGGCCAAATTTTAAGCTAGTCTTGGGTGGGAGCACTAATTTGGCTTCCTTTAATATTGCTATGAGACTAAGATTCTCAAGAGCAGAAACAGGGAGGCCTATTCGGCCTGCACATTAACTTCCAAGCCTAAGTCTGCTACAGGTAGCAGTTAATTGTTAAGTCTCTGACACGTGACTCATTCTCGCTATAGGAATGTATCTGCTTGCAGGCCCAGTTGCTCCTAATGTATATCTGAGGCAGACGGCCCCAGAGGCTCTCTGTGCCTCCAAGGACTATGAGCGCTCTGTATATGCTCTTGAACTATGCCATTTCTGAACAAGTTTATTTTCTTTAAGTTTGTTTTGCCCTGATAGTGGCAACTGCCATTTTAGAGACGAGCCATTGTGGCTTAGTGGCTAAAGTGTAAGACTAGGACCTGGGAGACAGGGTTCATATCCCCCTCTTAGCCATTGTTATCACAAAACAAAACAAACTGTTCTATTCTGTAGTTCGGCCCATTTGTGGTAAAGGAACTTTGGGTTTCTTGAAGGGGTGCTTCCCTCTAAAAGGGCAAGCAGGGGTACCTGGACAAGCTGTGGGCTACCTCAGCTCTCCTATTTCACTGGAAACATTTATGCCTGGCCTAGCAGGTGATCCTAGGGCTTTGCCCTAGAATTCGATGGCCTGGAAGTGTTTCTGGCCTGAATAGTGTCCCCATGTGGTCTATAAGCATTGGTTTCACTGGGTCAGCGCATAGTGCCGGTAATGCCTAGGTTGCAGGATTGGTCCCTGTATGGGACAGCTGCATGCTCCCATACTGGTCTACCTGGACACTTAGGTCCTTTTGGTGGTTACCTCACTGCGAGGGATGTAATGGGCGCCACATGTGCAATATGCAAGTGGGAGAAAGCACCTTTGCGTGCCCGCATTGCAGTTTGCTCTGTGTGTTGCAGGACACGGCGCTGCACGGGCTGCAACTGCATTGCATTGCATTGCATGAGAGATTTGCAGTTGCATTGCACGGAGGGTGTGTGCATTGCACGGAGGGTGTGTTTGCATTGCACGGAGTGTATTGTTGCATTGCACGGAATGTGTTGTTGCATTGCACAGAGTAATAATAATAATAATAATAATTTATTATTTATACCCCGCCCATCTGGCTGAGTTTCCCCAGCCACTCTGGGCGGCTCCCAATCAGTGTTAAAAACAGTACAGCATTACATATTAAAAACTTCCCTGAACAGGGCTGCCTTAAGATGTCTTCTGAATGTCTGGTAATTCTTTATCTCTTTGACATCTGATGGGAGGGCGTTCCACAGGGCGGGCGCCACTACTGAGAAGGCCCTCTGTCTGGTTCCCTGTAGCCTCACTTCTCGCAATGAGGGAACCGCCAGAAGGCCCTCGGCGCTGGATCTCAGTGTCCGGGCTGAACGATGGGGGTGGAGACGCTCCTTCAGGTATACAGGACCGAGGCCGTTTAGGGCTTTAAAGGTCAGCACCAACACTTTGAATCGTGCTCGGAAACGTACTGGGAGCCAATGCAGATCTCTCAGAACCGGTGTTATGTGGTCCCGGCGGCCACTCCCAGTCACCAGTCTAGCTGCCGCATTCTGGATTAATTGCAGTTTCCGGGTCACCTTCAAAGGTAGCCCCACGTAGAGCGCATTGCAGTAGTCCAAGCGTGAGATAACTAGAGCATGCACCACTCTGGCGAGACAGTCCGCGGGGAGGTAGGGTCTTAGCCTGCGTACCAGGTGGAGCTGGTAGACAGCTGCCCTGGACACAGAGTTAACCTGCGCCTCCATGGACAGCTGTGAGTCCAAAATGACTCCCAGGCTGCGCACCTGGTCCTTCAGGGGCACAGTTACCCCATTCAGGACCAGGGAATCCTCCACACCAGCCCGCCTCCTGTCCCCCCAAAACAGTACTTCTGTCTTGTCAGGATTCAACCTCAATCTGTTAGCCGCCATCCAACCTCCAACCGCCTCTAAGCACTCACACAGGACCTTCACCGCCTTCACTGGTTCTGATTTAAAGGAGAGGTAGAGCTGGGTGTCATCTGCATACTGATGAACACCCAGTCCAAACCCCCTGATGATCTCTCCCAGCGGCTTCATATAGATATTAAAAAGCATGGGGGGAGGACAGAACCCTGAGGCACTCCACAAGTGAGAGCCCAGGGGTCTGAACACTCATCCCCCAACACCACTTTCTGGACACGGCCCAGGAGAAAGGAGTGGAACCACTGTATGACAGTGCCCCCAGCTCCCAGCCCCTCTAGACGGTCCAGAAGGATGTTATGGTCGATGGTGTCAAAGGCCGCTGAGAGATCCAGCAGAACTAGGAAACAGCTCTCACCTTTGTCCCTAGCCCGCCGGAGATCATCAACCAGCGTGACCAAGGCAGTTTCAGTCCCATGGTGAGGCCTGAATCCCGATTGGAAGGGATCCAAATGGTCCGTTTCCTCCAGGCGTGCTTGGAGTTGTTCAGCAACCACCCGCTCAATCACCTTGCCCAAGAATGGCAGATTTGAGACTGGGCGATAGTTGGCCAAATTGGCTGGGTCTAGAGATGTTTTTTTAAAAAGCGGTTTAATGACCGCCTCTTTCAGCGGGTCTGGGAAGGCTCCCTCACAGAGGGAAGCATTCACCACCCCGCAGAGCCCATGGCCCAGCCCTTCCCGGCTCGCTTTTATCAGCCAGGATGGGCAAGGATCAAGGAGACAGGTGGTCGGTTTCACTCGTCCAAGCAGCCTGTCCACATCCTCGGAGGTAACAGATTGGAATTGATCCCATGTAACAGGACCAGACAGAACTCTAGCACTCTCCCGCCCTGGCCCTGCTCCCACGGTGGAGTGTGTTGTTGCATTGTACGGAAGGTGCGGTTGCATTGCACGGAGTGTGTGTGCATGTGTGCATTGCACGGAGTGTGTAGTTGCATTGCACAGAATGTGTGTGCATTGCATGGAGGGTGTAGTTGCATTGCACAGAGTCTGTTTTTTGCATTGCAAGGAGTGTGCATTGCACGGAGTGTGTAGTTGCATTGCACAGAGTGTGTAGTTGCATTGTACAGAGTGTGTAGTTGCATTGCATGGAGTGTAGTTCCATTGAACAGAGTACGTAGTTGCATTGCATGGAGGGTTTGTGTGTGCATTGCACGGAGTGTGTAGTTGCATTGCACAGAGTGTGTGGTTTTTTTGCATTGCACGGAGTGTGTAGTTGCATTGCACAGAGCATGTTTTTTGCATTGCACAGAGTGTGTAGTTGCATTGCACAGAGCGTGTTTTTTGCATTGCACGGAATGTGTAGTTGCATTGCACAGAGTGTGTGTAGGAAAAGGAAGCTGGCTCGGCGACAACTTTGTCAGGACTTCTTTAGGGGTTTACAGGGCCAGCGTCGGCCCTGTAAATTTACATATCATGATGGCAGCACAAGATGCCCCCTGCCCAAGCGGGGGCTGGAAGCTGGCAAGCAATAGCTCAATACCTTTTGCCATATTCCCATTTTATTTGGGGATCCAGTTGGATATCGTTGCTAAAACAAACCACTTGCCTATGGAGAAGCTGTCTGCCTTGAAGGAAGTTATTTTGTAATACTTCCTCTGTAGCGAGTGATGCTTCATCAGATCCGATCTTGCTGTGTCACTTAATTACAGTGGTGCCTCGCAAGACGAAATTAATTCGTTCCGCAAGTATTTTCGTCTTGCGAAGCACGGTTTCCCATAGGAATGCATTGAAAATCAATCAATGCGTTCCTATGGAAACCGCCTTCAGACCAGGTCCGGGGACAGTCTGTCCCCCGACCTCTTCTGAAGGCTGGCGGGGGGCGAAAGTCTTTGCTCTCCCCCGCCTGCCTTCCCGGGACAGCGGAGACTTCTCCGCTGTCCCGGGCGATCTTAAAATGCTGGCGGGCGGCAGCGAAACCTTCGCTGCCGTCCCCCGGCATTTTAAAAGTCTCCGCTGTCCCGGGGGCTTTTAAAATGCTGGGGGACGGCAGCGAAGGTTTCGCTGCCACCCGCCAGCATTTTAAGATCGCCTGGGACAGCGGAGAAGTCTCCGCTGTCCCGGGAAGGCAGGCGGGGGGGAGCAAAGACTTTCGCCCCCCGCCGGCCTTCAGAAGAGGTCCAGGACCTCTTCTGAAGGCCGGTGGTGGGCGAAAGTCTTTGCTCCCCCCCGCCTGCCTTCAAAAGCCGTCGGGATAGCGGAGAAACGCGCTGCGCGTCTCCGCTATCCCGGGAAGGCAGGCGGAGGGGAGCAAAGACTTTTGCCCCTGCCGGCCTTCAGAAGAGGTCCAGGACCTCTTCTGAAGGCCGGCGGTGGGCGAAAGTCTTTGCTCCCGATGGCCAGCATTTTAAAAGCGGTCCGGGATAGCGGGAAAGCGCAGCGCAATTCCCTGCTATCTCGGACCGCTTTTAAAATGCTGGCGGTGGGGAGCAAAGCCTTTCGGCCCCCGCCGGCCTTCCTCGACCTCTTCTGAAGGCCGGAGGGGAGCGAAAGGCTTTGCTCCCCACCGCCAGCATTTAAAAGAGGTCCGCGGAGATTTCCCTATGGGCTTGCTTCTTGCGAAGCAAGCCCATAGGGAAATTCGTCTTGCGGAACGACTCAAATACGAAAAACTCTTTCGTCTTGCGAGTTTTTCGTTTTGCGAGGCGTTCGTCTTGTGGGGCACCACAGTAATCTTCCCACTAGGCCAGGCTGCCTGCGGCCTGAGGTCCCCTTACCTTTGTGTATGCCTACGAAGTGTGGTGAAGGCAGATATCAGGCGATGGTAGCAATTCCTGAATGTATGCAATAGTAGTTCGCCATGGCAGGATACCTTGAACCCGCACAAGGATTTTCAGGTTCATGCTGGTGCTGCTGGATCTTTGCCCTTTGGTTTTATTTCTAGGGCCGCTGGTGTGCAAAGCTATGGCCTCAAGCCCGGTGTGGTGAGGCAATCATGTGACATAACTTTTCTTGAGTTTTTCTCCATTGTAGTAGCAGTTCACATGTGGCCCGAGGAGTTCAGTGACCATCGGATCTGCTTTTGGTCTGATAACCAGGTAGTGGTGAGCGTTTTGGCAAAACAGTCCTCACGCTCCAGCAGATTCTCCGCCCCTCCGCTCACACTTTCGAGCTGCGCCGCTTAAGGTTTAATATTGTGCTTTCTACTCTCCAAATTACAGGATCCTCTAATGATGTTGCTGACACTCTATCCCATTTTCAGATGAAGCGCTTCAGATCCTGGGCTCCAGACTCAGCTGTTGCCAGACTTTTCCAGACCACCTGTGGCATTGTGACAACAATTAGTATTTATAGAGAGCAGCAGCTTCCATTTCCTCTTCTGCTTTTAGCTCTTATGGGATGGCCCGGATGGATTTCTTAGCCTTAAGCTGGCAGTCCTCAGCCATTCAGATGAATTGGCCCCCATCCTCTGAGCAGATCCTGCAGTATTTGGTCCACCTGCTGCAGGTTGGGCGTGCTGTTATAACTATCAGAATTCAGTCCGCTGCAATGTCTGTTACACTGAATCTTTAATTTTCAGAGACCCTTGTATAAAGTTTGTAGTGCGCAGGGCCTTGGAAGGTTGGAATAGGCTCCAACCTCATAGGACAGCGGGCAGGAAGTTGGTCAATTTTACCTATGCAGTATCTGCCACAAGTTAAAACTTGTCTGCTGGTTAAAGATCAAGGCGAGACTCCTTTCAGTAGCCCATTGCATTTTCGCACTCAGGGTTGGAAAAAAGGTTGTTGGTGCCAGCACGGGGCTGAGAACCTGGAGGCTTATTGCTTCAGGGCTTTTCCTTATCCTTTGGAGCTTGTCTTTAGAGTCGGGAACTCAAAAACAGACTTAGTGGGCAGGAGTGCCACAATCAGGGTTCCCGCCACAGGTGAGGAGGGCCCTTGCCCGGTTATGGATAACAGAATATTTGGCTTTTCATTCCCTGGGGGCTGGCCCGCTCCTAGTGCATGAAAATGGGTTCCCGTTAGCCAGGCATCAATGTGCTTACATCGTGCACCAGTTATTATGGCCTGCGGCTTGCTTACCGCTGAACACGCATCATTCCTTCCGAATAGGACTGCTGCAAAGGCTGCACACTGGGGGCCTTGTCAGTAGACAGGATTGTGAATACGGGTCATTGGAAATCTGACGCTGACAAGGGTTATATCAAGAAGTGTCAAATGATGTCTGTGCTGATGCTTGTCTGTTATTTCCTTTTTTCATAGGAGCAGCTGTGCACATTTGGGTCACAGCATCGTACACTAGGCTGGCAAGCATGTTGACGAGTTTGGACTGGGGCGCCATCTCAGTCTTCCTGCCCATGTGAACATTGACTGGATGTCCAGATGGGGAATGCTTTGGGAGGAGATCCTTCCTTGGGTGTGGTCGAGTGTGACCTGTGCAGGTCCTCCCGCAGTGCTGGTGGTACAGCTGGGCGAGAATGTTTGCTGTCTTCCTCCAGCATAAGTTTGCATTCCTGCATGCAAGAGGGCTTGGATTGAGTTGATGGCAGCTCTCCTTGGACTCATAATAATTTAAGGCATTGGTTCAAGGTGGTCTAGAGGGGGGGTTAGAGCACCTGTCCCCTCCAATGCGCAAAGATATTCCATTAAGGGAATCCAAGGATTCGCTATGCTTTTGTCGACCCCTTCCGAGGGGTAGGGCCACGCAAGAGTCCCTGGGAGCATTTGGGGTGAGCTTGAGTCTGATCCTGTTTCATTGCTCCCCCACGCTGTTTATTTGTACTGACGATATGGTGGGGCCCAGTCGTCAGTGCTGCCCTGCTAAGGTCAGGTGCAGCTAGTCGGGAACCAATGCCTAGACAAACTACCACTGAGCAGGCCAGGAAGCATGTTAATAAGGCGGTGGACAATAGAATAAAATAAATAAAGTAAATAAAATAACAAATAAAATAAAATAGGTCCTTGCTTTAGGTGGCTCTGTAATATTGCACCCTGCTATTTTCTTCAAGGCTGTTGCCCTCTTTAGGGCAGATGGGCTGCATCTTTCCCCTAAGGGGAACGACACCTGGCGGGATGCGATTGCCTTGGGATTCTTTGCTCCCCCACAATGCTTGCTGGTACTGACGATATGGTGGGGCCCAGTCGTCAGTGCTGCCCTGCTGAGGTCAGGTGCAGCTAGTCGTGAACCAATGCCTAGACAAACTACCACCGAGAAGGCCGGAAAGCGTGCTAATAAGGCAGTGGAAATAAATACAGGTTGTTGGAAATCGAATGCATTCAAAGGTTATGTTCATTAACCTTATTGGTGTCTTACAATTTTTGCTTGTTTTATCTTAGGTTTAGCAGCTGTCTGCATCTGGATGGTGGGACACAGCATCATGCATTGGGCTGGCATCAGTGCACGGCAGTCCGGATTGGGACCGGGTCTCGGCCTTCCTCCACATGTGCAGTTGCCTTGGCTGGCCAGATGGGGACAGAATTCCTGCCGCTGATTCGGAGGCAGGTGCTGCTGGAAGGGCCGCCCACTGCTGTTGGGATGCAGCTGGGTGAGAACGACCTGGTTTCCATGGACTGTTTTTTCACTATGTGCTGCAATTTTGGGTGACCTGGAGGAGCTGCGGGCAGTGGTGCCAACAGCAAAAATATTTTGGTCAAAGCTTTTGCAACGACGTGTTTGGAAGGGTAGTCGTTGCCCAGCTGCCACTGAAAGGGCCAGGAAGCGCATCAATTCTGCTGTGTCTATAAAGATTTTTGAGCTGGGTGGAGATGTGATTTCCCATCCTGAGATTCTTTTTCAGGCTGCATCCTTTTTCAGAGCTGATGCCGTGCATCTTTCTGCCTCAGGGAATGAGCCTTGGCTGGGTGCAGTGGTGGCCAAGCTGAGGGCTTGGTTGGGTCTGTGAGTGGTTTGGCGGTGAGCTGAGGGCTCCATCGCGGTTAGGCATTGGTTAAATTGGTGCTTGGAGGGGTAAGTGCCTATCCCTCCAAATGATGCGGAAAGGGAATTCCGTTAAAGGAATCCAGGGGCTTGCCATTCTTTTCGTCCTTGTCCCCGGAGTCGGAATTGGGCCGTGCAAGCCCCACAGGAACATGAGGGTGAGAAGTGAGGGACTGTTGCCCAGCTTCATTTTCTCACCCAATACTTGTTTCCCACGCTGGCTTCCGTTGGTGTCCGGAAGGCCAGCTCTGTCCCTGAGGGCAAGGACAGATAGTCATAACCAATGCCTAAGCAACCACTCACATTTTTTGTATTTTGAATAAAGTTGTGGCCAAAATTATGCCAAAAACCTTAAACAAAAATTGATGTGTGAAGTGTGAATTTTTTGGGGGTGGCATTGTGGGACTCGACACGCAATAATCTATTGTGCTGTTGTTAGAGAATGAGGAGAAATTCAGTTCAGTCCACATTTAAAGGGGAACCTACCTACTTTTCACTTCTTGCAAATGTATGCAAAGTGAAACAAAGTCTTTTAAATTTGCACTTCTCCAAATTCTGCAGTGAAGTCCTCCAGCCAAGTAATGTGTAAAAAAAAAACCATGTACCAGGGTAAGGTGTGCATAGAAATGCATCTATTGTGAAAATAAATACCAAAATGCATTACATTAAGTGAAATTGCTTGCAAAAACATATATGTTAGATGAAATTGCATACAAAAAATGTGCATTTTAGGAGAAATTCACACAAAAATGCTGAATTTTTTTTAAGGTCTTTAGAAAAAGAAAGCAAACTGATGTGGAAATGTGGAGAACTGAACTCAAGAATTTAAAAAAGGAGAAACTGAGAGAAACCAAAATTTCCTAGCTGAGATAGGGAAGTGGACTTCTTCAGCCTAGGTTGTTCATGCATCCATACACGTAGCTGCATCCTACTTGCTACTGCAAACTTTCCAAGTTATTATTTAATGACTGTGAGTAGAATTGTGACTCACACTCATGCCAAATGATTTTACTGACATTCAACATGAGTACCGGAATCTATGAATAGCAGGAGAAGAAAACAGCACAACAATGTGAATTAACCTTGTAAAAGTGAGTTAAAGAGTTTCAAGAGCAAATGAAACGCAGTTAGGCAATCAGGGGTAGTCTCTTAGACAATATTTGATTCAACTATGTATTATTGCTCTTATCAAGGACTAAGGAGTACCAATGCACTTCCTAGAACCGTCATCCATTTTTCAAATTTGATTTAGAATGCAATGAACATTTTCCAGAAGAGGTCTGCAATCAGTTACTAGCTATAAAACTGCCAGATCAGGGCTGTGTTCCAAATTCATTCGTGACAGATATTTTTAGCAACATAAAACACTTCAATGAATACAAACACCTTTCAGTACACCGGAAGTTTGTTAAGTGGACCTGATTTGAAGTACAATACAGTATCTTGGTTTGGATCAAACATCCTTCCTTGGGGAAGACTCAGTGGTAGTGGAGGTGCCAGCTTCAACCCCTGGAATTGGCAGGCAGGGCTGGGAAAGCTCCAGTGTGAAATCTGTTGGGAAACAGTGTAGACCAGAAATAGGAGACTTGTGGCCCACCAGACATTTTTTACTTCCATCATCCATCACTTTTGGCCATGCTGGCTGGGGCTAATGGGAATTGGAGTCTAACAACACCTGGAGGACAACAGGTTCCCTATTCTTGGGGCAGGCCTCTCTATCTGGCCCTCAGGGATCTCCCCTTCCAACCCAGCCACACACCCTCTCCCCAGGCCCCAGCCCTCACCAGCCCCACTTCATTTGTTGTCTGCCTGGAATGAGATGATGACTCTTACTTGCCAGGGTGGATGACAGAGAGGGGTGTGTGTAGCCTCCTGTATAAAGGGAAATTTTGCATTCCTTGCTCTCTGCCCACTTTTGCCTCTGATCCTGTTCACTACACCTGCAGCCCTCAGAAGGCTGCAGAGAAAGGATACTCTCCAAATGTCCCGATTTTCCAGGAACAGTACCAGAATTACAAAAGCCATCCCAGACTTAGAATTGTATCACCAAGCATATTTCTTGTCAGGTACACGATTCTGGAGACCCATTAATGAAAACAACTGTCCAAATTGGACTGCTTTGGAATATTCCTATGTAGCACCTTTAGAAAGATGGGCAGCACCTGGGTCTAAATAAATTAATACTCAGGATGCTATTGAAACAATAACATTAGTTCGAACGATATGGCGCCACATAGCCAAAAAAATATAAATTTGACCTTTTCTCCCACAACAAAATGCCTTTGTGGGGAAATCCATTTTTAAAAATCAGGAAAGAAATGGTTGTATGGAAGAGGAGGATGAATTTGGGTATTTTAACATTGGATCAGCTGATAAACAAAGGGGATGAATTTTATACATACTCTGTCTTAAGAGACAAATACAGATTAGTGACAAATGCTCAATGGCAATATCTCCAGATAAAACACTTGCTAACCACCATCTATGGACCAGCAGCTTGCACAGCCTCAGAGACCCCAGAGCTATTGAAGCAGTTGATTAATTCTTACGCTACCAAAAAAAAAATTAAAAAAATGGCCATCAGCATATATAAATCTTTGTTACTAGCAAACCAATTTGATATACAGGTATTGAGGGAGGAATGGAATAAAGAATTAGAGATCTCAGTTTCGACCACACAGTGGGAAACTTTTAAGTGCTATAACAAGGGTGTCTCTGGATCTTAAATTGAGCCTCATACAACAAAAAATGATATTTAAAATATACTGGACCCCATTATGTTTGTTTTGAAAAGGGCTATCAAAGGTATCTAACTGTTGGAGATACAATAGGGATAATGCTTCTCTAAAACATGATTTTTTGTTGTCCTATATTGAAAGGTTTTTGGCAGAAGGTTACTGAAACTTATCAACAGAACTGTACCAAACAACCTTCCATTTACAGAGCAAAATATCCTTTTGAATTATATGCCCAGCACATGGAATCTTACAAAAGGACAATATGAGTGGACTCTCTGTGCCCTGACCACGACAAAAAGACTGATGAATTGAAAAAATAAAAATGTGGCTCCCTACTATGATTGGATTGAATGCATATGTAAATACAAGTAATAGATAGGATATTTTAAATTTAAAAACAAAACCTTTCTAACATTTTGTTTGACTCCCATGTCAACATTTTGGGGAAGGTATGTAGTGAAACATATTTTCTTGCATGGTAACTGAAGTCTATGCAGGGCAGTAAAACTGACTCTCAACAACTTCCATGTCCTACAGATTATTCAGCAGTTTAATTTAGAAAGCATGTGATGTCTCTGCTGAAGTGACCGGCTGTTTATGACTGTTGGAGAATATCATAAAAGGAGAAGGGCCAGTGCTTTTTTCTTTAAAAAAAAAAATGTTTAGGGGTACTCTCATTTTGACTCAAGAAAATCACCATTTTATAGTTCAAATTGGGAAAAATAAATACAGTAAATGGACAAAAGTACAAAGATTCACAAAATGTTTAGCGGTATGCGTACCCCTGCACCCCCCCCCCGAAAAAAAGCACTGGGAACGGCTATTCATCACTTCAGACAGTTTTGCGTCAAAGAAAGTGCCTTTACAAAGCTGTGTGGATTCACTTATTCTGTCAGTCAGGAAAGTGGTTGATTTATTTACAGTGGTACCTCGGGTTAATAACTTAATTCATTCTGGAGGTCCGTTCTTAACCTGAAACTGTTCATAACCTGAGGCACCACTTTAGCTAATGGGGCCTCCCGCTACCACTGCGCCACCACCGCACAATTTCTATTCTCATCCTGAAGCAAAGTTCTCATCCTGCGATACTATTTCTGGGTTAGCGGAGTCTGTAACATGAAGCATCTGTAACCTGAAGCGCCTGTAACCCGAGGTACCACTGCACAGTGAATTGTGCTGTCAGACTCTAGTTTATTGGGTCAACTTGGTGCATTTTCTTTCAGCCTGAATGACCTCACAATGACCTTGTTGCAATGTTAAAGTGGGGTAGAGAACAGTATACCGTTGCTTCTGCATGGATAAACCAGGCCTGAGGCCACTTCCATGGCCTTCCTCTGTGTTAAGTTGTGGGTGAACATATCAGACGACACAGCGATTCTTCAAACAGCTCTTGTTTATTCACAGGCCAGAACAGAACTGAACTGAAGGGTTCAGTCAGCCTGCTTATATAGAGCTCCACTACAACGCAACTGTAACCATTTTCTGTAACTATCCAATCACTGAACGTCACTTTCAATCCCCTATTTGCATATGTTGACCTGAGTGAAAACTATCTACAGTATCCCCCTGTTGGCCCAGGGTGAGAACTTCAGTACATAATACTCTGACCAGGCACACCCTTGGAGTAACACAGCATTGTGCATGTGCTTGAGTTCCTGGAGGGTTCTTGTGACTATCTTCTGAATCTATGCAAGAACACCCACGTATCTTCAAAGCAATGAAGTTTCAGGGGACTTATACATTGCAAATGTAAACTGGTTTGAAACTGAGTTTGCGTTTGGCTGAAAACAGACCACAAACAGAGCTGGCCCAATTCCTTTTACTCCCTGTGGTGAAGGACAAGATGCCACCTCTCTCATTTCACACACAGTAGCTGAACATACTGGCTGTTGAATCTTATTCCAATACTGACAAGGGGACAGCATCCTGCAACACACCGGAAGGCACAAGGCTAGCTTAGGGCTTGTCCACACTTGCCCTGTGCCTAGAAAGCATGGGTCCAAGTGGTTTTCCTTTGCCTCACCACTTTCCTCCAGAAAACCTGCTCTTTAGTGCCAAATCAGAACAAACAGCAGTGTCAACAGAAGGCTGTCTCCTGCAGACTGCAGTGATTGGTTATAAGAAGACAGACAACTTGCTCAGGGAATTGTGGTGTTAACAAGAGCGTGTAGTGTTCTTTGTTTAAAATGCCTTGCTACATGTTTCATGACTGGAGAGCACTGGCTGGTGACAGTTATGAATGTAGAGTGCATGTTAGCAAAGTCACTTAAATAACATAGATGGAGTCCAGAAAGAGGAAAGTATTGATGGTGCTTTATTGAGGAATAAAGCAGTGTATAATCCGAGGAAAAATAAACAGAGAGGTATTGTCTTTCTTAGTTCAGGCCTTGTACATAACGGAGAAATTCAATCAAACATACATACGCAGGAAAAGCTCCCTCAACTACACAGCCAATCATAGCAAGTGATTGAACATTGTTCATCAGTGATTGAACATGTTCTCAGTGAAGAACATGCTGCTCTGCTTGGTTGCTAAGCAACACCTCTACTCATCCACCTGTTGATTGTTGAGTTTAACAGTCACAGAATTAACCCTTAAATTACAAGTTAAATAATCCCTGCTGTCCTTCTTCTGACAGTGCAGACATTCCTTAAATGGAGGGGGGTGGGGAACCCAAAGATTATAAATTTGCAGTAACTGAGGAGCTCATATTTCTTCCAGCCTGATTGAGGAGAGGGGGAGAGAGAGAATGAAAATGTTTTTTTCTTCCCATGTACTTACCATAGGTTTCTCAGAGAGAAAAACAAATGCAACTGTTGTTCTCATAATGAATTTTATTGGAATGTCTATTAATTCCTCCGCCCCTACCCTCCCACCATGTGTCATATTAAAAGGGGGGAAATAACTCATTTTAACTATAAGGAGGGGGAAGAATCACAATTTAATGAGAAGAGTTTTGTAATAATTTATTTTCTGACAAGCAAGCCAATAGCTATGGCCTAATTTGACTTTCCTAGCCTGTTCTGCCTTATGAAACCAAACTTAAAGAGACTTGAGCACTAAGAGGGAGAGAAAAAGAGACACTGAACCAGCTTCTTCCTGGAACTGACAGCATTAAGGAAGAACAATTACATCTAGTCTAAGAACCTTTAGGACTATTCCATGCATTTCAAAACAAACTCTTTCCCCCCATATATTCACTGCATTTGGTTCATTGTTAGAGAAAAGTGGTTAATTTGGACCTTAGGCTCTCGAAATGACAGAAAAGACTTATTTGTGAGGGGCAAACCTCATTTCAAGCTGAACACAAATTCAGAACTCTTTGGGTCCACCCTATAACTGCAATTGGTGGAGTTCACTTGGAGTTCCAAGTGGGAAAATTCCTGTCCGGCCCCAAATATGGTGGCCAGCACGGGTCACAGCAAGGTATGGAAGTAAAAGATGAAAAAGAGAGGGAGGGTGGGAGTTCTAGCAATGAGCTGGGGAGGAAAGCTGTGCGGGGCTCAATTTGTTCCAGGAATGGACCAAAGCGATGCCCATTGACCGGTTAGGCCCACCCCTGAGGAAATTCTTGCACCAAAGCCTGCCTGCAATTGGCCAGTACCCAGACAGGCTGCAATGCTCCTTATCTGGCTGCCGGATCACAGGTGTGGCTGTGGCCTCACCACAACACTACCTGACTAGTCAAGGTAAGTAGACATCTTGCCTGTACCTGCCACCACATAATCCAGGCTGCAAAGGTGGCCCCTGGCACAAATATCGTTCCTTCACTATGATATATTTTTCTGTGTCCCCAACTATTCTGTCTGTCTCTGGTCCAATGATTTGTGCATATAACTCTTTCCCCTTTCCTAAATAATAAAAATGATTGGTGCATATAACTCTTTCCCCTTTCCTAAATAAAGGCTTTTCCATTGACATCAATGTGACTGAATGCAAAAAATAATAATAAATAATAATGACCCCCAGAACTGCAAAAGTCATTGCTCATGAGAATACATGGGTTGTCAGCCACGAACTCAGCAACTTGCCTCAAAGATAATGCAATAAAAGTGTGAAAGCAACACTAGACGTTGCAGAAAAGCTCAAAAGTTAACACTGCTGGCCCATACACTTACAAGGCCCTTAAAAACCTGGGTGTAATATACCTCAAAGATCACCTAATCCCTTATATTTGTTCCTGACCACTAAAGTCTTTGGAGGAGTCACAGGGTTCGTCCACACTGACCTTTGTTTTGCATCTTTAGGCATAGATCTGGGGTTTCCATGTCTGAGAGCTTCTTCTTCTTCTTCTTCTTTTAGTCCTGCCTCTTTCCCTGAAAAACCTACTCTTTACTGCTGAATCAGAGCAAACAGCAATCCGTGGGAAACCTAAATTGCTGTTTGCTGTAATTCAGCAGTGAGGCAACAAATAAACACCCATACTGCTCAGACATGGACCGGGAAAGCCCAGACCTACACCTAGAAAGTGCAGGGTAAAAGGTAAGTGTGGATAATAAGCCCACTGTTCGTGGTACCGCATGACTCACATGCACAGCTCTTATCCATCAGGAACTGCGTGTTCAGTACTGTGGGCCCAATGTTATGGAATGGCCTTCCAGTGGTGGTTAGACAAGCCTCTTGAATTCCCAGTGCCTACTGAAGCCTTTTTTTAAATTCTAGCAAGCATTTTAATTGAAGTCTGATTTTATAGTTTCATTCATTTTTTTACTTCTCTGTATTGCATTTCTTGAACACCATTAGAGACAATTGTTTGAATAAATAGTCACAAGTCACCATATCTCTAAATGCAGAAAATCACACAAAACACGTTCTGCACCATGGAAATATTGTGGAACCATTCCAGATCTTTCACAAATGCATCTATCTACGGGCTGTTCCAACCACTGCTTTGGATGGCTTGCTTTACTTGAAGCTGGCTCCATGAGACAGATTTTTACATTTGCACCTTGAAGATGTAGTTCAAGTATTTGTCTTAATCTCAGAGGGATTTATAATTTGATGTAGCTGACTGTTTAGGTTTCTTCAAGGAGTCTCAGTTTCCTTTTCTTCTGACCTTAAACAGTCATTCCTGGTTCTGAGGCTGCTATTTACATTACAAAAATGTGCACAATTACATCCACATAATCAATATGACAACTAGTTTGGCTCAAAGGTCGGCTTGGAATCATCTGGACAATTGAGGTGTCAAATGTGCCACTGATGGGGGGAAATTTGGCACATTTTCTCAATGGCTGCCTTGTGTGCTATTTTCATTGGCTTAGAATTTGGATTGCTTAGGTGCAGAATTTTTGTTAATACAAAGCCTAGTCATGCCTCTGGCTAAGATGATCATATTTTGGGGAGCCAATTCTCACAGTCTCATTTTCTGTCTGCCCTAATCAGCTTTTCCAATAGCCAAGTGCTATCTGGTGGACTTCAGAGATTTGTAAGCTAATTCCAAACAGATGCTCCTACTTTCCTGCTCCCTCTGTTTTTGCCAGCTCCTCCATGCTTCATGCAGTTAACAAATTCAGACATATTGGAAAATATCCTCTCTCATTCTCTTTTAAAAAAATAAAATCTAAAGCAGGCAATCCAAAGTACTCACACTTGGCACATACCCTTTATGCTCCCTGGTTTAGAAGCTTTGCTTCAGCTAAACGCTGATCATTGCGTCATAGGCAATGATCGAATAGGTAGGATAGCACCCACTGTGTAAACATATGTTAACAAATGCACAAGTTCAGCATGAGTGTGCATCCATTCAGACAAAGGGCGCTTCCAGATGACCTGTTTAATGTGCATTCATCCTGATTTGTTTGGACAAAGCTCAGGCAGAGATAGAGGTAGGAGAATCTGTCAATTTCAGGTTTTCTCAGTTTCTTTTCCCCCAGTCTTCAGTTCAGAGGCAAGCAGGGAGAAGGCAGCCTTCCTGCCTTCATGGCAGTTTTGAATTTTTAATCCCACCCCCAAGTGCTCTATGCCACAACCCCAAAGTAGTGATTGGCTCTGTCTCTAGTGGAGTTTTTCAGCATGCAGACAACACATCTGAGTTCACAATTTGCCTGCATATAAACATGGCAGATGGGGCTCTGAGAATCCTAGGGACCTAAGAAGCAGATGTGTGACACTTTGATTCATGGGGCAGAAAAGGGTTAGTTGGGGAAGACGGTAGCTTTCAGCACATACCATATTTTTTGCTCCATAAAGACACACTTTTTTCCTCCTAAAAAGTAAGGGGAAATGTCTGTGCGCCTTATGGAGCAAATGCACTAGGCGGCAGAGGGATCCCTCAGTTACCGCTGCAGTCGTGAGCAGAGGGATGCCTCTGCAGCCAGAGCCATGGCTCCCGTCTGTCGCTCTTGCTCTGCTGGCTTCTCAGCGAAGCGGGATGTGGGACAGAAGGGGCTCCTTGTAAGGGCTCCCTTCCGTCCCTCCTACTGCTTCGCTGGGAAGCCAGAAGAGCAAGAGCCATTTTCTATGGGACAGAAGGCTGGGGGGGGGGGGGAGGAGTGCTGTGTAAACTACGAATGAAAGGCTAAGTCAATTTTGGTTCTCTCAATTTCTCTTTTTTCCAAGCTTAAATTAAGTTCTCTGCATTTCTGCAGCAATTTGTGGTGGTTGTTTTTAATTTCTCCCATTTAAGAACATTTCTGTATGCAGTTCTCACTAATGTACTTTTTTTTTGCAACCACTTGCAAACAAACTATTGCGTGTTATTTTCATGAATATATCCTTTTTTAATGTACACTATTCCCTAATACCTGCATTTTACTACACATAGCTTGGACAGAGCATTGCAATGCAAAATTTGGATAAGTGCAAATTTTGAAGGATAACTGCATTTTGGTTCTAATATTTGATAAATTCACTTTTAAATGTGAAGTGAATTAAATCCCTCCCCCATAGTGTAAGCTGAAGGTAACTGAATTGGAGCAATCACAGCAGAATTTATGAGATGCTGTACCTATAAAAATAATTGCGTAGGGTACATGGCTGTTTGGATGCTTTTTCACACATATTCCTGGGAAAGGTAAGTGATTTGCATAATCAGTAGCAGTAAGTGTGCAAACCAGCCCATAGTCAGACCAAATGATGTGACTTTTATGAAGATGTGCAGACTTTGCATTATTTATTCTAAATGCGACACTTCTCTTTCTTTACCTTATGTTTCCCCCTTCTCTCCATTGTGTAGTGAACATCTATGGACAATCACTGAATACCATTAAGCTTTTTTTCCAGATTGAAACGGGTAACTAGAAGCATATGGCACACCAGAAATTGTATTTTCACTGTATTGTTTAGCAATGTGCTTGATGCAGCATTGCACCTCTTTAGCTAACCCATGGTAAGGTTACCAGACGTTCTCGTTTCCTGGGGACAGTGCCTGGATTTACAAATCAGTCCTCATACAAAATACACTGAAGTTGAAAAGTGTCCCCGGATTCACTGAGATTTTTTTGGTAACCTTAAATTAAAGGAGATTCCAGGAACAAGATGCTTAATGAACTGAGATAAGAACAATCTCCCCCTCCAGCCCATGCTACTGATCAATGAGGATATATGGATGTCTAAGTTGGCGTCCCTGTATTTGAACCATGTTCATGACATTTCTTCAATTCCTTAAGCACAAATTGCCTTACATAAACTGCTATTTAACAATATTGAAAGAATGAAACTAAAACTAAAACCATAAACCAACAATGGCACAAAAACCAGGTGAAATAATTCAATTTATATATAACATTCAAAATGTGGGTGCTGCTGCTTATTAAGCCAAAAAGCATCGCCCATGCATAAGAAGGAAGTATTTGGAGTCTCTCCCCCAAGTTAAAACAGTACACACTCAAAAAGATAGGGGGATCTTAAAGGTGAGCGATACCTTCCAAACTGCCCAGTGAGGAGTAAATAATAATAATAATAATAATAATAATAATAATAATAATAATTTAAACCCTGCCCATCTGGCTGGGTTTCCCCAGCCACTCTGGGTGGCTTCCAGCAAAATATTAATATACAGTAATTCATGAAATATTAAAAGCTTCCCTAAACAGGGCTGCCTTCAGATGACTTCTAAAAGTCAGATAGTTGTTTATTTCTTTGACATCTGATGGGAGGGCGTTCCACAGGGCAGGCGCCACTACCGATAAGGCCCTCTGCCTGGTTCCCTGTAACTTTGCTTCTCGCAGTGAGGGAACCGCCAGTAGGCCCTCGGAGCTGGACCTCAGTGTCCGGGGAGAAAGATGGGGGTATACTGAATAGTGTGCTTGATGGCCATGAAATGCTGCAGTGGGTGGAGACCTGGGGAAGGGGTAATGGAATGGGGTGGCTGGAGTCTTGAGTAACAGCACTCCACACTGGAATTCTTGGTGCAGGTCCCGCTTGGAATAACAACAAAGCTCAGTGTTAGGCAGTATCATAAAACATTCTCAGTGTTAGGCAGTATCATCACTGTTCATGTCTGTTAAAGTGGGGGAGAAAAGCGGTGTGGGGAGGGTGTTCCATAAATGAGACATAAATGAGGTTACCCCAGTGGCATTGATGGGCAGTAAGTCCAACTAAGAGAAAACAAACGCCTCTTCAGTTTCTTTCCAAACATTGCTTTATCCTCCAAACTTTTAGAGGACATATATGAGAATGCTCCTATCAACAACAGATGCTGCCCTTGTAATAACCAAGAGGTGAAGTCAGCATCATGTACTCTTTTAAAATGAAGTTTTCATCAGGGGGCTAGAGAAACAATCATGTATCCTATTAAACAGTTCTTCAGAGTCTCTTTGAAGCCTCCTGATCGCTTTTATTGATCATTTTATTGAATGGCTCTAATTATTTAATTACTAAGCAAGTTGCATAGCTTCTAAGGGTGATATCTACTACTAGTCCTTCTTGAAGTAGATACTCTGACTAGCATCAAATGCACTTGTAAATGTTGCAATTTCCCTTATATGATTAATGTTTGCTTTCTGATAGTTTTTGGTGTGTGTGTTTGTGGCGTTACATATTTTAAATTCTGCAACATTTTATTTTTGGTCGTTGGACCATAAATAAACTATATTTTTATTGATATGCATAACATAATTTTATTATACCCTGGTATATAGCCTTTGTGTCTGAAAAGGCAGCCTAGAAGCCCATTAACTAAACAGATAAATAATTTGATAAATTCATGGTGGATTGGCATATGCATTGCTGTTAGCCTTGCTAGTGCTACTGAATGTCCCTCTTCAGAAACAAGAATACCAATCCACAGCTGTTGCTGGGAAGCAACAGAGGGAGAGAGCTACTTCTATGAACTTCCCAGAAGCCTCTCTGTTGGCCACCATGACAGGAAGAAAGTTAGGTTTGATGCAATTTTGGAACTTTGGCCTGATCCTGCAGATTTTGTTTTCCTTTCTAATGGTGAGATTAAACTCATCTTAGATTATGGTTCTGGTTTCTTCCCTCCAAACAGAAGGCATGAATAAATCTATTAGGAAAGATGCTGTAAGCGAAGAATTCCTTGAGTGGAAAATGAGTAAGTTAAAAAAAAGTCTGTGAATAATTGAAAATCAGATCAGCCAAGAAGTGAATTCGTCCCTTGATAGTGTGCTGGTTATTATAGTGATATTAGTCTTTTGTGTGTTTCTTTTAAAAAATAAGAATGCTAATGCTTTCATGCTCTACTGAAAATTCTTTTTAAATGTAGCATATTCATCTTACCTCTCCCTCCACACACACACAGAAAATTTGTTTTTTAACTTCTTTTTGCTTCCTTGACATAGATCAGTTTCCTTTGAGTTCCTAGGGAGTTCTGGGAATATACATCTGTTTTGAGTTTCTGCCTTTCATTTCCTAACTTGTTCTATGTTGTTCCAATTGTAAAGAGCATCTTAGCTCAAGAATATGCGTCCCATTCTGTGAATGATGACCTCATCCCAGTACAGCAAATGCACAAGCGGAGGGAAAAAATCCTTTCAGATAATTCACTCTGTGGCAGTTCCATCCTCATCTGTCAGCTGCCACTCACAAACTTGTTTCCTGGTATCCTTTGCAGGTTTCTTGGGCTGCCGTTCTCCTTTCTGAGACTGAAAAAATGCATCTGGAACAAATCAGGATCTCAGAAACAATCATCCCAGAAAACAAAATTATTATGAGAGTCAAGAAGGGTACATGATCCAGGGAAGCAATTATAAGGTCTGAAACAAGATGTTTGATTCTGGCGTACAGTGTAAACCTAACCATGTCTAAGCAGAATTAAGTCCTGTTGATTTCAGTAGGGCTTGCTACCATGTAAATGGGGTTAGCTTTGCAGCCTTAATTTTATTTTCAGGGTGTGTGGGAGGAACTAAGGAGGCCTGAATTTCTGGTTTGAATTCTTTCCCCCCTAAGCAGAAACAGGACAAGTATGTATGCATGTATGCATGTATGTAGGTAGGAAGGAAGGAAGGAAGGAAGGAAGGAAGGAAGGAAGGGTGGAAGATCCATTTCCAAATGTTTGGGGTGTGTTTTCCTACTAATATGAAGGCTGCAACCCTATCTACTTACTTATTTATTTAAGGTTTTTTAAGGCTGCTTTTCTGGGCAAATGCCTATCCAAAGTGGCTTGCAGTCAAAAATAGAAAAAGATAAAAAGAACTATGGTAAAAGTAAAGGTAAGGTCATGTGGTCAGCATGCCTGGTCTAGTCTATGAAAGCTTATGCTGTAATTAGTCCTGGATAATTTGAAAGGTTTTTTTTTTTATTATCATGTGGCTTCAGACTGATAAGTGATTCAAGAATGGATAAAGGACCAGTGAAAGCAGCTGCATCAGGATAAAGACAAAAGCCCCACCCTCTCAAGGGATGTGTTTATGTAGATTGAGTTATAGAATCATAGAACTGTAGAGTTGGAAGAGTTGTAGGTAACAAAACTATTATGCGTAAGGAATACTTCTTCTGTCCCACCGCAGGATCCTTGTGCATTCCGATTTCTTACAATTTTTGTAGGGTTATTTTTCACATACAGAGTAATACTTGGTTTCCATCCTTTGCTATTCTCCACCTCCACTCACCCACAGCACGGCAATCCAAAGGCCATAATTACCGCTTGATGCCTCCTGATCTTGTTTGCGCTTTGTGATTCAAAGTTAGAATAAGTGTTCCTAAATAGTTATAATTACTCTAATTACAATGTGTACCTTTTTGACATAGGACTTTAGGTTGCCAGGAACCTTTGTTAATTATTGCAGAAAGTCTGTTCAATGGAGGGCTGTGGGAGACAAAGCCAGCCTAAGGATTTAGCAATAGTCTTGGAGGGGGGTGGTGGAATGGGGTAGCATTGCATATTACATTGAGCACACTTTTTCTCTTGCATTGATAATACTTCATATAGGCTGTGCAATCATGCCACAGTTGTCAAGACTTTGAACTTTTCATAAAAGAGAGAGATATCCCTAAAGGAGCTGAAATAGTGGTGGCATTTAGTGGGTGGAACTACATGTAAACAAACACAAGTTCCCCAATGAGAATATTTTCTTATGATACGTTGTTTTTTAAATTAAATTATTTAAATTTAAATTATTGGAGCAGTAACACTAAGGTGATGCAGCAGTAAAAAAAGCTAATGCTACTCTAGACTGCATCTGTAGTGTTCAGATGAAGGGATTTAATAGTTCCACTCTATTCTGCCTTAGTCAGACCACACCTCGAATCCTGGGTCCAATTCTGGGCACCACAATTTAAGAAGGATGTTGACAAGCTGGAACATGTGCAGAGGAGGGCAACCAAGATGATCAAGGATCTGGAAACTAACCTTACAGGAACGCTTGAAGGAGCTGGGTGTGTTTAGCCTGGAAAAGAGGAGACTGAGAGGAAATATAACCATCTTCAAATATCTTAAGGGCTGTCACATGGAAGATGGAGCAAGCTCATTTTCTCCTGCTCTGGAGGATAGGACTTGAACCAATGGCTTCAAGTTGCAAGAAAGGAGATTCTGACTAAACCTTTGGAAAAACTTTCCGACAGTAAGAGCTGTTATGCAGTGGAACAGACTCGTTCCTAAGCAGAGGTTGGGTGGTCATCTGTCATGGAGGCTTTAGCTGTGATTCCTACATTGCAGGGGGTTGGACTAGATGACCTGGGGGTCCCTTCCAACTCTATGAGTCTATGATTCAGGAAAAACAAAAACTAGGATTCTGAAGGCTCAAAGCACGTTATCCCATGTTGATGGCCTTTCAGCTGATTCCCTGGTGGACTGCTGGAATGCGAAATTAACCAGGGCTATTGACTGGCTCCAAAGTGGCCTCTCCAATTGCAAGGAGCCGGACGGCCCCGTGGCTTTCCCCAGAGCTGAGAGCAATGAAACAATCGCTGAGATGGCTAGAGCACCAGTGGAAGATAACACGGGTTAGAGCTCACTGTTGAGCCTACCAAGTGGCAATGGTGACAGCGAAGAGGACCTTCTTTGTCGCCTCTGTTGCATCTGCAGAAAACAGCAGCAGGAGACTCTTTCAGGTGGCTCACAATCTAACGGAACCACCTTTGCCATCGAGGTCTGGTGAGGCCCCCAAGATCTCCTGCAATGATTTTGGAAAGTTTTTTGCAGATAAAGTCGCTCAGATTTGGAAAGAGGTAGACTCCGCTGTGGTAGCAGGGCCAGAGGAGAGTGCTAGAGATCTGTCTAGTCAAGTTTCATGGGATCAGTTCTAATCTGTTACCTCCAAGGGTGTGGGCAAGCTGCTTGGATTGTCATGGACTAGGAATCAGCTTCACCTGCTGAGCAGCAGCCTGAATGAGCAGAAGCCAGAATGTCTCCACCTGTTGCTGATCAGCCTTCTTGCTCCTGATGTGAACCAGCTGGCTCCAGCTTTCTTAAGCAGGGTTTCCAGACTCAGCCAGCTGCTGGAAACAACATTTGTTGTTCCTGGCCAGACCTTGCTGCTTCTTGCGACCTTGGACTTTTGGCTTTCTTAACCCCCAGATCGTCTGACTACGTGAACTGAGATACTCCTGACCTTAGGACTGGATTTGACCTTGCATATGGACTCTGCATCCCCTGCAAATATGACCATAAAACCTTCATCCCCACCTTTAAGCAATGATCTGAGACTCTGTTAGGCCACAACCTAATTTTTACTTGTAATATGCAAGATTTCTAACATTTCTAATACTAAAATGTCTCTTTGTTTTCAGGAAAGTGGTGTATGGAACAAAAGCTGAGCATATCATCAGACTGAAACACCATCATTGTGGAAAGTAGAGATTGCTGGTGCCTGCTTCTAAGAAAGGCAGCAAATTACAAATAATGTCAATGAAGAGGAAACATGAATTGTTTGATGCTATGACTGACCTTGTAGTGGCACCATTTTTATGGGACTTGTGTTTGTTACGCCAGAAACATTCATATGAGTGTTTAATTATTCTGACGTATAAAGGTTTCATTACAATGGCAAAGAATCTTGCCATTTTAGTTGAAAGTGGGAAGCTTCCAACAGTTATAAGAAATTTGGAGAAATTGGATGATGGAAGTGGTCTTTTGCAAATTAGGATGATATCCTAATAGGAAACTGACACATATAAATATGGTGCCATTGCTGTGAGAGAGAAGGTATTGTATCTGAATGCGAAATGAATGACATTTCTCTGCAGCGATTTCTCTGCCTGTGCTATTCTATGATGCCCCAAGGGGAGAGGGGGAGAAGCATTTAAGCAGAGAACTGTTGCTTTGAGTCATCCGCTCCCTCACCCTTGTCACACCTCTCTATCTCTATAATTGAGAAAATGCAGAGGTGGTGATGGGTTAATCTGCTTTGCACTTTTAATTCCTTGCTGTTTGTTCCTCCATGTGCACCCTCACCCCATGCAGGTTTTCACTTTGGAAACGATATCCAGAAAGCTTGTATGTGATGACAGCATAAATCAATTTCTCAGCTCTGAATTCAGTGCACCTCCATAAATGTTCCCAGAGGCATCTGTGTGCCTGGGAACTGACTGTGGATTAAAGCCAAGGCAGCAATCGGAAAACGTGTTGCTTTCCTTCATTCTTTTCAAGATTATGCATGTGCAGAGAATTACACACTGGTGGTCAAATTACATAAGCAAGAGTATAGACATCCATTGATTTTAACAGACTCCATTATTTCATTTTCACTTCGGCGTCCTCCTAAAAGAAGCTCAACTTAGGGTTGTCTGTCAAAAAAAAAGTGGGAGTTCCTGCACCTCTTTTTCTAGAAAAAAAGCACTGGGTACAACCCAACATCTCCACAACATTAACTGTTCCACAATT
This sequence comes from Podarcis gaigeae, assembly GCF_964106915.1. Lineage (NCBI taxonomy): Eukaryota > Metazoa > Chordata > Lepidosauria > Squamata > Lacertidae > Podarcis > Podarcis gaigeae. Next base: position 4,754,156 of record NC_139692.1, read on the forward strand.
AACAGTTTTTGGTATGTTTTTGTTTTTAAAAAACATTCTGTATGTCTGACATCTCCAAAACTTTCACATCCCAGTGTCACTCCAAAGCTCATGGCAATAGTGCCTAGCAATACCCTCCAACTTTCATACCTAGGCCCAAAGACCCACTTCCAGTTGTTCTTGCATGAGTTCCCTTATGACTGAAGCATGGGGCAAGGAGATGGAAGCAATTGTTCCCTGGTGGCAAGCCGAGATACTATCTTCCCTCCAGTTTGTAGAAGGCAGGTGGTGATGACCACCAGGTTGGATGGCTTTCAAAGATAAATTCATGGATGATACAGCTATCAATGGCTATAAGGCATGAAGACTATGTTCTACCTCCTGTGCTGGAGGCGCCATGCCTCTGAATACCAGTTGTTGGGAATCTAAAGAGGGGAGGTTGCTGTCGCACTCAGGTCCTGCTCATGACAGTCCATAGGCATCTCATCAGCCACTGTGAGATCAGGATGCTGGTCTAGATGGGACTTTGCTCTGATCTATTAGGGTTCTTCTTAGGTTCTCTGGAGTTTTTCCAAACTGCTGTTCAGGTGGAACTGATTGCTGCTGCCCCTGCAGCCCTTAGTGCCCTAAAAATGAGTTTTGAGGGTTGAGGGACCCTCTAGACAGCATGGTGGATGGCACTGAGGGAGATGCAGGGAGAATGGGCATTGGGTGAAAAAAGTGTCCCCTCTTTCATTAATGGAAGATATCAATTCAGGGACTGCTCAAGACATCTTTTTAAAGAGCTTTTCAGCTTCAGGAATTAATTTGAACAAGGACTTGATGTATTTACTTGATGCCTCCCCTTCTGTGTCTTCTTCACGGTAGATTTTATTGGTGTGCAGTGTCAGTTTTATTAGTCTAAAATTTAGACTATGCACTCAAGCAAGAGGACTTTCACGGAAATGATGATAAACCTAGCCCAATAAAAGCATGCAAGGGGATTCTACCCATTTTTAACAAGCAAGGCATGTTATATCGTCATGCATTTTTACCAAGGGCAAGTACAAAGAGTTTTGTCATGTAGCCAGGGAGGTACTTTGCCAGTTATCAGAACTCATTGATAGGCACCACTCTTAGACCTCTAGCACACTTTTTGCTTCTGAAAAGTGCTTCTTGGCAAACTGGTTTTATTCCTAAAAGAAAAGTTCATTTGAGATTGATTCCACATTATCCCCCTAGTATATACACTTGAAAACAAACCATTCAGTGTATATGCAGACTGAGTTGCTGTGTGATCTCTCCATCTCAATCTGTACTTCAGGTTCTCTGTATAAAACTCTTTGGTCTCCATTCACTACAATGATAAAATCTATAAACAGATATAACCTTTCCCCCTTTTGGCTAAAGTGGATGAAATTTACAGGCCTACTGGGCTCTAACAGAATGGATTAAGCCTGCTAAATTGCAGACAAACAGGTCTAGGGGATTTTTGTGGAGGAAGGAAAATGTATTCACATGAGGGTTTATGGAGGAAAAGTGAATACATTTTCCTCCATAAACCCTTATGAGGGATGGTTTTTACCTAAATGCCTCCAATGAAGGTACGGCCACCTCCTTCTGAGGCACTCTTTTCCACTGCCAAACAGTGCTTACCACTAGGAATATGTGCACCATGGAGTACACTGGCTTCCCTTGTGTCCCAGCCCACCCCACACACTGGAACTGCCTATTGAGATGTTGTGGAATGTGTTTGAACTGCAGCTATTCTGTACTAAGTCCAGATTCAATTTGTTTTGTATTTTTAAAGTGTTATGCTCCCAGGTGGTCTCATCTACTTGCCTATCTATCTAGCTATCTATCTGTCTGTCTGTCTATCTATCTATCTATCTATCGGAAAGGAAAGAAACTGCTTTGTAGCACCTACTTCAGAAACTACTGCAGGACAGTGTGTTGCAGAATGACTGAGTACATTTGCTGGCAAGTGCACCAAGTACTCAACGTTGGGAGGGGGCTCAGGCAATTATCTTTTCTGTAAGAATTGAGCTGCTGCAAGCACAGTCTTATCTGTGCTGAATCTATTAATATCAAAGTTAGCTGGAGCTAGAGCACTTTTGTATTGAAGTTTCAGTGCAAACATGAACAAAAAGAAAAAAAGAACAGTGTCCCTTATTAATTTATGACGCACTGTGGAAATGGTGCATGAACATTTAAGCTGTTACTCTGGAGATGCATTTTTTTTTTTTTGCAACATAGATAACTGGGCCAATATTTATTCATTATAGAATTGAAACGGGGAGGGGGGGGGTCCTGAAAATGGAGGCGTTGCGCTTTAAGAAGTTCCATTGTGTCTCGGTCAGGGTAGACATGTACTACAGCACAGGCTTCACATGCAGAAGTCCCAGGTTCAGTCCCTGATACACCTGCAGCTGAAAGGATCAGGGAGCCAGTGGTGGGAATGACCTTTCTCGGACTGAATCCCTAGGAAACTGCTGTATAACACACCTTCCTTCCAAGCCCTTCTGCTTAAATAAGTGTTTGATAGTGATGGGCTTTGTGAACTGAAACATATAAACTACCATGTGGGAGGTTTTGCCCATATGAGTTCTTAATAAACAGGAGGAATTTTTAAAGGAATTATCAAAGTGAAGGGATACTGCAGGGGAAGTAAAGACTGCCCTCAAACTATCATGAAAACTGTAGGTGTACACAATTAATGGGAATTAAAGAGGTCTGTCACCCCAGCACAACAAATTCACTTTTTTAAAAAATGACACATCTTTTGTGATTAGAAAAGTGAAGGGGAAATGCATTGAGGATGAACAAATGGTTAACTGGAAGATGTATAAACACCATGCTAGCAAATCCGTGTGAATGCTCCTTAAAGACCAGTGATAGTCTAACCTCCATGCACGATTTGTGCAAGGAAATCAGGATGAAAGATCAGTAAAGACGTCATCTGGAGGGTCTCAGCATTTATACCTAGTCTGGGATTACATTTGGATTATAATCATAGTACAGTGCTACCTCAGGTTACATATGCTTCAGGTTACAGACTCTTCAGGTTACAGACCCTGCTAGCCCAGAAATAGTACCTCGGGTTAAGAACTTTGCTTCAGGATGAGAACAGAAATTGCGCAGCGGCAGCAGTGGGAGGCCCCATTAGCTAAAGTGGTGCTCCAGATTAAGAACAGTTTCAGGTTAAGAACGGACCTCCGGAACGAATTAAGTACTTAACCCGAAGCACTACTGTATAGTAACAGCACTAAAGAAAACATTTCTGAACATTCTTTACCCTAACTTTATATATACACATATTCATAACTGCTGATTGTAGGTTATGGAATGTCTCTCCATGTCTTTGATAAAGAAAGATCACAAGTAAATAAATATTTACACAAGCAAAGCAACTTGGGTCTACCAGGGATACAGCTTGACATTTGCTCTACCTAGGCTCCTGTTTCACACTTCAGCCAGCAATGTCAACATTTAAATCTCAGTCTACTTATATCATCCACTCTGTGCTTAATCAAGTTCAAAAAAAGGTTAACTGTTCAGAAAGTTCTGAATGTCATCTTCTTTGGAAAGGCAAAGATAAATATTTCAATAAAACAAATTTGACCTGTCATGTGTAAATTCTGTCCTCTCCTGAAACCATTAGGAATATATTAAAAGGAGTAATGTAGCAATAAAATAAAGGTGTATGCTAAAACAAGGAGGACAATTGCAATGATGATCCAGTGATGTGAAAATGTTGTAACATTTGGGTTTATACAGATAGCACAATGCAGGAGTCATATGATGTAGCACTAGGGAAGGGCTAATCTGTCAATTTCAGTTTCTCTCAATTTCTCATTTTTCAACTCTTCCGTTCACATTTCAGTGTCAGTTATATACTCACATATATATTCTTTTAAAAAACTAGGCTTTAATATTGTTCTTATTCCTTTTCAAATTGAGTCTTGTCTTGGATCTAGCACAAAATGGCCTCTCAGTAGCAGAAACACAACACTCTTGAAAGTGATCACTCAATAACAGCCAACATTAATCAACTCCTCTGGACTACCTTGTATCATCCATACCAAGTTTTGGCTGCTGGGAACTTCGTTCATTCCAGGCTCATTTTGCCTTCCTAAACTAATTAAGCCACCTAATAGAATTGCCTGCAGCATCTGATAAGACTATAGATCTCTCTCTCTCTCTCTCTCTCTCTCTCTCTCTCTCTGTGTGTGTGTGTGTGTGTGTGTGTGCGCGCGCGCGCATGCAAAATAGCTGACACTTTCTTTTTCATGTAGGAGAAGCTTAGGAAAAAGGGAGCACTGGCTCGCTCTTACATTATGGTGCAAGTGTCAGAACTCATCATCAGGTAAACAGAGTAACGAATGTGTGTGTTTTCTGACTGAGTCTGCATCTGGTGTCTGCCTTAGGATGGAAAGAGAGGGAAAGCGGCAGACATTCCAGGCTATATAAAAGTTGAACATTAAAAATGTCAATAAGCAACCTTGCCTAACACTTCTCCTGTCCTTTGTGAGTAACAGTATGGAATCAGAGGCAGCAGGCACTTAGCATGAGATAATTTTCTCCACAAATGAAGTCTGCATCTGTTAAATCAAAAAAGCTGAAGTAAAATCCACAAAAGCTGCATACAATCTTCTGCCAATGCAACTCATAGAAACCTCAAGTGTCCCAAACTATTCGGGACATCCCAAATTGACAGAGGATGCCCCTGCTTCTCCTCCCAATCCCCAGTGCCCCAATTTTGCTCCCCTGTGCGGTCACGCCAGAGCGAGGGAGCAAAAGACAAGGGTTTTTTAGTTCTGCTGTGGCATGAGTCCAGAAGCAGGTCTAAGAAATGGGGAAAAAACTTACCTTGACCTCCTCTTCCAGAAGTTTGTCTGTGGTGCTGGAGGAGGGAGGTCCACTCTGTGCTGCCTCAGGAGATGCAGCACTGGCCGGTGCAACCTTCCCCAGGCTGCTCAGGTCTATGCCGCCTCAAGAGATGCAGGGCAGGCCGGGACAGCCTTCCGGTAAGCTGCAACAGACTTCCCCCGAGGCGGCGGAGGCTGCCTGCAGCCTGCAAAATGCTGCCCCAGCCTTCCAGAAGGTGTGCCAGGCCTGCACCACTTCTCTTGATGCAAGTGCAGACCACATGTTTTAAACTATATTGTGTATTTTGCACCCAAGAGTTATCTACCTATGTTCTCCCTGCTGCTGCATGGAATAATGCATGATCCAGACCTTTCAGACTTACTTAGCACTGTGTGGTCTGCTTATTGCAAAAGGGATAGAGAAGGGACAAGAGCTTTATGGCAGCGTAAACATGATATGCAAAAAGGGTTAACAATGCAATGCTGCTAGTGGACTCTGATAGTGTTTTTAACACTGCTGGGGGCTCTCTTCCACTGGAGAGTGTGCACCACTCTAGGCACCCTGCGATTCTTCTGTTAATTACTGAAATGTGGGTTAGATCTATTTTTCACTTCCGCTGTACCAAGGCTTGCAAAAGCAGCAGAATAATAACCGCATACTCTCATTCTCTGTAAACACAAGAATTGTCTGTCGCCCATGTGACAGATAGTTATGATTTTCATCAATAGATGAAAATCAGGGGCTGGCAAAACTCTGTCCAGGCTGCACCACTTCAGACAGAAGCTGGAGGGTCATATCCATACAGTTAAAGTGCATGGCTTCACCCACAGTGCATGATTCTTCTTTTTTTTTTAGCCTGAACGCCCCAGAACTTCTCAAGGGGCCGGGAAGCAGGGGAGAGACCTGAGCAGCCTCAGCAAAACCCCTCTGCACCTCTGGCTCACGAGGAGACCCTCCCCAGAGCCAGAAGCAGTCACCCGCTCCAGAGAGGGTCTCCTCTTTGCTGCAACTCTCCCGCCTAACAGCTGATGCGTGAAAAGAAACCTCCCTCTGCGTCAGCTCTGCAAAGAGCCCTGCGCCTCCTGCTTGTTTGCTTGAGCCGGAGAGGCAGGGCTGCTCTTTGGACCCGCAGAGCTGAGGTGCAGGGAAGACGCCTCCCTGCACGACAGCTCTGCAAGCCCCCCTGTCTCTCCTGCTTGCTCAAGAGGAGGAAGGAGCACTTTTTCATGCCTTTAAAGCTCCCTTTGCTGCATTCTGCCTGCTTGGGAGCTGAGCTACCCAGCCGACAGAAAGCAGAATGCTGCCTTGAGCCTTCCCTTCGCTCTCCCAGACAGAGGCTGTTGCTTAAAAGTTAAGGGCGGTGGTGGGGGGAATTGTCTTGGCTTTAAAACCTCTTTTCTCTTTTGCTGCGTGTTTGTGAGCTACATTGGACTGCCTTCCCTCTCTCCCTCCCATCTCTTTGCGTTATGGTCTGTCTCCCCATTTTTTCCTCCTTTCCCATAAACTCTTCCCAATTCTCCTTTTGTCTTTTCACACATTTATTTTCCCAACTCTATACACATCATTATGTGCTGCATGTACAGTATGTGCTGCTTCTTCATTTTTCTTCCCTTGCATCCACCCCCCACTAGCAAAAAAGAAAAGGGGAGGGATGTTTTATGTTTATTTGGGTGTGTGCGCGTTTATGTTGTTGTTTAGTTGTTTAGTCGTGTCCGACTCTTCGTGACCCCATGGACCAGAGCACACCAGGCACTCCTGTCTTCCACTGCCTCCCACAGTTTAGTCAAACTCATGCTGGTAGCTTTGAGAACACTATCCAACAATCTCATCCTATGTCGTCCCCTTCTTCTTGTGCCCTCCGTCTCCCAACATCAGGGTCAATCAATCAATCAATCAATCAATTTCCTTTATTCGACCGATAGTCAGAAATAAAACACAGAAATAAAACACAATACAGAATTATGAACTAAAACATCATAGGGGTACATGAATAAGGTAGGGCCACAGCACTAAACCTCTCACAGATAACCCACATCAAGGCATTCAATTGCACGTTTCCGACGCTTGAGTGCCAGGAAAAGGAATTTAGCCACTGACAAAGTTGTTTTCCTAGAAGACTTATTTAGCAGATATGCTGTCTGCTTTCCTCTTTGTCGGGGACTAAGCTGGGGTAAGTATGGGGTTATAAGATACTGTCTTAAATCGTTGTAGAAGGGACAGCTCATTAAAATGTGCTCTGTGGATTCTACCTCACCCAACGCACAATGGCATAATCTCTGGTCATATGGGACTCCTCCATATCTTCCCTTCAGAACCGCCGAGTCAAGAACATTCAGCCTAGCCGCGGTAAATAGTCTGCGGTATTCCACGTAGTGGATATCCGCCAGGTAGCGAGCTGGAGCAGCTCAGTACATCTGCTCCCCCAGAAACAGCCCAGGTTTCACACGGGCTATGTCCTCCTGTCTCGCAATATCCCTTAATCTTTGGGCGATCACCGCCTTTGTGTGGCTATACGTCATGGACTCTATATAAAGGGAGGACAACCCGCACTTCTGCACTTCCTCCACTATCTCCCCTTCCCATGGAGATTTAAAGTTATCCCTCAGAATCAAGGGGGCCAAACCTACCGGTCTGAAACAAAGCTTAAGCCAAAGCCATAACTTCGCTTTCAGGGCCACATACCTAAAGGCTTGACAACCGGTTTCCAGTCTCATGATCGCACCTGCCACGGAGGGGGGGATCCTGAGTATGGCCCTGAGGAATTGGGTTTGGATAGATTCCAATTTTTCAAAGTCCCTACGTGAGCCCAAGGCAATGCCCACCAGAAGAAGAGGGAGGACTTTCATTTTAAAGAGTCGCAAGGCAACTTTGACAGTTTGTGCCTCTGTTTCTTAGAGTACAGGGTTCTAATCACCAAGGCTGCTTTTGATGCGTTCGAGGCTATGTATTCTCTGTGCGCCAAGAAGGACCTATTTGATCTAACAACCTGACCCAGGTATTTGAAGCAACTGACCTGCTCTAAAGGAATACCATTAATTGACCATAAATTAGGTTTCGGTCGAGCGGCAAAGACCATTATTTTGGTCTTGGCATAATTTAGTTGGAGCTCATGTTGGGTCACATATTCATGAAGAGCTCGAAGCATCTTCCTTAATCCGATGGGGGACATAGCTAATAGGGCGGCATCGTCCGCATACAGCAGGACATTCAAGGCTCGTCCTGCCAGTTTTGGTGGATGGAAATCAGTATTTGCCATATGCACCACTAGCGAATTAATATAGAAATTAAACAGGGCAGGGGCAAGCAAACAGCCCTGTCTTACCCCCCTAGTGGTGGCAACCGGATTGGAGACTAGCCCCTTGCTATCTAGCCTAATCCTCAGGAAGGTATTTGTATGCAAATTAATAATCAGCAGGAGAAGGCAGCGGTCGATAGATGTCGCTGCCAATTTTGCCCATAGCTGGTTCCTGGGAATTAGATCAAAGGCCTGCTTAAAGTCTATAAAGGCGACGTGGAGGGCTTTTAGGCCATTGTCAGCATACTTGGTGGCCAGGTGATTTAGGATTAAGATTTGGTCTGTTGTTGATCTTCCAGGGCGGAAACCCGCCTGTTCCTCTGCGATGATGTTGTTGCTTTCCATCCAGGTCGTTAATTTGTTAAGTAGAAATCTTGAATAGATCTTCCCGATAACATTTAGCAGGCTAATTGGTCTAAAATTGGCCGGGTCTGTGCGCGGCCCTTTCTTGTGGATTAACACAATCAGTGCAGAGTTCCAGCTTGGAGGAAATTGTGCTGTTTTGTTTATATAAGTAAAAAGAGCTGCTAAGGGTGGACACCACCAATCCTTATTGGCTTTAATAACATCTATGGAGATAAGATCGTCTCCGGGTGCCTTGCCCGCCTCAAATTGGCCTATAAGTGTTTCCACTTCAGAGCAGGTAACAGGATCCCACTCAGGCAAGGGGGCCAATTGTATCCTTCCTCCACTGGCAGTGTGAGCTGCATATAAATCGGAGAAGCTTTCCCAGGTGTCAGCTGAAATTTGGGGTTCTATCCTTGACCACGGTCTACCCAGGTATTGAGAAATTTGGTGCCAAAAGGAGGAGGGATTTCTATTTTCTGCAGCTTTTAGAAGGTTATTCCAATCATTTCTTTCTGCTGCAAGCTTCTTTTCCTTTAATAGTGCTTTATACCTTCTCTTGAGGTTCATAAGGTGACTGCTAGGTGCGGGGTAATTTGATGCCCTGTATGCCAAGAATTCATTATATAGGTTGTTCTTGAAGTGTCTACATTCCTCGTCAAACCACTTTTTATGGGGGAAATTGTTACTATTCATTACCGAGGCCTTAGTCAACGAAGGTTTTAGCAGTTCTACTAATTTGTCATACATTGGCAGTGGCTCAACTGCCTGGACTAGGGAGTCCCTTGTCTCTTGCAGTTGGTCAGACCGAAGGAGTTCATTTATCCGTTGAGCCAAATTGTCGGTCCATTTTAAGGTAGTGGGCCTCATCTGAAGCTGGTTATTTGTAATAGGCACACAGGAATAGGTAGCCAATTCTCCATCCAGGGTCAGAGAGAGTTCTAATGGAAAATTGTCACTTTCCAGCCTCGTTACCACCCTAAAGTTAGAAATTTTGGGAATTAGGTCTGCTGATGTCCAAATAAAATCTATGGTAGAGGCTCGGGAGCCTGACCAGAAAGTAAATTTGGCAGGGTAATCAGAACTGAGAGCTCCGTTTAGAAGGTGAAAATTAAGAGCCATCAAAGTTTGTCTACATTTAAAACCTGCGTATGTAGCAACACTGTCTTTAAAATTCCTAGGTAAAAGGTCTGAGGTTAAAATGGGTAGTGGGGGATATTTATTATATTTAGCAAATAATGATTTATCAGAGTGAGACAATCGGCCATTGAAATCTCCTGCAACTAGGAAGGAGGCTTCAGGATATTTCTCTAGGAGAGTTTCAAGAGTCAGTTGAATTCCCCTCCATCTTTGGTCCACCAGGTTTTTCTTGTAGGTTGGGTGCAAATAAACATTAATCACCACGAACACTTCCTCCGCTGTTTGTAGCTTTACACCCAGCATGGATGACGACTGGATGTTGATTTGTTCCACCTGCAGATTTAAGGCCAAAGAAACTAAGGTAGCCAGTCCACCTTGTGGTCTACCAGGTGATAGTGAATTCTGTTGTGCATTCAGGTAGAAGCCCTTATACCCTGATAAGGAGAAGCCCTCACAAGCCCAGGTCTCTTGCAGTAAAAGAATACGGCTGCCTTTTATGTAGGTGACGAAGGATGGGTCCGTCAGCTTAGGTTTAATGCCAGCTACATTCCAGGATAAGAAAGTAAGTGATCTCCTGGTCACCCCTTCGAATCATGCCAGGCCTTGCGGAACTGGCACGGCAGAATCCACCTGGGAATGCGTGCGGCGAGGGGGGGCAATAGGCTGGAAGAAGGAAGTAATTGTAGCTTGCTTACCCGGCAATTTCCAAACACCACTTACCGCAGCAGCAGCAGCCATAGATTGAGGCTTAATTTTTGGTGGCTGCGGGGATGGGTTCTGGTGCACGGGGGTATCACTTAGTGACAAGTCCATAGACTCTGCATTTAAGGTATGCTCTAAAATTGAGAGGGGTGGGCCTTTTGGGTCAGCGGTTGCTGTAGGGAACATGCAGTGTAAGGCAGGTGGAAGACATCCTTTTCGATTTGCCTCCAAAAGAGCATTCAGTCTTGCCACAGCTTGACCAGAGTTTGACCAGAGGGTTGTCGAATCTTTCACTATATCCTGCCCAGGCTTGACATCCCGAGGCCGTGTACAGCCAGGTTGCCGATCAAAAGTCGTTAAGACGGGTTCCACTTGGGCTTGTGTAGACTGCTCTTCAATTGGTGAGGAATTCATCTTATTTACCTGAACACGATCTTCTGAGTTACGGAGACAGAGTAGCAATTCATCCAGTCTGTCCGTTATCTCCGTTCGCTCCAGTTTTGGCAATTGGGAGAAGGATAGAAGTAACTCACGCTCCGTAGAATTCTCCAGATGTATAGCCTTTGTCAGTGGAGGCAGGGGGGGGGGTCAGTCCAGCTAATTAAATCTGCGGCCAGGGGAGTTGGAGTCGTGGCAATTGGCGAACCCTCAGACTTGTCTGCTTTCTTTTTGAGCAGGCAGTTTGGTAAGAGGGGGCAGATCTTGGTATTGGTAAAGACTCTTGTAGCAAGGATTCCATAGTTAATTAGAAGGCTTCTTGAGGACATAATAAGTACAGGGAGCGTTTTGGTTTTAAAGGAGAGCAGCACTCTCTGCCTCTGAGGTCTGCTGCTAATATGGTCAGAATGCTTCAGGTCAATAGAGCTAGGGATTACCCCCAGGAGCTCCGCTAGGTGTCTCCTTATATCACTCTTATAATGCCAGTTTATCACCTTGCCTCTAAAGGGGCAAACCGTTAAGCAGATTTTAGTAGCTTGCAGCAGCAGTTTGTAAGGAGGTGCATAGTGTTGTTCCTTCTTATTTTGCTCACTTTGCTCACTTTTCTGTTTGCCAGCAACTTGAGAAATTATACAGGAGGTGTGAGGTAAAACGGGTGCTCTGGACAATTGTATGGATTTCATCTCAGGTGATACATCAGGGGAACTGTTTTTACCTGTTAGCGATACAAGCGAGATAATCTTCTCCAAGGATCCTCGGATGTCTTTTATGTATTTAAAGATACAGTCCACTGTTTTAGCAACTAGATCTAGAGTAGTCGAGTGTTCAAATAGTATCTCATCAATACAACTTTCACGGGCTCCAGTGCAGTCATACATGTGGATACCAGTATTACCATTGCTTGCAGGCTTAATAGGCAGGTTATCGAAAGGTTCCTTCGCAGTGGCTTTTCCAGGGTGTCTTCTCTTCTCATGAGGTGGCCAAAGTATTGGAGCCTCAGCTCCAGGATCTGTCCTTCCAGTGAGCACTCAGGGCTGATTTCCTTCAGAATGGAGAGGTTTGATCTTCTTGCAGTCCATGGGACTCTCAAGAGTCTCATCCAGCACCATAATTCAAAAGCATCAATTTGGCGATCAGCCTTCTTGATGACCCAGCTCTCACTTCCATACATCACTGCTGGGAAAACCATAGCTTTAACTATATGAACCTTTGTTGGCAAGGCGATACCTCTGCTTTTTAAGATGCTGTCTAGGTTTGTGTCTTAGTGTCTAGGTGTTTATGTTGGTTCCCCCTAAACAGCTTTCCTGTTCCCTCCATATAAAAAACGAACCTTGTAACAAAATTAAAAAGAACCTTTAGAAAATTAAAGGAGGCTAGCTCTGCTTGATTACATCCCCTTTCCTTTGATAAAAAGGGAGAGATTGGTGGGATGGGGGCTTGGGGGGGTACCTTCTGTGTCACAATAGGGGTAAATGGAGGGGGGAAGCCTTATGTTCTCTTAAGTTGAGGCTACTTGAGTTGAGTCCCACAGTCGTATTCTCAGACTCCACTTCCAACTCCACCCCCAGCTTTCTCTACTCCTCCAGACTTTTCAAGGCAGCAAAACAGCTTTTCTGCACTGCAAGGACACTTCCAAATTCCTTCGCTTCCACGTTAAAGTAGCTTCCTGGGCAGAAAACTAAACACATTCAAAAGTTAGCATTGCCTAAAAAATGGGAGAGAGCTCTGTCAAGTCTTGAGGCAAAACGTGGGGTGGCATGGATGGGAAGGGGTGGGAGCTTATGACGGGACACTGCAATTCTCACCATCTCTACTCAGAAGTATGTATATCCCACTCACTTCAGTGGGACTCACTGCCAAGTAAGTCAGAGTCAATCTAGGATTGTAGGTTTTGAAGAGAAGATAGAAAGCGGGGAAAGGAAAGCAGGAAGGTAGTGAAGAAAGAAAAAAGGGGAAGACACTAAGACTGAAGTAGCTCTTGTGTGTGTGTTGGCTATTGATACACACTGCCAAGAATATTACTTTTGCTAAAAGCTGTGCAATCAGTATGATTCCATCAACGGTGTCTCTGAAAAATGTTACACATCACTTGGGAAGACAGGCGAACTAATGCCAGTGTATTGGAAGAAGCAAAGATCACCAGTGTCAAAGAAATGATTCTACAACATCAACTTTGTTGAACTGGTCATGTAGTTCAGATGCCTGATTATTATCTTCCAAAGCAATTACTCTATTGCGAACTTAAAAATGGAAAGCGTAAAGCTGGTGGTCAACAAAAGAGGTCTAAAGACTCCCTCAAGGCAAATAAAAAAAAATGTAGTATAAACACCAACAACTGGGAAGCATTGGCCTCCAAGCGCTCCAACTGGAGAACAGCTTTTACCAAAGGTGTCATGGACTTTGAAGACGCTTGAACTCAGGACGAATAAGCTAAGAGGAAGGCACATTTGGCAAACCCTCACCATGATCGGTTCCCACCTGGATACCTATTTCCTACTGTGGAAGGATGTGTAAATCCAGAATTGGTCTCCACAAGTCACTTACGGACTCACTGTTAAGACTGTGTTCATAGAAGACAATCTTACTTGGCTACGAGTGATTGCCAAAGAAGGTAACCAATAACTAAAAGTGAATAATCCCAGGAAATTAATCAGAAAATGAAACAAGGGATAAAGCAGTCCTTTTTAGAGCCCTTTTTACATTTTTCAAGCTTTGGGATCTTGAACTGCATTTTTCTTCGGTTACGATATATTACAATGGGTGCCGAGAATGCAACCTACTTGAAACTTGGACCATTTGGCTTCAGACATAGACAGACTAGATGTTTCCAGACTTTTTCAACTGCAAAACATGAAGTGGGAGGATTCCTTCCCCCTCCCTCGTTCTTTTTAAAAAGCATATTTTTACATCTTTTTTTTTTTTTGGGTTGTCCATGTTTATGCAAAAGTACTTGCAAAGCATTGATGGAAGCTAATCATGGGAGCTATTTTGGCCTCACTTCCTTCAGGATTTCACAACCTCCATCACCCAGTGAATATAGCTCAAGACTTGCCCCCTCACTCTCCAAAATGTTTTGACTGAATTCTTCAAGCTCTGGTATCCATGTTCAGGGATAGGTCCCTTCCAGTCTAGCTTGTTGTGGATTTTTAAGAAAACATATTTTCTGTGCCTGTCATTCTTTAACTCTTTAGCACTAGTGGTGTGGGTGTAAGTCTTATGGATATTGGTACTTTGTACACAGTCCAAGGTAAAGGTCAAGGGACCCCTGACCATTAGGTCCAGTCGTGACTGACTCTGGGGTTGTGGTGCTCATCTCACTTTATTGGCCAAGGGAGCCTGCACCACAAACCTCAATCACACATAATGTGTATTGTAATTGGAACTCACCGGAACTCAGTCCCAGCACCTCTCAGATGGGCGCCATTGCCATTACAGTGGTACCTCGGGTTAAGTACTTAATTCATTCTGGAGTTCCGTATTTAACCTGAAACTGTTCTTAACCTGAAGCACCACTTTAGCTAATGGGGCCTCCCACTGCCGCCGCGCCGCCCAAGCACGATTTCTGTTCTTATCCTGAAGCAAAGCTCTTAACCTGAAGCACTATTTCTGGGTTAGCGGAGTCTGTAACCTGAAGCGTATGTAACCGAGGTACAAGGGGTTCATGGTGAGTTCCAGTATCTTTTTCAAGAAAAATAGCACTGCTCTTTATTCTAACTGGCTATAGACCAATTAGCCAACTCCCCACCACTCATGATGCCCTGCCCTGTCATGAGCAGTTGCGACCTCCAGCTGGAGGACAACTGAGAAGGACACAGCAGGTGTGCGCCCTGGCCTCTGTGAGCCTGGCCCTGTGGCGCTGTTGTGTCCTTCTCACAGCACCCTCCCTGCAAGCTCACAAAAGCACCGCTGGGCTTGCAGGGCCAGGGCAATGCCTGCTCAGGGCATCACATGTCATTTTTGTGAGTCTTGCAAAATGACGTTGGGCTCACACCCACTTTGCAGCAGTGGCCAAGGGTTGCTCGTGTGCATGCCCTGCTCACCCCGGGCACAGGCAGGGGATGCTCTGCCACTGCCTGGAATCACTTCAGATCAGGGCTGTGGTGCTAGGTTATTTTCCCATCTAAATTCCTCTTGCCCACAGTGCTGGTCGGGGGTGTGTGTGGTGGAGGTCCATCACTGGCGTTATGCCAAGGCCCCCCCACAGCCTTTCACTGGTCTACCTTCAATGTACACTTCTGTAGAATGCTACTATTCATTGGAATATAATAAACATGCAATAACATGGTGGCATATGTACTAACACTATGAGTAGGAAAAGGATATTTTTTTGAGGTGGGGACAAAGAATTGTAGAGTTGGAAGGGACCCAAAGGGTCATCTACTCCAACCCCTTGCAATGCAGGGATATCAGCATGCAGTCCCCCATCCAATTTGAAAGCATACCAGACTCTGCTTAGCTTTGCAAATGTGTTAGCATTTTTGTTGAGGCACCATTACTTCTTTTCAGAAGTATTTCCAGAAAAATATTAAGCTTATCCGGAACCAATCTGAATGGAGTTAACTCATTTCTAGGGTGGACTGGTACTAAGGTAGAGAGACCAGTAGGAGCTTTGTATAATCCGCTGTGAGCTTTCTAAAAGGAAGACTGGGCTAGAAGTATAAGAAATAAATAAATGAACAAACTCAAGAGTTTAATAAAGCCTGAACAAATCTTCCTAGCGAGTTAAAATCAGGTCATGTCTACTAAATCTATTTTCAATGTACAAACAAACATTACAGATTATTCCCACATGTGATTGCTTTTCTTGTTCAACCTATATTTTTGTTGTGTGAAAAGTTGGGGCATTACATCTAGCAATCAATTCCTAACAGTGCTTATCTCTGGGATGATCACAAATCTGATGCATTAAAAAATTCAGTGCTTCTCCTAGAGTATTTATTCAAGTGATCAAGGACAATTTTGTTTAGAATGAAGCTAAAGGCCAAATTACATGTCATAAGCATTCCACGATTCTTGGGCCTGATTTCTTTTGAAATGGGAAAACAACCTGGAATCACATAGGAGAAGACCAAAGCCAATCTGGTCCAGAATCGTGTGACCAACCAGGTGCCAGAATGCTTGTCAGTTGTTAAAAAAACCCATAGTAATACAGTCATACCTCGGGTTACAGACGCTTCAGGTTGCGTTTTTCAGGTTATGGACCACCGAAACCTGGAAGTACCGGAACGGGTTACTTCCGGGTTTTGGCGGTTGCGCATGCACAGAAATGCTAAATCGCGCTTTGCGTATGCGCAGAAGCGCCAAATCGCAATTTGCACGTGCTATGGGTTGCAAATGCTGTGGGTTGCAAACGTGCATCCCTCACGGATCATGTTCGCAACCTGAGTGTCCACTTTATAATGTACAGTGGTACCTTGCAAGACGAAATTAATTCGTTCTGCGAGTTTTTTCGCCTTGCGAATTTTTCGTCTTGCGAAGCACGGATTCCCATAGGAATGCATTGAAAATCAAACTTGCAAGACGTTTTCGTCTTGCGAAGCAACTCAAAAAACGAAAAACTCTTTCGCCTTCTGAGTTTTTCGTCTTACGAGGCATTCGTCTTGCGAGGTACCACTGTATACCACGGATGAGGAAAGGTACCACCAGGCCCAAGAGGATGCCATCATGGCTAATGAGCAGAATGAAGGAAATTATTACAAGAAGGCTTCCTTCTGAAAACTGAAGTTTTGTCCAAATGAAGAGGAGAAGAAGAAAGGGAAATGAGCTTTGGGAAATGCAAGCAGACCAAAGAGATGTAGAAGAAAAGCAAAGCAAACAAAGGTGAACCAAACAATTATATCTACTACAGTATATAATATATCATACCTGCTATATATTTTGGGAAATTGTTCGTTGTTAAACTCAGCACCCCCTTCATGGATCACTGCCTTGCCGTGGCGAAGGGGCTTGAAGAACTCAAAGAAGCTATGAACTATGCCGAGCAGGGCACCCAAGATGAACAGGTCATAGTGGAGAGTTTTGACCAAACATGATCCACCTGGAGGAGGAACCGGCAAGCCACTCCAGTATCCCTGCCAAGAAAACTCCATGGACAAAGACAACAGGCATAAAGCACTGCAAATAACAAGGCCAGTGGAAGTGATGGTATTCCAGCTGAACTATTTAAAATTTTAAAAGATGATGCTGTTAAGGTGCTACACTCAATATGCCAGCAAGTTTGGAAAACTCAGCAGTGGCCAGAAGATTGGAGAAGATCAGTCTACATCCCAATCCCAAAGAAGGGCAGTGCCAAAGAATGCTCCAACTACCGCACAATTGCACTCATTTCACACGCTAGCAAGGTTATGCTTAAAATTCTACAAGGAAGGCTCAAGCAGTATGTGGACCGAGAACTCCCAGAAGTGCAAGCTGGATTTAGAAGAGGCAGAGGAACCAGAGACCAAATTGCAAACATGCGCTGGATTATGGAGAAAGCTAGAGAGTTCCAGAAAGACATCTACTTCTGCTTCATTGACTATGCAAAAGCCTTTGACTGTGTCGACCACGGCAAACTATGGCAAGTTCTTAAAGAAATGGGAGTGCCAGATCACCTCATCTGTCTCCTGAGAAATCTCTATGTGGGACAAGAAGCTACAGTTAGAACTGCATATGGAACAACTGATTGGTTCAAAATTGGGAAAGGAGTACGACAAGGCTGTATTTTGTCTCCCTGCTTATTTAACTTATATGCAGAATTCATCATGCGAAAGGCTGGGCTGGATGAATCCCTAGCCGGAATTAAGATTGCCGGAAGAAATATCAACAACCTCAGATATGCAGATGACACAACCTTGATGGCAGAAAGTGAGGAGGAATTAAAGAACCTTTTAATGAGGGTGAAAGAGGAGAGCGCAAAATATGGTCTGAAGCTCAACATCAAAAAAACGAAGATCATGGCCACTGGTCCCATCACCTCCTGGCAAATAGAAGGGGAAGAAATGGAGGTAGTGAGAGATTTTACTTTCTTGGGCTCAATGATCACTGCAGATGGTGACAGCAGCCACGAAATTAAAAGACGCCTGCTTCTTGGGAGAAGGGCAATGACAGGCCTAGACAGCATCTTGAGAAGTAGAGACATCACCTTGCCAACAAAGGTTCGTATAGTTAAAGCTATGGTTTTCCCAGTAGTGATGTATGGAAGTGAGAGCTGGACCATAAAGAAGGCTGATCGCCGAAGAATTGATGCTTTTGAATTATGGTGCTGGAGGAGACTCTTGAGAGTCCCATGGACTGCAAGAAGATCAAACCTCTCCATACTGAAGGAAATCAACCCTGAGTGCTCACTGGAAGGACAGATTGTGAAGCTGAGGCTCCAGTACTTTGGCCACCTCATGAGAAGAGAAGACTCCCTGGAGAAGACCCTGATGTTGGGAAAGATGGAGGGCACAAGGAGAAGGGGACGGCAGAGGACGAGATGGTTGGATAGTGTTTTCGAGGTTACCAGCATGAGTTTGACCAAACTGCGGGAGGCAGTGGAGGACAGAGGTGCCTGGCGTTCTCTGGTCCATGGGGTCACGAAGAGTCGGACACGACTAAACGACTAAACAACAACAAACTCAGCACAAGGTGGGGGTGGGCTCTTTTTTGTCAACACTGGATAAACCAGGGGCTGAATCTGGCACCTTCTGCATACAAAGCGGATGGTTTGCCCCTTCCATGGATAGATTACAAGCCTGTTCGTACTCATGTTTACTTGGAAATAAATCCCCCTGACTCCAGCTAGGCTTTCTGCAAAGTCAGTGTGCATAAGATTACAACCCAAACAGATAAAATCAATATTGGACATAAAATACTACTCCTTTCTAAGTGTTGTAAATAAATCCTGGACTCTAAAATTCATCCTTCAATGAGCTTGCTTATGGCGCTTTTGAAAAATGCATAAACTTTGATTAAGTAGACACACATTCTACTTCCTTTGGCAAATTGTTTCATCTTTTCTATAAAAAAAGAAAAGAAAATCACGATGGGGGAGAGTGGAAGGCGGAAAACAAAATGGTCCATCAAAACTAGCAAACAAGAACAAAAGCAAAATTACCTAGAGCAAATGTTTCCAAATGTTTGCATATAATCGTGTACTTGCTCTGTGTTGACACACCAAGTCAGAATAAAAGAAGCTGTGATTTTAGAGTTTGTTGTGGATTAGAAATCCAAAGCACGTGTTTCCCTTTATGTCTGTCTGCAAATGTGAAAACACAAAAGGGTATCAGCTGTCAAGTTCTCTTTTTTCCCTGCCAGGCAAACAATTGCAGGCAACTAGTGCTCTCTGCTCCCTCCCTCCCACTACTGTGTTGTATATATATATATTTAATAAATAAATGCAAGTCAGGTGCCCTGTTGTTTTCCCCTTTTTTTCTTGCCTAAAGGGCAAATCATTAATCTTCTTCATTACAAATAGCTATCTGCCTGAAAAAAAGAAAAGAAAAACCAGGAGGGAAAAAGAGATCAACTTCAGGAACATAAAGCATGGAAACAGAGCTGGGAGAGCATTCAGCCTATTGATGAAAGGTGCCCCAATAATTCATTGCCGTTTTTGGCTGGTGGTGGATTCTATGTTATATTCTGGGGTTGTAGACTACTTGTTAGTGGATTTTCCCTCTTCCTCCTCCATTTAGTTTGCTTCAGCAACAAATGGCAATACTACAGTCAGAAGTTTCCTCTTGGTGACTATCATTTCACCGTAACTCCACTGCCATGCTCCAGGGATTAGGTTTCAAGAGATAAAACCAATTATCAAAACACTTAAGCAAGAGAGGCAGTTTCAAGGTGCGACATAGTCTCAACAAGCCTAGTTCAGAGAATCAGTTTAGGTCCCAAAACTGATCCAGAAGCAGATTTGATCCGATCCAGGTCAGGAAACAATCGAAGGTTGGTATCCCAGGCAGTTCAGCAAGGAGGAAGCCCTAGATTCTAGACCAAGCTGCTGGAAAGCTCAGAGTGAGATCTCTCATACTCAAGTCTCCTTGCCCACCCCCTAACCCCAACTGCTAGTAATAAAGTTCCTTACTCATGAGTATGCCCAGTTCTATTTTGCTAGAAAAAGAGGTGTCAGAACTCACCATGAACACCTCCCTCATTCTCTGAGAATGGCAATGGCACCCACCTGAGAGGTGCCAGAACTGTGTTCCTGCCCCATCAAATCCCAAAATCAAGCTCCCTTACACATTTGTATCTTGCCTACCTCTTGGTCAGTTGGTATTATTATTATTATTATTATTATTATTATTATTATTATTATTATATTATTATTATTATTATTATTACATAGCGCACCAAAAGTCACACTGGAAACAGCCCATCTTTGGTCTTGCTTACCATCTCCAACAGTGAACAAGAAAGATTGTTATCTTGCATGAGAAACAGGCAGATTGTATTTATTTTATTTTGAAAATTTCTACCCTGCTGTTCAGCCCAGAAGCTCTCTGACTGGCTAACAATAGATATTAAAAATACAATTTAAACAATGGAATGAAAAACAACAACAACAAAAAACAGTCAGAGAAGTTTCAAAAATATGTTAGTGACGGCTTAGACAATACACAAATCCAACACTTGCCTTTGTTTCTAACTGCTTTTAATGATATTACGCATAAATCACATTGACATAGTGGTTAAAAGGTGAATAATGGAGAGAGGCATTTAAAAGAATTTGGGTTGCAAAAATATGTTATTTTCAGAACTGAAGGCTCCCACACTACTGGTGGCAGTGCAATGGAAGATTCACAGAGGATTAAAGGCTTTCAGTGGCTACTAATATGAAGTTTATTTTCTGCCTCTACTGTCAGAGGCGGTAATGCTTCTGAATGCCACTTGCTGGAAACTACAAGAGGGGAGAGTGCTGTTGTGCTCACGTCCTGCTTGCAGGCTTCCCATAGGCATCTAGTTGGCCACTGTGAGAACAGAATGCTGGACTAGATGGGCCTTTGACCTGTCAGTGGGAATCTTCTTACTTCTTATTGTTTTCTTTTTCCCTGTGGCATGCCTTGACTCTGAACTGAAGACCCAAACATATGCATATTAAGCTCAGTACACAATGTATGTGTGCAAGCGTTTGCATGTGTAGATAAGGACACATGGAAACCCAAGTATTCAGAAGGAGTTGTGCTGGATCATGAATCATCTATACAAGACAACAAAAGTTTTATAATCAAAATGAATAATTAAAATTTATGGGAAATCTCTCGCTTTCTCTCACACATAACCTGACACATATTTGTACACACAGCGTGTCTAGGTGACATTTGCAAAGTTGGAGTAAATATTAACCAACAGGCCCAACACCACTATGCAAATATTTGATCTAATCTTGATTTTGATATGTTTCTTTGCTTGTGTGTTGATGTTCAGAGTTAATCCTTTTGCATATTTCTCCAACTGAAGCACCTCAATTTTACCTCAAAGGTGTTGCTAAAAGCTTTGACAGCCATCTCCTAAATGCCAAAGTGGGGCGTTTTTATTGCAGCTAGTTGATATCAGCTTTTGTATGTTTTATTATTATATGTAAAAAAACTTCCTTCTGGTGAAAATATATACTGTAGCATGAAATCAAATGCTGCCATTTTTCTCAAAGCTTTCTTCCCTTTAGCAACTATAAATCCTACCTCCTTAAGTCTGCAGTTCTGTGCATACTTCTCTGGGAGTAAGCTCCATTAGACACAGCAGGACTTATTGGCATCCATCTGTCTTGAGATATGTTTGGCACCAGGTTGGCTACAGGAGTTGCCGGCACTATCAAACCATCTCCATTCCAGATTTGTGTACGGTTTGCTCCTTAGCTTTTTTGTCTCCTGAAGATATCCCACAAAGCAGCAAAGGTTTGGGATAAGTGTTTTCCTGCTCCTAGATGGGCTCCCTTCCCATGTTGATGAGTCCCATCTACCCCTCATTTCCCTCTACAGCAGAAACCACCTTCTTGACCATTAGACCTGCTATTGGTCCCATCTACTCAATCTGCTGGAACCTGCTGGAACCTGCAGGGGAAGTCCCTAACTCACCAAGGGTTTTAGACCTATTGACTACCCTCACCTGGTTTAGCCATCCAGTCAAAGCTCTTCCTGGGAAGTGGCTGCTGTCACATGCTGACAGGCAAGAGTTAAGTGCAGGATGGAGACCAAAGGTGGACAAACTTCCCCAGCAGGAGCACAATGTGTTCCCCACCAGAAGTGCTCCCCTTCTCTAACACCCCATACATCCCAGCAGGACTTATTTCTGAGTAAACAGAATTACTCTGTTGTTCTTGGTGAATTATGAAATACCGGTAGTTTTCTGCAGTGATGTTGATGAAACTGTGGCTGAATTGATTGGAAGTTGAATCCTGTAGGTATGCAATTCTCAAATGTGTTACATGTCCTGACTTTGAATCAAGAGCTTTAATACTTTTGTAATGGATCATAATTAAAATAATAATTAATGGATCATAATTAAAATAAAATAAGCTATGTAGCAGCCACTTTTTTGTTGCTGTAACTCAACCTTCACCAACCTGGAAGTCATGGATTGGCTGGATGTAGAGGAGTGGTGGGAGGCTGGGGAACCTCCATGGATGTTTTATCTGCTAGGACTTCAACTGTCACTTCTTGTGCAGATCGACCTGGAAGCCAATTAAGAATTGGCAATATAAATTTTCCTTTGGGTGTTGTCTGCAGGGGGCAAATCAGCAGAGAGAGTGTGTGATGTCCTCTACCTGATTGCATCCATATATACATTTGCTATCCATATGAGGAATTCCCGGATATCTCCCCTCTAAATATGCTGAGGGCATCCGTTGGAATCTTGGTTCTGCAAAGACTCTGCATAGTTGTGGGAAGGTCAGAGGCTCAAGGTAATGGGACCTTGAGTGATTGGTCTTAATTTGGGGGTACCAAGTAGAGTAACGGGCAGCAATGATGGATACTCTGTCTTGGATGGCATCCTGATCAAAAATCCCATTTCTAAGGTCATGTGGCCTAAGGGCTAAGTAGTTCTCCATTTGAATAGTATAAACCCTAAACTTATATTGTGCCCAGCCCCCTGCACTTAGTTGCTCTAATCAGCTGAGCCTAGTAACGGTATGATCCTCGAAGGCATTTAGCCTGTGCCAGCATCTCAGACAGGCATCAATTCTGGCTGCTAGCAAGGGGAGGCCCGACTCAGCTCTGAGGTAGGCTGCTGGTGTCCCACTGGGAAGCCCCAAAATCTGACTCATAAATTTATTTTGTAGGACCTCTATTTCAGATTTGACACCAATTCCCCAAATCTCAGCCCTGTAGAGCATTTGGGCAATGGTTTTAGAGACAAAGATCTTAATAGCTGGGTTGATTAACTCCCCACCCTTTGAATGGACGAACCTATATAGCTGCTCAGTAGAACGGCCAGATATTAGCTTAATTGCTTCCAGATGGGGTTTCCATTATGACTTCTTACAAGTGTGGAGCAGGTATTATGTGGCACCTGAAGTTGTGCCAATTTCACCGATTGAAGC
The DNA here is from genome assembly GCF_964106915.1 of Podarcis gaigeae. NCBI lineage: Eukaryota > Metazoa > Chordata > Lepidosauria > Squamata > Lacertidae > Podarcis > Podarcis gaigeae. Next base: position 4,777,399 of record NC_139692.1, read on the forward strand.
AGTCAAGCGGGGGTAAAGCTATTTTGTAGTTAAATTGGTCCCAAATTCTTAAGGGCTTTATATACTAATAGTAACACCTTGAACTTGCCCAGCAGCAAAGCATACATATTGAAAAATTACAGAACTGTATATTGGGAGAAATTTTCATATGATGTACAAGTTTAAAAATACAGGTTCCAATAACAATATTGGGGGGGGGGCTCTACTTTCTATGTCCCTCCAGTGGGATAGCTGAACATTTATTCATACTGTTTCCTGCTCATTGGTCATTTATGGATCCATAAGAGGATATCTTCTTTTATGTTATGAAAGCTAAGCTTACTTTGGAGTCTATGGCAAAATACTTTTGCAGAAGGTTTTTGAAAGTCTAAGTACAAAACGCTGACTGAATTACCTCTCTCTCTCTCTCTCTCTCTCTCTCTCTCTCTCTCTCTGACTGGTGAGACAGGGCATACCTTTCCAAGGGCCTTCTGACCGTTCCCCCACTGCAATAAGTGAAGTTTCAGGGCCTTCTTGGCAGTGGTGCCCACCCTGTGGAACGCCCTCCCATCAGATATCAAACAGATAAACAACTGCACAACTTTCCAAAGACATCTGAAGCAGCCCTGCAGAGATATTTTGCTGTGTTTTGATTATGTTGGAAGTCACCCAGAGTGGCTGGAGCAACCCAATCAGATGGATGGGGTATAAATAAGACATTATTATTAGTATTACAGAATAAATCTTCACTGAAATGCAGACTGATGTAGGAATATGGAGAACTGAACTTAAATATGGAAAAATGAGAAACTAAAATTTACAGATTTGCTCATTTCTGTCCCTGTCTTCCCTGATCATGCTAGCTGAGGCTGATGGGAGTTGTAGTCCAAAATATCTGGAGGACATCTCTAACTCTGCGCATAGGCACATCTCTAACTCTGCGCATAGGCACAAAATGTGCATAGGCACAAAATGTGCATAGGCATAAAATGAATTTTGTTTAACTCTTCAGTCTTCACCTTGACAGTACCTGCAACATAATGAGTCCAGCGATAAGCAATTTCATTGCTGGTGTTTGGTCTGCTTTCACAGCAAATGCCTTTGCCTGTGTCTCCCACTCCAGCTCATACTATTGTAAGCAAGATTCATGCAACAACAGACAAAATTCATGTAATAACACCCAGTCAGAGAACTGTGGTAAAGAACACCACAATACACACTAGTTTCTAAAATGCATTTTGCTGAGCTGACACACATTTGCAAAAATTCAAAGATACTGCAAAATCTCATGACAAGGGCTAACTTCCATCTGCGTTGAGTCTGTTGGATTGATAATTCGGTTAGCAGATTATAAATTATATAAATTCACCCATCACTATCTTTCTCATGGTATTTTGGTGTGTGTCTTTTTTGTGCAAGACACAAAAATATTGACATGTAAGATTAGATTTACTGTACGTGAAGACATTTTGAGTAAGATGGATAGAATGAGACACTGGGAGTGAATCTGAGGTTTTGTGGCAATGTTTGAATGTCATCTATTTTTATTGTTAACATTTTTAATCAATTTGCTGTTTATGTAGGGCAGGAATTGGAAATTGTTGACCCATGGGCTTGATCAGGCCTGCCTAAAACAATTAGAACATCTCAAACACAATCCCAATGTAGATGTGGGCTGGGACAAAGATCTCTACTTAAAAGAAAGAGGAAAGTCTCCAGTATGTGTCAAAAAGATGACAGAGATGGTGCCTGTCTAATATTTAATGGAAGGGAATTCTAAAGGGTGGGAAGCTAGACCTGAGTTTTTATAAGGGGCTAAAGAAAAGAGGGCAGGAGCACAGTGCAATTGTGTAATGTCTAGGGTCTCTTGTCTCAGTCTCATGAATTCCAACTGGTTTGAAATGTACTTAACATCTGGATTATGCTGTGGTGAAAAAATAAAAGGGAGGTGGGATGCAAAACTCCAAGTAGTCATAAAAAATGTCCCTCCACTTAAGACTAATACAATTTCATCAATGTGGTGGGGGGACGGACATATTAGGCATGTTACATCTCAGAACCTATGCAAATCAGAATCACTTCAGTCATTTGCATTACAATGGTTGCCACTGACTTAATTTTGCACTAAGTACCACCACTTTGTAAAGTCAAGGCATTTATCATTTATGCAGGGAAGGAAGCCAGGTTGTCAGCCACCCCCTTGATGCATTATTCATGAGCACTGATTTTGTGACTAACGGCAGGAGGCAAATAACACCTTGAGCTGCCATTCAGATGCCCTTGGATTTTCAATTAGATGTTGAACTTAAAGGACCCGATAGCTTTCCTGAAGAGGTAGGCATGCATCTTACCAGTTGCAGTTGAGAATCTCCTGTATGAGAGGGAGGCCAGGCCCCCATCAACAGATTCATTTCCCTTTCAATAGCAGAAAAATAAGCAAATATCAACAAGTGATTCCCATCATTATATCACCTTACAAGCTGGGACCCTCCAGTTGATGTTGAATTCCAATTCCCATGTTGGAAACATTCCATGGCTACATGACAACAGTGAGCAGGAGCAGAGGCAAAGAGGTCAGAACAATAAATGTGAAATTTATTTTTATACAGTAGGCTAGTTTCTATATGCACTTAAGCACTACTTTCCAGAGGAAGACTGTTTAAAACATGAAATACTTTAATTTCATGTTTTAAACAGTCTCCCTCTGGAGACGGTGAACTCTCCTTCCTTGGAAGTTTTCAGGCAGAGGTTGGATGGCCATCTGTCATGGATGCTTTAGCTGGGATTCCTGCATTGCAGGGGGTTGGACTAGATGACCCTCGGGGTCCCTTCCAACTCTATGATTCTATGTGTTATTCAGGTCTTGAAACAGAGAGGTCTTGGAGCCCAGTTCTCTTCTTTCATTTTTAAATATATTTTATTTGAAAAAGGAAGAAATACACACACACACACAGCAAACATAACAATATATCATCCAAAACCAGCCTTCTCCAACCTGTGGCCTCCAGATGTTGTTGGGCTCTAGGTCCCATCATCCCAGACAACTGGCCTTGTCAAGCTGATGGAGCTGATGAAGTCCAAAACATCTGGAGAGTACCAAGTGGGGGAATCCTGATGCAAACTGTGGCATTTGGTATAGACCAAAATGCAATATACAGTAAAATAAATCAAAATATATTATAAAATCATATCAGCACTGTCAGACAGTTTCACGTGGTTCCAGTAAAGTAAAGTGGACCCCTTGTTGTCTGTGGTACACAACCTGAGTTAATTCTATCAACCCAAAGTCTTATATAGTATGCCAATTTATACCTCAATATAAGCTTCTATTTTTTCCTCCCTGGTCCAAACCCCTCTTGCTTAGAGGAACTCTGTGTGCACCCATTAGCTCCTGCATACATGGTTCAAATGCAGAGTCAGTATTAGTGGTGATGGGATGGTGACTGTGCGGCCAGCAACTGTGTGCTTGACTACTGCATGCTTCAGTACCAGCAGTGGATAGGGATGGGGGAGATATTTGGCTCAGTTTGGTTTTTAATGCACTTCCCAAAAGAATACATGAACACACACACACACACACACACACACACACACACACACACACAAAAGTGGTACCCGTGAAAATCTGTTCATCTTTGAATTTAGCGATGCTTTCCTCCAATAAATCAATTTGTACTAAAATGTGCCTGTTGTGTAAAACCACATATAACAACATATATATTAATGAAAATAACATATAAATGTTACAGTACATTTCTTGCAAAAATTTGTCTCTCTCACAAAATTGAATTCAATGATGTATTTATTATTGCACTAAGATGCGGATGATTTTTTAATGCGGACTTTAACATAAATAAACAAATAAAACTGTCGAGAGCTGATTTCAATATTGGAACAAGAAAATGAGAGGAATGGATTGGAAATGAACAGATTTGTCCATCCCAAAGAGTGGAACTAGCCCTCATGGTTGTGCAATTTCCCTCATGTGTTCTTTCAACACCTGGGGTGTGTGTGTGAACCCTCCAAGATGCTGCAGAAACCAAGGCATCCCTAAGCATTTGTGATTCCTCAAATAGGTCTTAGTTAAACAGCCAGAAATGTTTTTCTGGTGGGGCAAATTAACCTCTCCTCCCCGTTTTGTACCACATTATGATGCCATAAGCCATTCCATCCAGTCTAGGAGATATGTACAAATCATCTTTGGCAGTTGTTTCACTCAGAATAAACAATTTAAAAATAACAGCACAGAAACTTCTCTCCATTTACCGTAATGCCTGTGAATGGTTGGAAGTGATTAAGAAGAATGTCAGTGGCAGCTGTTACAGTTAGATGCTTAGAGATAAATTAATTAAAGGGTCAGTTATGAATCACTATCCCATTAGCTCCACTTCTCAGAGACCTGGTTTCTATCAAATCACCAAGCGGGTAACCTCAGTTATTTAATCCCATATAATAGGGAGAGGGGGTGTTTTGCATACTGAGGTGGGGGGGCTGCATTCTCTCTTAATCAACTCTTTGAGGGCCACATGCCAATAGTGGGAGTGGCAAAGACAAAAGTAGGTGTGGCCATCCCACATTCTTCCATCCCTGCACATATTTACACACAGGAAGCATCACATGTCTGACTTGACCCCAGCAATTATGCTTGAAGTTTTTCTTCTCCTCCTCCTTAGTGATTTTCAAATCTAATTGCTAAAAGGGAATGATCTTCCTGGAGTAATGATAGTTTAACCTTCCACCCTTAGCTGCAGTCTCCAGGAGGATCACACACAGAGACACAAACTTTGATATAACTGCAAAAAATAATAATTTCGCATTTGGAACAACACAGTTAAAAAACAAATCTCGCTAAATGATATACATAAGTAGTAAAGTAAAATAAAATAGTCATATACAAAACAGCAAATGAACAATGTCACCATATCCAATTGTACTCTCCTTGCACATCACTCCATCTTCTCCATGATTACTTCAATAAATATTCCAGAAGAGTACAGTGTGTTTTGTTGAAAATGAGGGACTCTTTGAACTGTACAATGAATTCCATGAATAAACCTTCCCAGCTATAACAATTATAATGACTCAGCCTTTGCAAACCAAGAATTGAAAATAATGGTGGGGTGATGGTGATAGTCAACAATATTCATCTGTACCTAATTGTGTTTCTGGAATTCACATTTCCATGAGCTTGTGAAGCCGGCTGCATCTACATATTAGGAAGCTAAAAAGACATTCGATGCCCTTCATCTAGCATTACCATATAATGGCTGTTAATGCTGAATATATTTTGTTCTGCTGTGAAAACTCTCTGGGACCTTGGTGGCATAAATAGAAGGAATAAGTGAATTTTTGACATACCTTTTAAAGACTCAGTTCGGGTATTGTGATTGCACAAATCACACTCAGGGAGCTGATGGGCTCAGGTGCCCTGACAGAACATGTCCCTTGCAGAGGTAAGCCCTGCTCTGCATAATCAATCACAAGATGCAGCACACTCACACCATTTGAATGGCAAGACATATCAACTTGGGGGGTGGGCAGGCCCACTCAAATATTTTATTGGGGGGCGAAGGGACCTTGGATCCTAGGAGCTGCATATGCTCTAACTTTTTCCTAATTAAATTTTGGGCACCTCCCTTGCTACCCCCTGCCCACTCTGGCCGCTCACCCTTGCCCTCCCCACATTTGCCACCTGCTTGCCACTCACCCACCCAGAGAGCCCAGCGCTCTGGCCACCAGCAGAGTCACACCACAGCACTGCATGGGAAGGAAGTTCGGTGTGCGATCACCAGAGTGAGTGTCTTTTGGTCCAGCGCTTGCGCCAGAGCACCAAATCAATCCATATCTTTATTACGGTCATAGACCAGAATAAGATAGAAGCACCTCCATACATTAATAAAACATACTAGACAGGCAGTAAGGTAACTGCAGAAGTAGAGGGTATACCTACTCGTACTCTCAGATGCAGTAGACCAACATTATTTATTTATTTAATTTTATTTATACCCCACCCTCCCCGCCCAAGACCGGGCTCAGGGCATCTATTAAAAAAAGTGATTAAAAAACAACTTTAAAATTAAAATGCAGTGGAAGCCCAGATCAAAAACTTTTTGGGGGGAGAAAACGGCAAATCTTCACCAAGGCCAACTATCCAGACTGGTCCTACGTGGGCCAGAAAAGCCAGGGAAGTCCCCAAATAGGGGTTCCATCACAGAAGGAGAAAGGAAAAAAGGAAAGAGGGGGAGGGAATCAAGTTGATTCCAAGCCAAAGGCCAGGCGGAACAACTCTGTCTTACAGGCCCTGCGGAAAGAAATCAGATCCCGCAGGGCCCTGGTCTCAGGAGACAGAGCGTTCCACCAGAGTAGAAAAGTGTTGAAAACTTAAGATAAAAAGACGTAAAACAGGTAAATCAATCATTCGATTTTAGACCTGCTGTGTGGCACATACCATCCTCTGGCGTATGCCAATCATGGCAGCACAATACTTGGCAACTGAATATGTTATAACAGAATTGGAGCAGTAGGGAGAGAGATATAGAACTGCCCTGCGTGTCCTGGAAATTTGTGTGTTATTGGCAGAATAAACCTAGCACATATGTTTGTGTAATACTGGCAATGGAAGAGAATGTGTTCGATTGTTTCCATGTGTCTAGAGCCGCAAGGGCATTTTCTCTCCTCATAAGGTGTCTTTCTGAAATGACCTTCCTGGATGGCTGAGGGGAGAGTCTGGCAATGAGCCAGAGTCAAAGTTCTTCTCTGTTTTGGTATTTCAAGATTAGGTTTTTTGGGGGGAGTGAGGTAGTAAAGGCAGGGGCGTAGGAATGGGGTGTGGCGGTGCGGTCTGCCCTAGGTGTCATCCTTGAGGAGGGTAACAAAATGGCACACCAAGAGGAGCGGCACGTACCACGGGGCCTGGCCTGCAGCATGCCCGAGCCATGCGTCTCTCTTGGCAGCGTGGGGCTTGCATCCGCCTGGCGGACTCCATCGGCAGCTTGTCACCCCGCCCCTGTGCAAGGATCGCCATGCCGCCCCCGTGGGTGGCTCGCCCCGTCCCCGTTGCTCTGGGTGCTGGAGCTGCTAGCTACACCCCTGAGTAAAGATAAAGGACCCCTGTTCAAACAGTTTAAAGGTTATGGGTATATAATGTCCAGCTTTGGTTCTAAGATATTTAAGTATGGCAGCAGCACTTCTCTGTGCATTCTCAGCAGCACAGTCTCCATGGGCTTTTTTTTCCCTTCCAAAAGGACTACCCATAGCTGTCAACATCTCCCTTTTATTAAGGGAAATTCCCTTATTCCAAATAGGATTCCTCACAAGAAAAGGGAAAAGTTGACAGCTATGGGACTACCCCCAGATATTTAAAGCAAGTAACCTGCTCAGTCTTGTGGCCACCAGTGTGCTATAGGAGGGGTTCGGGCCTTTTGGAAAATGCCATGGTGTTAGTTTTCTGATGGTTAAATTCTAATTTGCCCTCCTTGCAATATACTGCTAATGCTTTCATAGCTCTTCTAAGGCCTATGGGTGTTCTTGAAAGAGCACCAAACCCCCCAAAATGGGACATTCTGAGGTCAAAACAAGAGCCTGGCTTTTGCTACTGTGATCTGGGATTTCCTGGTAAAAATGACATGGTTGGGTCTGGAGTTGGCTCCTATGCTGCCTTGGCATAGCTGTCGACGTTTCCCCTTTTTAAGGGAAATTCCCTTATTCCAAATAGGATTCCTCGCAAGAAAAGGGAAAGGTTAACAGCTATGTACCTTGGGTCCCATTTTTAAGATTAAAAAAATAAATAAATCTGGTTCTCTGGCACCAGGGAAGCTCTGGCCACTTCACTGGATTTGCTCCAAAGATCCTTGAAGTCAAGTCATTCTGGGGCAGTAGGTTTTAGGCAGAGGCTTCTCCCAGTCCAACCTGAGGTTGCCAAGGACTGAACCTTGGACCCTTCTGCATGCAAAGCCTGTGCCTCAACCACAGCTGAAGATGTGGGTCATATTGCATAGATATATGATTTGTTGTTTGGTGTGTGCTCTAATTTGGAAGGAGGAGGTTCAGTTAAAAATGCACTTAATTCAAGGTTATCCTCCCAGAATTTTGGCTTTGAGAGGGGATGATAAAAAAAGAAAGAAAAAGATCATTAATCATAACAAGTGAGTAGAGCTAAAATTAAACACACACTGGCTTTGATTCATTAGGCAATGCATGGCAGAGCAACAGTGTAAACAAGCAGAGTTCATGTAAAAGGAATGCAAAGGTGTTGCCAAGGCTCATCCGTCCATCCTAAAAGGAGCTTACTGATGAACAATTTATCAGTTAAGCAAGGAGCACATATGAGGAGTGTAACTTTATCCCCCCTGCCTTTTAATCCCTTGCTGTCTGTTAGCACAGTGGGCAAAAGGATCCCTCCTCAAGACTGGTGCTGTTTTTGTTCTATCTGTGATGTGCTGGCTGAATACTTCAAAGGGTAACTCAGGCACTTACGCATCTCACTTTTCAGGCGGTTGTGACATCCAATAGCCTCTTCAGCTGTTCACAGATGAAAAGCACCAATGATGACACTTCTTAAGAGGGGGGGAAATACACACCCCTCTTAGCAGACTGATCCTATGTGCTGCTGCTCTTTCTGCACAGAGCGTAAGTTCAAATGCACCAGGTGACCTCTGCCATTTTGCTTAGAGGCTTAGAATGGTCTTAGCCCTCCCCCTCACCTCAAATCCAGCTCATGTAAAGCTGAGAGTGGACAGGAGGTAACATGACCCCTCCCTGGAGTCCAAGAGCTATTGGGAGCTGCAGTCTCCAGCTAATGAGTCAGAGAAGAAGTCAGTCCAGGCTGAAGGCTCTGAACCTGCTTCTGGGATTTGGGAGACAGTGGTCTGAGTCTGGCAGAGTCTGAGCCTGAGTCTGGCAGAGAATAGCCTCAAGAAGAACCTCCCATACCACAAGGGCCTGTATGGGACCCTCAGGATTGTATTCCCTTGAACCTGAGGAAACACAAACCTCTCAAAGGAAGCGCATCAGGTGGGAAGCCATGAAACAGAGGAACAGTGCCCATCTTCAGAGCAGATAGTTGGCCCTTTAAGAACTGAAGTTATCGACAAGGGGACAGAGCATGGGAGACATAGTTGGGGGGAGTAGGCTTTAAAAGACTTGCTCTAAACCTTTGTTGCAACAAGTTGTTCACTCAGGAAGTGAGGCTGTTATCTGCAAAACACTGACGAGCTCTAAATTTGTTGTTTTGTTAAGGCCCAGCAACAAAGTTTTTTTTTTTTTTAAGTTGAAACCTTCATTTAGGTGTTTTTAAAAATAATAATCTTACATTGCTTTGCTTTGACAACAACCAAACAAACCTAGAGCTCTTCTGAACTCCACACACAGAGGTCTAGGCAGCGTCATGTAAGGGAAAGGGAAAGGACCCTTGGATTGTTACGTCCAGTCAAACTTGACTATAGGGTGTGGCACTCCTTTCAGGCTGAGGGAGCCAGGGTTTGTCCACAGCTTTCCAGGTCATGTGGCCAGCATGACTAAACCACTTCTGGTGCAATGAGACAATGTGATGAGTGCCAGAGTGCATGGAAATGCCATTTACTTTCCCACCGCAGTGATACCTATTTATCTACTCACATTGGTATGCTTTCAAACTGCTAGGTTGGCAGGAGCGGGGCAGAGCAACAGAGCAGTGGTTTAGAGCACAGCTCCACCCACTCCCAGTTGGCAGCCTCATGTAAGGCCTATTGCAGGGATGTCCAACAGGTCGATTCTGATCTACTGGTAGATCCCCATGAGGTTTTGGTAGATCACGGTGTATCTCTGGCTCCCTTTCTTTAGCGTTGCTAAAACTTACTCCTGTCCTGCCCCCTCGCCCCACCCTCCATTGCTGTACGATCTCCGGAAGGGAAGACAGAGTTTTCTCTGTACTGCTGTTTTGATCCATAGTGATCTTTTTGTGAGTGACTCTGCCCCTCTGCCCCTCCCTAAAAAAAATGGGGCTTTTCTTCTTACTAAAAAAAGCTGAACAACTTTGAGCTGAACCCCCCAGGGGTGGATCACTGCCAGTTTTTAATTCTGAATTGCAAAAGTTAGGGAACTCTCCATGGCATTTTCCCTCTTCCTGCTTCTCCTTTCCAAAAAACCTCTTGCCAAGCAACTGCTCCCCTACTGTCTGCTCGCCCCACTTCTCTGTTATCCCAAGCCTAGTTTAAAAAGGTGGTCGTTTCCCTGTAACCTGCATCATTGCTCAATGTCACCTTGGCAGTCTTTGTTGGCACAGACCCAAGGATTTCCCTGTGATGGGCCGTCAACACCTTTTGTCCTGCTTCATGGCTTCTATCCCTGGAAAGGGAGCGTAGCCTGTATTTTTCCACTGGCCAGTCATCTTTCCTTCAATACTCCAAATATTATCTAAATTCTACCATTTTTTAATTTCTAACATTCACTAACTCTAGAAGTTGTGGATGCCCTTGCACCCCCAAACTCTGTTACTCAAGATCTGCAACAATATACATGCTCCTGCTAGAAGCAAAACACAACTCAAGGTTCATGCACACTTCTGCTTCTCCTGCTGCTTTCCCCTGAGGAAACATGCTCTTTACCCCTGAATCAGAGCAGATGTCAATTGGATTTCCCACAGATTAATATTTACTCCAAATCAGTGGGAAAATGGCAGGGCAAATGGAATACCATTTGGAGCCATGCCTGGAAAGCACAGGAGAACTCTTGGACCCTAGGCATGAAACAAGGTGTGGATGAGCCTTGAAGCAGCTGGCCCAACAAGACTGATGGCAAACCATCTCTATCAGGACAAATATATTGCCTATTTTCACTGAACCCTTAAAACTGAGCAATTACAATGTCAGTGTTGTTCAGAATACTGCTTTCTACTGATGTTTGTTACCAAATCCTTTTTAAAGCCTTTCAAAGGTATTGGCACTTATCTATTTGAAGAATGCTATTAGTGATCTGATCTTAGATATAATCTGTACAATGCTGACTCCAGAGTTCTTGCTGGGGAACATAACCCTTCTTTGCAAAGGAAAGCCACATTTCTAACTATGAATTTCCCCGAAATGTTTTAATCTGCAAATTGGTCTGCAGAGTAGGCAAAACAAATTCCCTCCATCTTGTGTAAAGCTATTGAGGCCACTAAAATATGTCTCCACCTGCATTTATTTAAAATTAAAACATTTATCTGGCAGATTTTCAAGACTCAGGGCAACATCAGAAAATAAACCTTAAAAAAATGTAAAGGAACAGAAAGATAACACAGCGTCCTCCAGAGGGGAAAAAAAACTTACTAGCCAGCAAGACAAACTGCTGGATGGAGGTCAAGAGATGGGGGTCTATGCCTTGCAGCCCTTTCTAAAATCCAGTAGGGGGAGGATTACACACCTTTGAAATAAGATCATTCCTGTGCTCCAGGACAGCTGATGTAGAGGCATGCTTCTAGCGATATTTCTTATCTGGATTGAGCTTCAGTCTGTTGGCTCTCATCCAGTCCATAACCAAGGCAAGACACTGGTCCAGCACATCCACTGCCTCACCTGCAGATGCAAATGAGAAGTAGACCTGTGTGTCATCAGCATATTGCTGATAACGTACTCCGAACCTCTGGATAACTCCACTTGGCGGTTTCATGTACTGTAGGTGTTAAACAGCACAAGGGACAAAATTAAACCTTGCTGAACCCTGACATTGGTTGAAATTTTGGGAGGTTGGATAGGAATGGTCTCAGTGGTGGGGTGCACATTTTTATTCCTATTTATTTATGATCATTACTTTGTCAAAATAATTTTTTTTAAAGAAGGCTCCATGGGGCCAATGAGCACTTCCCAAACATTACCCTCTTGAAACAACCATTCATGTAGGACCAGAACCACTGCAAAGTGGCTGACTCAGAGAGCCACTCCAGAAGGATACCATGTTTGATGATACTGAAATATCAAGGAGAAATAACAGGAACATATTTCCCACAAAATAATAATATTCCCTTTCCTCCTAAAATAAATATTTTTCTATTTATTCTTTCAGCCAAGAGAACAGTGCACAACACAGAGAATTACACAACCTGAACAACTGTTTTCTAATCCATGTATTAGTCTGGGAAGTGTGAATAATGCAGTTTGCTTTACGATGCACACTGAACAAACTTTCTTTTCCATGCATAATTAAAACAAGATCCATAGTTGTCCTTTAAATACTCTACCCTATTTGTGAGTGGGGGGAATATTTTGCCAATTATACACTTGAAGGGAGTGGACTGAAATCCTCTTACATTTCAGGGAAAGCATGAAAAAGAAAGTGTTCAAAGAAAATGTCCTAGGAACTTCTTTTATGACAAATGCCTTGCTTTAAATACTGTGTCTTGATGAAAGCATCATCGTCCTTAGCTTGCTTTGCTAAAGAGCATGTGCAGAATGCTCTTCCTGCCATCACTGGATAATCACAAGCGGATCATAAAAATACAGAATTATAGGGAAGACTCTCCAACTGAAGGTAATCAGGCTTGAAACCTGACAGCATTCATTTCAGAAATTTATGCCTTGGCAACGGCTCCCTTTGTGAAGGAATTGTGTGGGAAGGATTACTATTCTTGTAGCATTTCAAGCAGATATTTCCACTGTTTTATGTATTTCCTGTCAAAGGACGATCTGGGGACTATTGCCTCTGGGATTATATTGCTTCCCTTGCTGGAGCAGTTGTGTTGCCAGTCAGCTGTTGCCAGTTCAACAGTTTTGTTGAAATTTTATTTCAAATACCTCCTATTTGTTGAAAAATGAACCCACAAAACTTTTGGGGGAGGAAGGCTATAGCTCAGTGGTAGAGCACATGCTTTGCACGTAGAAGGCCCCATATCTGATACTGTACCTGGAATCTCCGCCCTTGGCTAGAGCCTAATCTGTGTCGAAACAAACAGACTATGTTGCTGGAATGACTCTAAACTACAACTGTATGTAACTGCTAAGCTGTGGAGCTGCATTGTAGTGTCAGTAAAGGAACTGATGTTACACCAAGATGTTGGAGGCTATGGACTTGGAATAAGGCAGCTTCCTACGTTCCTAACTTTCAGACAGAAATAATAATCATGAAATTGCAAGTTGGGAGATCGGTACCTGCATAGAGAGCAGTGCTGGCTCCATGTTTTGTTTGCTTGGGGCAAGATACCTACAGAGTTCTTCCCTTTCTGAGTTCACCCACTGTCTCCTTTCCACTCCTAACCACTGCACACACCTCACTTGCTCCCTCTAGGATCAGAATCAACCACCTGGGGAAGATCATAAGGTTACTGCTCCATCTCCTAACTCTTGCTATTGCTTCCTTGCTCAGAGACAGCAGGTAGAGATATTGGAGCAAAGAGGAGGAGAAGCTGGAAGTGGAGGCTCCAGGGGGCAGCAGTGGCCTCCCTACAGGGGCATGGACCTTGATAAATTGTAATCAAAATGAAACTCTACAGTCTGCTGATTATTTATTTCCCTGCTGTGTACAAAAAAATCTGCATAATGTTGCCCAGACTCCAACCCAGGAAGACGCCTCTTACTTTTTAAGGAAGTTACAAACTATATTTATGTTTCAAATCCTCATAGAATTATCTACTTCTTGGAAAACCTTATGAACTGGCTCCTGGTCCACTGGGGTTCTTACTGAACAAAGCCAAATTTTGTACACATGGAAAAACAACTTGCACCACCTGACACTATTTCTATGGAAACTGAAATAGAAGTCTCCAAATCCATTCATGTGAATGACTCTTGCTCTACATTTTTAATTCCCATCTGCAAGTCAAGAAAAGGGAAGATGTCCATTTTAAATATTCATTTAAAACATCCAAGTTGCAGCTGGATTCACAGATTTGGAAATTGGAAAGCCTTTTTTATTATCCAAAGGGCATGGAATTCCCCACAGTTCTGAGTACTAAGCCGTGCTTTTTTCTGGGGGTACTCAAAGGTATGCAACACCAGCACCTTTCTTTCTAGAAGAAAAGCGTTGATACTAAGACATGTATATAAATGTTAACCCCAAGTGGAAATCCCATTTCTTTGTCTGAAGGCTTCAGATTGCTAAGCAAAACCTATCTGCCTTCTCAGATGATAATTTATTTTGCTTTATTAGTTTAGCAATGCTTCCCCAAAGTTACCACATTATTGCTGCCTAGAGGGGCTACTGTGCAACAAAAGCTGGTCAAAAAAGCCCCAGAGCATTTATGGTAGGAAAAGTTACAGGATTTCAGCAGGAAGTTATAGGCTGTGCACTGATTGGAAATGAAGTGATATGCCCACCCCAAAACCTTTGCAGATGAAATTAGTATTGAAAGCAGTATCCTGTATGACTGCCCCAATAGCATTGTGATCACAATTCATTAATGATGTGAAATAAAAGGGATGTATGGAGAGGTCCTTAGTCATTGCTAAGCATCATTGTTTAGTAGTTAACCTGAAGTCACACTGCATTATGAAATATTGGTCCTTAAAGCTGCCTAAACTTGTTGTAAACCTCATGAAGCAGGATCTGGATTACAGGCACTGCCTGAGAGATTTGGTAAGATTGTTAATTCCACTGCATTCCATCTGAAAGTAGAGAAGATGCACTAGAACATCTTACGCTATTTTTACTCTTGTTTTTATACTTGTTTTTAATGTTCGTTTTTCTAAGTTGCTTTGAGTTCACCTTTCTGAATAAAAGCGACCAATTGATGATGATGGGTGATGGTGATGTTGATAGATATGCAGTGAGTCAGAGCTGTGGGGCTCAACACCATTCTCACTGCAGCTTCTGTGGTTGCAGCGGGGAAGGGTGATATAATAATAATAATAATAATAATAATAATAATAATAATAATAATAATTTATTTATACCCCGCCCATCTGGCTGCGCCTCCCCAGCCACTCTGGGCGGCTTCCATAGAAACCAAAAATACAGTAACCACTATAACCTTGTCACCATCCTGCCCCACCCCATCCAAGAAAGTGGCTGTATGGTTTTGCACCACCACAATGGCTGCTACCGGGAAGACGAATGGCACAAGTTCATGCTTATGTCTTCATCCTGTTATAAATGATACACGGATACTAGGAAAAACGTATTTCCATTCAACCTCAACAGATATGACAGATGTGACCAGTCAGTGTTTGGTGAGCTGCTGTTTGCCAGGGGCCCTTCCCACATCTGCTCAAGTTGGATAATATTAAGAGGTAACTTGGGATAGAGTCCCTTCACCTCAATAGGGGGACCTCTGAGGCGATGTCCAAGGCCTTGTGAAGACTCCGAGTAGACTTCCAGTAGAAGTCAGAAGTTCTGTTGGAGGTTTTGTGAGGCCTTGGACGTGACCTCCAAGGCCCCATGAGGCCTGGGAAGCAACGTCCAAGGCCCTGTCAGGCCTCCAACTTCTGGTAGAAACTGGAAGTCATGTTGAAGGTCTTGTGAGGCCTCAGACATGACCTCTGAGGCTCTGCAAGGCCTCGGAAGTACCACTGTGACGTGCCAATGTAACTTGATGTCATGACATTACATTACATTGCGAGTGCTATTGGGCACCCATAATCTGGGGCCCAAATCGGTGTCCCTGCTTCACCTACTAGGTGCTTACCTGTGAAGCCTGATTTACTAGTGTGCATCATCTGCAGTTGTGACCAAGAGAAAAAAACAGCCAATTATATCATCCAAATGGTACGAAGTAGTGAAAAAAATGCTGAATTGGTTCTGCTCTGTGATTTCGCTCAGTGTTTCAGCTCCGTGATTCAGCTCATCTCAGAGGGTGGCCGCGTCTGGCTGTGCTCTGATGTCCATCGATCCCATCCTCGTCGCCAGTGTAAATAGTGGGTGGACATGGCAGACGACACAGCGATTTCTCCAAGCAGCTCTTTATTTTGTAAGCTGGAACAGAAAACTGAACAGCAAACAGCTCAGCTGGCCTGCTTTTATAGGCAGCCAGCTATCAACAACCCAGGGTTTCCCGCCTAAAACAACTGACGTGGACCTGAGTGAAAACTACATACACAATACTCCTGGTGGCCAGGGTGAGAACTTCAATACATAACACCAAGGGTCATCAGTTTTTCACTGGTCTGGTCATCATGGAGAATGACACTCTGATTGTACAGTTGCAATCAAAATTATTCATTCACCATAGCAAATCAGGTATATTACCCAAATTTACAGACTTTCAGCTGTTTGCAATGAGCAAATCAGACAAATGCGATGGTAATAGCTCAACCCAATTTGCAACGGGGGTTGAATAATTTTGGTTGCAACTGTACATATTTTCTTTATAGTTCTCATATTCTGGATTGTGATGTCTCCCTCTGTAATCTAAGGTAAACTTTGGTTGATACTCCTGCAAATTTTCATATTTATTTTTCTGCCACCATGAGGACTAGAATGTTATTTTTAAAGTAACAATGTTGTGACACTCTGGAAACTACTAAATTATATAGTGGGGATTACATTTTGTGATTTTCTGGGCAATGGCCATTATTTATCTAGCTCCCCTGCCTACATTTTCCATACTTGTGACTTTCAAGCTAAAATAACCTTATGCACAAATCATGATCTTACAGTATTTTTCATTGGCAGCAGGCGGAGGTGGGAGAAACATTTTAGTTTTCTTATTTTTATATCTGTGTCTTCTGCCTGCTAATTTCAAAGACAAAAGGCTAAGAGACAAATGAATAGCATGTAGCACACCATCAATTCAAGTCTTTCTCAGAAACGAAACAACAAAAGTCTAAATCAAGTGTCAACTTGTTCCACTGATACCCAAGTATTTATAACTGGAGAACAATTTGGTTGGAGAATGATGGAGGCGAACAGAGATTTAAAAACAACCAAGACCTTATCTGGTGGTCCCTGAAATTATCTCTTGAATAATGTGGTGTCGGGGCTTATCTCAGAAGAACACCTTTATCCAAAAAGAACATTAGAGTCAATCCTTAACTGTATTTTTCTTTTCTTTTTTGCATTTGTGGGATTATCCTGCTCTAATAGGAAGACAGTAACTTGGTGTATTTATAATGTACTGTAGTTTTAGATTATGCTATCATTAATATGTCTCTTCTTTTTATTGGGGGAAATACCACTGATAATTTTTGCTGGTTTCTGTCCAAACTGCTACCCTTCAGAGGCTTGCCATTAACAACCACTGGTTAATTGCTCTAGAAATAATAGACCTATCAAGTTGGAGGGGATCTTGAGGCTCATCTATTTCAATCTCCCTGCTCAATGAAGACTCTTCAATTCAGGATTCAACAACTTCATCCTTGGCAGAAGGCCACCCATCCTCTGCTCAAACTAGGTCTTCATTCTAATCATCTCTGTAACAAATGAATTCGATTGTTCTGCTAAACGTTTGAGTGTAAGCCATATGATTTGCTTTTCCCAATGTAGGTCTTTATTTACCCCCTTGTTCCTGATGTAGTTATTCACTCACCCCTTCTTCCCTGGCGGGAGGTACATCATATGTACCTCAGATAGAATGTAGTTGGTTAAGGGAGCCATGGACTCAGCTTTTCCAAGTCAGCTACTCTGACCTCAAGCAGAGATGGAAGGACCTGCCAATTTCAGTTCTCTTGATTTCTCATTTTTCCAGTCTTCAATTCAGTTCCCCACATTTCTGCAGCAACTTGTGTTTTGTTTTTTTTAAATAAAATATTCTAATGAAAATTCTATATTTCTTCCAAAAACACTTTCAATGCAGTTTTGACTAATGTACACCCCTTTGGAAGCACTTTCCCCAATATAATGCATTTTTGTACATTTTTCATTAGCGTATTATTTTTTATGAACACTTTCTCTTAATATAGGCATTTTTGTAAACATTGGTTGGAGAACTGCACCTTGTGGATTAGTGCGAATATCAAAGGATGACTGTGTTTGGGTTTTCTTGATGTTTCAGTAAGTGCAGATTTGATGTATTCACCTTTGAATGGCCCCTACATCCCTTCTGGGTTTTTATTTTCTATTTTTTAAAAAATAAAATTAACTGTATAATCGGGGGGGGGGGAATTACTTAATTCAACTGATTTTATCTCTATGGTAAATTTTTGGGTAACCTCATGGTTCATCACTTAGTAACTATAAAGTTCAGTGGTCAATAAACTGAAATGTGATTGAAATGAATAATGAATAATAAATAAAATAAAAAAATCCTTCCAGTAGCACCTTAGGGACCAACTAAGTTTGTTATTGGTATGAGCTTTCGTGTGCATGTACACTTCTTCAGAAAGCTCATACCAATAACAAACTTAGTTGGTCCCTAAGGTGCTACTGGAAGGATTTTTTTATTTTGTTTCCACTACGTCAGACCAACATGGCTACCTACCTGTAACTAGAATAATAAATAAGTATTTTATGGGTTTGTTCAGAGGTTTTCAATCTTTGTGAGTCCACAGCTCCCTTGTCCAACTACATTCTACCCCTGTGGGGCTCAGAAGCCCAGTTATATCACCTCTTGCCTGCAGAGCTGGCAGCCTCTCACCCTTTTTCCAGCACCCTCCCTTGTGGAGGGTTCCCTGAGCCTCCTCCCCTCTCCCTTCTCCTTGGGAGTCCCCTGGGCAGCCACTGCTGCCATCCCTGGTCCTTGAGCTGCCCCCCACCCCAAAGAGAGGAGCCTCCCAGAGGCACCATTTGCCTGCAAAACCTATAGCCAGGGCTGCTGCAATAAACAGCTGTGCAAGCCTTTGGAAGGCAGAGATGTGAGAGGGCATCTAAGGAGGGAGGAAAGGAAAGAGGTTTAGAGGCCAGTGTTGCCCGCGACATGCCTGACCATCATTCAAGGCACCCCAGGGTGCCATGGCACACTGCTTGAAAACCATTGGGTTTGTTTATTTGGAAATCAGTGATTTAATATCAAAAGATGAGAGTCCTAGTTCTGTTGTCAAACTCATACTGAAGCCTAACTTGTCCAGTTAATAAGTCTGACCCTTTGCCCCTGGGGAGGGGTTGTTTTTTCATCTGGGGCTGCCCATATACTCACAAATGGAAAAGGGGGACAGGGACAATGCCAGATAGAGCTAGAAATGTGTTTTTCCCCTTTATTTTTAAATTATTAAGCTGACTTCATCATCAATTTAAGGAGAGTAACCGAAGCCTCCTTCTGCCTCTGGGTTTTAATTGCTCTACCTTGCATATGATAGCTCTTGTCATGTAAACGCCTGCCTACAGGGTCATCGTGGCATTAAAGAAATACACGCTCACCAGTGTAATTACAACTGTTGTCCTTTGGGGTGTTTTTGCTGCCAGTGCTGTTGTTACAAGAGCAGCCAAGGGAACTGAAATTGAGCTTCCTGGGAAGACTAAGAATCCCTTGAGAAGAACTTGATTGCCCAGAGAACTTTTTGTTTATTCATTTCAGAATGTAAAAAGCACTCTGCATTCAGAGAAAACTCAAGCAGGAAACATAAAATCTATAATAAAATAGTGTTCAAAAGTAAAAACCCCAAAAAACCCTAAGAAGAATTCAAATCTGCAGACTGTTTTGGAAACTGAATTAGCTAGGTTTACCTTTTAATCTAAGTTTAGGGCTTATTCACACTTTTGCTTGTCCCACTACTTTCCCTCAGGGAAGTCCACTCTTTGCTGCTGAATCAGAGCAAACATCAATCGAGTTTTCCGTAGACAGACGTTTGCGCTGATTTAGCAGTAAAGAGTGGGTTTTCCCAGAGAAAGCAGCAGGGCAAATGGAAAACTGCTCAGACCAATGCCTAGAAAGTACAGGATAAGCAGAAAACTACTCGGACTTGTACCTTCTGGGCATAAGACAAGTGGAAGTGTGAACGAGCCCTTAATCAAAGATCTCCCCCATCCATAGCTCCAACTTTCCAGAGGGATAGGCATGCTAACCCACAAAACTTCTTTTATTTATATTTTTATTAACTTTTCACAAAGCCCATCTTAAGTGCATCACAAGTTATCATTTTTTCCTTCTTTGACTTCCCATATTGCTTGATAAGAAGCTGCAGCACTAATAATAATAATAATAATAATGAATATTTTTATTATTTATACCCCGACCGTCTGGCCGGGTTTCCACAGCCACTCAGGGCGGCTTCCAGTATATATATATAACATGACATAAAAAATTTCCTGATACAGGGCTGCCTTCAGATGTCTTCTAAAAGTCAGATAGTTGTTAATTTCCTTGATGGGAGGGCGTTCTACAGAGCAGGTGCTACTACCAAGAAGGCCCTCTGCCTGGTTCACTGTAACCTCACTTCTCACAGTGAGGGAAGTGCCCGAAGGCCCTCAGAGCTGGACCTCTTTACTGCCTGTTTGTTTCTAATCTAACCCACAAAACTTGTGCCATACAAAACTTGCTAGTTTCTGAGGTCCTGCAATACATTTTCTTATTACTGCTTAAGGGAAAGAAAAAGGAAATTTAAAGAAAACTGAACGAATTTGAAAGAATTTGAAGGTGCTAAGAAGTGTTTTAGAAAGAATACCAGAAAAAAACCTCATAGAGGTTTCACACATACCTAATTATAAAAAGGTAAAGGGACCCCTGACCATTAGGTCTAGTCATGACTGACTCTGGGGTTGCGGCGCTCATCTAGCTTTATTGGCCAAGGGAGCCGGCGTACAGCTTCCAGGTCATGTGGCCAGCATGACTAAGCCGCTTCTGGAGAACCAGAGCAGCGCATGGAAACACTGTTTACCTTTCCGTCGGAGCGGTACCTATTTATCTACTTGCACTTTGACATGCTTTTGAACTGCTAGGTTGGCAGGAGCAGGGACCGAGCAACTGTGAGCTCACCCCGTCGCGGGGATTCAAACCGCCGACCTTCTGATCGGCAAGTCCTAGGCTCTGTGGTTTAGCCCACAGCCCCACCCGCGTCCCATTACCTAATTATACCTCTGCTCAAAAGCATGTTCCATTTTGCTCAGGAACTGCCTATTTGCAGCACTGGATTTAGGTCTGTGCAGGCGGATCTCTCGCAAAGGGCCCCCTGAGATCTACCATCAGACAGGGCATCCTTACTGTTGATCCTGGTAGAGCTCCACTTGCTTCTTTATCCTCCTCCTTCCCTCTCTCCAGATGCCACTGCTGCAATCAGAAGACTCACTTTTGAAGACCAGACACAGAGGGCAGTCGGGGGAGCTCCTGATCCCAGGGGCACTTCCAGAGATGAAGGGGCAATAAAGGAGGCAAGCACAGCCCCCCCGAAAGAGCTGCAGGGCATGGTCAGGAGGGACTCTCCTGATGCCAGCTCATGCACCCTGGATACGTAGGGGCTGGACAGGGCAGGTGGCTCTCCTCCTGCTCCTCCTCCTCATCACTGCTCATAGCTGTCAACGCTTCCCATTTTTAAAGGGAAATTCCCTTATTCCAAATAGGATTCCCCACAAGAAAAGGGAAAAGTTGACAGCTATGCCACTGCTCCAGCAGCACCTCCAAGCAGACCACTTTGAGTTTCTCCTCCTGCAGGGTCTACTGGAAACACCTGCAGCAGAGGGCACCAAATTTTATCCTTGCTCAGGGTGCCATATTACCAAAGTCTGCCCCTATTGTTTGCTCACTGCTCAAATAAAACTGCAGTTCTTCCACATTTCCTTTATCCTTCCTGCATTTTCTCAGACACTATGATGCCCATACAGGACCATGTCATAACCTCAACTCTGACATCATTTCCTTAGCAGTTCCTCATGTCTAACTAGAGCTTGAATACTATTGAGTTTTTGAGAACCAATTCATGTAACCATTATAGAAGTATTACAGTATGCAGAACAACCTGTGTCAGCTCTCTCCTGGCGCAAACTGGTTAGGTGCATCTGTTGCCACAATGTATGACTGAAATTTTGGCACATGGCTTTGTGTGTGTGTGTGTGTGCGTGTGCGCATGACCCGTATTGAAAGTTGAATCTACGGACCTCCGGGTTAGCGCCTCCGGCAATGGCGGAATTCCTCTGATCGGAGGAATTTGCTTTGTGGGAATCCGGGTCTGGCCGCCACGGCGAAGACGGAGACCCATTAAAAATCACAGGCGGGTGAAGCCTGTGAACCTGGAATTCGGCTGGCACCTTTTGCGCCTCCCCTACTCGTGGGGAAACCCGGTTTCGGGGATCCGGAGTGACGTGGGGTGAGTGGCGCGGTGCTTCGAATTGACTGCTTCTTCCACGGAGCGAAGCCGCATGGCTGTTGCCGGAGAGCGCTGACTTTTTCCTGTGGACAATTTGATTTTAAAACAACTACCCGTGAGTAGAGCGGAGAATTGGATATTTAAAAGTCTTAATTTGGCACCGAAACGGGGAGGGTTAAAACAGGAAGTCCACCTTCCCCTTTTGTAAATAGACTGAAGCAAAGAGGTTGCAAGCTAAAGTCTTGGAAAGTCTTCTGTAAAGGACTAAATCTCCATCAATTAAAATTATTAACCCCCCCCCCTTGGAAGCAGGAGAAGAGGGGGGAAGTTTTGGACTGTGTAAACCTGCAGGAGAGAGTGAAGAACGTAAAATACCACCTCTCTGAACCTGGAAACGGGCTGCTAGTAAGACTGACGTTTTTGGAATGTTCATCGACTATGAATAGAACGTTTTCTGACAGCTAGTTAAACAAGAGAAATATTTTGTTTCCACTGTCTCCTTCTGCATTTAAAAAGGAGTAAAAGTAACTGAAAATTGAAACTAAATTTAATGTTTGAACTGTGTTTAAAAGGATTAATACAAATAGAAACTGTTTCCCTCTAGAGGAAGCTTTTGAAACTGTTACAAGAGCTGAGCTGGGGGAATTTCCAGCTGCAAGCCTAAAAGCCGTGAGATTCTGGAATTGACCTTGGATTGCTTAAGAATGTCGACAGAAGAGGCCTTAGTGGTTGTTCTAAGTATGATAAGTGATTCACTGGAACAGCTCAACAAGAAGGCGGATGTGGCAACTGCCAAAATTGATAATTTGGGACAAAAAGTGACTACTAATACAGAAACTATTCAGAAGTTGATACAGGATTCTACTCTGACATGGCAAACTGTGGAGAAGGCTAGGGAGAAAGTTGTTGCTGTTGCTGTTGCTGTTGAACCTAAAGTAACACAATTGGAGAGAGAGAGTGTCCCAGCCTTACGGATGCAACTTGATGATTATAAGTTGATGCCCTCTATGATTGAATTTAAAGAAAATAAGATTTTGAGGACCAGAGTCCTATCTGAACTGGAGGACTTGGGTCAAGAAGAGATCAAACGTGTGAGGGCCTTCAGACTTGGAAGAGGAGGGAAAAAATAAAAGAACAAAATTTTGAAAGACGTCCCGAAATATCTTTTGGATCTTGGGTCTAACTACGGAGATTTGGTCGCCCTGTCGAAAAGGAATAAAATCATCTCTAGGTGGGAGGTTCCCTGAGATCTGCTCTCCAGCCTCAAAGGAAGGAAAACAAAAATAAGATCAGCAGAAGACAAAGTAAACTGCATGTATAAGTATGAAGAAGATTTGCAGAAGGGACTTGGAAAAGAGTTAAGAGCCTCGGACAGAAGATCACCAGGTTGATGGACTATATGGATTTAGTGGAAATGACTGGCAGATTCCGAGACCAGGGAGAAGAGATGGTGGAAGAAGATTGGGAAAAGTTTAAAGACTATTTATAGAAATATTTTAAATTAATGAGTGTTAGAAAAATGTTGGAATGAAGTTACATGGCTTTAGTAGAAATGTTATAAGGAATTAAGTACAATTAGACTATTAGAGTATTAAAGGGAAAATAAGATCAAAATATGTTAAGATAACTACATGACAGAAAATAGAGGAAGATGGAAAGGATTTGCTGAAACAATTAATAGAAGTGGAAGACAAAAAGGGAGGTGTGAGGAGGTCCCTGAAACAAGTGAATGAAAGTTAAGATATTGAAATGATATGATTTGAGTTTTAAATTGTTTTTGTTTGGTTTGGTTTTGTTTATTGTGTAAATGTTGTGTTGTGCTGTGCAATGTTTATATATTGTATTGTTTTTCTTTTCATTTTCTTTTCTCTTTTGTAGTGTTTAAAACTAAAAAATATTATTTTTTAAAAAATGAAAGTTGAATCCACAACAATGCAGAGAATGTCTGTGGAATGGGAGAAAGCACATTTTAGATTTCCAATGTTTCAAAGCCTACTTCCATGCTCTTGTGTTGAACATCATTAGGAGATGTTTATTTTTTAAGTAACACCTATCAGGCACTTAAGTCCTTTTAACTTTCATTTACTTTTTTTCTTCTTTGATGGATGAGATGTCATTTTACATCATTTTATTCTTGGTTTGCAAGTTGTATTTCAGTTAAGGAGTAGAGCATGTTTGTGATTGTGGAGGAGTCTCTGTAGGACAATTATGAAACATCATAATAGTCCTAGATAACTGGAAAGCTGTCCTATAAATGTCACAGATAACTCACAGCATGAGGTGAACTGACAAAAGGAGCTTTCAAAATCTGGCAATATAATTAATGACCTTGCATGCTTTCACAACAACAGCAAGAGAAAAACACTTGGGAGGAGGAATTCCTAAAAATCTAATCTTTAAACTCTTTGCTGCCCATCCTTACAGATTGGCAGCAATGAGTTCTAAGATTAGATTTATTGGCTGTGATTGCTTGCATCCTATTCCCGTCTCCAATCCTCAAACACTTACTTGTTGTAATGGCCTTCTAAGGGTTGTGGCCAGTTTTTCATATTCAGAGTAGATCTATTGAAATTAATATACTGTATATGAAGAAGAGAAGAAGAGTTTGGATTTGATATCCCGCTTTATCACTACCCTAAGAAGTCTCAAAGCGGCTAACAGTCTCCTTTCCCTTCCTCCCCCACAACAAGGTGAGTGGGGCTGAGAGACTTCAGAGAAGTGTGACTAGCCCAAGGTCACCCAGCAGCTGCATGTGGAGGAGTGGGGAAGCGAACCCGGTTCCCCAGATTACGAGTCTACCGCTCTTAACCACTACACCACACTGGCTCTTTAAATATATGACTAATTTAAATGAGTCAACTCTAAGTAGAATTTAGTTGGATACAGTCCTATGTTCTTAGAGGCTGGGCTGGTACACATACTTGAAACCAACAAGTTAAAATACCCAATGCTATAATAATGAAAAATGGAATAGCTGTTAATGTCCATTAAGCCCATACTTCTTAGCAGTGCTGCAAGGGGTGGGAAACAGGATCTGGCCAGCAGGTTGAATCCTGACCTCCCCCACCCTCCATTTTGACAGATAGGTGAGGCCTCCCCTCTGCCTGTCACATATCACAGTGATATCAGAGGTGCCAAACTAAAAGAAAGTCCTACGTGGGCATGGCTTACACCTTGAGCTGTGACTGCAGAGGAATATGAAGCAAATTAATATTTGTGCTTAAATCAAGCCCATGAATACTTGGGCAAGTATTAATAGGTTTGTTGTTTTGTTGTTTAGTCATTTAGTCGTGTCCGACTCTTCGTGACCCCATGGACCAGAGCACGCCATAATAGGTTAGTTGATGCAATTCATTGATTGTGATTAAGAGAAGGCCTTTTTTTACTTGGTGGAGATTGGCAGTGCACTTGGGGCCTGTTGGGTAAGTAAGAATAATCATCTCTATTTCATTTTCATGTTTTCATTCTACTTTTAATTTGTATACCACCTTTATATATTGCTATACACAAGGCTGTTTATAGCAACGAAATATACAGCAAATAACACATACCTTATAATAATCTGATTCAATACAAAAAGTCATAATAAACATAATAATAATAATAATAATAATAATAATAATAATAATAATTTATTTATATGCCGCCCTCCCCTGCCACAGCCGGGTTCAGGGCGGCTAACAACACTAAAATAGTGCGACATTCTAAAAACATTATAAAAATGAATTAACATCAAAATTGATGGCAACCATAAACTAAAGTTCTGTAAAGGTTGCCAAAGGAGGGAGTCAGGCTGCGCCCTGACCAAAGGCCTGGTGGAACAGCTCTGTCTTGCAGGCCCTGCAGAAAGATGTCAAGTCCTGCAGGGCCCTAGCCTCTTGTGACAGAGCACTCCACCAGGTTGGAGCCGCAGCCGAAAAAGCCCTGGCTTTTAACTTTAAAATATGGGACTTTAAAATGGGACAATTCATATCAAATAAAGTAATATACAACAATCAATTAGAGAATAATATTAGACAATAAAATTAACTCTCAAAACATCAGCAAATAATAATAATTAAACTGAAATTAACAACTACAACAATTAACTACTAAACTATGATCAATAAAAGTAAGTCACAATGCATAAAATACATATAAAAGGATCAAACTGAGAAACAAAGACACACAACTTATAAAACTATCCCCCCCGCCTCCTTTCTTCCCTGCTGTTTTTGCTGTTCTTGAAGTCATGGCCTGGGAGAGGCTAGTAGCTCAACTGGACTACTTAACCCCAGTGGACTCCCACTGCCAGTACTAGCCTCCACAACATAAGCAAATCTGAAGTCCAGACTTGAGGGTACTTCTGTCCCTATCCAGTCTCACCGGTATAGCAGTTGTACTTTTTGACACGGGATTATTAAGCTCAGCACTTTGTCCAATGATTTTGCTATAAATCTTGCATTTTAAAGGGTCTGAACTCCATAGCCTAAGGATTACTGTAACACCATGGAAGGTTTGTATCTCCAGATGCCATAAAACTTTGTTATCTAGCAACTTGGATCCCGTTAGTAAGAGACTGGGGAAATTAATGATGTAACACTATGACATGAAGACAGCAAGTTTTATATGAAGATTAACTTTTATAGAAGTCAACTGCACAAAGGTGGGAAAGAATAATGAAAGGTACTGAGAGGAGTTGTAATGACCCGATTCAAGTTTCAGGCTAGAAGCATGTGTATGTACTTTGGCAAAAGATTATGGAGGCTTTGCTTGGCTTAAATTTGATGGGACGATTTATGTGTGTGGGGGCTGATTAGGCTGCCATGATCTCAGGGCTGAAAAGTGTTCAGAAACAAATTGCCTTTCTCAATTCCCATAGCTTGGTGGTGACTGCAACTCAGACAAAAAGGAAAAACAGCAAAAACGTGCAAGTAATTCTTCCATTTGTTTCTAAAATTGCATTTGCCCATAGTTGTTGTGACAACATGGAATCCAGTTTAATTTTTGTTATAGATTCAAGTTTTAAAAGAAGGTTCTGGTTCTGTGGTTTTGTGTTATCCACAGTTTCCAGTGTAAACTCCTGAGCCTTCTAACCAGGTTTGTAGCCCAGGATAAATGAGAAAAAGAATTCTGAAGTCCTGACACAAACTCCTGATTCAAACTCTTGAATCTAAGCTCTGAGCCTTGGGAGAATGAGTGGTCAAGGACAATGGGAGTTGTAGTCTCAGATGGCACCAGGTTGGGGAACACTGGTCCAGGTATGAGAGAAGGGAAAATGAATCTGCAGAATACACACACATGCACAGAAAACATTCCTCCCCCCTTAAATCTTTGGTATCTGGGAGTTAAGTACCATTGGGGGAAGTCATGTGCTTTAAGTGTATGCTTATCCTGAAATGAATCATACAACCAGACCTAAAATCTAATTTAAACAGCTTTAAATATACCAATACATAGATTTGAATTGTTTCCCTCATGTGCCAAGTTTAGCATTTTGTGTTGCTGCTATAGTTCACATTATATATACACATGTAAGCCCCCACACACTCAACAGATAAGCAAAGCTGTAGCACCTCTTTCATGTCATCATGAATACAACATCTTGATAAGAATGCAAAATGTGTCACCTTTTGCCAAAAGCAGCTTGGTATTGTTTTCTCTTGTGAGAGTCAAACCTTTTCATTTGATAGAATTACTTTCCAGACATTCAAACTGATTTAATTATCACAGACAATAGAAAGCAGCATTGAAATAAGATTAGTTGAGGGAAAAATCAGATCAAGATATAAATTGTATGTTTTCTCTCTCCCCCCCCCCCCCATTTCTACCTTCACTTTGGAGCAATCAGCATTTCTTAGTCTGTGAGAAGCAACCCGAGTCACTTTCCTTTTGTTTCATTTTTGTTGGACAAGACCCTGATGAGATGGACAAGACCCCACCTGTTTTCCAGTAGATGGTTCAGTTTTTCAGCATAAGAATTGTAGTCTACAAATAGGCATTGATTTGTTGAAACATACAAAGAGGGGAAATTAATACCTGTACACTGTGTGTGTGTGTGTGTGTGTGTGTGTGTGTGTGTGTGTGTGTGTGTTACCACAACAGTTTGGGTTGCTTCCAGTTAAGTTACTAATGTCCATTAACTTTAATGGGTCTACTTTTAGTAAAACTAGCACTTGATACAACCCATTTTTTCAATGCAGGCGTTCAGTTTGCCTGTCCAGTGAATGGCCATGGGGGTGGCACCTGACTCTGTCCCGCGTGCTACATCCCTTTATGGATGCATGAATGGGCCTTCCATATGTACAGACAAAGGACTCTGTTATCATGATTGAGGTAGGGATGGCAGAATCTGTCAATTTCAGTTTCTCATTTTCCACCATCTTAAATTCAGTTCTCTATATCAATTTGCATTTTTAAAAGTTCTCATGAAAATTATTCAGCATTTTAGTGTTTTTCCTACAATACATATCTTTGTGTGCAACTTTTCCTAATATACACATTTTCGCAAAGCAATTTTGCCTAACAGTGCATTTTTTTGCATTTTTTTGCACTATTATATGCATTTTTATGTACACTTTACCCTACTATAAACATTTCAAAATATTACTATTGCTTGGCTGGAGAACTGCATTGCAAACATCAGAAAAGTTCATGGAAAGTAAGAATTAGAGGGGGACTTCCAGAGAGGAAATGACAGACTAGGATATCAACTGCTGGCACTCCCATCTGCAGAGATAATTAAATGGTGATTAATATAATCAAGATCATCAGAGTTTCAACAACTGCTATCCTTCAAAATCTGATCAAGGGACCACTTGTTAATGGTTTGCTCATACATCTTCATCATGATACCATTAGGTGGTGACTTGAGTGTGTTACTCACTGAACCAGATAGAAGTTCACAAAACTTAGTAAGTCAGAAGTGGTGCTTTATATTGAATTAGCCTTCACACATTTTCAAGTGCAGAGTGCTCAAGAGTAGAGAAACCCAGAAGATACATTGATGGGTGGATTGGGCCTTTGATCAATTCTCTTTCTTGGCGACTCACAATTTGCCATCCACAGAGCTTAGTCTAACCCTCGGGCTTTGGAATATTCTCTCAAACATGAACCTGGTTCCAGTTCACTTTACCAGCTGTAGACTTTCTTCTTCTGTGAAGTCTCTGGGTAATGAGATCTTTGACTTAGGGAATGTAGTTCTTGTTTTGATGAGAGAGCATAGCTAAACTATGAAATTTGTTCCCACAAGCAGTGATGGTCACCAACTTGGATGACTTTAAAAGATTAGACAAATTCAGAGAAGGTAAGGGCAATCAATGGCTACCTCCACTGTTGGAAGCAGAATGTGTCTGAATGCCAGTTGCTTGGACTCACAAGTGGATAAAATGCTCTTGCATCTGGTTGGCCACTATAAGGTCAGAATGCTGGACTAGATAGGCCATTGTCCTGATCCAGAAGACTTTTTCTTATGAGAGTACTCAATTGTTTATTATATTGTGAATTTGTTGTGTTTTAAAATGTTGCTATTTGCCCCTTAGTATTCTGAAAAAGGGCAGAATGCTATTAATTTAAATAAATGATTTAAAACAAAACAAAACAAAACATGAGTGAGATCCAAATATGCAGAAATACATGTTCATTCATTGGAACCTGTTAGCTGAAGAGTTCTTGGGAAACCTCATTTGCCCAAGTTTCTCAGATGTGCATTCACCCATACTTTGTTCCAGACATTATATGCCAGTTGTACTGCCACACACATAAATTAATTATGTGCTTCCTGAATTATTTCCTCAGGCATGGGAGGTCTCTTTCAAAATACATTCAGATATTTCCATTGAAAATAATTGCTGTTTTGCCACAATTGTGTCTTGTAAGGCTTCTCAAATATTGGTACCTGTTACTTCCTCTTGAAGAGCTTTATTG
Organism: Podarcis gaigeae; assembly: GCF_964106915.1. Classification (NCBI taxonomy): domain Eukaryota; kingdom Metazoa; phylum Chordata; class Lepidosauria; order Squamata; family Lacertidae; genus Podarcis; species Podarcis gaigeae. The sequence goes on from NC_139692.1 coordinate 4,807,338, forward strand.
CTTGCAAAATCCTGCTCACTTTCAAGATTCAGATGCTGACTTCTAGAAGGGTAGAGCTGAGCTGCCTCTCGTGCCCAGGAAATGTTTATGGGTTGTTTTTGTTCCAACAGCCAGTGGTTCTACATATTCTTCTAGCTAGAGTGTCTGGAAATGAACACAGGATGTCCCCATAGCACAAATTGTCATGAGTTACTTCGTCACTCAGCCTTGAAATACTTTTGAAAACAAAAATAGAAGCCCATTTATACCACATGACTGCAAGGTGGAAGGGAAGCATACTATTTTATGCTGTCTCAGTTGCTGAGATGTTAACTTAGTGGTAGAGCAGTGGTTCTCAACCTGTGGGTCCCCAGATGTTGCTGGACTACAACTCCCATCATCCCTGAGCTCTGGTCTTGCTAGCTAGGGGTGATGGAAGTTGTAGTTCAACAACATCTGGGGACCCACAGGTTGAGAAAGGCTGTGGTAGAGCATCTGCATTACGTATAGAAGGTTCCAGGTTCAATCCCTGGTATCTCCAGGTAGGAATTGTAATGTTAGCTGCCTGAAACCCTGAAGAACTGCTGTGTTGATGTAGACAATACTGAAGTAGATGGACCAATGGTGTGACTCAATGCAAGCCAAGTTCCTATGTTCCCAAGAGCCAGGGCACGTAAATACAGGCCAAAATAGATCAATGGCGCATTCATCCAAATGATTGGTGTGCCTTCTGTTTCTTCTAAGTATGGCTGAGAATAAAATTAGCCACTTTCAATCCACTACACAGATATACAATCTGGATATGAGACTGTACATTTGCTGGAACTTGACAAGTGAATTGCTGTGGCAGTATTCACTGCCTTGACCAGCATTTTCTTCCACACCAGAGACAAAAACGAATGTATAGCTTGCTTTTTACATTTAAAAAGTTGGCAAATATTCACAGGGCACTCAATGTGCTCTTCTATTTGGGTGAGAACCATGCAATACACAGAGATAAGACATTCTTCCAGAGCTCCATTTATCAAAAGAATGTGCTCAGTTTTTGGACCCTCTTCCCTCAAGTATCTCGTCACATTTCCACCCACCTTAGGAAAGTTTCACACCAGAGGTATTTAGAAAATACTAGATTATTAGGCAATGGAAGTAGAGCACATTTGATTTGCATGCAAGAGGTTTCATGTTTGATCCTCAGCATCTCCAGGTATGGCTGGACAAACTCCTTCCTGAAACCCTGCAGAGCTTCTGTCATTCAGGAGTTAGATGAACCATTGGTCTGACTAAGTATTAGCAGCTTCCTATCTCCCATGTGTACCTGTTTGTCCTTTATTATAACAGGTGTTACAGTAACAAAAGAATATTCCAGGAGATCAGACATGAGAAAAGGCCTTTATTCAAATTTACTTCAAAACATGATGTTTACATAATAACAAGATATGCCCCAAGAGCATAGAACATATAGAAAAACCACATACAATAGATTTTTCAGAAGCTTACTGAAAATTCTAAGGAGCTTATTGTTTCCTTTAAAGTATTACCCAATATTTCTGAGCTGTTACCATGGAGAAGAGGAGAAACTAGGAGATTTCCTGACTGTCAGGGAGTTCTCCTGTTAGGAGTGATCCAACCCTCAGGTGGTTGTTGCATAGCTGTCAACTTACAGATTTGAAAATAAGGGACCAGCAGCCTTGAAAATAAGGGACCAGCAGCCAAAATAAGGGACCTGCAGCCTCACCTGTTCCAGGCACTCCAGTCTACCTGTCCTCCTGCAGTCTGGTCAAACTCATGCTGGTAGCTTCGAGAACACTGTCCAACAAACTTTGTAACCAGAGGTTCAACTGAATAGAATCTGAATCACATGCACCACAAGGCTTATGCAGCCTCAACTTAAGATGGCTCCCCAGCCTGGCTTTGCACTGCAAAGTTTGCAGCAGCACATGCAACAAAATGGCACCCAGCATTCAAAAACCCCCTCAGCTTGCATTAACTAGCCACACACAAGGCATGCAAGCTCTACCCCCCAGTTGTTCTTAGACTTCTTATTGGGTGAGCAACATAGCCAAGCAACACAGTTGGAGCCTCCCTCCTCCCTGGCTGGCAGGGAGGGAGGGAGGAAGAGGAGCTGCTTCCTTTGAAATTTAAGGGATATCATTTAAGGGACATTTAAGGGACATCCATCAACAAGGGACAGCAGCGGGACATGGCGCTGGAATAAGGGACTGTCCCTTCAAATAAGGGTCACTTGACAGCTATGGGTTGTTGTTTCTTTTGTTGTTGTTGTTTTAAAGAGATTTCCCAATTGCACAAATTCTTATCAGACAAATGAGTGCAAAGCATGCTTTGCTCCTTGCTTACAATTAGGGGCATTTTCTCCATACAGGTTAGTAGTTCTTATCTGCTATGCAGTAACTGAGAGGACAATCCAGTGGCCTTTGCACTTATTTAAATACCAACTTAGAAAATATTATTACTGCCTCTCAAACCCAAGGCTTCTCCAGTTTGCACAAAGGTTGCCTGTTAAGCACAACTCAGCTGGTGGCTTAAACTGGCCCATTTTTAAAATTATTATTATTGAACAAATTATCAATCCATTTAATCAATTACAATATTTTCCGCCTCCCCCCATCCCTCCACCACAGCGGCAAGAGTCTTGATTGCACAAGGATGGAAGAATGAGGAAATCCCAATGAAAGAACAATGGCCAGAAAAATTGATGAACTATGCAGAGTTGGCTAAATTGACATACAAATTGCGGGACAGGGACAACTGCAACTTTAAGAAAGAATGGGAGCTTTTTACAAATTATCTAAAAAGACAACAAAATAAGCTGGATTCCTTGGCAGGTTTTGAATAAATATCCACAAATTTATTAGATGAACATATGATAGACAAAACAAAGATATGTATAATTTTATAATATGCAGAGAATGATATGTGTAAAGAAATCAGAGAGGGGAGCTGAGGGAAGTCTTTTGTGGGAGGGAAATTGGCCCATTTTTAACCGGCAGTCAATAGGGCCTGCTCTGAAGGCTTTCAGGACTGACTGCTGTCAGCGTGCAAAGGAAACAGGACAAGTCCTGACATCATGCTGTTCTTCTTTGGGTGGTTGTAGGTTCAGAGGTGAGGGGCATATGTATGGGCTAAAAAAGAAATGAATGTGGGAGATTTTGCAGTCAAACACCACTGCATGATTGCTAGTTGGTATGTGAAGGGGTTAAGGACCACAGAGTAGGGTCAGTGAGCTCATGCCCCATCACCCCCCCCCCCCCCGGTGAGGGAGGAAGTGATATATTTCTTCTCGTCTCTTCCTTTCCTCATTCTCTTCTTTGTGATTTGAGCCATGAAGGGAGTATGTGCCTCACTATAGGTCCCAGCTTCAGACATGTCTGAAGCTACATTGCTATATACCCGCTAAAGAATATTTTGCCTGCATTTTCTATTCTTGCAGCATAGGAGAATGTGTGACTGAGACCTTAAATCCGTAAGTAAAGTATATATTTAATTAACTTCAGTGTGCAGTCTATTCACTGCAAACAGGGGTAGAAGGAGGTCAGCTGCTACATGCAAGTGATGCACAATAAAGAAAAGTTTAACAGCCTATATTCTACACTTCACTAAACTGCTTAACAATGATATTTAAATTCTGCTATGGGCTGTCTCTTGTCTGAGAGTCTGTAAAACCCCACACTTTTCCTTGTTCATGGGTCTATAGAGGAGTAAATATAATTAATATATTCTCTTCCAATTCCCATCAAAGAAAGCAGGACCACACACACCAGTTCCTGATTAAAAACATCCATGCACAGACCTTGGCTTTGTGCTTGTCTTAGCCAGCAAAGAGCTCTAACAGCTACATTTATCCTTTGCCTTTGAATGTTTTCCTGCTCAGCACTTCAGCCCTGGTTCTGATAAGTTCTTACAGTGATGATTTAGTTCTAGGATCAAAACAATTTCATGCTGCATTTTCATTCTTTCAGCCATAAAAAATAAATAATGCCAACAGTACCTTACTTGTTAATCAGCCAGTCTTCTTCTGAACTCATTTGTCATGTTCTTAATTTTTAAAGAAGATAGAGCTAGTCTTCTGAGTGGAACTCCTTATTGGTGCCACAAGGATCTTTAGGTAAAGTTCGAATATTGTTTTATGACTCTGAAACTCTGACTTGACTGATAATGAAGTGAAAAGGCAGAGAGAGAAAAACCAATGGGACTGAATCAAATTTAAGATGAGAATAAATCAATATCATCTTTGCCTGCTACTTTCAACATTCTGCTACAGGAACAACGGTAAGGCAGACTCAATAGCAAGCTGTTCACAGCTAGAGACTTGCAAGATACAGGAAAGCACAAGACTGCATGATAAGAATTCTTAAGCAAGAGTTCAAAGGCCTCTGGGACAAAGATGAATGTTTTCCTCTAATCCATGATACTCTGATATGGCATTTTAGCACACATGCTATAATGGTGATGTTTGATTCCAACTTGAGTATGCAAAGATGGCAGAGACTGGGACAGTTAGCATGCTCAAACACCCTTCCACATATGGTCAGAACAGAACTTCAGAAACACCTGAACAGCCCTTATAATAGCATAATTGTGTAGGTTTCTGACCCTAGAAGGCATCTGAAGATTTAGTGAGCTTATACAGTTTGTGAAACAACACATTTTGGTTCATCATAACCTTCCTTAGGTCATAAGATTAAAGTTGATGTGTCAAGGCAACACTGGGAATCAACCGAACTGTTTTAGGGAATTATATTGTTTCAAGGACTATTACTTACTGCTGTTGGTAAAGCACTTAAAGCTTGGGCTTCTTACAGATCAAAGAAAGCAATAGCTGCCAGTGGGTAACAGAAACATCCATCCCCCCCATCAATTGGATGGCTGTTTTTCAGCAATCTATCCTTTTGTTTTTTTCTGTGCTGTCGCACCCTAATGCAAGGGTCAGCAAGCTTTTTCAGGAGGGGGCCGGTCCACTATCCCTCAGACCTTGTGGGGGGCCGAACTATATTTTGAAGAGAAAAAAAAATAACGAATTCCTATGCCCCACAAATAACCCAGAGATGCATTTTAAATAAAAGGACACCTTCTATGCAAAAGGCGGCCAGTTGGTTCCACCAATCAGAAAAGCATTTATCAGCAAAGTCCTCCCGATGTTACTGTATGGGGTTGAAATCTGGGGGTGGAATTTAAAAACACTACAACGGCTCGAGATTCTACAAAACACTTTTGCACGGAAGTTACTGGGTCTCCCCAAGGGCTCGATTGCTGCACAGTTAAGAACAGAACTGGGCCTCCCCTCCATTGTTGCGAGAGCCCACATTAGAATTATCAGTTTTTATTGTAAATTAATCAAAGCCCCAGATTCCCTACTAGCCAGGCAAGCCTTTTTAACTTGTTCTCATAGCAACAAATGGTCCAAGGCCATGGAGACTATTACTGCACGCTTCTCCCTCCCAGATCTTGACATCTTGGGACCAACATAAAATCCGGGCCTGGATTCTTACAAGAGATGAGGCCATGGACCGGGCACAGTCCACCACAGCTCGCCTCTCCATGTGGCTCCCTAAAGTGAAAGTGGTAAGATCACTTGCCAACTACTTGATAGACCTGACGGAGCCCAATTTGAGAAGAGCGTTTACCATGGCCCGTTTCCATTCTATACCCACAGCCTTCTTGCAGGGGATTTATTCTAAGACCCCTATTACTCAGCGTCTATGTCCATGCGCAATGAATGAAGTAGAGGACTTCATACATTTCTTTTTCTACTGCCCTATTTATGAGCTAATAAGAACTAAGCTCCTCCTCTTGATCCCGTCCACCATCACATCTAAGGAAGACTGTTTGAAATCGCTTCTTGTGGACGCAAATCCCCAAATTTCACGTGGGGTGGCAATCCTTATAGTGCAGGCTTTGAAACTCAGGGCTACTCTGACTGGGTAGTGTGTCCTAGACCTGGACATGTTTTAATTCTTTTTATTACCTTTTTAACCTAATGTACCGAGCCTATTTTGGGGCCATTATATGCTTTATATACATCCACATTTTAGATTCCAGGCGCCGGCAACTAAATCTTTACATTATTGTCTTAGGGTAATTTAAATGTCATAACGCCAGTAATATCGCTTTGAATCTTGTTTGGTTGCTTGTCTCTAGCATTTTTGTCTTATCCTGCTATGGCTGTATGCTAATGCAATAAAGGTTTGATTGATTGTTTGATTGATTGAATAAAAGGACACATTCTACTCATGTAAAAACACCAGGCAGGCCCCACAAATAAGCCTGAGATGCATTTTAAATAAAAGGGCACATTCTACTCATGTAAAAACATGCTGATTCCCGGACTGTTTGCGGGCCACATTTAGAAGGTGGTTGGGCCGGATCCAGCCCCTGGGCCTTAGTTTGCCTAAAGGTAAAGGTAAAGGGACCCCTGACCATTAGGTCCAGTCGTGACCGACTCCGGGGTTGCGGCGCTCATATCGCTTTATTGGCCGAGGGAGCCGGCATACAGCTCCCGGGTAATGTGGCCAGCATGCCTTAGCCTGGCAAACCAGAGCAGCGCACGGAAACACCATTTACCTTCCCGCCAGAGCAGTACCTATTTATCTACTTGCACTTTGACGTGCTTTCGAACTGCTAGGTTGGCAGGAGCAGGGACTGAGCAACGGGAGCTCACCCCGTCGCGGGGATTCGAACCGCCGACCTTCTGATCGGCAAGTCCTAGGCTCTGTGGTTTAACCCACAGCGCCACCCGTGTCCATGCCCTAATGTGTATCAATGCATGAATTATAGGGAAAAGAATAAGCATACCCTTTACGAAATTCACATGCAATTTAGCTAAATCATACCCCCAAAACTCAAATAAAACCCGTAGCTAAGACATCCATCACAAAAGCTGCTCTTCAGAAATCTGAGCAGTGGTGTATATACTTTGTAAAAAAAAAAATTGAATAAATTATATATGCAATTGGGGCGGCGGTGGTGGGGAGTTTGTACATGTCACTGTTACTATTCCTATTAGTACTGCTGCCTCTACTTAGATTACCAGACTGGTGAAAAATATAATACCTGCATTCTTTTCTGTTCCCGATAAGTTGCAGCTTCTTTTCAAACTTAAAATAAAAGAGGCTTTAAAAATAAGAAGCTAAGCACATTTCTGCTTTCACAGAGCACCTAGCCACATTAATCCAAATGTTTATTATGAGGCATCCACCACTGCTGTAATTATTGATGGCTGATTTCTTGAGATGTGCAATGCTGTGCCAACTGGTTGCTTCTGAGAGTATTTGTAAACTGTTACTAATGGTGGAGTATACTTCAATTAATGTTTACATAGGAGAACAAACTTAAAGGAAATCCAGTTGTTCTCTGGCACTGTGAGTGGCCGGAAAACACCTTCAGAAACGTAAAAAAAAAAATTACACCTGTCCCTACCTGTCATACCTCCAGCCTATCCTGACCAATTTTTATAACGAATGCCTAACCGCAACCTTACAGGTTGTGACGAATTGCTAAGTAGTAGGTAAAAAACCAGATGGCACCAGCCAATCAGCCAAATGGACAAAATTCCTACTAGGCCCCTGCCCCCAAGGCAGACAACCCCATGACAGGCAAAGCAAGGTCAACCGGAACACAGGGCAGAAGGGCGAGTGATCAGAGGCACTCAGCGAAAGAGAAAGGAAAAGGCTAATTGCTCCAATATTTAAAACCTTTGGTCCCACCCACCCAAATTGCAACATACAATTTGCCCCAGCAACCCAGTCAACCAATCATTGCTTCAGGCACTAACTATTTAACCCGCCTGGCAACAGAGGTTTGGCCTGGTAGACCCCACTGCAACCCGTGTTCTCATTTAGGGGAGAACACACTTTATGATTCTTTGTGAAGCAGTTAGCATTCCATGAAAAGAGAAAGGAGAGGTAATACCCAATTTTGCCAGCAGAAGAATGCAGATGATGGAAACGAGGAGGGCAGGGGAAGAGGAGAATCTGAGGTGAGAAAAATTATTCAAATGCCCATTTAAACTCTCAGAGTGGAACTCTTCCCAAAGCTTCATTCTGCCTGACTCATTTTTATAAGTCATCTGGGCATGTGGCAAGGTCTGTTTGCTCAGATATGGGTACAAGGGAGCAAAATATAGAGGGGCTGCTCCACATTTAGAAAGCAAATTAAATATATGTTGCTTGACAAGACACTTAATAAGGGGTGTCGGGACTACATATGCAGAATGTATAAACCGTGGTAATTAAGCTTTAGTGGAGACAATTTAGGCTGTCAGTCTAAATGCTTATGACATTCCCTTTCCTAATTTTGTCTGCCTTTGCAGTGTGAATCAGTCTATTTAAATTAGTTTATGCAACAAAACAAAACGTTTCTTTTCTAAGCAGGATAATCCAGGTATCTTCTAGAGCAGAAACACAAAAACACTTTTTGGTGTGCAATGCAAAAGACAGTTGCTCCTGCAAAGTACACGAGGAATTGCGATAACAGGATTGTGTGTGTTCAAATGAAATCCTCTAGAGACATTTATGAAGTTTTGCAATATTTCTGGATCCATTTGCTTGTATATTCCTAGTATTTAAATGCTGGCAAAAAGCCCTGCCAAAGCAGCTCACATAAGCATTTATAATCATAAAATACAACTAAAACAATCTCATATCTACAAGACTAAAAACAGCAGTGTGCTCTTGTTTGTGTGTTTGTATAACCTTGTATAGCAATTCTGATCAAACAGATTAAAACACCCACTTCAAACAATTAAATACCCAGCTGAGCAACTTATTGAAATGGGAAAAATCTTTACAGTCTTGTTTTAAAAGCTAATAAAGATGTATATGCCTTGGTAGAGAATTCCACAGATGTGGGGCCACCACTGAAGTGGTTCTGTCTTTACTGTCCATCAGTCTAAAATATCTTAATGGTGGACTCATGAGCAGGGCCTCTGCAGCCAATATTAAAGCCCAGGTGGGTTTGTATGGGTGCAAGTAGTAACTGTGATATAATAAAGCAGTAACATGGGGAAGCAGAGCAGTGATGGTTTTCTTCCTCCTATGTTGAGGGAATGATGGTGTCACGTGCTGGAGTGGCATTTACTATTTGCTAGTGTTCTCGAAGCTATCAATATGAGTTTGACCAAACTGCGGGAGGCAGTGGAAGACAGGGGTGCCTGGCATGCTCTGGTCCAGGGGGTCATGAAGAGTCGGACATGACTAAACAACTAAACAACAAAAAAGTGCTGTAAACCTGGGTGGAGAAGGGCTGGCCATATTCTTCCTCATTTTGGTGATATGTATAGCATTTCTGTTAAAAGTACAGTGGTACCTCAGGTTACATACGCTTCAGGTTACATACGCTTCAGGTTACAGACTCTGCTAACCTAGAAATAGTGCTTCAGTTTAAGTACTTTGTTTCAGGATGAGAACAGAAATCGTGCTCTGGTGGCGCGGCAGCAGCAGGAGGCCCCATTAGCTAAAGTGGTGCTTCAGGTTAAGTACAGTTTCAGGTTAAGTACGGACCTCCGGAATGAATTAAGTACTTAACCTGAGGTACCACTGTATAGCAGTAATTCCTAAATTTGCATCTATCTTTATAAATATAAACCCTTATAAACCTGGCATTCACAAATTTTATGCACATTTCTTTTTTTCATGTGGTGTAGTGGTTAAGAGTGGTAGACTCATAATCTGGTGAACTGGGTTCGCATCTCCGCTCCTCCACATGCAGCTGCTCGGTGACCTTGGACTAGTCACACTTCTCTGAAGTCTCTCAGCCCCACTCACCTCACAGAGTTTTTGTTGTGGGTGAAGTAGGGAAAGGAGAATGTTAGCCACTTTGAGGCTCCTTAGGGTAGTGATAAAGCAGGATATCAAATCCAAACTCTTCTCTTCTTATCAAAAAAAGAGAGAAAAAATACAGATGGAAAAGTAACAAAGTAAAGAAAGAGAGAAGGTTCTGTGGAGGATGGTACTGGACATTATGCAGCTTCAATACAGACATGAATCAACAGAAGTCTAGTGTCCAGATCAAGGGAAGTCATAGTACCACTCTATTCTGCCTTGGTCAGACCATACCTGGAATACTGTGTCCAATTCAGGGCACCATAATTTAAGAAGGATATTGACAAGCTGGAACGTGGTCAGAGGAGGGCAACCAAGATGATCTAGGGTCTAGAAACCAAGCCCTATGAGGAACGGTTGAAGGAGCTGGGTATATTTACCCTGGAAAAGAGGAGACTGAGAGCAGATATGATAGCCATATACAAATATCTGAAAGGCTGTCACATGGAATCATAGAATCTTAAAGTTGGAAGGGAACCATGGGTCATATAGTCCAGCCCCCTGCAACGCAGGAATCTCAGCTAAAGAATCCATGACAGATGGCCATCCAACCTCTGTTTAAAAACCTCCAAGGAAGGAGGTTTGAGTCCTACCCTCCAGAGCAGGAGAAAACAAGCATGCTCCCTCCTCCATGTGACAACGGTCTCCCTTGGGAGGTTGTGGTTTTTAAGCAGAGACTGAATGGCCATCTGACATGGATGCTTTAGCCGAAATTCCTACATTGAAGGGGGCTGGTCTAGATGACGCTTCCAACTCTACAGTTCTGTTATTTTATAGAATGTAAGTACAGCAGATTGTTTTTGAGGTGTACTTTTGTTGTTGTTTAGTCATTTAGTGGTGTCCAACTCTTTGTGACCCCATGGACCAGAGCACGCCAAAAAAGCAAATACTGCAATTATTACTAGTATGTTGAGGTGGATCTGATAAATTGTTAATCTTAATCCCTTGGTTTTCTTATCATGTGTGCACTTTATGTACTGTGCAGTTCAAGCCCTTTTGGCCCCTCCCGGAAGCATCAGGGGTTTTAGTGAATGCCGACCCACTGAAATTAGTAGATGTGGCGAACTTAGATCCATGAATTTAAATGGATCTACTCTAAGTAGAAACCCATTCTGCTCTTTTTTGCGATGCAGTTTCTCTACTTTAGTGATGCAGTTCATTCATTTGCAGTTGTCAGAACATAGACCTGTGGTCTACAAACCGCTCATTCCCTTTGCATGATGTTCACGCTCCTGTATAAAAATTAAAGGTGGCTTTCAAAATGTACCATGCAGAAAACAGCTTTGCAAAGCATAAGAAATACATGCTGAGCAGGCAATTATAAGCTTTCTCCCAGAAATGAGAATTTTAACTGCAAGTAAATGGCTTGAAAGATAACAGGCTCAGTGAGCATAATGGCTTTTAGGCAGATGGGGGATAATGCTTCCCTTAAAAAAGAAGCTTGTACAATAACTATAATATTTTACTCCTCTATGACACTTTCATCTTTATTTCGCAACCAACATTTATTGGTAAGCCAGTATTTCTTTCTAATCAGATCTTTTGGCAACTGTGAATGCTCTGTGTTTTGTGAAAAGCAGCTGCATTTTGGAGCAAATGAATTTTGATAGCTTAGAATACGATGGTGCATCTTGGAACAGTTATATGAATACATATAATTTGCATTTTTATCTTTTGTGGTCCCCCCCTCAGCATCTCCTATAAGCAGCAATGGAATGCTGGTCATGCTCAGCCTTACAGTGGCTGGTCCATTTCAATTTGCTGACCTGTTTCCACTAGTCTTTTGTTAGTGTTAGAACTGTTTCTCTCCTGAGTGGAAGATCCTGAGACAAAGGGGTGGAAACAGAGGGTGATACCTGGCACATTGCCAGGACAGGTTCAGCTGCAGGTCAGCACAGAGAGAGACTCAGAGACAAGTAATAACTTTAATTCTTTATTCAAGAAAACAGCATGCAAGCAGAGACTGCGCCCCAGGTGTCAGGACTGCTAATCTGCATCTCCTACTTCCTCCTATGTCTCCTCCCCAGCTGGGTGTCTCCCAGGCATAGCTTAAGGCCTTAGGGGGCCACCTGTGCCCTATGTTCTGCTACACACAAGTCTCTTCATGACCTTGGAGGGTCATCAAGGGGGAGGGGAACTTACTACAGTAGGAAAGGCAAGCTCCATGGATGCTTCTGACACCCTGGCCCCTCCTTCACGGCTTCATATGCAGAGTCTGAATTGCTTCCTGAATCTGGCTCTTCTCTCTCACTCAAGCCTGTTGCTTCTTCAGCATCCAATCATTCTGTCTTCCCTCTTTATCCTTAGATCTGTTCTCAGTGTTCCACCACCACTCCCCTAGCTCTAAGCCTTCCTCTTCTGGGGAACCTCCCACCACTCCTTGTCATCCAGCCAGTCCCTGACACACATCAGGGGACAGAGCCTGGTAGGATAGGAAAAGAACATATAAGGTTGGTTAGCCAACATGGTGCCCGCCAAATGTTGATGGACCACAATTCCCATCCTCCCTGAGTCTTAGCCATGCCAGCTGGGGCTGATGGGAGTTGGAGTCCAGCAACATCTGGAGGGTACGATGCTGGCTATCCCTTTTATAAGGTGTCCACTTACACATTGCCAAAAGAGAGGAATCATTACCAAAACAGAGGATACAGATTTGCATAAAGTTTATGTATGCTTTTTCTGCAAATAGGTGTGAAGCTCAGTCTGCTATATAGCTGCAAACTCTATATGAATTTCTCCTAATACACACATTTTTGCATGCTATGCCCGTACACTCTTAACCCTCGTGTATGCACTTTTGTAAACGTTCCCTAGCTGGAGAAATGCACAATGAGGTATGGATTCGAAAGGATGGCCGTGTTTTGGTTTGTGTATGGTTTCAGAAAGTTTGAATGAGGCAGATTTGCTTTTAAATGCAAATTGAAACGAGTTTCTCTTCATTCCTAATCTTGACTGCTGATTTGTTATATTTTGTAGCTAAAATTAATGTTTTCGATGAGTTTGTAATCTGAAAACAGCAACAACAAGTTGGACTTCCTGTGGGCAGTGATAAGGCTACTGTGGCCTGTATAGCCAGCATGGTACAATGGTTACAACCACAGATTTGGGCTGCAGATATAGACACACTTAACTGAGATTGTCATTGAATTCAGTGGTGTTTACTGCTGAGTAGACCTTTTTAGGATTGAAGTCTTAGAGCAGCAGTGCTTGCATTAAGCTGACAATAGAGGGGGTGTTGGAACCTCTGCCTTGCACACCCTGAGCTACTAATGCTGCCGTTCTGTTCACACAACAGCACTTCTCCCCCTTCTCCCCTTCTCTGCATTCCCCTTTGCACCCTCAAAATCTGCTCCAGAGAATTGGAGAACCTCCAGAGCAGTTTTCTGGGGACATAGAAAGGCACCATTTTACATTCCAGCCTGTATTTGTCACATACAGCACCGTTTCTGTTCACCTGCAGTTCATCTTCTTCCAAAAACTACATCATTCATTGTTCACCATGGCAAAATAACTTTCAGAATTTATGTGATTAATTGCATAAATTATGTACGTTATATTGTCATTATATTATCCCACCCCATTCATTTCAATGCAAAGGAAACATAAAAAGGGGGGGGGGATCAATTGTGCGTCATTTGCAGACTAAAAACAACAACTGTATTTGCGGGATTGGTTTCCTTTTCAAACACGAGACAAATACACGAACATTGGCAATTTCTGTGCATGTTTATTTTCATCAGGATTCTCCAACATCCCTATTTTGTTTACTTTATCTACTATAGAAGAATGTAGGGAGAGAACAGTTTGTTTCAATGATGAGATCTGTGGCATTTTTAAATGGTAATTTCTATTTTGGTACATATTGCTTAATACACTATCTTGAAAAATAAAATATACAAACCCCCACTAGCCCACTTAGCTAATTAAAAATAGGACTCATCATCCTAATTAGATCTGTTTTGATGTTTTAGCATTTTTTCCCATGGAACATTTCCCTCTTCCTCTCCTTCCCAAGTCACATTGCTCCCATGGATTCTCATTATTCACAATTAGATATTGGAATATGCGTGTTTCATAAAGAGTAGCAAGCAAAGCCCTTGCAAAACACGAAGCACATTTGGAAAAATGGGGACTTGATTGGTTATTTAGTTCCTATACTGCTTAATACATTTATCTCTCCGCAATGTATAGAAAACAGAAGCAACAACAGACTACTTAAAATACCACAAAACACAGCTATAGATAAAAAATGCTACATTAGTACAGATTTACTAATATATATATAAATCAGTATCAATTCATCAATATCAATCAAATCAATATCAATATAAATTCTGACACACCCTCCCTCTCAGTCTCCAGGTTCTCACACCTGGTGCAAAAAACTCTCAGCTCACTCAACAAAGTCTCACCATTATAAGAGTTCCTGGAAACATCATCCTTGTCTCTCACCCTGGACTTATTATTTTATGGGACGGTCCAAGGGGGGTGGCACTTCCTCAGGCTGCCCATAGGTATGTCCCATTCCACACAGGTATGTCCCATTCCAGGTACAGTAGGTTGGCTGAGTTTCCCAGGCTGTTCAAAGAACGCAAAGAGCCCTCTGTCCTTTCCTGGCTGGTGTGGTGATAGGACAGGGATGGGAGCATCTGACCTACCTTAGCAATAACTGGAGGGCCAAAGGCTCCCCACATCTGACTAAAGCAGAGTTTTAATGTCCTTAAATTAGTTTCTGGTAGCTGTGAAAAGGGTAGGAATTTCCCAGTGTAGGAATTTGTGGAGGGTTGTAAAGAAACATAGCTCAGTTGGTTAGAGGCTGGTGCTGATAATGCAAAAGTTGCAGGTTTGATCCCCGTATGGGACAGCTGCATATTCCTGCATTTCAGGAACGACAAGATGATCCCGAGGGTCCCTTGCAATGCTACAATTGTATGATTCTATGATACCTCTCTCTAAGATAAAACTGCATTGGACGAAGCAATCACAATACTTTTGAAAGGTGCTGGCTTGGATCCAATGGTGGTGTTGTGCAAGGTGAAAGAAAGAGAAGTGACGGTGTCCAGTTTAACTAGTTTCCCCTTCTCCCTACATACAAACTATGCAGTGCTGCAGAACTGGGGCAGTAGCTGTTGGAAGAGGGAGGAGAGGGTCCTGTAGCAGGATGTGGGTAGTAAGAAACGCCTGTTATGAACCAAGCTGTGTGTTAGAGAGAGAGAGGGAGGCGAACAAACAATCACCAGGATGGTCTGTGGTTCACACTTGAAACACAGTGTTTATTCTCAGTGCATTGAAATACATTATGACTTGACAGAAGAGAGGGGGTGGGGTGAAGCAAACTACTTTGCCTTTTAAATCAGGAGTAGAGGAAGCTTTGGAATGGTTGAATACTTGGCAAACCACTGGCAGTGCAAACTTCAAGACAGTTAAGGACTTGGGCTGAAGCTGATTTATGACTGTGAGTCACAGTATTTCAGTAAACCATTGTGCAGGACAGAGTGCAAGTACTGTACCATCCCTGGCTATGATTTATGACATTATGCTAGTATCATTGGTCTAGGATAATTGCACCAGTGCATTCCTACCTAATCAAAACTTTGGTCACTCAGCATTTTTCATATTGACTGGCTAGCAGCAACTATATACGATCTTAGCCCTACACAGAGATGCCAGAGTTCAACCCTTAGACTTGTAGCGTGCAAAACATGTACCCTATTGTTCAACTGCAGCCATTTCCTCATAGGGTGATGCTACTGTAGTAAATGTATTAAACCGTACTACTGTATTAAATTAAATCATTACTGGATGCAGCATGGTGGATGTGCCTATTAATTTAAATGCATGGCTTGCATCTAAACCCATTGACAGAAGGCTTATCAGTAACTGCCAGCTGCAACAGTTAAATAGAGTTCCCATGTTCATGGGCAACATACATCCGAATAGTGGTGGAATCAAAGAATTATCAGGTTGGGGACAGTTGACCATGTACCATTTTTGAACTTTACAGAGCAAAAGACAAGAAGGGTGAGGTGCCTGCAAAATTATCTTTGTAAGAAATAATATATCGTGTTTTAATGCCCCAAGCATTTTTTAAAAAAATGATTTTTACCTTCCACTATAAAATTTTCAAACCAGACACCATCCTTGAAAACATCTGTAGTCATGGCCCATGAAGTCTTTGTGCATGAGGTGGGTGCTGCCACTACACTGCCCTCTTGGTTGCCATGATGCTTCCACCCTCTAGGACTGGTATAGGCAAGAGCACGCTGGTTTGGCTTGGGCATGGGCATACAAGCCTGCCCCCAACCCAATGCTTCTGCCCCCTTGACATCACACTGCCCCACCCCACCCTGGCCCCAACAAGTGGCAGCACTGCCACACCAGGAGGGTGACACAGCAGCACCTTACCCCAAGCATTGCAACTGTTCCTTTGTTAGAAGCATAAAACTGGACAAGGTAGACAAGCCTTCTTCATCCTGGTGTCATCCAGATGTTTTGGACTACAGCCCTCATCATCCCTTACCATTGGCAATGTTGGCTATGACGGATGAAATGTAGTCCAATAAAAACTGGAGGGCACCAGGTTGGGGAAGGCTGAGGTAGATCTTGATCTCATGTTCTTTTGAGTGTACTGAGTGAACGCACTTTATGTCAAGAAATACTTCTATATAGCAATGACCACAAAGAACATTTCCAATTTGCTTTGCTCCATTACATCCAGGAGAAGACTCTGTGGACGTCAATAGTGGCTGGAATTTTCCAGCATCTTCATAAATAACTGCAGAGCCTCCATTTTTGGATATATCAACAGAGATCTTTCTATTTGTCAATCCAATGTAGTCCAGTGACGAGTTAAACCATCAGATGATTTACAGCTTGCGGGGGGGGGGGGGGACTCTCATCTGAAAAAGTAAGCTTCTCAAAGTGATTTTTATGTGTGTGTGCCAAGATGATTTACTTAAAATTTCTTGTCATCCGAATTGGTCATGCCACTTAGCAAATCATCTCCAGATCCAAGTAATGCATAAAAGGTCTCTCATGTTTCATTTTGCTGAATCAATACTTATTGCCATTGTTTCAATTAAGGAGGTTGATTGCAGTAAGCTCACGGCAGTCAACAAGATGCCATTGTGATCCATCAAAGGAAGTGATTCACTAACCTTGAGGGAAGGAGGAACTAAAAATAGCATTGCCTGCAATTTTTTCTTCTACACACGGCTTCCTTGCAACTTCCAGTAATCAGAATCCTGTCGAAAATAAATTTTATCTGACCACTCTTCAGTGGCTCACAGAGCAAACAGCCATAGATGTTTCCAGTTATTTACATCACTGAACCAGCATTGCCATTGGAGGCTAAGGATGGAAGTAGAATCCATTGAACTGGGGTTCTGAAGTAGAATCTCTCAAGCTTTACTGCCCAGACTGTGGTATGGCTTGCGCTGGGTTGAACCTTCAGTGATAATTTTGGACCATTCAGGAGCAAATGGCAAGGGGTTAGCAAGCTTATTCAGGAGGGGGGCAGTCCATTGTCCCTCAAACCTTGTGGTGGGCCGGACTAAATTTTTTTGGGGGAAATGAACGAATTCCTATGCCCCACAAATAACCCAGAGATGCATTTTAAATAAAAGCACACATTCTACTCATGTAAAAACACGCTGACTCCTGGACCATTTGCGGGCTGGATTTAGAAGGCGGTTGGGCCAGATCCGGCCCCCAGGCCTTAGTTTGCCTACCCATGGGTTGAACTATGCAGTAGATGACCATTGGGATCACTTCTAAGTCTACAGTTCTATGAGTCAGCTCAGTCCAGTGTACAGCCTGTCAACACTTCCTGGAACTCTGAAAACAACTACCAGAAAGGCACATGAAAAACTTGGACATACTGCTAACAGCTATGCTTGAAGATGATGCTTAGTAACAGGTCTTCATTGTGTGGGGAAAATCAGTTGTCCTGTGCAGACAAGATGAAATGGGTGGATCAGCTCATGGCTGAGGGAATGAGATTTGGCCTCATGGCCCTGCTTTGTGTCCTAATCAGGGGGGAACTTTCATGTGCCTAGGATTGCTCTACATGGGGATACCTGCAGGTTACAACAGTGACTATCCACATATTTCATGTGGTCTGCACAGGGCAATTTGTTCTGTAAGTTTTCAGATGTTTGATGATAGCCATAGGTATATTAGGAATGAGAATTTCTATCCTGACTTAAGGGTCATGAGAGAGGTTGAATAAGTTGGCTGAGGCTACCTCTGGTTTGCTTTCCCTGTACATAAACCTCAAATAACAATTCTTCTGCATACGTGATCTATGACTAACGGAACCTTAAGACATAAATCATTTTAATGGGATTTCCTATGTTAAACCAAACTGGAATTCTCTAGTGCAAAACGCTCTCTCTCGGATTAGTCAGTTACAACAAAAGATGTTCAAACCCTTCAAGAGACGGTAATGTGTGGTGGGGAAGATATGCTCCATTTACTTTTCAGAGCTTGCGTAGAGCTCATCATCGTCTGCATATACAGGACCACTTTTGCCACCAGTTGACTGGGTTTATGCCAAAGGTAGGGATTCTCAGGTCAGGTGGGTCAAATGCACCTCCAAGCCTTTGTTCCCCAGGACTCTCCTCAGCCACACCTCTCACCATCTCCTCTGTGCACCCTCCTCATGTGTTTCTCCCTGGCTGGAATGTATCCTTGAACTCTGATGATACCTCTTACTTGCCTGGATGGAGAACAGAGAGGGGTATAAACAGGGTCAGGCCAAGACACTTTGGCACCTGAGGTGGACCCCATAATGGTACCCCCTCCCTACCAGGGAAGAAGGGATGAGGGAAGCTCTTCATCAGAAACAAGGGGGGGGGGGGGAGAAAGCTCTACATTAGGATCTGCTGCCCCTGTGGATCCTGCTGCCTGAGGCAGTTGCCTCACCTTGCCTCATGGTTGGGCCAGACCTGGGCATATGAAAATGTGTGCAGACACCTGCTTACTGTAAAATTTACACACACACACACACACACACACACACACACACACAAACACACTTTTGCATCTAGCCCAGCCCACCACTGACATGTGGCCCTCAGAAGAGAATGTGGCTCTCAGGCTAAAAATTGTCCCCCATATTTAGTTTGGACATTCCAATAAGATATGGAGCTCCTCCTCATTACATTTCTTGATGTCTCAGGCCTGCCTTCAGCCCCCTTCCTATAAGTAAACTTGCATAACATGATATCTTCCGATTCATTTGTAAATCTAAAACAGCTGCAGATGAAATCTGAGATGCAGTGATAATTGATCTTGAAATGATCAATATTCCCATTTGAATTGAAGCATTCCTTCTAAGTTATGGTTAAATTAAAATCTATTGATTTAAATTTTTTATAGTTAGCTTTTCAAATTATTTCCCCCTACAGCAGCTTACATTAAAAAGGCCACACTCAGTGTGATCTTTCAGTGGACAGGCAATTGTATCCCACTACCCTGCTGAGAGCCTGAGGGCCCAGCCCCTGCCTCTCTGAACTGGGCCCAGGGAGGGGCCTGACTGCGGCTGCTGCTGCTGCTCAGCAGAGTGCTGCTTCTTCTTTTAAATTGTTTTTAAATTTTTTAAAAAATGTCTTTTTAACTTTTTTTAGTGTGTTAACAGTTTCTAACTGTCAGGGGTTCAGAAGGAGAGACACAGGAGGGGGAGCAAATGGAGAGTGAGGAGGAGGAGTACGAGGGGGGCGCAGGCAGTGACAGTGGCCAGAGTTATTCCACAAGCCTCTCTAGCGAATCGGAGGACTCACAGAAGGGAGCGCCGGTGGCCAGAGCAAGGGAGATTCCAAGGGAGAAACCTCAAGAGGGAGGGGCCAGCGGGGAGTCTCTGAACAGCAGCTGGAGATCAGGGCCAGCGTCTCCACCAGAGCGCAGTGGGGAGGGGGAGTCCCAGGAGTCGGGACCAGTGTCCTCACCACCAGAGGGAGGAGAGGAGTCAGGTTTGGCAACACCCACATCAGGAAGCGGGGAAACGGTCAGAAGGAAAGTCACCGGCTGGGCGCGCGCGCCAAGTTCAAATGTACAGGAGCGCGGCACAGCGGGGAGCCCGGGAAGGGAGCCAGGTCCTAAAGCCCGCCGGAGGGAGGGGCAAGACTCAGGAGGCTCCGCGTCAGAGGAGTCCAGGAAGGAGGGAACCCCAGAGGGCAGAAGGACCCAACGCAGGAAAGAGCAGCGCAAGAGGTGGAGCCAGGCTAGAATCTTAAACTGGTGTGGGTGGAGCAGTGAGTCAGAGGGGACTTAGCCGGTCTAGCGTTAAGACGTGGGCCTGCGCGCCCAGAGCTTGGAAATGGAAACTAAACTTCAATAAAGACTTTTGTATATAATATCCACTGGGCGTTGGTCCTCTGTGAGCTGGGACCTAGCGGCAGTCCTGACAGTAAGTCCCCTCTCCATTTTCACCAATTTTGCAACCTCGTGGAGTGCGGGAAAGCAGCGAGGGGTGAAGATTGGTGCTTCGCGAGCTCACGAAAAACAGGGAAATGACTACCGAAGAGAGGATAGCGAGTTTGCAAAACGCAGTGACGCAGTTGACTGCAGAAATTGCGGCTTCCAGAAAGAAAGAACAGGAAGCAGCTGCTGCCTGCCAGGATCTGCGAACCAGGTTAGAAGTGCTAAGTACACAGAGGCTCCCAGCCACCAGACCAGAAGGGATTGGGCTGGGAAACAGAGGAGGGAGCCTGGTATCTCACTTCAATGGGGACCTGCAGGAGTATCCTAACTTCAGAGCAGATGTGATTTATACATTGCAGCTGCTTGACAAAGACTTTAAAAATGAGGGAGAGAAAGTGGGATTTATTATTTCGCATTTGCGGGGGGAGGCAAAATCGTGGCTGCGCAATCTATGGAGAGACAAGGATCCAGCCCTCCAAAATGCGGCTGCCTTCATTAAAGTGATGGATGCGTGTTTTTTATCTGAGATTGATGTGGATATCGCTAGGAGGGAGATTCACGGACTAAGACAAGGTAAAGCCACTGTGAGGCAATATCATGCACGTTTTTTCGGATTGGTGAATGTACTAGCCTGGGAGAAAGAATCGCCTGCCGTCAGAGACCTGTTCTGGGAGGGGTTGAGCGGAGCTGTGAAAGATGAGATCGCAAGGGGGGGAAGACCCCAAACCACCAAGGAAGTGGTGGAACGGGCACTCTCCATTGGGGTTCGGTTGGAAGGACGCCCTTGGGGCAGGGAGGAAGGGCATTTGGGACGCACGCCAGCGAAAGGACTGCCTCCCTTCCCCAAGGAGGCGGCGCGCGCTCGATCCATGCCTCCGCTGGGAGGGGGAGAGGAGCCGATGGAGATAGGTGGTGCTAAGGCTCACTCCACAGTCGGAGCCCTAACTCCGGGAGCAGTCAAGATGAAGCCTCCTAGAGGAACCAGGAAGTGCTACATCTGCGACAGTGCTCAGCATATGGCAAAAGAGTGTCCCCAGCGGTTTCACAAGCATACTGCAGCCGCAGCGACAGTAACAGACGCAATTCAGCAGAGGGAGTCGCAGCAGGAAAACTCCACTGTCTGGCTGGAGATGGCATCTCTGGGGACCAGCCAGACAAGTCAGTGAAGCAATCCCCAGGGATCTTACAGCCCACCGACCCCCTCCCACCCAAACCAGTAGTGCAGCTCACCGCATCCCTTCAGCTCCCCAATGGGCTACTGGTGGAAATTCCCATCACCGTAGACTCGGGGAGCAATGCAGATTTTATAGACATGCAGTTCCTCCAGCAACATGGCATAGCCCTTCTGCCAGCGGCGGTACCTCTGAAAGTCGTCACAGTGGACGGCAGGGAGCTACTGGGAGGGCAAGTGCTACAGCAGACGCCGCCAATGGTGATGCGCATTGGAAACCACCGTGAGGTCATCAGCTTCAACGTCACCCGCCTGTCAGACACGCCCATAGTGTTGGGAATGAGTTGGCTGGATAGGCACAGCCCAGCATTAGCTTGGTACCAGCGGCAACTGACCTTCGGCTCCTCTTACTGCGCAGAACACTGCATCCTGGCGGACTTGGAAGATGAGGGGCACGAGGATGGACCACAGCTGAACTTGGGCATGTTGCAAGCGGTGCCTAACAAATACAAGGAGTTTTTGGAGGTCTTCTGCGAGAAAGAGGCGGATAAGCTGCCACCCCACAGACCCTACGACTGCAAGATCGACCTCCTGCCCGGGGCGACGCTCCCGACGGGGAAACTGTACTCCATGTCTGAGGATGAATTGCAAGAGCTCAGGGAGTTCATAGATCACAACCTGAAGCGGGGATTCATCCGGGAGTCCAAGGCGGCAGGAGGCAGTCCCGTGTTCTTTGTAAAGAAGCGGGACACGCCCCAAAAGAGGCTGGTCGTTGATTTCCGCTTCTTGAACCTCAAGACCAAGCCCTCAGCATTCCCTATGCCCAAGATCGATGACCTGCTGGCGACGGTGAGGAAGGGTCGCATCTTTACCAAGTTGGATCTGCGCGGAGCGTACAATCTCATTCGCGTACGGGAAGGCGACGAGTGGAAAACAACCATGTTTACGCCGCTGGGCACTTATGAATACAGAGTTATGCCTTTTGGATTAAAAAATGGTTCCCACTGCTTTCAAGCCTTCATGCATCATGTCTTGGCGGGTCTCCTCTACAAGAAGTGCGTCTGCTTCCTGGATGACATCCTAATCTTCTCGGAATCGCCGGAGGCTCACGAGAGAGATGTTAGGGAAGTTCTGCAGAGGCTGCGGGAGCACAGGCTGTACGCCAAGCTGGAGAAGTGCCAGTTCGACAAGACGGAGGTGGATTTCTTGGGCTACAAACTGTCCGACAAGGGACTGGCTATGGACGGTGCCAAGGTACGTGCAGTACTGGATTGGAAGAGCCCACGCAATAGGAAGGAAGTACAGAGGTTTGTCGGTTTTGCCAACTTTTATCGCAAGTTCATCAAGGGTTTCGCCATGCAGACAGCGGCCATCACCGACACCCTCAGTTCCAAGAAGAAGAGGTTCATCTGGACGGAGCAGGCAGAGCAGTCCTTTCAGAAGCTCAAGCAGCTCTTCGCTTCCGAAGAGAACCTACTGCACGTAAATCCCAGCAGGCCCATGAGAGTGGAGACGGACGCCTCAGACAGGGCCGTGGGAGCCGTTCTGTTGCAGCAAGACCACCAGGGGGACTGGAGGCCGTGCGCTTTCTACTCCAGAAAACTCAGCAAAGCGGAGCAGAACTACACCATTTGGGACAGGGAGTTGCTGGCCATACATGCAGCCTTCAAGGCGTGGCGGCACTTCCTCGTCGGAGCCAAGCACACGGTGCAGGTCCGCACAGACCATAAGAACTTGGAGTACTGGCGCACGGCGAGGTTCCTGAACCAGCGACACATCCGCTGGGCGGAGTTCTTTGCAGATTTCGACTTCAGAATTGAGTACATCCCAGGAAACAGCAACGTCTTGGCGGACGCGCTGTCCAGAAAACCGCAGTATCTGGAGGCAGAGGCACCGGCGGCGGCCAAGCACATTTTCACACCACAGGCGTGGGCATGCGCGTCAGCCACGGTGGACCTGGACGCGGTGCGCCGCGCGCTGCGAACAGACTCGTTCGCCCGAGCCAAGATGGAGGAGGTGTGCAGTGGCAAGGCGAGGGGCGACGAATTCCAAGTGCGAGACGGCCTGCTCCTACGCAAGGGAGTCCTCTACGTACCAGGAGACAGCCTCCGCGCGAAGGTCCTGCAACAGCTGCACGACGCGCCCAGCGCGGGGCACTTCGGCAAGGAGAAGACGGTGGACTTAGTAGCCAGAGACTTTTGGTGGCCTAAGATGCGGGGGGATGTCGCGGACTATGTCAATAGGTGCGACACCTGCCAAAGGGCTAAGCCTGTGCACCAGCCGCCGGCGGGCCTGTTGGAACCGCTACAGACACCGTTCGTACCGTGGGAGAGGGTAGCCCTGGACTTTGTCACAGATCTACCCAGCTCAAGGGGCAAGACGGCAGTGCTCGTGGTAGTGGACCTGTTCACCAAGATGGCCCACTTCATTCCGTGCGCGAAGGTGGCCACGGCCGAGCAGACCGCTAAGATGTTCATAGACCACGTGTTCAAGGTGCACGGCCTACCACGGTCTATTTTGTCCGACCGGGGGCGCCAGTTCATCTCCAACTTCTGGCAAAAGCTGATGGGATTCCTGAACGTCAAGGTCAGCCTGGCGTCGGCGAGACACCCGCAAACTAACGGGCAGGCGGAAAGGGTCAACGCCATCATGCAGCAGTACCTGAGATGCTACGCGAACCAGCAGCCATCGACCTGGGTGGACTATCTACCGTTGGCCGAGTTTGCCTACAACAACACGAAGCACGGGTCCACGGGGGTGACCCCATTTTTTGCCAACTACGGGAGGCATCCCAGAACCTTCCCGGGTCTGGACACAGTGCGGGAGGGGGAGCCACAGGGAGCAGAGGAAGTGGCAGCGGAGTTGCAGGAGATCCACGAGCAGCTCAGGAGGCAGTTAGAGTTGGCAAAACAGGCTTACAAAGTGCAGGCAGATCGACACAGGAGGGTTGGGGAGGACATCCAGGTGGGAGACTGGGTCTGGTTGGCAGCACAAGCAGTTCCAGCCAGATCGTTAGCCAAGAAGAAACTAGGGCACAAGCAGCTAGGGCCTTACCAAGTAGAGGCGCAGATCAACCCAGTGGCCTTCCGGTTGACACTCCCGGAGGGTTCCAGAATGCACCCGGTCTTTCATAGATCAGTGCTCACGCCCTACAGAGAGCCCCACAGGTTTCAAGCACCGGGGAAGGCGCCAGACCCGCTCAGAGAAGCGCCCAAAAAAGGGGGGTCGCCGAAAGGGGAGCCACTTAATGAAGCCACTGAGATTTTAGACTCAAGGTGGGGGGAGGACGGGATTGAATATCTTCTCGCCACGGAGGACACCCCGGCCAGCGCCAACAGGTGGGTGCCGGATTACGCAGTGGAAGAGCAGTTGCTCAAGGAAGAATTCCACACACTTTTCCCGCACAAGCCTATGCCGGCGGGCTTTTTCGAGGATTGTTTGTTCACACCCACACTCTCGGCCAGCACTTTCCGGGGTTTCTCGTCAGCTGAGGACTCGGCTCCGGGAGGCAGCTCTCCGGAGGGATCACTTTCAGGTTTTAGCACGGGGGGATCTTATTGGTGGGAGGACCAACCCGAGGTGGGCTGGCGCAGAGACATGCCGAAGGGGCCCTGGGAGGTGGACCCCCATCAAACAACAGGGGGAGGAGGGCTCTTGGGTGATTTGGGGTCGAGCGCAGATTTCGAGCACACCGCGCAGGAGATGGAAGCGGAGGAGGTCGTCGTCGACGAGCCCATGGGGGACTTCCCGGACTTATCTCGATGGTTGCAAGCCTCAGGGGACGAGCTGTATCCTGGACTCACCCCTACAACAATGGAGCACCCGGAACCCGCACCGGAAGAGGGGGAGGGGGGAAGGGGGGGCTTCGAGGGGGGGATGGATGTCAGGGGTTCAGAAGGAGAGACACAGGAGGGGGAGCAAATGGAGAGTGAGGAGGAGGAGTACGAGGGGGGCGCAGGCAGTGACAGTGGCCAGAGTTATTCCACAAGCCTCTCTAGCGAATCGGAGGACTCACAGAAGGGAGCGCCGGTGGCCAGAGCAAGGGAGATTCCAAGGGAGAAACCTCAAGAGGGAGGGGCCAGCGGGGAGTCTCTGAACAGCAGCTGGAGATCAGGGCCAGCGTCTCCACCAGAGCGCAGTGGGGAGGGGGAGTCCCAGGAGTCGGGACCAGTGTCCTCACCACCAGAGGGAGGAGAGGAGTCAGGTTTGGCAACACCCACATCAGGAAGCGGGGAAACGGTCAGAAGGAAAGTCACCGGCTGGGCGCGCGCGCCAAGTTCAAATGTACAGGAGCGCGGCACAGCGGGGAGCCCGGGAAGGGAGCCAGGTCCTAAAGCCCGCCGGAGGGAGGGGCAAGACTCAGGAGGCTCCGCGTCAGAGGAGTCCAGGAAGGAGGGAACCCCAGAGGGCAGAAGGACCCAACGCAGGAAAGAGCAGCGCAAGAGGTGGAGCCAGGCTAGAATCTTAAACTGGTGTGGGTGGAGCAGTGAGTCAGAGGGGACTTAGCCGGTCTAGCGTTAAGACGTGGGCCTGCGCGCCCAGAGCTTGGAAATGGAAACTAAACTTCAATAAAGACTTTTGTATATAATATCCACTGGGCGTTGGTCCTCTGTGAGCTGGGACCTAGCGGCAGTCCTGACACTAACCTACATCCTATGCCCTTTTTAAAATGGGGCGGGGGTTGTTGGGCTGCTTTCGATTTTTTTTTTATTGTGTGCTTTGTGGTTTTGTGTTCTGATTTTATCATGTGGTATAGGGCAGTATATACGGTAAATTCTACTACTACTACTACTACTACTACTATTATAACTACAGTATCTTCTAGATGATGATCAGCCATAGACATTACGTAACACTACAAGATGCACAGACTTGGCTTGGTTAAGCAAGACAAAAATGGGAATAGCTAGATATCATCAGATTTTTCTAAAATTTAACTTTGCAACAATTGTTGCCAGCTAATTCCAGAGAATGGTCAATGAGCTCCCTCTAGTGCAAGATGAATGGCTAGCACCCAGATTTCCTTATTGTCATTTTAAACAGTTCATGGAATCATAGACTCATAGAATTGTAGAGCTGGAAGGGACCCTGAGGGTCATCTAGTCCGACCCCCTGCAGTGCAGGAATCCTGCCCACAGTCATGGCTGGGTGAGCTTGAAATACCAAACATGTTTAACAGCTAGACTCACATTTTATGTTCTGCATTATAACTTTATTGCATGCTTATTTTTATCATTGCTCTCCTTCAATAAAGGTTTTTTTCTCTCCTCCTCCTCCTGAATTCTAATTTCTGGAACACTGATGTTTTTAGTGCAAATTAGTATAAATCAATGGGAAGTCATAGGTCCTACCCTGAAGGCTTAGAATCAAAAATTGTGGTGGGGAACCTCCAGTCTGCAGGCCTAATTAGACATGACAACCCTCCGAATTGGATCTGCTGCAAGGTTTTGCCCAAGCCATGCCCACCTGTCAATCATGAAATCATAGATGACATTGGGGTGGGGCAAGGAAAAACATGAGTCCCTGACCAAAAGAAAAAAGAAAAGAATACAAGAAGTACCAACAGTGGAAGATTGGCAGATCAACATGATGGATTTTTTGGAGCTGGCCGACCTGACTAGAAGAGTCCGCAACCAGAAGGAGGAGGAGTACCAGGAAGAATGGATGAAATTTAAAGACTATTTAGTTAAATATGTTAAGATAACTTAATTGGAAAGGCTTGCAAATATTAGATAGGCTTAGGATTTAAATATGTAAGGATAGGATTTAAGATGTTTAAAGATAAATTAGAAAGAATGAAAGATGTTAAGTGGCCAAGTTAATTTTTTGAGAAATTTGATTTTGGAAAACCATGAAAATGTTATATAATGAAATTCAACCAAAGGGATTTGAGGAAGTCACTTAATAATGTTACCAAGATTCAAACAGGATGTATGTATGTATGTTTGTTTGCTTGTTTATTTTTTTGGGGGAAAATAATTTAAAAAATGGAAAAAAAGAAAAGGCAATCTGCTGGTAGCTGGTGCCTGCAAAATGCTGCCGCTTTGCCCATGCAGCTTGATTTCGAACTGTGCAGGCTACATCAAAATAACTATGTCAAAATGCCCAGCGGGTGTTGGGGGACTCTTAGCATTTGGAAATGGTCCCCCAGTCCTAAATCAACCTGAGGGAAGTCAAGTGGAGCTAAATGTAGGACCAGTAGATGGGAACATCATTTCTGGAGCACTGAAGGGAAGGGCTAACGCATGCATGCCATTCCCCCCCATAATGCACTTTGCCCCCCTTTTGAATGCACACAGAAGGCTGTTCTAGGGGAGAAATCAGTATGTTTGAAAGCTACTTTATTAGTGGCGCTGGCCTTGTTGAAAACCTTTGCACTCATACTCAGGGAAGGTGGCAGGGGGCATGAAAGTTGTGCATCAGAAGCACTGAGTCTTGCAGGAGTGCCAACTTGAATAAAATATTGTGGGGGGCCCAGGTAAGCCCTGCCCTGCACAATCTATCACATGACGCAGTGCGCACACACCATTTGAATGGGAATGCCCATCAACTTTGTGGGGGCTCAGCCTCCTCAACTATTTTATTGTGGGGGCTGAAGCTCCCACAGCCTGTAGAGGTTGGCTCGTATGGGGTCTTGGTAGTGCACCCAGAGATTCCCCTTCCATGTTTGCCCACACATGTTATATGAACACCCAAATTAGGATACACAGAGAGATGTGAGTTTGGTGAGAAGAGACCTGTTTTGGCATTCTAATTCCCTCAAAGAATGAGAATGACATGACAGATAGCAGGAGTGAGCGCATCAGTTCCACCCCACACATCCCTGCACCATTCTCCTGGAGATGGAATCAGGGTGTTCTTTCCTTTCTTGCTGGAATGGAGCTGTAGTAATGAGAGAGGCAGGAGGAATCTGACCCAGTTCACATTTAAATGTGAATCTTCCAAATTCACACTTCCCAAAGCGACACAAGAACTGAAGCACAGCGTTCTTCAAAACGTAACGTGTGCAACAATGGAGACACTAGGGTAATATGTGTCTCCGTAAAACTGCATATATTAGTGGGGGGAAATGTGTTTTGTTAGGGGAAACTGCTTTTCAAAACTGAATACTAATAATGTGTATATTTGGAGATAAATATTAAAATGATGAAATCTCACGGGGCATAAAATAGCAAACTCATGCAGAAATAGGGAGGACTAAAGTTAAGATTAGAAAAGAGAGAGAAAGAAACTGTAATTGACATGCTCACACATCCCTAGCTATATCAGAACCAAGCTAGATGTGACATTAATTGCTTGAAGGCAATTAATATGTGCTGTTTTAGAAGAAAAAAATATAAAAGGAAGGCAATGGAGATTGCCCTCTGAATGCAAATAGCAGAATTGTGGAGAGCAGTTTTCATGGTGATCATGGGGTTTGTGTTTGTGCAAATTCCTTCCCTCCACCTCTCATGGTCCCTGCCATACCCTACCTGCAGATCCTTCACATTACCCTACTCCTCCTAGTTGCACATTGACTGCATTCAGATAATAAATGTTGCACCTTCTTTGCTTCCTTATGTGTGACTGGGGACAGACGCTTACTTGCTTTGCCTCTTCAGTCACGGAGCAAAGGATCTTTTGCAGAAAGAGTTCGTCCTGAAAAGGACCCAAGATCCAAGCAGCTGTTCCTCTGTTACCTTCTGCCTGCCTTTCCCCAAAATGGGTTCAGAAAGATCAGCAAACGTTTTTGGCAAATGTTAATCAGATCTCCAACTTTTAGCACAACCTAAGCACCACTCCCAGTTTTATTTTAACATTGCTTCAGATGTCAACATTGTGCGGAGGATACTGCCTGCAATGGGACCTGCTTCTAGATAATCCCTTTGTGTTTACTGAGACAAATGTCTCAATAAACTACTTGCATGCTGCTTGCAAACATAAAGGTTGCTTCGTTTTGAAAACTGTGATCTCTCTCTCCCTTTCTCTCTCTCTCTGTGTGTGTGTGGGGGGGGGGAGTGCTGAAGTGGCATATGTTTTACTATCCTGGGGCTTTATTAATGAGCAACATTTCGTTATAAGCTAATTGAAACCTCTAGGCAGCTATTATTACTTTGAAATTGAGATGCCAGATAGGAAGACAGGGAGCAGGTGAGCATAATAACAGTAATTCTTTCACTGGGAAGTGGAAAGAAAAGCACTGGAGGGGAAGCCACATTTTGCTAGCTTCAAGACATATAAATGGGAACCACTTAACTTGGGAAGGTTGCTGAAAGTTTTGACCAGTCTGCCTTAGAATGTACATGATTTACGTCTTTTTTGCTTGGTCACTGTGATTGGAAGGAGATTATGGAGATTACGTGAAGCCTGAGGAGAGGCAGGACTGCTGTGGCAGGGACCCAAGATGCTGAACACATGTCTGTTCCTTATTTATATTGCTTTCTATTTAGTCTAGTGGAAAAAGTAGCGGGGGGGGGGGGCAGAAAAGAGCCAAATGGAAGGAAAGATGGGGGAAACCTCCAGGTATGCGGAAGTATGTGGAGTAAGACCAACATGTTTCAAATACTAACCACCTTCAGGACCCCCCATTCATAATATTTCATTTTAAAAATAGAAGACTGTATTATGTAAATCATTTCGAAGTTTGATAACAGGCAGTAAAAGAACAACAACCGTGGTCTGTAGATGAAATTTTAACCAAACTTGACCATGAAATAGTAGACTATATAACAAGGGACCATTTTGATATTTAAAAAAGTAACAATAAAAAGCACTCTAAACCACCTACTTATTTGGTTGCCATGGCTTCAATGGAAACCTGTTAACCAACCAATTATTGAGTGTTATAGAAGGATAGTCATGTACATAACAGGCTTGTTGAAAACCAGTGAACTTAAGTAACATGTCCTTGTCTTACTTAATTGGGAATAAGCTTCACAGAATTCAATAGGACTTATTTTTTAGTAGAGAGGGGTTGCGTCCAATGCTGGTCTACTCAGAGTAGAGTCACTGGAACTAATGGGCATGAGAATCTTGTGTGTCTTCATTTCAATGGGTCTACTCTGAGTAGGACTTAGTTGACTGCAGCCTGTGGTAAAGATGGCACTGATAGTTGGATATTGTTCATTACTTATGTGACTCAAAACAAATGTAGGCAATTATTGTATTCATCTTAGTCAAGCACCATAAGATCCAGGAGGAAATAAATTTAAGAAGTCAATTAAGAAGATGCTGGAAGATATCTCCTTGTTCATGCTAGACACCTAGTAAAATTGGACTGGGGGAGGCAGGGATTATCAGGCAGCACCAAGGCAACTTCGTGTCTCCTTCTTCTAAAAAGGAGGAACAAGTTATTACTTGTACAATCGAAAAAAATTCAGTAATAAAATGCTTATTCTATGGATTTGGCTTGCTGTTCTTTTTTGTGCTGTTACTTAAAAATCTTCACAATAGATTTTGGGTTTCTCTCCTAGAATAACCAAAGAGAAAAATCTGTTTTATCAAAGGAGTGGTTGCTACAATGGCTACACTAGTTCGTATAAAATAAAAGCACCAGGGATCTAATTGAAAGGAAGGGCTTTTTTAAAAAAATAAAAAAAGGTTGTAAAACTGGCAAGGCATGAAATCTAAGAGCCTGCAAAGCCAAGTGGGTAAGAAAAATGTTTCTGGCATGTTGAAATTTGATTCCTCCCACTCTGATGCATTCTCATACTGAATGTAGATGAAATATGAATGTAGCCTCTGTGGCCTTGCAGGAGGAAATGGATAGTTGGTTCTAAGGCCTGTGTGAGGGTTTCTTCATTCATTATTATCAACTCACATTAACAGCAGTAATTAGTCAATGCCAAACCAGCCGATGTCACTGAATTGTCTGAGACTAATTAAGCACAAATATTTCTTGCTTTCGTTTTTTTTTAAAGAACCAATCCAGTGGCGTAGCGTGGGTTGTCAGCACCCGGGGCAAGGCAAGTAATTTGCGCCCCCTAACCCCTGGATTTTAGCACTCGAGTGCGAGCGCGCCCCCCCCCAGATGTTGCGGCCGGCCCCCCCTGCACCCCCCACGCTACGCCACTGGGGCTGGGGGCGAGCGAAGGAGCCAAGGACCCTCCCTTAAGGCTCAGCAGGAATTTATTAAATTTATTATCTGCGGCGCCCCCGCGGGCCGAGGCAGCCAAAGCCCCCTCCCCTCCGGGCGCCTCCCCGCCCCCTCCTCTCCTTGGGCTGTAGGTGGAGCCCGCGCTCCGAGGCGCTCCAGATCGGGGCTTGGCGAGCGCCCCTCCTCCCCCCGGCCTGGTCCGGGGGCTTCCAGCCACGCTCCGTCCTCGCCCGACCCCCCCCCCCGCGGCTGAGAGTTGCGTGAGAGCCGGAGCCAGCGGCGCTCCCTTCCGCCGGGAGACCCTCGCCCGCCCACCGGCTTCCTCTCGGAGGGTTTTGGGGAGCGCAGGGCACGGCGAGGCCCCTCGGAGCTCTCCTCCCTCCCAGTCGGCAGAAGCAGCCGCCGCCTGTGGCTGGGCCGAGGGGATGGCGGCGGTGGCGGCGGGTGCAAAGGCTGCCCGTGCCCGGCCAGGCGTTGGTGGCGGCGTCGGCGCTGCTGCAGCGGCTGCTCCTCCTGCGAGCAGTGAGTGGAGCGCAGCCGCAGCGGCGGGGGGCGCGCGCGCACTTGGGCGCAAGGCTGGCGGTGGCGGCGGGGAGCCCGGCGGAGGAAGGAACTTGTCCCTTCCCTCTGGACTCGCGCCCCCCCAGACGTTGCGCCCGGCACCCCTGGCACCCCCCACGCTACGCCACTGAACCAATCTATTAGCATGAAACTTTACACAGTTCTTCTGAAATACTAAGAGCAAGGCAGACTGTTGCATTTTGAATGGTAGCCAAATAAGTTCCACTCCCATTAAAAGCAATGGGCATGATGAACTTAGCTCCATTCATTTCAATAGGTCTACAGATGAGAGGCCTGAAGGGAGAAAGGAGACTTCACCCTGTGTTCTGAGCTTGTGTTTGTTCCTCCAACACTTCAGCTATTTATAGGAGACACTAAACGGTTCTTGATCATGGCTTTCAGCCATGAATCAGCCATCAGCTGAGCAACCCCTGTTGGCCCCAAACTGTGAAGAGTTCTGGTTCCAGTTGGCTATGGCAGTTTTAGTACACCTGATATAATCGTGCTGTTTAAACTATTGATTTGTATGGTATAGTTCATCAGGATGGACTTTTTTATTTTTATTTGTACAGCACCATGTACATTGATTGTGCTATATATATATAAATAAACAAATAACAACAACAACTTTGGGTGCATTCAGATCCTGGGATTAGTGCGTTGGTTTTTCTAGTTATAGTGCTAGTTTCCCACTGTTAGCTAGGGAAAACTCACCAGAAAACAATGCACGTAACCTAATTTGATGAAGTTTCAAGTAGAACCTCCTGGACCTTCAGTGGGACAGTGCCTCTCAGGTTCAGGGTGGTTAACTGATAGATACGTTTCCTTGCCCATTTGCTTAAAATGTGAGCTGAAGGCAGCATTCAAGTGGTGCATCACCTCTTCCTCACTGTCTTTCATTAGGAGAGATACCTCTACCAGGACCCTAAATCTATTTCTCCATCTCCCTCATTTTAAGCTGGTTAATAAAATTTCTGCTGGATCAGGTCAGTGGGCCATCTAGTCCAGCATTTGTTCTCCTAGTGGAAAGCCAGATGTCCATGGGAAACAGGACGTGGGAGCAACAGCACTCTCCCATCCTATGGTTTCCAGCAACTGCATGGTTTCCAGAAGCATACCACCTGGTGGACAGTAGGAACAGAGGACATGTACATTCATTAATTGGTGGCCTTGTGTTCTGACCAAGGATGCCCCTCCTTGCTTTCACCATCTGCATACTGTGACAAAAGTAACAGAAGCCAATTAGGAGAAGGCAATAAAAGCATGGAATAGGCCCGAAACAAGAAAGGTGCTCATTGCAGCCAATTGCAGAGAACCCTTCCCTAAAACTGTATGTTTGTTATTGTGCTGTGTATTCCCTACATCTTGTGTAAATTGGAAATACCAATAAAAACATTTTGAAACTGCAGCTGGCTGATCCTATACTATCTTAAGGGACTGTTTCCACACAGTGAAAAGCCTACCAAGTGGCTCTCAGAGAGGACAAAAGGAAATAAAAGTCAATTTGTTCCTATCTGAGAAGACACTGCTATGTTGGTGGGGAACTGAGGAGCGCTGCATATCTGCACCTGAGTGAATCAGTTATTCAACCAGTCTTTTTCCAGAGCGAGGGCTTCTTCCAGGGCTTTCTCTTCCAGCGTCTGATCTAGGAGAGGACCTGGAAAGAGTGAAGCTGGTCTGAGCACCGTAGCAACTGCTCCTTGGAGTTCTGAGGCAGTTAGAATGCAGCTTGCTTTGAACGCTCGGAAGAACACAAATCATAACTCCAGGGTCCTGGTCGTTTGGAACAGTTGGCAACTGCTTGGAGGCAGTTTGCATTCGAATACCAGTGTGATTCTGCAACTTTTAAAAGACACTTTTTGGTTAGATGTAAGCTTATGCAAAGATTGGATGCAAAATGTGGAAATAAACACCCCAGCTGCCAGTTCCAAAGGAATGAGCGAGCAAGATTTGAAATAAACAAATACACAGATAACATTGGGTTTGAACACCACTTTTAATTACAGCAACTTTATTCAATGGTACTGGTGGATCTGATTGTCCAGTATCCCTTTTCTAAAAATAAAAAGTTTTATAAAAACTCTACGGGGACAGACAAGTATTATCTCCCTATTAGTCTGACAGAGGTTGGAGATGTCTGGTACTGTGAAATAATTTCTTGCTTAAGTTAGGGCCACTTTGTAAATTCATGATGAGGGGGATCTTTGAGTTTCCCAGCTCATTGGTTGCTTTGCTGGTCACTCGAATATCCATTCTCCCTACAGTCACTGTGTTGCTCCCCAGGTAGATGACTCCTTTGAGATTCGGTGATGTTCATGTGCTATGGACTCAAAATATTTCTTTGTAGATTTACAAGTCTTCTACAGAGACTTTTTCTGTACATGCTCGTGGGGATTCCTTCCCTTCTAAAATGTGGGACTGAAAATATCCAGCAATCCCAATCTGAACCCCTGAATGGGAGACCGCCCTCAGCGGCGGAGCAAGCCGACTGGGCGCCAGGGGCGGTATACGTGCCCTGTGCCCAGGGGCAGGGCCAGCCGCCCGCGGGGATGGGGCCAGCTGCCTGCGGGGCGAGGGGCAGGACGCTCCATGGGGCCTCCGAGGAGTCTGCCTGCCTCCTCCCACTCAGCCACCCTACATCTGAGGGAGAGGCAGGGGTAGACCGTTTGGGGCAGCACGGAGCCTGTGGGTGCCCAAGCCACAGCATCTCTGTATAG
Source organism: Podarcis gaigeae (assembly GCF_964106915.1). Classification (NCBI taxonomy): domain Eukaryota; kingdom Metazoa; phylum Chordata; class Lepidosauria; order Squamata; family Lacertidae; genus Podarcis; species Podarcis gaigeae. Next base: position 4,842,099 of record NC_139692.1, read on the forward strand.
ATAACAATTTTGCCGTGCTGTAGCAGGAAATCTCTTCCTAAATACCTGTGGTCTTCTGTCAAAGTCATTCCTAGCTGTAAATCACTGTGGGAAAGCTGTAAGGGGCAGAATTGTATTTACGGCAACGATAAAAACTGGAACTCAGTTCCGGCACCTCTCAGGGTGGCCCTGTTGCCATTATAAGAGAACAAGGAAGACGTTTGTGGTGAGTTCCAGCATCTCTTTTTCTAGAAAAATAGCACAGAGTTTGTACCTTGGGGCCCGCTCCACTGTCATGTTTGGTGTTTTTTTGTTTTAGTAAACCACTTTGCAGGTTTTTTAAAATAAATAAACAATAAGTATGAATAAAATAGCACAAGCCAAAACACAATCCATCCTGTAGATTTAAGTATCTGCCCATAGTCGCCTACTTGTTCTCAGAGGCCCAGAATCCACATTTCTTTGTAAGAAAATATGAAATAACGTAAAACCATTTTAAAGTAAAAAATAAAAATAAATAAATAAATGGGGGGGGGGTGACAAGAAATTTTCCGCACCAGGCACCACCTGACCTTCCTTAGGGCCCGCTCCACTGTCATGTTTGGTGTTCAGCAGCAGGAGTTTTTGAAGGAATCCTGTAAGAACAACCATCAGGGACACCCGGTTTCAGGGGTCCAGAGAGACCTAGGCCACTTCCAGCTTTAGGCAGAATAAAAAATTAAAAATGATGGAACACAAAACAAAATAGCGCAAAGAAGTGAGATGTAATTAAATATGATGAAATATCTGCAAACAAAAAAGAACCATGTCTTTTACCAAATCACATCTCTCATTTGCTTAAGTTTGCAGCTCTAAGCTGAGAGTGGGAGTCACATTTTGGTCTGCTGCAGGTAGAAACAAGCTGAGAGAAGAATCAAATACCAAAAATATTAAGAAGTGACTAAATCTGAGGCCCCCTTTGAGGTTTTGCCCCAGGCCAAATGCCCCCCTGCAACCCCTCCCCCCAACTGGCCCTGCTTGCTGGCCAGGGCTGGGAGCAGCACATAGGCACTCAAAGGCTTGGCCAGTATTCTCTGTAAAACAGACTGCAAACACACACACACACACACACACACACACACACACACACACAGCATGCCCCAGAACCTTTTGCGATTTGCAGTGTTTCTGAAATACAGAAAATACGAAAAGCACCATAAACAGTAGAGTCTGCAGTGAAATAGGCACTCCAGCATACGTTTGCGATGAGATAACATTCTTTTTATTGCTAACGGAGATATAGCATAAAATACAAGTAAATATAACAGTTTTATACTTTTCATTTATTCCCCCTATTTATAGTTAACCCTATGTTGTAAGCATCCCAGAAGCATTCAGTTAAAAAAAACACAACAGAATATGCATAAGAAAATAAATATACACAACGTCCCCTGCTTCCAGTTAAAAAAAGCCAGTCACAGGACGGGAACCATTCCTTAGCCATATTGCTAGTGAGCTTGGCATGGTTTCCGTTTTAATATGACTTCGATATCTCTGCCAGATAGGGGGGTTTTCTTCTTCACATTCCAGTGTCACAGAAGAGAAGTACTGTCTGTATTTCATGCTTAGCTTTGGGTTTTCAGTGTCTGTGACACTTTCTGGGTCATTTACAAATTTTTGCCTGGAAGTGTTTATTTCACTCATTTTCCAAAAATATTTTTCACCCAGAACCAGAGTTCCGCTTAAAAGCTGCGAAGCTGCAGCAAGAAACCCAATATAGATGGCCATTCCAGCACATTGTTCTGTGGGAATCGGAGGCACTCCCAAAACCTCCGGAAGCGGAATTCCTTCATTTGTTAATACAGAGTGAAGATTCCATGAAATGGAAATCAGTACACAAGTACCCGCTGCCAACTCTATCCTTGCTCCAGTTGAAAAGAAGGTATTGATGAAATTCTCGTCTTTTCCCGGCTCAAAGATGTTGCATAGAGCAAAGGCCATCCAAAGAACGGTCACCGCAGTGGCCACTGAGGCCATTGGCATCAAGTCCTGGGCCGCAATGATTTCAGCTGGCAGGGACTCCTCATCATTGAATGGTATGCATATCATGTTGGTTTTCTTCATAGTAACTCTTCTGACAGAACAGGCACCCCAGATGCCAATGTCCACAATGCCCTGCTGGTTGCTGCCCATGATTTTGTCCACTTGCCACACTCTCCAGTCAAGGTTGGCAGATGTGGAGCAGATGCTCATTAGGCAGCCCAGGACAGCCAGGAGAAAGGCAGCGAGTTGCACGCAGGACACCCTGCACAACAGGCGGACTGGGAAGGACCCATCATGCGCCTGGGGTGGAAGATCTGCTTTAGTGCTGGGAAGGCTGGAGATAGAAGGCATGCTGGAGAAAAAGACAGACAAAGGATAACCGTAGGCACCTGGGGTGGCACGCATACCCTGTGCCCAGGGGCGGGCCAGCCGCCTGTGGGGTTGGGTTGAGCCGGGTTGAGCTGGGTTTACCCTGGGAGGTGCATTCTTCCATTGTCTCCTGAGACAAAGCAACTGAAAACAGAACAGCAGTCTTTGGAACCACTGGTAGACTAAAGGAGTCAGAATTATCAGTTTGCATCCTTCCTAGTAGCTGGTAGCTGAAGAACAGCTCCCAAATACTTTAAAAAACAGGGTGCAGCCTGCATCCTTGTGAATGTCTTCTGTGTGCTGTGCAAACTGTATAAACTGGTAAAATATTAATACATGACATGACTGAATGGCATACACAGAAAAAGCAGAAGGGGGTCACCCCCACTTATAGTTAATGAACTCTGAATAAAAAAGGTTATTCCTGCTCTTAAGTCTCCACACATGAAGTTAGAGGCACAAACATGTCTGCTTCTTAAGTTGTTGCCATCTGTTATGATACAGTTCAACTCCCACCCCACCCCCACTTAAAATCTGGGGGGAAGTTGGGAAGAATCAATAGCACATAGCAGTTAGCTGATGGTGAACTAGACACCATCTCCTTCCCTGTTTAATACCTGTAACTTCTTCAATGAGAGCCAGCACCTCCTTCCTGCTTTCCAAGATCTGTTTTGTCACATATAACCACAATTGGCCATCATTTTTCTGGCTTGGGTGTCACGGTTCTCGGCTAACTTGATTGTAATGAATTTGCAGTCACATCTCTCTTCAATGGGTTCATTTCTTAGAAATTCATCTTTCTAATTTCCTCCATTCTGAAGCACCGCTGAGTTATGAAGAGTTTAAGTGTCCATCAATTAATGTCAAAACACAATGAAATACCCACCAAACTACATTTGACATCCACTGGAATACCAAACGAATTTACTAATGGCCTGCTCCTCTGCTATGAGAATCTTAGGAATTTGTGGAGATGGGGAAAGAGGCTCTTTTTACAAAATGTGAATTGGCCATTTATTAGGGCTCTTCAGTCCTTTTGAGAACTAGCATAATGATTTGTTTGAACTATCAGCAGTCCACAGGACAAAAAGGGATTTTAGTTCTGGGTTTCCTGGTGAGGTCTGTTGTGTTCTTAATGAGCTAACCTAAGTAACCATCAAGTGTTTCCTATCTGGTGGTTAGTTTTTAACCTCTCATTGCTCCCAGAGCCTTGCTTGTGTGGTGGGCTTATTCTGTTTAATTGTTTTAAAATTTATATCCAAACTTTCTGGCATCCATGGAGTTGTATCGTGCTAAGTTCCACTCAGAATAGTCCCAATGAAATGGAATGAGATGTACCGTAACTACACTGAGTAGGATTTGCATTTAATACAAACCAAAGTCTTCAAGCTTACAAGCCAATCAGTAGTGAAATTTAAATTTAACAGTTTAATAAAACAAACAGTCTGAAAGCAGACCACTTCATTAGCAAGAGCATTAAATAGGAACCAATACTGCATTGTCATTTGCCAAAAGTATAAAAAGTGATGAAGAATCCTTTTCAGCCTGAAGGCCATAGTCTATTCTAGGCAGCCTTCAGAGACCATATTCCAGTAGCTGGAACTTTTGCCTTTGTAGGGTACGCTAGATTCTATGCAAACTGACACACTCTATCTAGGGAAGGAAGAGGCATTATCAGAGTTCAAGGACACAGTCTGGTCCACTCAAGCACAGCTGAGAAAATGTGGTCTGAGAAGAATATGGAGGGTCACGTTAAGACACTTGAAGATATTTATATGCTAATGCAAGAAGCCTTTGAGCCAAGATGGGTGAACAGGAGTGCTTGGTTTTTAGAAAATAGCCTTTTTATAGTGGGCATAACAGAAACCTGGTGGAACAGAGAACCAATAAAAGGTAAAAAAGTAAAGGACCCCTGGATGATTAAGTCCAGTTGAATTCAACTATGGGGTGTGGTGCTCATCTCCACTTTCAGGCCAAGAGAGCCAGCTTTCTGGGTCCTGTGGCCAGCATGACTAAACCACTTCTGGTGCAGCCGAACACTGTGATGGAAACCAGAGCGCATAGAAAAGCCTCATACCTTCCTGCCACAGCTGTACCTATTTATCCTCTTGTGCTGGTGTGCTCATTGAGGGGCAGTATTTCAGGAAAATGAGAGTACCCCTAAACATGAGAGTACCCCTAAACATTTTTTAAAGAAAAAAAAGCACTGCCTGGTTGTAATAACAGGTGACTTCAGCTACACTCAACATAGACTTACTACATATGTGTTACAGCCATGACAAAGAGGTAACATTTCTTGATGCCCTCAATGACTGTAGCGTAGAACAGTTTGTGTTGGAAAAAAACTAGAAATGCCTAATCTTATGTGGTACTCAGGACCTGGTGCAAGACGTACATGTCACTGAGCTGATTGGGAGCAGTGACCATAGTACTATTAATTATATATACATATAAATGTCCAATTGCCAAGAAAATCCAACATGGTCATGTTTGATTTCAAAAGAGGAAACTTCACCAGAATGAATATATTGACAAAAAGGAAGGGGAAAGGCCAAACCAAGAGGGTCAAAACAGGGCAATTATGCAGAAAATGTGTAGATAGAAAAATAAAAGTAAATGAAAATAAGGAGTCATACCCAACTAACTCCTACTCAGAGTAAATTCATTAATGGACCTAAGTTTATTAATTTCAGTTTGTATACCCTGAGTAGGACTAGCAGTGGATATAAACCAATGACTGAGGCTGTGATGAGCACTGGACAATAAAGGGCCATCCTGAGCACTACTTTCCAGCACAGCCCCATAATCCACCCCCTGGGTCCATCCATCAAGTGCAAAGAGGCTTGCTGCAATGCCCTCGTCCAGATAGACAACCTATTTACTGGTTGGTGGTAGTGTTTCTTTTTACAGCAGACGCCTTGCATGGGGTTTATGTACATGCAGGCTGCTTAGTTCATTTCAGCGGGAGAACATAGGAAGCTGCCTTATACCAGGTGAGGCTTCTTAGCCCAGTATTGGCAGTAGGTTGGCAGGCAGAGGTGCTTCCTATCATCTGCTACCTAATCCTTTAGACTAACATTTTCAGAGACTGAACTTGGGACCTTCTGCACGTATAGCACGCAGAAAGTGCATTCACCTGATGTGCTATTTTTTAAAGGCACACAAAAGGTAAAGCCTTAGAGATCAGCTAAGTTTGTTCTGGGTATAATTGACTGCGTCAGACCAACACGGCTGCCTACCTGAATCTAGAACAAAAGGTCATGTCTTTAGAAGATGCATCCTGGCATCTTTATAGAAGAACAAAAGCCTTTACTTGCTGATGTCTGTTGATTGAGTTGTGATAGGGTGCAGGATAAACCAAATCACAAAGCTAAAGTGTGTTAGAACTTTGGGGTAGGAGAATTCAAATAGCTGAATTGAAATCAATGGGGCCAACATTAGCCAAAACTAGGGAGAGGAGCAAAATTATATTTTGCTGGGATTTTAATGAGAAACTAATTTAGTAAGCCTTTTGAAGCAATATGCAAATTGAAACACAATTATATTTCAAAATTTGCCCTTCTTTGAATTTTGCAATGCAGTTCTCCAGCTAAACATTGTGTATAAACAATGCATATACTAGGGGAAAGTGTACATATACATATAAATAGATGCATAAATAAAAACAGCATTCAAAAATGCATTATATTAAGGAAAATTTCTTGCAAAATTGTGTATGTATGACAAAAATTTGTACATTAGGATAGTAAAATGCTGAAGGATTTTTTAAACAAAAAACATAAATTGCTACAAAAATGTGGAGAATTTAAGATTTGGAAAAAAATTAAAAACAGAGGAACTGAAATTGATAGATATCTACTCAGAAATAACTCTTATGGGATTCAATAAGACTCGCTCCCAGGCAAGTGGTGTTAAAACTGCAATATTCATCCAAGCCTTGGTAATTGTTGTCATTCATGAATAAATCATTCACCTAAAATGGTCAGGTGAATGACTACATTTTGTTTGTGAGTATAAGAAATACTGTATATTCTAGTAGCTAGAGAGCTAAAAATGAAAATGACAATTTAAATAACCCAAATATTTCCTGGAACATAAAAAAAACATTTTCAATAATGCCATACTTCCCTTTGATACACAAGTATCCATATTTCATTTCTTGTTTGTCCCCGCTAGATGGCACTTACATACCACAACAGCCCAAATGCGTGATGTGAGCGGTCAGCAGGGGACAGCAGCAGGACATAAATCTAAGTGAAATGCTGGGAAAATGTTCTGATTAACTTTATGAAGGAAGGAGAATGGAAGCTTGCCATTATTACAGTGCCTCTGGAACAGAAAGATGGTTTTAAGGCAAGGGGGGGGTGGGACCCTGCTCTTATATATGTCACAAAATGAGCATCTTTCTCTTCAGCTCAAATAATTGTTTCATGATGTCTCTCTGAACCTGCATTGGTAAAATAGGGGACAATTCAGGACAAAATGCACCGAGGAATAAGGGGCCCAAAATGGGCCATAAACTTAACTATAAAAAAGTAAATGAAGCTGTGCTTTATGAGAGCAGTGAGTCATATGTGGACCTTGGGAAAGATGGAGCTTTCATCAGAGTTGTGTGTACAGTACAGCTTGGTAGAGATTGGGTTGGCTTTCCGAAGGAGCAGGCATGATCTGAAAGCAAATCTGAAATGGAAATTCAAATGAGCCTAAAACCTGGATAGCATAGAATGAGGGCTCCCTGTGGATATTCCTACAATTTGTATCTAAATCTGAGTGCACCTAAATCTGAGTTATGGGGGACCACCACTGCTAACATCTCAGCAAAGGAACATTGATATAAGGAATCAGGCAGTCTTTCATTTCATTGATGAGGATGGACACTAGTGAGGGGACTAGCTCCAAGTGGAGCACAGGGGGAAAGGATCAGTCTATTTCCAGTCTGTCTCACTTTCACATGTGTTCAACCATCAGTCCATTCTGCCCTGTTTTTGTGTATGAATTTTTCAAAATACCTTCTGTTGTTTTTGTACTGTTTTAAAAACTGTTTTTTTAGAGGGACGCAGGTGGTGCTGTGGGTTAAAGCCTCAGCGCCTAGGACTTGCCGATCGAAAGGTCGGCGGTTCGAATCCCTGCGGCGGGGTGCGCTCCCGCTGTTCGGTCCCAGTGCCTGCCAACCTAGCAGTTCGAAAGCACCTCCGGGTGCAAATAGATAAATAGGGACCGCTTACTGGCGGGAAGGTAAACGGCGTTTCCGTGTGCGGCTCTGGCTTGCCAGATGCAGCTTTGTCACGCTGGCCACGTGACCCGGAAGTGTCTCCGGACAGCGCTGGCCCCTGGCCTCTTGAGTGAGATGGGCGCACAACCCCAGAGTCTGTCAAGACTGGCCCGTACGGGCAGGGGTACCTTTACCTTTACCTTTAAAAACTGTTTTATCTGTTTTATCATATACTTTGAGATACATAAGAATAAGAATATGAAAACAGAGAGAAGGTTGCATTTCAGCTGCATGCATTTTCTACTAGCTGCTTTTAACTATTTTGTAGCTGCTTTTAACAATGAAAATTATGAAGTTTTCTGTCTCTGTCTCTCACACACAGCTGTTGCAGCCTTTATCTTTCAAAGGCAGCAAGATCTAAATTAAATAGCATCTAAGGCAATAGAAAACACTCAAGTGTAATAGTCAATTTTGAATACTTTCTGCTCTGACTCAAAAGCATATTGCCTTTCATACCTGTTTCTCCACACATTCACTCTATATATGGAGGAGGGAGTAGAGATGAGTCATTGGCCCCACCTACCATCCTCCAGTGTAGAGAAAGAAGTCTGAAAAGAGGCACTCATATGCTTATGCTCTCTGCATGCACGTGTCTGATGTGACTGGGGAGCTCTGCTGGGCAGGGCTGTCAACTGGGCAGAGCATGTCTATGCTCACATGACTCTATGTGCATGTGCCCTCATGCAGACTTTCCTCTCTGTTTCAAATGTGACACTAGATGGCGACAGTGAGCTATGGCAATTTCAACGTGTGTTTTTTTTAAAATAAAAAAAGCATTTTCACAGCGTTTTTTATGTGTGTGTAGATTCCACCTGAGTCTTGGGACCCTTTATAGTAAATGTGACTAGTCCAAATAAAGTTCTATGTATTTTTTAGTTTCTTGTATGGTTTCTTGAGTGCAAGTCCAGCTTCTAAATCCTTGTGCCCAGACCAGTGGCCAGTTGGTAGATCTGGCTGGACTGGGCTAATCGATAAGGAAGCTTGTTTAATTGACTTACCTTTCATCCCCTTATCTTGACAAGTTCTACTTGAGAAATTGACACATAACTTTAAGGTGACATGGGGCTAGAGTAGAAATGATTTGTTTTTTGCTGTATAGAATGGCTTTACTGTTTTTACAAACCTGATATTTCTTCACCTGTGTGTTGTAGGGAAAGAAAAATATTAAAGTTGAAAGTAATGCTCTTAGTATGGATAGTCCACAGCAGTTCACCTGTAACATCTTCTTTAATTTTGTAATCATTTATGTTCTTTATAATTTATATTTTTGTGTATAGTGTTTCTGTAAATAGATTTTTGTTATATGTGTAAAACTCAATCAAATGTATTTTTAAAATAAGGGGCCTGCTAATAATAATAATAATAATAATAATAATTTTTTATTTATACCCCGCCCTCTCCAGCCAAGGCCGGGCTCAGAGCAGCTTACAAGCAATAATAAAAACAAGATGAATGGTTACAACTTAAAAACAAAAATAAAATACAACATTAAAATAATGGAACATTAAAATATTAAAATGTAGCCTCATCACAGGAGGAAAAGGAAAAGAAAGGGGGGGAAAAAGAGAGAGAGAGAGAGAGAGAGAGAGAGGGAATCAAATTGGCTCCAAGCCAAAGGCCAGGCGGAACAACTCTGTCTTACAGGCCCTTCGGAAAGAAATCAGATCCTGCAGGGCCCTGGTCTCATGAGGCAGAGCGTTCCACCAGGCCGGAGCCAGAGTTGAAAAGGCTCTGGCTCTGGTTGAAGTCAATCTAACTTCTTTAGGGCCCGGGACCACTAGGGTGTTGCTATTCATGGACCTTGAGGCTCTCCGTGGGGCATACCAGGAGAGGCGGTCCCGTAGGTACGAGGGTCCTAGGCCGTGAAGGGCTTTAAAGGTCAAAAGCAGACCTTAAATCTGACCCTGTACTCCACCGGGAGCCAGTGCAGCTTGAAAAGCACTGGGTGAATATGCTCCCATGGCAGAGACCCCGTGAGGAGCCTCGCTGCAGCATTCTGTACCTGCTGGAGTTTCTGGGACAGCTTCAAGGGCAGCCCTGCGTAGAGCGAATTACAGTAGTCAAGCCTGGAGATGACCGTCGCATGGATCACTGTGGCCAGGTCAGGGCGGGAAAGGTAAGGGACCAACTGCTTGATGCGGCGAAGGTAGAAAAATGTCGCCTTGGCTGTTGCTGTAACTTGCGCCTCCATGGAAAGGGAGGCATCAAGGATTACACCCAAACTCTTAACGGAAGGCAATGGCACTAATTGGGCCCCTGCAAGAGAAGGGAGTTGGTCCCTCATCCCCATAATAGGGGTAGAACCTCCATGTTAGCAGGCAGGTCATGGTTTCTTACTGAGAGGTAGTATGGGAGAGGCAAGCAGGGGGAAGGCACAATGCACATATACCAACAGGAGCACCGGTGAATGGCTCTGCCAATGTGTTTGCACTGCACCAACCTCCTCTCCCTTTATCCTCTCCCTCCTAGCAAGCAACAGTGGCCCACTTACCAGAAAGATAACATAGCAGTCAGAGGCAGTAATGCTTCTGAATATTAGTTGCTAGAAACCACAGGATGGGAGAGTGTTTTTGTGCTTGGTTCGTGTTTGAGGGTTTCCACAAGCATCTGGTTGTCCAATATGAGAACAGGATGCTGGACCAGGTGGGGCACTGGTGTGATCCTGAAGAATCTTCCGGTGTTTTGGTTCTGCCTTCAACAATTTTTGAATAATGTTAAAGAGTATTAAATCTGGATCCACAGCTGCACCCAAAATTCTCCTTCATATTTGCAAGTGAAATTGGGAAAGGGGAAAATTCCATTTGATATTCTCCAGGTGGGATGCTGAAATTCTCCCATAGTTGAGTAGGAACTCAAAAATGAAAAATTGGCATTCCTATGTAAGGGGGAGTGGCTGCATCCATTCTGGTCTTTTTGCCTATGGATATACACACTGGGTTTAAAAAATCCCATGGAAATCAGCCCCTGCCAGGCAGCTTTGAAATGGTGATCAAATAGATGATCAAAGGTTGGAATGGTCTCTTCTTAAAAGCAGTCAAGCAGCCCTTTGAAATTTATGTAAAATGTTGTACTACAGTAGGGGTTCCACCACCCTTATTCCTAGGAAGAGGCCTCTAAAAGTTCATTTGAAGTAGCTAATTCAAACAGTCCATAGAATAATTTATTAAAGAATACTTGGATATCATAAAAATAAGAAATCATTTCACTGTCAGTTTTAAGAAGGCAGTAGAAACATAGGAATCTGCACTAAACTAGAACCCTATTGTCCAAACTCTGCAGCAGCGTTTTCCATGGCTTCAGACTGGACATGTTGAGGATTGAACCTTGGGCATTCCACTTGCAAATCAGAAGCTCTGCAATCAAACAATTCTGCACTGGGAATCTTTTGGAACAATGCTGCACAACAGAGAATGTGGTGTCCTTATGATATATGATTCTATTTACTATCCTCTGTGTCTCTCTCTTCTAGCCTGGTATCCCCAGCTCACATAGAGTTCTGCCCCTCCTTCTCCTTCTTGGTACCAACCGACTCCAAGGACCTCCCCCTAGTCTACATCATTCAGACTTGAAATCCTAAACCTGGCCTTTGCCTCGGCCCACTAGTGCCCCACAAAGAAGGAGCCCCACTCCACCTTGCCTAGCAGTCTTGTCCTCTGATGGTTTCAATCACTGCCCTTTGTCCCCTGCTAATGCCCATCCAGCTAGCTTTGTTGAGCTGGCTTGGCTCATTAGCATAACTGAAGGGAGGGTAGGGATGGAGGTTCTGTGTTCGGTAAAGTTTAGGGAAACCTTGATTAATTCAAACTTTTACTAAATCATAATACATTAATGGGGAATCTAGACACCCACCCACCCAACTCATGGGTAAAGGTAAAGGGACCCCTGACTGTTAGTCGTGGACGACTTTGGGGTTGCAGTGCTCTTCTAGTTTTACTGGCCAAGGAAGCCGGCGTACTAAGCCAATTTCTGGCGAACCAGAGCAGCGCAAGGAAATGCCGTTTACCTTCCCATCTATTTATCTACTTGCACCTGATGTGCTTTTGAACTGCTAGGTGGGCAGGAGCAGGAACCGAACAATGGGAGCTTACCCCGTTGCGGGGATTTGAACTGCCAACCTTCTGATCGGCAAGTCCTAGGCTCTGTGATTTAACCATCTCATAGCAATATGTTAATCAATCAGTGCATTTCTCAAGAAACTCTCCTGGCACTTTATAAATATAGTACTGCTACTGTGCATTCCACAGGGAATTAAAGAAAAGAGCATCAATGCTGTATCAAATGAACGGTCTAACCTAAAGATATGCTACCAGTGGCCTTTCAGATATTGTTGTCTGACAACTCCCACCATCTCTGATTATTAGCAATGCCATCTGGAGCTACTGGGAGCTCTGAAAGGCCACTGGTTAAATTTAACTCATTACTAGCAACTGCTCAAACAGAGGTTGTCCAACACAGGAATAACCAATCTGGAGTCACAATTCATGACTGGATGATCACCAATATGGCACACTGCAATCGGGGGGACGGGGGACCCCTCAATGTCAGATTTGTAAGAGGACTGGTGAGTCACAATTATTTTATACACACCTTAAAACTGGTAAGAACATGCTCTCATGTGGCTAGTGTATCCTCTCAGGCAGAATGCAGTTTAGTGCAAATGTATGTTGATTTCTGAATGTTGCCACATTCCAGAAACTCCACAATTGGTCTTTCAATTTTTAAACAACTGTTGCATCAAAAGGATGGGAGAGATTATCCCTAATTCTGACATCAGGTTTCTAGTCTCCCAGGGTTTATCTAAGAAACAAAACAAGGCTATATTTGGAAGATATTTATAAACACCTGAATGGCTCCAATTTTATGATCACAGAATAAAACCAAATGTAACTGTGTAAAGCAATGCTTTTCATTCTCCTGCCCACATTCCCTTTAATGTGAATTTGTTAGGCTACGACAGCAAAATACACCTATTGAAAAGTACTCACTTGGGGGGAAAACACATTGGGAGCTTGAACCATGAAAAAAATACAGAGAAATAAAAGCTGCCATCACAAAGGGCCCATCCACACTTTCCTTCACTTAGGTCTGGGTGTTCCCACTTGTGATTTTTGCCTTGGATTTTGCTTAGGGAAAGACTTCTGAAGCCCTGTTTTCCCATTCATTGTTCCTATAATCAATAGTCACACATTTTGACCACATGGTATATCTTTTGATCACAATTTTTACATGACTGACTGCTAAACCAGGAAAAGTAAACTGGAAGTAAAACTGGAAGTGTGCTGCCCAACCTTTCCCACTGCTCTCCAAGTTCCGTGCAAAATATCCCTGCATGTGGGAGCACACATAAGGCCAATGTTCTTTGCTCCCTGTTTTAGGGGTTGCCTTCTTTTGTTTGCACGTGTCACTATTTTTATGTGGCTGCATTTATTATCACTGTGGGGTTCAAAATCCAGAAGTGGCTCATGCCTCCAAAGGCCCTGAAAGTGTCTGGAATGGAGATGCCAGAATGAATGGAGAAGACTCACACCAACTGCACTTCTCCAAGCCAAGAGTTGAACAGTTGACTTGCAGCTCATCATGTAACTCATCATAACAACATGGACTAGACTTGAAGGGAACAAAGGAAGTGGATCTGTGTGAGGTGGCAAATGTGTGCTCCTCCCCCTCAACTGGCTGGTATATAAGACAAAGGTGAGAGTTCAGTGATGTGAGCCAGAGGAAAAAGCAGCAAAAGGGCAGAGAGAGAGAGAGAGAGAGAGAGAGAGAGAGAGAGAGAGAGAAAGAGAGAAAGCACCATGCCTAAGGCTATGGCTATAGGAGAAACAAGACCTTATTGGGGTGTTAATGTTCTGAACCCCTCCATCGTAGGCTCAGGTTGTATATATAGTGGTACCTCGGGTTAAGAACTTAATTCGTTCCGCAGGTCCGTTCTTAACCTGAAACTGTTCTTAACCTGAGGCACCAATTTAGCTAATGGGGCCTCTGGAGCACAATTTCTGTTCTCATCCTGAAGCAAAGTTCTTAACCCTATTTCTGGGTTAGCGGAGTCTGTAACCTGAAGTGTTTGTAACCTGAAGAGTATGTAACCTGAAGGATATGTAACCCGAGGTACCACTGTAAGTGTAAATAAACCATATATCATAAAGACAGCACAGTCTCTGCTGTGCCTCATTCCTAAAGGAAACATGAATCCTGAATAAGCACCTGGAACCCCTGGAATCTCACCCTGCTCAGAGATTGAGGTGGCATGAGTCACTATTTAACACAAGAACATATGAACAGTCTGCTGAATAAAGCAGTGGCTCATCTTAGTCCAGCTTTCTGCTCTCAGAGTGGCCGGCCAGATGCCTTTGGGACCTGCACACAACAGCATTCTACCATCTATTCTAGCTCCAGGTTCCACATTTCATTCATTAATTGTGCATCAAATAGAATTCAGGGCAGCATCCATGGGGTTCACAGGCGGTTTCCCATCCAGGCATTGATCAGATTTCCTTAGGGTCATCAAGGCTGCTGCACCATGTACTGCCAAGCCTTGCTCTGTGGCAATTGCTTTTGAATCACGTATTATCAGAGGGAAGTTGCAGTATCTGGCTCTTCTTTTCTTTTTTTATTATCTTTTAAAATATTATGTAGCCTTGTCTTGCCAAGAATCATAGAACTGCAGAGTTGGAAGGGACCGCAAGGGTCATATAGTCCAGCCCCCTGCAATGTCAGAATCTCAACTAAAGCATACATATAAACTCTTCTTAAATCAGTTCATAACAAACTGATGCAAGAAGACAGAGAGATCTCCTTATTTGGAACCAAGATTAGTATTCCTTTTATTGCACACATCATATCATTGTTAGCAATGAGGGCTTTTATGCTCATGGTTAGACCAGTCAGGTCATAATGGGTTATAAATTGTAGGTGAATCAAGTGTTCCTTCTGCAGACTATGGTACATGTTCAGTCCCATTAAGAATAATGACGCGAATAACCATAAGCTATTAATTTTGATGAGCTCTCTCTCTCTCTCTTACACACACACACACATATATATACGCACACACACATTTTATTGCCTCACCTTAAGAACAGCAAATGCAGGCACCATATTAGAAGCAACGTGAAGCTTTTATCACTCACTCCCTAGTTATGAAAAACTGGAGTGTGTAGTTAGAGTTTGCTTAACAGGCCGATCTTCAAAACCCTCCAAAGAAGTTTATTTTGTTAATTGGTGCCAGAGAAAAGCATACATGGCCTGGTCTGAGAACACGCAATGCAGACAGTTTGCTGAACTTAGGCAGGTCTGGGTTGGGTTGGTGTCTAGATGGGAGACAAGCTTGGACTCCATGATGGAAGAAAGGTAGGGTGTAAATTTACTAAATAAATTAATATAGTCTGCTAGAGTGTGGTTGTATTACAGTCATACCTCACGTTGAATGCGCTTCCGGTTGAGCATGTTGGAGTTGCGCTCCGCGGCAACCCGGAAGTAATGGAGTGCATTACTTCCAGGTTTCACTGCTTGCGCATGTGCAGACGCTCAAAATGACGTAATGCGCAGAAGCAGCGAAAAGCGACGCGCACATGAGCAGACGTCCCATTGCTAGTTACGTTTGCTTCTAAATGTGAACGGGGCTCTGGAACGGATCTATCTATCTATCATCATCTATATCATCTATCTATCTATCTATCTATCTATCTATCTATCTATCTATCATCTAATAATCTGTAATTTTCAAATTTACAAACAATCATCAAACAAATATTTTTCCCAACATAAATTCCCATGGACTTCCCTCTTCTGCTTTGTGGGTTCTTATGTTAACCCCCCCCCCCACATCTTCTCTGTTAATCCAATTCTATTAAATCTCCATTACAACCACAGTCCAACATTTAAATGCAAGTGTCATTCCAATCCTACTAATAATTGTAATTGTTTACAGTGATTTTTAAGGTAAATTATATATTTCCCCCATTATATATTTTTTTTCCTGGTTCCCAATTCTTCCAATCAGTTTTGCCATTTCTGCATAGTCCATCAATTTAATCTGCCATTCTTCACTGGTAAATACTGTGCCTTCTTTCCATCTCTGGGCTAATAATATTCAGGCAGCAGTGGCCACATATATAAAAAGTCTCTTCTGGTCCCTTGGAATTTTGGCACCTACAATTCCTAGAAGAAAAGCTTTTGGTTTTTTAGAAAAGGTTATTTTAATCATTTTTTTTCACTTCATTATATATCATCTCCCAAAATCCTTTTACTGCTTTACAGCTCCACCACGTGTGGTAGAATGTGCCCTCCTGTTCCTTACATTTCCAGCATGTATTTGACCTTGCTCTATACATTTTAGCTAATTTGCTAGGGGTTAAATACCAGCAATACACCACTGTCATATAATTTTCTTTCAAAGCATAACATGCTGTAAACTTTAAATCCCAGTTCCATAACCTCTCCCATGCTGCTAGTTGTATATTATATCCAAAATCCCTCGCCCAGTGTATCATAACTGATTTGACCTGTTCGTCTTTAGTATGCCATTCTAATAATAGTTTATACATTATTGAAAGTAATTTAGTCTTATTTTCTAATAGTTCTTTCCCCAATTTAGAGGTTTTGTTAGAGAAACCTTTCTTTTTGTCCATCTTAAATATATCATTATGTTGATGGTGTTGTAACCAATCAGTTAGTAATCCTCTTATATCTTCAAACCTCTTTAATTTCAACTCATGATCTACTCTCATTAATAGTTCTTTATAAGATGCCAGTCATTTCTCTTTTTGT
Organism: Podarcis gaigeae; assembly: GCF_964106915.1. NCBI lineage: Eukaryota > Metazoa > Chordata > Lepidosauria > Squamata > Lacertidae > Podarcis > Podarcis gaigeae. The sequence goes on from NC_139692.1 coordinate 4,858,510, forward strand.
TGTCGGTTGTTGTTTTTTTAGAGATATCACCTCCAATGGGAAAAGCCACCATGGTATTTTTTGTTCTAATGAATTCTTATTTTTTCCTGTACTTCGTAGATCGCTTTCCTTATTACCTGGTTTAGGAAAGCTCTATGTACTTTAATGTTCTGGTAACAGAAATATTCATGCCAGCCATATCGAAGCACAATGCCATTCTAAATGAAGGCAGAGAACTCACAAAGGAGACAGAAGTCGTGGTGGGCATAATTCTATCATAATGTGTTTGCCCTCCATCTCTCCCAAGTAAAGTGTGATATAAACCTTGTCCATCAACATATGACTCCTTTAGGATTTATGTGCCTAAGCCTGAGTGGGTATGGAATTTCCTGAAAATCTTCATTGAGCTTATTCACATAAAACTTTCCCAATTTCTGACATGTGCCTTGATGATCTTGATGAGTTATTTCCCCCCACACTTTGCTATAAGTAAGAACAATTTGTACATTATATGCATTATTATGTGTTATTCTCAGTGGCGTAGCATGGGGGTGCAGGGGGGGCTGGCCGCACCGGGCGCAACATCTGGGGGGTAGGGTTAGAGGGCGCAAATCCACGGGTTAGGGGGCGCAAATCCACGGGTTAGGGGGCGCAAATCCACGCGGGTGCTGACAACCCACGCTACGCCACTGGTTATTCTACTCATTATTATACTTTATATCACGTTCTGCATATGTAAAAATTATACTGTGATGACCAATATTTGTAAGCAAAAAAGATTAATGTATTGTGAAAGTACAACAACCTGTACGTTGGGCCACATTGTCTCCCCCTGTTGCGTGGGAGGAGGCAACCATTTTTAACTGCTGAAAGCCATATTCCCTCATGGGTGCTCTGTTTGGGGCTGCATGCTGAGTGTGGGCAGGACCGAAGCCAGCTGTGGTCATTGCCAGAAGCAGGACACACATTCCTCTCTCCCTTTTCCTCCCCAGCTGGTGTGAAAATGTGGGGTGGACAGATCAGTCATGCTGGAGGTCTGAACTATAGTATTTTAATGCAGAGCGCTTTTGAAACTAGGCCAAGGGCTACATGTGGTGGGGTAGATGGGGAACTTCTAGCCTGTGGGCCAGACTTGTCCCACCAAGCATTTCCTATTTGGTCTGCTAGGTTGCTTTCCTGAACACACATCCACGTGTCCTACATCTGAGTTGTGGGGCAAGTAGATCTACAGCTGCACAAGGAAGGATTGAACTTCCCTCACATTTACGGCTACATGTTTGCGGAATTCAATCACACTTGGGCAGTATCTCTTTCCCACCTCTGAGGGCCAACTTTAACAGGTGGATGTGAGAACTCACCAGCTGGTCACCTGATGTCAAAATGACATTGGATGAAATGGCAATGACACCAGTTTCTGGTGAGATTTCACAAGATCTTGCCGAAATCTCACAATATCTTTCTGGAAGCCATCACACAGATCTGGCCTGCTGTCCTAGCTCTGAATGTTCTGCTTCAAGCAAGATGCCCTTCTATCGCTATAACCCTATGAAATTATGACGAATTAGGCCTTTTTGTTCTTTCTTTTATGGAGAGATCCAGAATGGCTTCTTACACAATAGTGTAAGAACAGAGAGGGAAGGAATACTTCAGCAAATCACTACAGTGTCAAAAAACATCACATGAGAATGATTGATTTGCATACATTGCCTGGAGAAAGAAGCATAGAGACTTGGGAATCAGCTTTGTAACACTTGTGGTGGGAGAGCTGTCTGAGTTTGTTATGTTTATTAATCATGCTCTTATGCAAATTGTGAGTAAATGGCACTTAAGTAACATTAAACTGGGATCTGACATCACGTGAGTTTTACACAAACCTGTTATAATACTTACAGGTTCTAAATCAGATCAGCCTTATCTTGTTATAAGTAGCCACACCCCTAGCTGTGGTTCCAGCAATGTGGATCAGGATGTTCAGATAATTGTGGCATATGATGAAGCCAATCAATGCATTACAAGATTGTAAACATGACAGTGAGATGGTGAGAGGTGGAGAAGTCTCCATGGGAATGGCTGCCCCACCCAGCAATATTAGGTCACATGCAGCAGCTGTCAAACACCAAGAATATCAAGTTAAGGTCTAGCTGCTTTGGAAGGGAAGTAGAAACCTCTACATTAGACTTTCCAAAGAAGCAGAACCATTCTGTGCTTTTCCTACATGGAATAAACGTTCCACTTCATTACCATCTTCTTTGTGTTAGATGAGTCAGCAGAGGTTGGAAAGTGGAAGAGTTAATTTTCTGTGAAACATGTGCTCCAATTCAGCTATTATTGATGATTGCAGTTGTGGAAGAGAGTGGAAATGTCTCATTCAAAGTGAGGGCAATTCTTCTTCACACTGATTGGCTATAGTGCATACCTAAGAAAAAAAGGACCATTCAACATTTTTTAAGAAGGCTTGTTCTATGCCCAATAAGCAGGGGACGCTTTTGCCTGGCAACACAAAATATTGGGAAAAAGCTGTGCCATCAGCCCTGCAAAGGGGATGAGAAAGCCTATGTGAGGCTACTTTCCCTGGAACTCAGGGCAATTTTGTTTTGAGAGCACCCCACCTGCTCACACTCAGCAGAGTTTCCCAAACTTGGCTCTCCAGTTGTTGTTGGACTGTAACTGCAGCCATCCCTAGGTAGCAGGACCAGTGGACAGAGATCATGGGAATTGTAGCCCCCTCCAATTCACTGGGGGCCCATGTTTGGGAAACCCTGGCTTAGAGCCTTCACTGAGCAATTTTGGGTTGTGGGTTGACAGGGCTGGAAAGGATTTTTTCTCTCTCAACCTCTTTGGCACTTGTTTGGGTTTTTCCACCTTTCCCTCAGTGAAATTATGGACTTCCTTTGTTAGGTGAAGAGCGTTGTTTGTATGAGGGCGGAAATGACATTGGGCAGGATCAACATAGTATAGGGCCCCTCCATAAGGGGCCTGAGGGAAGGATTGACCACAGCAACCTCAGGCTTGAGGTATCTGCCTGGTAGGAATCTGCATCCTGGTCACTCAATGAGACCTTGCTTGCTTGGCTTGTACCATGGCAAGGTTCAGCATTGGCCGACTCCCATGGAAGAGGTTTGGGGTAGCCCAAAGCTGGTGGATCCAATGCCATGCCAACTCTTACCCTGCCTGCTGCTGTCAATAGAGATTTGGCCTGATCTTATCATATCTCCATGGTACAGTCTTCTTATTTTGCTGCTCTTGTGGGTCACACAATGTACCTGCATGGGCAATTACTGCATTAATACAGCTGTTGGAATGAGCAGTAAACAGGAGCAAAGTGAGATGAAATGACTGCAGCAAGGTGGGATGAAGGAAGTAAATAATCTTTTGGATACTTCATCCTGCCTGCTTTTTTTCAAATCAAAAATTTGACTCTCACAAACACAATATTCTGGATGCATACCCTAATGAAATAGGCTGAAATTCATGTACAGCTATAATCAGAGCTCCCAGTTGTTCTGGGTTCAAATCTTCATCAATCAAATCAAGACAAACTTACATTTTGAAAATAATTCCATTCCTTCCTTGTATGGGAAGGGCACACATTTGCTGCTCCCTCCTCCCCTGCAAGACGTTGAGAGATGGACTCTCCTGCAGGCGTAATGTGGGCAACCACATGGGGCATTTGCCCTATAGGGGAGAAGTGGAGAGCTGGCTATTTAAGCTCCATACCACACACACCACCTTCCCATTGAGACTCCCCCCCACCCCCTTTCTAGTTTGGGCTCTGCTGGTTACCTTCTTTGAGGGGACTTAGTAGGAATTTTGACACTAATTGGCCTGTGTCACATCTTTGTCACCTACTTCAACCTGCTGTGTGTTGTCTGTGGGACAGGAGTGGTTTTTTGTTTGAGTTTGGCTAATTGGCATTTGGTCTGGGTGGGTGAATGGATTTGCCTAATATCCAAGCCAGAGGGGTGTTGGGACCGGGTGAATATTGGCCACTGGGGTTCAGCTGAAACCCTCCCATCAATTCACCTCATTGGTTTTGGTTAATTTGGTTGAATTATTCTGATTGCAGTTTCCTTTTTAGTTATATTTTAATAAATATAACCTATTACCCATCTTTCTGGTCTCAAGTCCTCTTGGGTATGTTATGTAAAGGTAAAGGTACCCCTGCCGTACGGGCCAGTCGTGTCCGACTCTAGGGTTGTGCGCCCATCTCACTTAAGAGGCCGGGGGCCAGCGCTGTCCGGAGACACTTCCGGGTCACGTGGCCAGCGTGACGAAGCTGCTCTGGCGAACTGGCACCAGAACAGCACACGGAACGCCATTTACCTTCCCGCTATAAAGCGGTACCTATTTATCTACTTGCACTTAAGGGTGCTTTCGAACTGCTAGGTGGGCAGGAGCTGGGACCGAACGACGGGAGCTCACCCCGCCGCGGGGATTCGAACCGCCGACCATACGATCGGCAAGTCCTAGGCACTGAGGTTTTACCCACAGCGCCATCCACCGTCCCTCTTGGGTATGTTGGCAAAGAGCTATTGTGGCTGAACTCCCTGTTTGGTTTACAAAGGAGGTTACACCAGTCCAAAAATTGTTTTTTAAAAAGTAAGTCTATACTTTTAGTACCAGGAGATGGTGCATCACTTTCCCCATCAACAACAAATTTTCTTATAATAGCTCCCCATATTCACATCTTTCCAGCAGATAGCTAGTGTAAGCTGTGAAACACGCACAGAGACACACATGCAAACACAAACCTGTGAGCTGGAGGAAGGGAGGAGGGGAATGAGCATGCTAGCATACTCACCAGGAAATGAGACTTCATTTTCACATTGACAAGGGGAAAGACTGTTTTAATTTTGCTTCCTCCCACCTTTCTTTCTTTCTTTCTTTCTTTCTTTCTTTCTTTCTTTCTTTCTTTCTTTCTCCCTCTCTCTTCCCTGCCCCATTTCCCTCATTTCCCTTTTGCTTCCTTTCTTCCTGACACAGCCTGTTTCCTCCTCTTCATTCCACAGTTTGTGCTCTCCAGACCCAGCAAATCAGAAATCAAAGCACAAAGTTGCTGCCTAAGAGTAAGGCCTGCGAATTATCAAGCACCCTTAAAATGGGAGTGGATGTAGGCTGCATGTATACACAGACACAATCATACATACATTGTCTGCCTAGGGTCATCTAGTTCCTATCTCGAGATGAAGGATTCTTATTGTGAAGAGAGTTTGAATCTTTAACGTCAAGGGTGGGGAAACACATACCAGCTCTGGTTGTCTGGCTGGAGGCAAGCATGACAGACAAGTGGGGACAACTCTGAACCTGGTACAACAGGCTATACTGTATTCCAGCTGCAGAAAAGCCTGAGGTTTCAACCCTCTTCCACCCAGGCCAGCAATGCAAATGAAAGCAGTGAGCAGGGGTGTGGGGCAGGTAAGTGAAGAGTGCTGTCTGGGGAGGGGACATGGCTCAGGGGGATTCCTGAGGAACAGATACAGAGGCCTGTAGGGCTGCATCCTATTTCTGAGCCTGCTGTTTCCCACCCCAGATTTACATTCATAGTTATGTGTGTGCTAAAAAGCAGCGAAAAGGTAATCAAGTCTTTACATCAGGGTCAGGCATTATACCGCTTTAAAGCAAGCAGAGTTGCATCCTCCTCTGATTCTGGGGCTCTTTTACTAGTGGTAATGCAGTCATTCCATATCATCTGGGTCATCTCACCCTACAATGCATTTTCCCTCAGAGTGAGGCATGGTGGTTGAGGAGGCCTCTGAGAGTGCCCACACTTGCTTTGCAGTGGTGACAAGTACCGTTAGGAATTTCAGTTTACCATTGTGAAACTTTGAACAGTATTTGCTGCACCAGCAGCAAATACACCCTATGAACTTTCACAGCAGAAAAATCTGAAGCTTTTAGACAGGCAGCCTATGGGCCACCTTATTCACAATGTTTCCTCAGACTGAGGCACAGCTGAGCCAGTAGACAAGCAAGCTGGCTGGGGCTGATGGGAGCAGGACTCCAACAACATCTGGAGGGATAAAGGTTCCCTCTGCTTGAAACACTTCTGATCTTTCCGCTCATGAGAAGTTCTGACAATTGCCTTGGGAGCATGGGAGCTCTGACCAGCAATGTACCAGTGGTTGCCAGTGCCTGGGGCATGTATGCTGGGCAGGGTGTGTGTGTGTTTGTGTGCCAGGCAGCCCTCACAACCAATGCCACCAGAGCAACCCCAACCTCACCAGAGCAAAGTGTCTGCCTGCCTGCGCAGGGGGGGAGCCCAGCTGGCCAATGGACGTGGCCCTTGGCAGGCAGAAAGGAGAACCAGGCTGTGCTGGGGGCGCCTGGGGGCGTGTGCCTGGTTCGCACCCCCTCAAAAACCATGCACCCAGAGCCATCACTCACCAGACACTCCCCACACTATGCCCCTGGCTGTGACAGAGCCATATTATTAAATGGCAGGGAACAGAACATTCCAACTTACTATTTAGATGTAATGGCAGTAGGGGACTATACAAGGTGCAAACTGGTGGACCAAAGATGGAGGGGAATTCAACTGACTCTTGAAACTCTCCTAGAGAAATATCCTGAAGCCTCCTTCCTAGTTGCAGGAGATTTCAATGGCCGATTGTCTCACTCTGATAAATCATTATTTGCTAAATATAATAAATATCCCCCACTACCCATTTTAACCTCAGACCTTTTACCCAGGAATTTTAAAGACAGTGTTGCTACATACGCAGGTTTTAAATGTAGACAAACGTTGATGTCTCTTAATTTTCACCTTTTAAACGGAGCTCTCAGTTCTGATTACCCTGCTGAATTTACTTTCTGGTCAGGCTCCCGAGCCTCTACCATAGATTTTATTTGGACATCAGTAGACCTAATTCCCAAAATTTCTAACTTTAGGGTGGTAACGAGGCTGGAAAGTGACCATTTTCCATTAGAACTCTCTCTGACCCTGGATGGAGAATTGGCTACCTATTCCTGTGTGCCTATTACAAATAACCAGCTTCAGATGACCTTAAAATGGACCGACAATTTGGCTCAACGGATAAATGAACTCCTTCGGTCTGACCAACTGCAAGAGACAAGGGACTCCCTTGTCCAGGCAGTTGAGCCACTGCCAATGTATGACAAATTAGTAGATCTGCTAAAACCTTCGTTGACTAAGGCCTCGGTAATGAATAGTAACCATTTCCCTCATAAAAAGTGGTTTGACGAGGAATGTAGACACTTCAAGAACAACCTATATAATGAATTCTTGGCATATAGGGCATCAAATGACCCCGCACCTAGCAGTCACCTTATGAACCTCAAGAGAAGGTATAAAGTACTATTAAAGGAAAAGAAGCTTGCGGCAGAAAGAAATGATTGGAACAACCTTCTAAAAGCTGCAGAAAATAGAAATCCCTCCTCCTTTTGGCACCAAATTTCTCAATACCTGGGTAGACCGTGGTCAAGGATAGAACCCCAAATTTCAGCTGACACCTGGGAAAGCTTCTTCTCAGATTTATATGCAGCTCACGCTGCCAGCGGAGAAAGGATAGAATTGGCCCCCTTGCCTGAGTGGGATCCTGTTACCTGCTCTGAAGTGGAAACACTTATAGGCCAATTTGAGGCGGGCAAGGCACCCGGAGATGATCTTATCTCCATAGATGTTATTAAAGCCAATAAGGATTGGTGGTGTCCACCCTTAGCAGCTCTTTTTACTTATATAAACAAAACAGCACAATTTCCTCCAAGCTGGAACTCTGCACTGATTGTGTTAATCCACAAGAAAGGGCCACGCACAGACCCGGCCAATTTTAGACCAATTAGCCTGCTAAATGTTATCGGGAAGATCTATTCAAGATTTCTACTTAACAAATTAACGACCTGGATGGAAAGCAACAACATCATCGCAGAGGAACAGGCGGGTTTCCGCCCTGGAAGATCAACAACAGACCAAATCTTGATCCTAAATCACTTGGCCACCAAGTATGCTGACAATGGCCTAAAAGCCCTCCACGTCACCTTTATAGACTTTAAGCAGGCTTTTGATCTAATTCCCAGGAACCAGCTATGGGCAAAATTGGCAGCGACATCTATCGACCGCTGCCTTCTCCTGCTGATTATTAATTTGCATACAAATACCTTCCTGAGGATTAGGCTAGATAGCAAGGGGCTAGTCTCCAATCCGGTTGCCACCACTAGGGGGGTAAGACAGGGCTGTTTGCTTGCCCCTGCCCTGTTTAATTTCTATATTAATTCGCTAGTGGTGCATATGGCAAATACTGATTTCCATCCACCAAAACTGGCAGGACGAGCCTTGAATGTCCTGCTGTATGCGGACGATGCCGCCCTATTAGCTACGTCCCCCATCGGATTAAGGAGGATGCTTCGAGCTCTTCATGAATATGTGACCCAACATGAGCTCCAACTAAATTATGCCAAGACCAAAATAATGGTCTTTGCTGCTCGACCGAAACCTAATTTATGGTCAATTAATGGTATTGCTTTAGAGCAGGTCAGCTGCTTCAAATACCTGGGTCAGGTTGTTAGATCAAATAGGTCCTTCTTGGCGCACAGAGAATACATAGCCTCGAACGCATCGAAAGCAGCCTTGGTGATTAGAACCCTGTACTCTAAGAAACAGGCACAAACTGTCAAAGTTGCCTTGCGACTCTTTAAAATGAAAGTCCTCCCTCTTCTACTGGGGGGCATTGCCTTGGGCTCACGTAGGGACTTTGAAAAATTGGAATCTATCCAAACCCAATTCCTCAGGGCCATACTCAGGATCCCCCCCTCCGTGGCAGGTGCGATCATGAGACTGGAAACCGGTTGTCAAGCCTTTAGGTATGTGGCCCTGAAAGCGAAGTTATGGCTTTGGCTTAAGCTTTGCTTCAGACCGGTGGGTTTGGCCCCCTTGATTCTGAGGGATAACTTTAAATCTCCATGGGAAGGGGAGATAGTGGAGGAAGTGCAGAAGTGCGGGTTGTCCTCCCTTTATATAGAGTCCATGACGTATAGCCACGCAAAGGCGGTGATCGCCCAAAGATTAAGGGATATTGCGAGACAGGAGGACATAGCCCGTGTGAAACCTGGGCTGTTTCTGGGGGAGCAGATGTACCGAGCTCGCTACCTGGCGGATATCCACTACGTGGAATACCGCAGTCTATTTACCGCGGCTAGGCTGAATGTTCTTGACTCGGCGGTTCTGAAGGGAAGATATGGAGGAGTCCCATATGACCAGAGATTATGCCATTGTGCGTTGGGTGAGGTAGAATCCACAGAGCACATTTTAATGAGCTGTCCCTTCTACAACGATTTAAGACAGTATCTTAAAACCCCATACTTACCCCAGCTTAGTCCCCTACAAAGAGGAAAGCAGACAGCATATCTGCTAAATAAGTCTTCTAGGAAAACAACTTTGTCAGTGGCTAAATTCCTTTTCCTGGCACTCAAGCGTCGGAAACGTACAATTGAATGCCTTGATGTGGGTTATCTGTGAGAGGTTTAGTGCTGTGGCCCTACCTTATTCATGTAACCCTATGATGTTTCAGTTCATGATGTTTTAGTTCATAATTCTGTATTGTGTTTTATTTCTGTGTTTTATTTCTGACTATCGGTCGAATAAAGGAAATTGATTGATTGATGGTGCAAACTTAAACATGGCCAGGAGAAAGAATAAGCCTATTGTTTTCTAGATTCAGTGGCATAATGGTCCTGTGATTGGGCAAGTGAAATGACGGTCAATGGAGAGTATATTCTTATTCTTAATGTGCCACTTAGTGCCAAAGTAGGCTCCTAAGTGGTTTATGTGTATAAAATCCAGTGACACAAGCACTGAAATATAAAATCCATAATTAAAATACAAAACAAAAGAAATCCCATTATAAACATACATAATTAAATTACACACAAAAAAACCTCCTTGCAACACACAGTTTTAGTAAAACAGGTTAAGAGATCAAAGAAACACTGCTGTAAACAAGTGTGTTTTCAAGAAAATCTTTAAAAAATACATAATTTTTAAAAAGCTGGTGGAATGCCAATGTAGATGGGGCCTTTTGCACTTCAGCAGGGCATGCAATCTGTAATGCTTGTGTCACCAGTGAAAAAGCCCATCTCCATGTGATAAACACTGATAAACACCAGGCTGATGTGAGACAAATTAGATTCCATGTGTTAATACCAGGAAATGGTGAGGATGTTGGTCTTTCGGGTAACCTGGTCCAGTTTTGCTTAGGGCTATCCATGCAAATGCAGATTCCTTAGCACTGCAGTGGCAAGATATGCGCCCAATAGGGGGCACTACTAGGCTGCATCATTGTGCATCAGCTGCAGCCTCTGGACCAGCTGGAATTACAACCCCTTGGGAAGAGCAGCAGCAACTCATTGTTGGGGGGAAGCTGTCAGTTACATATATTCTTCTATGAGCTTGCTTGTGGTGTGCTTGGTCCTGTGTCTTGGGAATGGGAATGAATGAAGAATAGAATAGAATAGAATAGAATAGAATAGAATAGAATAGAATAATACATAGCTAAGAAGGCTTCCCTGTGGCTATAAGCTAATAATAGAAGATTTGGAAAATAATTTTAATTTGAAAAGAAGAGAGGAAGAGGAACAAAGGCTTCACCCTTGGAGTCTTCCAGATAATTAGAGCAACAGAGAAGCGTGCCTGCATGGGTCCCTCCTTTAGAGCATCGTAATTGGTACAGCTGTGGGTGGAATATTCACGTTCACAAAACTCTCTGAAGTAGCCCAGGCCTTAAAAGGCTTGCATGCAAAGAAATCTCAAGAAGTAATCTCAAGAAGTTACCTACACTACTCATGGAGGACTGAGAAATTGTGCCCCCCTCATGTCCAGGTGTCGCTTGGCAACTTGTTTTTCATGGCCAGCAGCTCCTCCTCTTCCTGCTGATGCTTCTGCTGCCACTGGCAGCCTGGCAACAGCAACTTGGAGCATCAACTTGGGGGCAGGGGCTCAGCCCCATCAACTACATTGGGGGGGGGGGGGACTGAAGTCATCACAGCTCCTAGGAGTTGCCCCCCACCTGACATGCACATGGACACTAGGGCACTTGCCAGCCGGCTAATCTGCTGATGGGAGAAGTGTTTGCTCTTTTTACGAAGGAGGCAGACAGAGAGAGAGAGACAGAGAGAACAGTTCTGGGAGGCACTGCTTGGCAGTGATATGGGCGGGCGGCTCCTTTCCCTTTTCTCTGCATTTCCCTCCTCCTTCTTCAAAGGGGTGTTTCTGGTGTGGCAGCAACTCCCCCAAGCCTAGTTGTTGTTACTTGGTTTGACGCACCTGTCTTTCCCTGCCGATGGCTTGCACAGCACTCAGGGCTGGGTTTAACTTTGATGAGGCCCTAAGCTACTGAAGGTGATGGGGCCCTTTATATGTCCAGCTATCCTTTATCAACAACAAATTCTCACTGTCTTTTGTGTTGAACATATGCTCTATGGTAATTTATGGACCTAATAGGTATCTAAAGCCATTTGCACATAACAAAATATGTATTTTATCAAAGTAATTGTTGAACTGAAATACAATTAAGAAGAAGGTTATCTTATATTTTGGAAATGTACATCCACTTGTTTTTTTCCCTTTAATTTTTTTTGGGCCCCCAAGAGAGTGGGACCCTAAGCTATAGCTTTTTTAGCTTATAGGTAAATTCAGCACTGACAGCACTGCATGGCCTCACTCAGCTCACCTGGCAGCGGGGTAGGGGGTGGGGTGTGCATCCTGCCTCTGCCTGGCTGCCGAGTGCTCATCCAGCAGCGGGGGAGGGGGGACTGGCGCACAGAAGGTGATGTTCACCCTCCGCATGCCCCACTCCCACCTGGCATGCAAGTGCTTATGCAGAGGTGGGAGGTGGTGGCCCCATCAATATTGGGGGGGGTCCTCAGCCCCTTCTTCCCCCTATAATCAGCATCCCTGCTTCTGAGTAAACACGAATAAACATTGATAGGATCAAGCCATACGTCTTCGTACGTACATGTGAAAGTGACGAGCTCATTGCTGTCCTGTGCTGAGCTCAGTGGAGGGAGAAGTCAAGCAACCAGGGGGTGTACTTGCCTGGAGGCAGAGTCCATGTGCAAAGTTCAGTCTAGTTCTAAGGTCAGGAGTATCTCAGTTACAGGTAGTCGAAACAAAATTAAAAATTTCCTTCTAGTAGCACCTTGTTGTTGTTTAGTCTTTTAGTCATGTCTGACTCTTCGTGACCCCATGGACCAGAGCACGCCAGGCATGTCTGTCTTCCACTGCCTCCCGCAGTTTGGTCAGTTTGATCCTTCATGGATCACTGCCTTGCCATGGCGAAGGGGCTTGAATAACTCAGAGAAGCTATGAGCTATGCCGTGCAGGGCCACCCAAGTTGGACAGGTCATAGTGGAGAGTTTTGACCAAATGTGATCCACCTGGAGGAGGAACCGGCAAGCCACTCCAGTATCCCTGCCAAGAAAACTCCATGAACAAAGACAACAGGCATATAAAAGTAGCACCTTAGAGACCAACTAAGTTTGTTATTGGTATGAGCTTTCGTGTGCATGCACACTTCAGATTCTATGTGAACTGAGATACTCCTGACCTTAGAACTGTGGGTCAAGAAAGCTGAGGGTCCAAGTTCATGAGAAGCAAGAAGCAGTGAGGTCTGGCCAGGAACAACAAATGTTGTTTCCAGCAACTGTCTGAGGCTGGACACCCTGCTTAAGAAAGCTGGAGCCAGCTGATTCACATCAGGAGCAAGAAGGCTGATCAACAAAAGGTGGAGTCAATCTGGCTTCTGCTCCTTCAGGCTGCTGCTCAGCAAGTGAAGCCACTCCTGGCCCATGACACTCATATCTCCTGGAAGCTTAAAAAAAAGGATTTAAAATTTTCCTGGATCCCATCCTTTTGGGCTTCACAGTGGGAATGTAGTCCATTCTGCAGTATAGCAGAGGGAAAAGGTGACGATGAAAGAAGTTTTCCATCAGCCTGCATTGTCCATGGACCACCTGACACCATCCCTCCGATTCCAGCCATAGCCAGCCACTCTGCGTGGCCTGGAGCAGGGGAAAGTGACATCTCCTTTAACCTGTTTAGGGATGCTTGAGGAATTCAATGTTTACAAAACTCAGATGTGAGATGACCTGATTCACACCTCTCAGCTTCATGTGCAGACTGGAAGTTAACTGTCCTTCAGATTTCACACTTCTCTCAATATTGTGATGCATTTCCTGTCTGTTAAAACATATCAAAATATGCACTTAAAACATGTCTTGAAAGGAAAAACATTTGCACATATATTTAGATATGTTTTTTTAAAAAATGCAAATCAATGAGAAATGGAATGGGATTCTGTATAACAACAGACAAAAATTATAAATTTATTAAAAATCTTTGTAATTTCAGCCACTGGCTTGGCTTTACTTTTATTATCAGATGTGTTCACCAAGCAGTGGCATATTTATCATTGATACATAATTCACTTCTTTTACATCAGAAGGAGGAAGAATCTCTGCCCCGTGAGCGTAATTATGGCCTGGGCCTCCCTATTTCTTCCATCAGGCTGCTTTTGCTAAGCCATGTACCCCAGCCCTAGACCTGACATCATATATGATGCCATGCTAGGTGGAAGGGGCCTTGCAGGCCCCCATGCATGGCGCTTTGCAAGTTCTGGCAATCAGCTGATCACCGTGGCTTGCATAGTGGCTGTCTTTCTCCATAAAGCTTTAATTCAAACTATGAAAACAGGCCACCTGATATCATTATGACATCAGGTGATTGACGAGTGAACATCCACATCCACCTGTCAAACAGGGGAAGGGGGTGGCAGAGATCCAGTCTGCCAGTCGCATCCAGTTCCCCACTGGATACTTAATTTTTTGTCCTTGCTGCTCTTACTTTCTGCTCTTGATGTATGCAGTCTATTTTTAAAAATGTAAATGTACACTTTTATGCTGTTACTTTTTGGGTGTGTGTGTGTTTTTTTTAAAAAAAGTTAGAAATTTCTTATAAGAATTTTGTTCTTATAAGAAAACAATTAAGCAACAAGTAAAATAAATGCATGATGACACAGAAATATTAGCCCAGCCTCATTGTATTGTACCTTAATTTTGTTAGCAATACCTTGAGATTCTACGTTGGAAAAGAGAAAGTGGAAAATTACAAAGGAAAGAAGAAATGTGGCCACTTCTGGGCACCATATTTAAAGCAGGACATAGAAAAACTGTGCACATCTGGATGACGAGCTCATTGTTGTGATGAGGAGTTTATGCACAGGCCTTATTAAAGCAATAGCACTGACACGGAGAACTCAAAATCAAATGTCAAAGCACAGTCATAGGAAACACCACATTACTAATATAAACTCACCCACCCCTGCATGTCCCTGGAACAAAACCACCACCCCTTCCTTTAGCCCCCTTCCTGCTTCTGAGCTACACAGGCTTTCCCACTCCGCCCAAAGGTGGGTTTTGGTAAAGGGTTTTGCATATGCTTTGCATAGCCAAAGTATTTTAGGTGCGGGGAATTGTAGCTCTGTTAGCAGTGGTGAACTTAGGTCCACCACACCTCTGCCAGCCCTTGAGCTGCCTTCCCAATGCCTTCCTTTAATGTAAGGAGGTGCCCAACTTCAGGAAGGAGGCGTCAGGGTTCTGGCAGGGCCCTACAGCCCTTCCACCTCCTTCCCAAAGCTGGAAAAGTGCAAACTAAGCTTGGAGAAGGAGGTGGGACAATTCTGGGACCCTGTCAGAGCCCCATGCCTCATTCCCAAAGCCCAGCGCCTCGCTTACTGGGCTTTGAGGGAGCATCCCCTTGGTTCAGCACCCAGTGCTTAAGCACTGGTTGCACAGCTCTAAATCTGTCCCTGCTCTTAGGGGCAAACTACAGTCCTCAGGATTATTTGTGGGAAGTCATGTGCTTTAAATGCAAGCAGTGGATGTGACCTATGGCTCCATGATCTTGTGGTTCTAAGAGCAACCTGAAACCTGCTGGAGTTTTCAAATAAAAACAAGTTGCTTTAAGGCAGGGTGACTGCTCTGTAAACAGTTGAGAAACATATTGTAAACAGAATCTTAGCATAAGGTACATTTGTTGCAGTTGAGCTGTTGTTTTTTACTTTAAAATGATTAAATTAAATATGCAGATTAAGTAAACAGGGGCTCATTTCTAGTGTATATCTACCAATATGGTAACTTTTATTAACACTCAAAGAAAAAATAATCTCCAGGTTGCACCTCAGGGGGTGGAGTTGACATTCATATGTAGAATGTAAGGGTGTTAATTGGTTTGACTTGGTTTTTTCGGTGAGAGGTGTATGTGTGTATCACTCCATATGCTAATTAAAAACATGTCTTTGCCTATTAGTCTCTGGAGAATAGATTTGCTTTTTCTTTTCCCTCTCCCCATCCTACCCCTCTTTCAACTGAAAGAATAGCTTTTCAATGGCATGAAATGTTTCTAACTCCAAAGGAAATCTCCTAGGAAACATTTCCCCCCTCTGTTGTTGTTGATAAAAGAAATGCATTACTTATTATTTATAAAAAGGTAAGCGTACTATTTTTTCTTGACTATAAACTAAGCCTCATATAATCAAATTAATATAGCTGCTATTATTACTATTAAACGTGGATAATTAAATAGAAAAAAGGTAAAGGTAAAGGAGCCCTGACAGTTAAGTCTGGTCGTGGACGACTCTGGGGTTGCGGCGCTCATCTTGCTTTATAGGCCGAGGGAACCGGCATTTGTCCGCAGACAGTTTTTCTGGGTCATGTGGCCAGCATGACTAAGCTGCTTCTGGCGAAATCAGAGCAGCGCCGCTGGAGCGGTACCTATTTATCTACTTGCACTTTGATGTGCTTTCGAACTGCTAGGTTGGCAGGAGCTGGGACCGAGCAACGGGAGCTCACCCTGTCACAGGGATTCAAACTGCCGACCTTCTGATCAGCAAGCCCAAGAGGCTCAGTGGTTTAGACCACAGCGCCACCCGTGTCCCTAATTAAATAGAAACATAATGACATTCCTGTTATTTATTTATTTGAAAAAGAAAGAGCATGGAAGGAAGGAATCCTTGGAAGTTTTTGATGGCCATGAATATTTGGCACCCCATCTGATGCTACATTGCAGATACAATATATCTGACCCAAAAAAAATTGGATAGAAAATGATCAGAACTCTCACAAATTATAGGGCAAATTATAGGGGAGAGTGCTGTTGTTCTCAGGTCCTGCTTGTGGGGTTCCCATGGGCATCTGGTTGGCCACTGTGAAAACATGATGCTAGGCAGTGTCCTAGTTCCTGTGACTAGAAGGGCTACTGGCCTGACCCAGTAAGCTGGGCTTCTGTTCTTAAATGTCCCCATAGCTTTATGGTTTCCCTGACAGCTCAATGGTATGTATGAAAAACCATGGGATTGAATTAATGTGGACTAGGTTCCTGCTGATTCAGATGTACACATAACTATGGGAGAACCTGATATAATTTGAACACTTGTCTTGATTCACTGTTCTTTACTGAGAACTATGGCATTCTTGTATGCGGTGGTGAGTTTGTTTTATCTGTTCACTCGAAGTATCCTCCCATTCACAGTACTAGAAAAGCAGATGTCCGACAGATGAGCAACCCAAGGCACTACTTAGGATGGGAGGGGTTCCCCCACACTTGTCACTAAGCCTTGTAGGGTTGCCATATTTTGAACAGCAAAAAAGAGGAGACATTTGCCGACTTCCACTTTTAACTATGGATCTCTTTTTTAAAAAATTTTTATTCAATTTTGACATAAATATATTTCACAAACGTACAAAAGACAAAATGAAAAAGAAAAAACAGAAAAAGAGAAAAAAAAGAAAAAAAAGAAAAACACGAAAAACATACAACTTTAAATGACATTAATCGACTTCCCTTTATCTCGATTTCAGAAAATATTATCTTGTTTATCTATCTGCTGTGTCTATTCCTTAATAAAACTTTTTACGTAGTAAGCGTACTGTGAATTCTGTAAGTACATATGTGTTTCTGATCAACATTTTGATTTTCCCCTTGTCTCTATTTCCATATATATCCTAAATTTATCCCATTCATTGGTAAATTTTGCACTTCTTTGGTTTCTTATTTTCTGTGTCAATTTAGCCAACTCCAAATAATCGGATAATTTAAGTTGCCACTCCTTTAGTGTTGGGATTTTTGGTGTTTTCCAGTACTGTGCTATGAGGCTTCTGGCGGCCACCGTTGCATATTGAAAAAAGGTTCTATCTTCTTCTTTGATATCCTTACCAATTATCCCCAGCAGGAAGGCTTCGGGTTTTTTAACAAACGTATATTTAAGAATTTTGTTTAATTCATTATAGATGGATTCCCAGAATTTTTTGAGAATCTCGCACGTCCACCACATATGGATGAAATCGCCCTCCTTTCTCTTACATTTCCAACACAATTTATCGCCTGTTCTATACATTTTATGTAGTTTTACCGGCGTTATGTACCATCTGTACATCATCTTATACATGTTTTCCTTTAGTGTCGTGCATGCTGAGAAATTCATATCTTTACACCACAATGCCTTCCATTTGTCAAACTCTATGTTGTACCCTAGGTCTACCGCCCACTTCACCATCACATCCTTTACTTCCTCGTCCTTGGTGTCCCACTCAAGCAACTGGTTGTACATTTTTGATAATAATTTTGTTTTACTTTCTATTATTTCAATCTGAAATCTAGATTTCTTGTCATTTATTATCTTCCCTCCACATTGAATTAATTTGATGGTATTGAATCCAGCCAGTCAGCTTGCTTTTTATTTCCTCGTAAGGTCTAATCCTCCACCCGGATTCTGTTTTGGTTAGTAAATCTTCATATGTCCATCTTTCCCCCTCAATGTTTAATTTTTTAATTGTTAAAATGTCTATTGGTGATAACCACCAGGGCGTTTTCTGCTCCAACAATTTTTTGTTCCTTTCCCACACTTCCAGCAGTGGCCCTCTGAAAATGTGATTAGAAAAACCTTTATGAACCCTTCCTTTGTCTCGCCATAAATAGGCATGCCAACCGAATCTTAGATTAAACCCCTCTAGATCTAACAAATTTTTGTTTTTGATGACAATCCAGTCTTTTACCCAACAGAGACATGCAGCTTCATAATATAACCTCAAATTTGGAACTGCAAGACCACCCCTATCTCTTTGGTCTGTGAGCAATTTAAATCTAATTCTTGGTCTCTTTCCCTGCCAAATGAATTTAGAAAGTAATCTCTGCCATTCTTTGAATATTGAGGTTCCTCTAATTATCGGTATATTCTGGAATAGGAAGAGTAATTTAGGTAGTAAGCTCATTTTAATCACCGCCATTCTCCCCAACCACGAGAGATGTATTCTATTCCATGTATCCAGGTCCTTCATTATTTCTTTCCATGTTTTCTTGTAGTTATTTTCAATCAAATTTATATTTTTCATAGTTAACCAGATTCCAAGGTATTTTACTTTTTTAGTTATTTTAATTCCAGTTTGACTTTCAAGATCGTTATTGGTTTCTTCTTCCATATTTTTGGTCATTATTTTGGTTTTTGCTCTGTTCAATTTAAATCCGGATAATTTTCCAAATTCCTCTAGTAGCTTTAACACTTTGCCGACGCTCTCTTTTGGTTCTTCCAATGACAGCATAAGATCGTCTGCATATGTTTTCAGTTTATATTCTTTCGCTCCTATTTTTATGCCACGGATCTCTGGGGTTTTTCTTATCTTGTTTGTGATTATCTCTAAAACCATGATGAACAACAACGGTGACAGCGGACACCCCTGTCGAGTGCCTTTTGCTATTTCAAACTGTTCTGTCAGGGTATTGTTAACTATGGATCTCTATGACAACTCTCATTTCACATACCCATGAAAAAGAGGACAAGTCCTGGAAAAAGAGGACACATGGCAACCCTACAGGAAGGGCTTTGGCTGAGGAAAGAAGCTCCTTTGGAGTTTTCTTGAATTCCACACACTCTGTGTGTGTGTGTGTGTGTGTGGTGATTCAGGTGAGCTTTCCTCAATACCAAAAGGTGTGGCCAGTTAGGGCAGAGGCTTGAGCTGTGCCAACCTCATCCTTACCAAGGCAGCTAGGAGGCAGTTGTGATATAGTACTTGCCTTTGTGTTGCAAATTTCCTTCCTTAATGTTAATCAAGCTTTGGTCCTATTTTATTGCATATGTTTTATCCCATATTGTTAACTCATACCAGACATTTTGAAACCATTACTGTATGCTGGTCCTTTCCAGTCTGGCTTCCAATTCTTATTCAGACTCAGTTCAAAGTTCTATTTGTAACATGTAAGGCTTTTCATGGGCTGGGAATAAAGATATTGTATATCGTATATATCCCTGTATCTACCTGGGCTTTATGACAGGAGTGGGGAACAGGATCTGACAGGTAGTCCAGATCTTGAGTTGCCCAGGCTTCACAAGCCACATTGACACATGTCACAATGACATCAGGTCACTCAGTGTCAGAGTGCACTTCCAATCCTTTCTTTCCTTTCTTTGCAGATGTGGCTTAAATTTTTCATGCCTGAAAATAAACTTTTGTTTCCTTTGCAGCCTGCCTCATGTGCTTTTTAAAAAGTTTCTTTGCACCCCTGGCTGGTATTGAAGTAGGGCATGCAAAGGAAGCCACCCCACACCCCACATCCTGAGTTCAAGTTGGGGTGGAAATGAAGGTTGGTACTTTTTAAATTTTGGCCCCCCCTTTCCTGGTGCTGTGCAGGGTGACAGACAAAGGCATCAAATTCAATAAAGCACTGACTTTCTTTGATGCAGAGGGAAAATCCAGAGCACATACAGAGTGCACCCTAATTCATTTTCAGGTTTTTTTTGGTGGCTTGAAATTCCATGTCCCAACATTCCTGCAGCTGATATCAGGCCCTTTATAGATAGATGTGGTTTTCCCAAAATGGAAACATTTGAGTCTGCCAGCTGGAAAATCACCACCACTACCTTAAGATCATCTACAGCAGGCTTCCTCAACCTCAGCCCTCCAGATATTTTTGGCCTACAACTCCCATGATCCCTAGCTAGCAGGACCAGTGCTCAGGGATGATAGGAATTGTAGTCTCAAAACATCTGGAGGGCCGAGGTTGAGGAAGCCTGATCTATAGTGACACTTCTCTGAGTTCCACCTTATTCTGAAGCACAGATGGTAGCAATGAGAGAGGCAACCTTCTTAGTGGTGGCCCCTTTTGTGGATCATTTTCCTTGAGGAGAATCACCTGGTACCTACTTTAATGTGTTCTAGTGCCACATGATAGGGCCACATAAAGAGGCTTGGAGGGCCACATTCACCCCCCCTCCTGGCCTGAGGTTTCCACCCCTGACCTTAATAAAAATAAATAAAATTTAAAAGCAACTCATAAATATAATAAACAAATAAATAAATGTGCTTTACCTCTTTCTTCTGGGTGTGGGTGGAAAAAGGATATCAGAACTGTGACCTAGCTAGACGCCTGTCTTTGCTCTTTCTCTGTAAGCCCTCCCCTCCCTATTTTCAGTGGAAGGAAACCAGCCAGTAGAAGTAAACATTAGGTGACAGGCAAAACTAAGACCTCTGTGGCTCTTTTCCCGCAGATAGCCAATGTGACTTGTCACTTCCTATTACAATGGAAGGGTCTTGAATCAAACTCAACGTGAGACTGCCATCGAACTTTCATAGATACAGTGTGTGTTTTGATTAGACTGCCCATATGTTCAGTTGGAACACGAAATGGCACACTAACATATCTGGCTAATGGCAGAGTTGATGCCACGTTGGGCCAGAGGGAGCTGTCTTGTAATTTCAGCAGCCTCTGACCCTTCCCCTCAGGAACAAGACAGATGCCCATATCCTGCTCATCGTTCATGTAATGTAGGAGATACCCAGAAAGGCATGGCTTCTGCAGATATGGTGTCTCATTAATAAACACGACCATTTGCATTGGAGGGGGAAAGAGGGAGTGAAGTCAGGCCAAGGCAACATCTTGTATCTGTGGAAGCCAGCACTTCATGGGGGACAATATAAACAAAACACTAGCCAAGGTAGCAAATTGGACACACACAAACACATAATATAAATACACTGAAATAAGAATATTGGGGGTGGGGGTGGGATCTAGAGCTACAGATTCTCTCCCTCTCCCCTTTCTTACTATATGGCCATACATATAAGTCTGTTTGAGAATGTAAAGGCAATTTTTGACCAACAGCATAGGCAGCCACTGAACTTCTTTCCCTCAAATAATTCTGGAAACTGTAGTTTGTTGAGGGTGGGGAGTCTCTCTTGACAGGTGGGCAGGGACTTAGAGGTGACCAGTTTTTGTTTACACAGATAATGACAGTGTATACACCACAGATGATGAGAGCCCAGAGTAGTGTACACACCACAGAGTGCTGACTTTGACCTTTAAAACCCTTTATGGCTCAGGACCCCAGTAACATCTGTAGCATCTATCCAGACATTTAGACCTTCATCTGGGATCCTTTTCCAGGTCCTTCCTTTGAGAGATGTTCAGATGTTCTACTGACAGTGGGTCATCAAAGATGCTTATGTTGTCATTTGGGAGCGGGGTTGTGGTTTTTATGTGTTGTATGAAAGTGTCAGTGTTTTATATGATTTTTTTTATTGGCTAATAAGTTTATGTTTTAAAATGTAAGCCACTTTGAGACCCTTTAGGTACCAAGTGAGTAATATGCTTTAATGATTATGATTATACACGTTTGCGTGTTGAGGTCCCCAGGGCCACCCCAATAACTCACACATCACACAGAATTTTTTGTTTAAGATTTTTGGCATAATTCTGGCCACAACTTTATTAAAATACAAATTTGTGAGTGGTTCCTTAGGCATTGGGTGCGACTATCTGCCCCCACCATGGGGGACAGACTGACATTCCGCACGATGCGAAAGTCAGAATGGGGGAATACACTTGGGGGTAGCGATGGAGCAGGGAACCTGCCCTCACCCCAAATGCAACCAGGAGCTCATTGATATGGCCCGAGCCCCCTTGACAGAGTGGACAAGCAATAGTTAGCCCCTGATTCCTTTAACGGAATCCCTTGCAGCAGCAGCATTAGAGGGGCAGGCACTCAACCTACCAAGGGCAGGCACTCAACCACTGCCCCTCAACCAACCAAACCATAAACCAATGCCTAACCGCAACCTTACAAGTTGTGACGATTTGCTACACAGTAGGCAAAAACCAAATGGCATCAGCCAATCAGCCAGATGCACAAAATTCCTACCGGGCCCCTGCACCCAGAGCAGATGACCCCATGACAGGCATAGCAAGGTCAAAGCGAACAACCCTAATTCTAGGGAGTGGGGGATGGGCAATCCAATGCACGGGCGAAAAGAGGAAGCCCTGGCCTCGTGCAAGGAGTTTTAGCATTTCTGGCTGTCAATCAATAAATGGCAACATTAATTTCTTCCCAACAACAAGGGAAGCCCCAATCGCATCAGTGGCCAACGATCAATTAGCCCGCCCCCAACTTTGGAGTGTCCTGGCGGCCTCCACCGCAATCCATGAAGGAGAACACGCTGAAGCACATTTTAAAGCACTTGGCGTCCTCCAAAGAATCCTGCCCTTCCCAGAGCTACAACTCACAGCACCCTTATCAAATTAGAGTTCCCAGGATTCTTGGGGGAGGCCATGTGCTTGACATGTATGGTGCGTATGCAGCCTCATTATATTGCTCTCGTTTTCAGCCTAATTATATTGTAATCCTTTCTATCCTATTTGCTTGGCTGTGACAAAATAACCTGTTTCAGGGGCATCCGACTCCCAATAATCTGCGATCTACTCGCAGGATTAAAAAACTGGCAGTGATCTACTCATTGCCGTAAAAAGACTGGCAGTGACCCTCCCAAAGTTGTAGAGCTTTTTTTAGGAAGCCAAAGTTGGGTGTGTGTGTGTTTCTTTTTTGCTTTTTTTTGTAAGGAGATCGCTGAGAGGCCAGAGATCAACCAGGATCTACCAGGAACACCCCGTGATCTACCAGTAGATCGCATACTTCAATGCCTGTTGAACCTGCCTGACCTGTTTTTTAGGTTGTGCTGGAATAACCATAAAGCTAGGCACATGAGAGGAGAGCCATGCCAAATTTGGGGCCCTAAAATAGCATCATCCCCCTTCTATTGTGGAGGGACTAGCTGCTCAGTTTCAGGTGCATTCCATTGACAGTCCCTTCAGATCTCACTCTGATTGTAAAACAGAATAAAATATAGAACCATGAAACTCTTGAGTGTTTCTAAAGGTATATTCACTTGCAATCAAAGTATCTCTCTCACAAACCCCCTGCATTCTTTAGATCAAGGTGGATTAAGGCGCAAGTGTTGTCTCTGTTCTTCCTTTCTGACCTGCTTTTGATTTACATCTGAAGAATGAAGTGCTCCGTTCATAACAATAAAACCAGAAAGTAAAGTTTCTGTCTCACTTCCCACATTTTCTACCAGGCACACTTATTTCCTTGCCAGATATATCAAAGGAAGTGGATGGTGATGAAAAAGCGGGGAGAGAAACATGACTGAGTTCCAGCTTTGAGAAGAGTGATTTAATTAATCTCTCTTCACCACCAGTAAAATAACACAGGTCTAATTGGAAGCTCAGAAGCATCCATTGTCCGAGTGATCAGGATGTCCTTGGAGGTAAAAAAAAAGAAAAGAAAAGTGGGGGGGGGGGGAGAAAACAAGGCATTGAAGTATGTGGCTTTATTAGGAGCTCTGCCTTATTGTCTGTTGTTTGAAGTGGTGGAAAATTGACTATGAAACCATAAAAAGAAAATTAAGACACATAACAACTTTGTTAAGCTTGCATGTAAAGGCCTGTGTTAAACACACTTATGCAAACAGATGGAGAATTAGGATAGTGAAAACCACATGCAAATACACACCAATAATACAGCCTTGTAACTAGGATGGAAAAGAAAATGCTACCAGCTCTTTCCAAGGACTTAGTCCTGGCTCACACTACCCAGATGTCATTGCAATCCATATAAAAATGCCCATCTTTTCCCATTTACATAGTGTTCTCATTTATTGTACCTGGAAGGAGTGATGTCAGAATTCCATTGAAAGTGGAAATGTGAGCGGAAATGGTCAATCTCATGCCCCAAATAGAAATCAGTCCAGCAAATCCATACTCACTGTTCTTGTTGCTCTTGGTTTGCATACAATACGTAATCGGTTATCTCCCCCTCCCCTGTATTTGCATTGTCTTTCCTTTGCACTGAGATGAATGGAAAAGAATAACATTGCAGCAATGTAATTTATGTAATTAGGATGCGGGTGGCACTGTGGGTTAAACCACAGAGCCTAGGGCTTGCTGATCAGAAGGTCGGCGGTTCGAATCCCTGCGACGGGGTGAGCTCCTGTTGCTCGGTCCCTGCTCCTGCCAACCTAGCAGTTCAAAAGCACGTCAAAGTGCAAGTAGATAAATAGGTATCGCTGCGGCGGAGAGGTAAACGACATTTCCGTGTGCTGCTCTGGTTCGCCAGAAGCGTCTTAGTCATGCTGGCCACATGATCCGGAAGCTGTATGCTGGCTCCCTCAGCCAGTAAAGCGAGATGAGCGCCACAACCCCAGAGTTGGTCACGACTGGACCTAATGGTCAGGGGTCCCTTTACCTTTAATTTATGTAATTAATTATGTAAACTACGTAAGTTATGCAGTTTTGCCACAATGGACAGTGTGACAAATAACATGGCAGAACATGAACTCCAGTGGAATGGAAGCAGTGCTGCATGTGACGAATACAGGGCAGAATGGAATTCAGTGCCTTGTGACATCCTTAGCTGCAGCTAATTGCAAGGCAGTCCTGGGTAGAGATGGACTCCTTCAATCGCACCTTGGATCATCTCAGAAACCATCAGAGTTCTCCTGGAAAAAGAGTATGTGAAATAACTTGAATCAGTTCTGTGAGTCAATCTGCGAATCGATCACCGCCCCACATCATCACCATCCTTGACAGACAACTAATTTTAGCTCTGTCCCCAGCCCCCTCCCTGCTAAGACCTACAAGAGCAAAACTGAAACTAAGGAGGAGGAAGCTGCTCTGTCTACTTCAAGGGCTGCCTCATACCACCAACCCCAAACCTCAAAATTTTGAGCTGCTTATGCCCCCGGTTTCAGTCTCTTGGGTTAAGTCCCCCCGCCCCCCTTTCCTAGAGTGACACCAGTCCATTCTTATTCATTAGAGTAACACAATGGTGTTCTGCTTTGACATAAATTTACTGAGGACAAACAAAAGATGAGCTCCCTGGAGCAGGCCAGTGACCCACCTAATCCAGCATGCTGTTCACACTGTGGCCATTCATTAAACAATGCTATGGCATCAGGGAACTTTAAGCACAGTTGCAATTTTAACTTGGTCTGCTGTCCATATCCACTAGGTGTGACTTTCCATCCTTGATTTACCACTGACTTTGAGTTCCTTTGAAGTTCCCTTGTATTCTTCAGAATACAAGCTGATTCTCACTGCAACGCACCAAATGATAAGGAAGTGAGGGGCCCCAAAATGGGTGCTATACATAGAAAATACAGTTTCTGTGCCCAGATTGCAGAGAGAAATGAAAAATGCCGTTTGAGCAACGAGGGAAGAAGGCAACCTATTTACCTTGTCCCTATTCACATCATTATTCAGATGGCCCTCTTACCAGCTGCTGGAGGGAAGTGGTGATTGAGGTCTGGGGCAGCTGCAAAGCTGCAGGACGGACTTTTGGTATCAGCGCAGGCCAGGGGAGGACATCACCTCTACCAGCACACTAGGCTTCTAGGGCTCACCCATGATTGCAGCCAAATCAAAACATATTTAACTACACACTGATGGAAACAATTCTAGTCACAGAAAACCCAGCATTTCATGAATAGGGAAACATTTCCTCTCACAGAAATCTCTGAAAATCAGCAAAATGGCAAGGAGGACTTCTCCTTGATGCTGATGAAATGTTGGCAAAATGACACACAAACAACCTTTGAACTAAGGTCAACTCTGCCAAGGTCCCAAGCAGTGACCAAATTCTCTTTCAAAGCCACTTGTTGCGGGACAATCTCATAAAGAACTTGGCCATAATGATAGAGCTGGAAATAAAAAACAACAACAAAGCAAAACATTTGAAGTAGGGGTGAAGAAAACAGTCAGTTTCTGTTACTCTCTTGTTCCCCTTTTTTCAAGTCTTGAGTTCAACCCGTTGACACATCACTGTGCGATTGTTACTTTTAAAAATAAATAAATGGCTGCACCAAAATTCAAAATGAATATTTCAGTTTATTTACACATTTTATGTGCATTCCTGCTTAATATCTTCTGCTGAAGAGTGGTATGTAAAATAAATAAATAAATAAAACAAACAAACAAATAAATGTTATAATGCAAATTATGTAAGCCCTCATTAAAATGTGACCCAAACACATTTCTCCCCCATTCCTACCCAATGGGTGCTGTGAAAATTCTGTTTGTGCTGTTAAGGCTATGATGATCCACTAATCCAAGCATGCTATTGTTTGATGTTGCGTCCCTCAGTTGATGGGTGCCCTTTTGTGACCTAGCCCATCACGTCCTCCTCATGAAGTGTTTAATAACCCTGGATGCAATAGCAAAATAATGAGGAGGGTATCTGAGAAATAAATAAATAAATTACTTCCCCCTCCCAAGTGAGCAGAACGAAGAGAGGATTATCAATAAATGATGCGAACACAGAGAAAAATCTGATTTTAATGAGGTACTTTGTTTTCTGAAAGTACCTTGTTTTCTTCTCATTTCTTTGATTACAGTCACTTCTCTGTTCTTTGCCACTGCCCGCTTCAAGAACTACTTGAAACAGGTCACCGTGTGCAGCAATTGATTTCTGCTTTCAGTTCAGCCTAATTTTGCAGATGTTAAAGTCAATGTATAATGAAGTTGTGGTGATGACTACAATAAAGAATGATCCCTTCAGAAAGGGAAAATAAATTAGCTACCCATCAAAACAACAGTGTCCTATAAAATCTAAAAGAAAAAAACCAAAACACATAGCTTCCCCCAAAGTATCATGAACCATGGGGTAACTGGCAGCAAGTCCCACTGGTGCACACAAGCCTATGGCAGATGCTAGCACATAGTTTGGCAGGCAACAAGTCCAAAGTCTAGGCAGGTTCCTGCCTCTGTAGCCAACCCATGGATCAGGACATCTGGAGGTCAGTCCTGCACAATCACCATCCCAAAGAGCTTGCTGGAACATCCAAGCTGTGGTCCAACTAGCACTGCAAGTTCAGTAGACACAGCATCTCAGGTCTGCTTCCCTTTTATGCCTTACATGCTGATTGCAGCATCTGGGCTTGATGAGGCATGTGATCCTCACCTGTTCTGAGCCTACTCCAGCAGAGGAATCATGAACCACCTCCCAGAACTAGCAAAAGCCCCACCTGGCCAGCTAGTGAGCTAGGTTGTGGGTCCTTGCTTCCCTTAGCCTCCTAGAACCTCCAACTGCTCCTTAAGCCTCAGAGCTCTGCTGTGTTTGGGGAGACAGGGGCCCCTCTGGCTCTGCTGATGGGTTCTGCTGCTCTGGTTCCCACCCCCTTGCTATCCTCCGTCATTCTGTGAGCATTGTCTCCATCAACCTCTCCTTCTCCACCCCCAGCTTGCCCCATTGTGTCCCAGTCCCAGTTACACTCCTTGCTGCAATCCTTTTCCTCCTCCCCGCAGTCCTGCCAGTTCACGGCACAGAAGAATAATGGCAACCATAGTTTGTTCAAGGTGCTGGGAACTGTAGCTCTGTGTGTACCTTATAATTGTAGTTTCTTCTTATAGGAGCCCAAATGAGTTGAGAATGTGCCATCTGAGGAGAGAGGAGGTCCTGGGGGATGGATATGCACGAAACGTGTTAAGGTTTGCTTTTTACTTCATGCTTCAGTTATTACTGCTTAAATTTGGGCAACTGGACATATTAAATATAGCTTGTCAGACTGTGGCAGAATCCACCCAGCTGCACTGCTCTGGGGGTCGCTTGAGGGGGGTCACCTGGCTCACCTGTTCAAAAATTGTGCACCTGGGGCCATGGCCCCCCTGCCCCTCATGCTACACCCCTGGTCCTCACCGGTTTGAGTCTCCTAAAGCTTTCGACAGGAAAATCTTCTATGAAATCACTGATAATATCAGCATCAGTTTATACAGTTGCTTCTCACACGAGCAAAACAGAAATGTTTGCTGTAGGAGAGGATGACAGCACGTATATTCTAAGTTTTCACAAAACTGACTTGGAAACTATCTTGAGTACAGCTTCATCATGACATGTTGTTGGATATTGCAAGGGAGTGGAAAGAACTTGCAGCTCGAATCAGGATGTGGTTGATCTTCCAAGTGGTGAGCAAGGAAAAAAAACATCTGTGTGAGCTACTACCAGAATTGACAAAGTTTATCTGGCCAGGCCTGTTTCCTCAGAAAGGTCATTCTCATGCCTTTGCAGAATAAATACATTTGTAGGGTTAAGCATTGGACAAGCATGCCTCAAACACAGAAATGGAAATCTCAGGAAATTGATCTTAATGTTGCAGCTAAAGAGTTCGTTCAGAGTGTACTAATTAGAAGAAACACTTTCAGTGTGGAAAGAAGTGTAAGTGCAGGATTCTTTGTATTGTTAACATCATAAGCCATGGGTCATACATAAATGAATAGAATCATAGAATTGCAGAGTTGAAAGGGACCCTGGGGATCATTTAGTCCAACCCCCTGCAATGCAAGACCACGCAGCTGGCCCATACAGGGATCAAACCAGCAACCTTGGCGTTATCAGCACCATGTTCTAACCGACAGAGCTTTCCAGGCCGATACACAAATGTAATAAGTAGTGAAAGTACAGTAAAGGTTTGCCAATAATAATAGAAATGAATGCCTTCTATGGAGGGGGGGGGGTTACTTTGCATGGGCCCATAAAATCAATATCTAATCCACACTACAGATAGGTGGATCTGTCAGATTCACTTTCTCTCAGTTTACCATTTTCCCAATTTTAAGCTCAGCTCTCCACATGTCCATATTTTAAAAGAGTCTTCAGTGTGAATTTTTAGTAAAGCAATGTCCCCTAACATAATGCATTTCATACATTATTTACCAAAAATATGCATTTGTATGCACATGTATTGTGTGTACACTTTACTTACCCTACCCAGAGAACTGCATTGCAAACATCAGAGAAGCATGAAAGGATAACTATGTTTTAGTTCGTGTATTGTTTTGGAAAGTGAGTTAGGTAGGTTTACCTTTAAATTCAAGCTGGATCATATTTCTTTTCCACCCCTAGTCTACACACAAAGGCCTTGTGTGACAGCGTTGCTTAACATAGATTTGGGCACTCACGAATCACTTTGTGGTACAGGAAAGAGATTAATAAACATTTAAAAATTATTGCAACCCTTCCAGTTAATCTGTATTATATTTAGCAATTGTTATCTAAGATACACCATGATCATGTAGACATATATTCTGCACAAGATGATTTAGCTTAGCTTTATCTGATGCTACTCTAACCTCATCAGACATTTTGTTGGGAGTGTTACTAATTTTGATCACAGAGCTGCAGTTTTAACCATTCTCGCTCATGTTTTAATTAGAAGTTATGTTTAGAAGTGTGTGTGTGTGTGTGTGTGTGTGTGTGTACATGTAAAAAGGAGATTTGGCAATGGTGGGAACTCAGGCCAGTATCAAATTGTCATTCCTATTTTCCTTTTTCCTTTTTAAAATTTCAACCATTCCATAAAATGTTAAAATTTAAAATGTCCAAGGCATCTAACAATTTACAAGTTAATACATATTGTTAACAAACATAAAAGATGAACTAAGAGATAAAAGACCAAGTCAGAAGCAGGTCTACAAATATTATGAGGCAGCAAACTTGTTTTCTCCTGCTCTAGAGAAAAGGAGATTCCAACTAAACATCAGAAAGAACTTTCTGACAGTAAGAGCTGTTTGACAGTGGAACAGACTCCCACAAGATGTGGTGGGCTCTCATTTCTTGGAAGTTTTAAAGCCGAGGTTGGATGGCCATCTGTCATGTATGAGAGATACATTTTGTCCATAGCAAAAGAAAACGGAGAAATGGTTATTGCAGACCAATATAAACAATGCACAATGGAGCAGTCAATAATATGTCCCTGAATACAGTCAAGTCCAGATAAAATCATACTTTGCATGAACCTGACAGCCATATGCTGTTTTGATGTAAGTCTTTAGCGAACACCATTCAGCTGCATATTCTGTGTTATGTTTAAATAAATATAACATTTTCTCCCAACTGCTGGAGTGTTGAGTCTTCTTTGCGATAGCAAATTAGGGATGACTGCAGGTCAGAGTCTGCCACATTGCACTTCCTTCCTTCTCTCCTTCAACCACTGGGAGTGCGTCTGTGTTTTGAAACAGTTTTATACACAGAAAAATACAGTAGATTGTCCTAAATAGGTTTACATAATTAGTAAGAACAGCACATGCTCCATACACTGCCTGATTCCTATCACTCACTCACTTTCCTGTGAAGCTTGCTGTCTAAAGCTGCAACCGGTAGCAGATAGCTCAATTTTTATGATGATGAAATTCAGGCAGTATGATTTTCCAAGTTGTAAACTCCACAACTTCCATTTATTTATTTCATTTCATAAAATTTAAACACTACTTGATTGTAAAAAAAACAACGACCCTCAAAACAATTTACAAAAGAGAAAACAGGAAAAATGGGGGGTGGAGGGAATACAACCCCACTTTAAAACAAACAGAAGTTAAAATACCATCATAGCTTTACCAAAGAAATCTGGGACCTGAAGCTGCTGAGGGTACTGTTGGTTGAGCTTATAGTGGCTACAGTGGTATCTCTGTGCTATATACGCATGATTACAAATGGCCATTAAAAGACCAAGCACCATGAGCATGTCTCATATCCCCAGTACACAAATATATGAGACAAATGCACTGGCGGCATTCCAAGGTTCTGGTATTAATTTACAAGGCACTTAACTGCTTGAGTCCAGGATAGCTCAAGTACTGTCTGATCCCTGAAGTCTCTGCCAGATACTGAGATCTTTGTGGGACTCACTGTTAGGCAACTCCCAGGGCTTGGATGCATGGCTTGGCTTCCACAGGAGCCATGCATTCAAAATTGTGTGTGTGTGTGTGTCCAATTTTATGGAAATCCCTTCCATTTGACGTCCGATAAACCCCCTCCCTGCCCTACCGAACCTCTGGCATCTACTGAAGACCTAGAATCATAGAATCATAGAGTTGGAAGAGACCACAAGGGCCATCAAGTCCAACCCCCTGCCAAGCAGGAAACACCATCAGAGCACTCCTGACATATGGCTGTCAAGCCTCTGCTTAAAGACCTCCAAAGAAGGAGACTCCACCACACTCCTTGGCAGCAAATTCCACTGTCGAACAGCTCTTACTGTCAAGAACTTATTCTTCTTTATTGCAGCATGCTTTTAACTGAATTCTGATTTTATGGTCTTAATTCATTTTATTTTCATTGCTTTGAGTTTCTACATGCAGCTGAGAGACATCTGTAATTAAGCAGTATTTAAACTAACCATTATGTACTGAAGTTCCCACTCTGGGCCAGCAGGGGGATACTCTAGATAGTTATGCAAATAAGGGATCGAAAGTAACGTTCAGGGATTGGATAGTTTTAGAAAGTTGTTACAATTATGTGTACTGGAGCTCTATATAAGCAGGCTGACTGAACTCTTTAGTTCAGTTCTGTTCTGGCCTCTGAATAAACAAGAGCTGTTGTCGTCTGATATGTTCACCCACAACTTAACACTAACTAAATGAAATTTAATAAAAATTGATACAAAGCCCTTCTTAAGAGGTAGCAGCACCTATCAGCCCTTAGGGATCAAATGTAAACTGTCCTTGACACTGAGCCTATACTTTCAGATATCACATTTAAGCTCCTCCCCTAATTAATTAATTAATTAATTAATTAGGTTATTTAAGGGCACGGTTAAACAAAAAGTACCTTTCTGTCTCATCAGCTAAGGACATGATTCTAAAAAAGGTACTTTCTAGTTTCAAAGATTCAGTCTCAATTCTTGGATGGTGGTGCTTATTTTGGTAGAAAGTGTGCCCATATATGTATGGCTCTTATTTCAAAGCTGCATGCACCTCAACATCAGATAAACAGTGAAAAGTCTGCACTCTTCAAGGTAATTTCCAGCAGTCCCAACCTTGGTTTGGTCTACCCGATTTTGTGGTAGATATTAATCATTTCCTTTAGCATCCTTTGTATATAAAAAGGGTGAGCATCAAAAGTTTTGCTAGATTCAGCAGAAGAAAACCGAAGCACGCTACTCTCACCACAATGCACTCCAGCTGTTTGATTTTGCTTTGCTTTGGAGTGTATGCCAGTTGCCGGCCAACGGGAAAATTATTAGCTGCCCTTATTGAAACTCAGAAATACTTGCATCACGCAATGGATCAAGTGGTATGTTATAACTATATACAGAACGTGGTTGACTATGTCTGACTTGAGGCTGCAATCCTATGTAGACTTTCCTGGGAGTAAGGCCTACTGAACACAGTGAGTCTTACTTCTGAGTGATAGGACTGCAGTGCAAATTTATATGTAATACTGAACCACATTTTGTATTTTGTTTCTTACAGCATATTGGGAAACTCCAAATTTTAGACAAGATGCGTGTTTGTGTGTGTGTGTGTGTGTGTGTGTGTGTAGGGTTCTATCCAATGCTAGTTCTATTCAGAGTATATCCAATGAAATTAATAGACATGGCTTATTAGGTCCATTCCTTGGGTTGAATAGGGCCCATTATCCTTGACTTATACATCGACTGCAATTCAAGGGTGAGGGAATGAAAGAAAACAATCATAGTATCATAGAATTGTAGAGTTGGAAGGTACCTTAAGGGCCATCTAGTCCAACCCCCTGCAATGCAGGAATCTCAGCTCAACCATCCATGACAGATGGCCATCAAACCTCTGTTTAAAAACCTCCAAGGAAGGAGAGTCCACCACCTCTTGTGGGAATCTGTTCGGCTGTCAAACAGCTCTTACTGTCAGAAAGTTTTTCAGACTGTTTAGTTGGAATCTCATTTCTTGTAACTTGAAGCCAATGGTTCAAGTCCCACCCTCCAGAGCAGGAGAAAACAAGCATGTTCCCTCTTCCATGTGACAGCCCTTAAGATATGTGAAGATGACTATCCTATCTCCTCTCAGTCTCCTCTTTTCCAGACTAAACATACCCAGTTCCTTCAAGCGCTCCTCATAAGGCCTGGTTTCCAGACCCTTGATCATCTTGGTTGCCCTCCTTTACACATGTTCCAGCTTATCAACAACCTTCTTAAATTGTGGTGGCCAGAACTGGACACTGGATTCCAGGTGTGGTCTGGCCAAGGCAGAATAGAGTGGGAATATTAGTAGTGTTACTTCCCTTGATCTGGACACTATATTTCTGTCGATGCAGCCAATCTAAGACAGCAATAGTGAATCTATGGCCCTCTTCTTGTGGCTGTTGGGAGTTGGTGTCCAGCAACACTGGAAAGGTCACAGGTTTCTGAACCCTAATCTAAGATTTATGTACAATGGAACCTCTACTCATGATCACAATCCGTTCTGGAGGCCTGTCCTTATGGCGAAATGGGTCGCTGGGAGAGGCACCGTGGTGCGCAGGCGCAAATGGTGAGCACCACTTCTGTGCATTCGCAAATGGCAATTGTCACTCCTGCACATGCGTGAACAACGGCAAACCTGCCGGTTACTTCCGGGTTTGCCACGGTCGCAACTTGGAACGTCTGCGAGTGGAGGCAGTTGTAAGTAAAGGTTCTACTGTATAGAATTAAATTAGTGGAAATTTACATTTCCGTCTGATGAGCATTCAAAAACCTAATGGGATACTGTGAAGTTGCAGCCACTAGAGTTCCCATTTTAAAAAGCCAAAGAGTAATAAGAACAATTAATGCATGCACTTACAGAGATAAATGCATGAACAACGATATCAAACTCTCCTAATGCATCACAAACTAGTAGCCAGAACTTCTGTAGTCAAGTTGACTAAGGTGGGAGATCATTGCAGAATAGTTGGAACATAGCATGTAGCATATAACCTAATGTGTTTAAAGTTACCTGAAGGGCAGTACTGTGCATAACTACCAAAAAGTGAGTGAAGTCACAAGTAAGAGGTTTCCAGATTTATGTTTTGTAATGAAAGCTGAACATTCAGTGAGAGGAGATACTGCTTTCCTGAAAGAGTCACCCCTTACAGCTGTTATGGAAAAATACCCTTAAAGAAGAAAGCTGGAAGGATCCAGTTATGTCTAATATTTACTCTAACTTTTGTTACCTAACTGTGTTTTGTCATTTTTATTTTCAGAAGAATAAAGACCTTTCAACACCACTGGTAGATATTCCAGAAAAACAAAACCCGGTAAGAAAGTAAAAAGGTTCTTGATTTTTTTTTGGATTTTTTTTTTTAAAAAAAATTGTGGGAAAAAATTAAAACTAAGTATTAGCATGCCAGATAAATTCATAGAATGGTAGAGCTGCAAGAGACCACAAGGGTCATCTAGTCCAACCCTCTGCAATGCAGGAATCTTTTGCCCAGCGTGGGACTCCAACCCCTGACCCTGAGATAAAGAGCCTTGTGCTCTTCCGATTGAGCTATCCTCTGATATACTGGTATTTCTGGGAGACGTACTTGCATGTGGCGTGCAGGGCCTGCCCACCCAAGAGGCCAGGTGAGACAGTAGCAGGATCCACAGAAGCAGTAGGTCTGGATGGAGATCTTTCTTCCTCTCTTGTTCCTGACATAGATCTT
The DNA here is from genome assembly GCF_964106915.1 of Podarcis gaigeae. Classification (NCBI taxonomy): domain Eukaryota; kingdom Metazoa; phylum Chordata; class Lepidosauria; order Squamata; family Lacertidae; genus Podarcis; species Podarcis gaigeae. Next base: position 4,893,228 of record NC_139692.1, read on the forward strand.
CACTCACCCCTTCTTCGCTGGTGAGGAGGGTGACACCATTTTGCACTTTGCCTCAGGTGCCAAAATGTATTGCGCCAGCCCTTGTTGATTGATTGATTGGTTTATTACGGCCATTGGCCCATATCTAAAAACAATACATCAAAATTTATCCATAAACAATACAATTTAAACAGTTCCAAGTTAAAACACCCCTATAAAACCAATTTTACTTCAATTAAGTAAACTATACACAATAAGCTCCCTCTATGTCAACCGAAATTCAAATCCCTCAGATTTTGGGGGATATGCGTCTTAGTTCTGGCACTTATTGATGGTTCCTAAGTTTGGCTAAGCTGTCAGAGTCATACAGTGATCCATTTCTCCTCTTATGAAATAAGACATTAATCAGGTATCTAGCGACTGCAAGGGATCTACTTGAGTCTTCGTCGTTTAATAAGTATATTATTTGGGCTTCCTGAGGTCTGTCAGCTATTCTCGATAAATATGGGGCCAGAAACTTGGACCGTGAAGCTGAATGTATAGGACAACAGAAGATTATATGATATAATGATTCTGTAGATCCACTTTTACAGTCACAGAGGAGTGAGATCTGTCCGTTGGAGAGTCTGTTACCCAACACATTTGATGGGAAAACATTGAATCTAGCCTTTATAAAGGCGTACCTGTGCATCACCACAGATAAGGTAGTTAAATAAGATGGAAGCTTTGTTGGTGGTGTTAAGCCAAGGTTTATCGGCGAACAGGTGCCACCACCTGTCGCAATATTAAATTGTAAATCCATCTCCTCTAGTTTGTGAGTTATAATTCTCTTGGCAGAAATTAAATCCAATTTTAGTAGTTCAGATGGAGATAGTCCTAAGGACACAAGTTTCCCATGTATTATTTTTGCCCAAGGGCTAGGGAAGTCGTCTCTCCAGAGACACTGTATCAAGTGGAGATTTGGAAGTTTATGCCATAATGCCAACCAGTAACAGAGGATGCATTTCCATAATGTGGTTTCTAGAGATGTAACATTTAGTTCGAGACGTATAGCAGTATCGCCTACACACCTGGGTAATTTTAGCAACCTTCTTAGCAGCTGGTTTTGGATTACCTCCAATTGGGTTAGATTAACAAAGGACCCCCATATTGGGATTGCATATGCTATTGTTGCAATCACCTTTGCCTTGAAAACTTTTAACACTGATGGAATATGGAAAGCCCCATCTGAAAAGAAAAAACGCAGTAGCGCAAAGGAAAGGGCTTTAGCTCTATTTAATACATATGCCAGATGGACCTTCCAGCCCATGTTGTGTTGGAGAAGGACTCCCAAGTATTGAAATTTAAAGACTTGGTCAATGGCTTTTCCGTCTATTCTCCAATTATAGGTTTTTCGACTCTTGGTGAAAATTAGAACTTTGGACTTGGCATGATTAATTGTAAGAAAATTTGATTTGCAGTAAGCATCAAAAATTTTCAGTGCCCTCCTAAGGCCTACTCTTGAGAAAGATAGGATCACTGCGTCGTCTGCGTAGAGTAGAAGGGGGCAACGATATTGGGCAAGGCGGGGGGCATGGATCGTTTCTTGAGAATCTATCAGAGGCACCCTCATATCACTTATAAATAGATTAAAAAGGGTCGGAGCAAGGATACATCCTTGACGGACACCTCTATTGATGGTTACTGAATTTGAGAGGTCGCCGGCCGGAGTGATTCTCACCCTTGCGGCTGATCCGTCATGCAATTTAGTTATTAGCCACAAAAGTCTTTTGTCTATTCCCCATCGTGCTAATTTTCCCCAAAGTAATCCCCTGGGGATGCTGTCGAAAGCGGCCTTTAAATCAATAAAGGCTGCACAAAGTTGGCCTCTATTTGGGGCGGAATATTTCCGGGCAAGGTGGTATAAAACTAAGACATGATCAACCGCTGACTGATTCGGTCTAAAACCAGCCTGTTCAGGCCCAATCAGGTTGTTCTCTTCGGCCCACTTAGTAAGCTTAGTTAACAAGAACCGTGCATATATTTTCCCAATTATTGACAATAAACTGATATTCCTGTAATTTCCCGGGTCATCTGTCGAGCCCTTTTTATGAATTGGAATAATAATCGCATCCTTCCAGCCCTTGTTGAATGTACCAGTGCTATTTTTTTTTTTTTTAAAGAGGTGCTGGAACTCCTCACCATAAATGTCTCCTTTATTCTCTTAGCATGGCAATGGCACCCACCTGAGAGCTGCCGGAACTGAGTTCCAGCTGAAAAAAAAGCCCTGCATAGTACTGTGGCATTTGGATGCCCTGAAATAACAGTAATTCATTATTTTTGAAATAGGCCAAAACCAAATGGCACCAGCCAATCAGCCAAAATGGACAAAATTCCTGCCGGGCCCCTGCCCCAAAAGCAGATGACCCCATGACAGGTATAGCAAGGTCAAGCGAACAACCCTAAAGTTAGGGAGGGTGGGCGGGTGAGATAGTAAACTGTCTCTGAAAATAATGGATGTTAAGCTGAGACACGCAGTGAAAAGAGGAAGCTCAGCGCTGCACACAGGGCATATAAAGGCTATGGCTGTCAGTCACAAAATGGCAACATATAAATCTCCCCAGCAACAAGCAGAACTCAATCATAATGGTGGCCAATCCTCTTTTCCCACCCAGCAACAGTGGGTGTCTTGTTAGCCCACAACACGTGCTCTCCATGAAGGAGAACGCGCTATATGCATAACTTTGACTTGACTGACTTTCTGTTTCAAACCACATGTTATAAGTTGTCCAGAGACAATTTCTCCCACTGGTATGTGCCGTAACATGGGGATGGGGAACCTTTGGCTCTCAATATGTTGTTGGAGTCTCCCTACCATCAGCCTAACCAGAAGGGCCAAATAGACAGGGAGATGAGAGCAACACAAGCTCCACATCTCAATTAAAATAGTCACCTGAAATCTACAATGTGTGGATCACTTTACAGGAAGTATGTGAGAAGAATTGGACTTACATCTTTTTTTAAATATAAAAAAAATCTACAATGCAACAGTGGGGATATCATTGATGTATTAACATTGATAAGTGAAGCAGACTGCCGGTATCAGGATTTAATTGGGGATCACGAATGTTACTGTGCTTGAGAATGTCACATTGTTAATAAGTGTCTGATCTAATTATTGGGATTTTATAAGTCCAGAGCATGTTGATCTCTCAGAATTAACATCTAGCATTTTTTCATCTAAGGGAGTGCACACTGTTTAAGTGTTGTGCTATATTTGCAGCAATTATATTCAAGAATGAACACGTAGATAAGCTCTAGGTAGTCTTTCTGCTAGTATCTTTGTTTTGATATCATAGTTGTGTCATGACCCTGCCTTATATCCAATATAGCGCTAAGTAATGGTCCAATCAACACAAGGATTTGCACCTGCAAAACAAGACCCCTTTCCCTCCATGCCCCTCTAAATCTGCTCTGAAGCAGGTTTGGGGAGAGCATAGGGCATATTGTGGAGGATGAGGAAGTCCCATTATACAAGGGTAAACCCTTACGCTGATGGGATAGTTGCTTATGACTACATTGAAAACACAGGACAGAGTCGTTCCATTTTGTTATCATGGTGAGGATTACTTAGCTGTGGAAGTCAGGATGAATTCCCTCCTGTGGTCAGTGTTTGTTCAGGATCTGCATCTCTAGTCAGATAAAATTGGGGTTCGAGCAATTTTCCCATGCTATTTGTGGGTGGCAAAATTGGGCTTGGGTGGAAGTGCTGCCTTCCCTCCATGTTGTTAAGGTGCAAAAGACTGGCAGCACAGGAGCAATAGTACTGCCTGGATTAGGAGCACTGGGGAGAGCTTAAAGCCTCCACCAGTGCTCCCAGTTCATCCCAAACTGATGTACCTAATAAGCTCCTTAGCAGCAAAGGAACACCAATATTTATTGCATTCCCCAGCTGGTGGCTGATCAGTTGCGTAAGGAAAGGTGAGCGAGCCTCTGGCTTGGCAGACTGCATTTAACATGTGACATGTGGTCTGGTCACCTATGGAGTAGAAAGAGATGCCCATTATTTAAGGTTGAACATTCTGGAAGCCTTTTAAATCTGGATCACGGGGATGGGTGGGGTGGAGATGACTGTGAGAAGAAATACTAGTTGTGAAAATAGAAGACATGACTCATCTGCAGTGGTGGCACCAGAAAAAAAGAAGAAGTCTTTGTTGGCACAGAACAGGTAAAGTATATTTCTCCATGGGAGAGAAAGAAAAATAATAGCATAAGTTGATGACAGGAGTTCAGAAATGGGAGGGCAAGCTCCTTGTTTAGGGGGCACTGCCCTCCCTGCCTCTCGTCCGGTGCTACCTATGATCATTTGGAGTTTCTCAGGTAAAAGCCCTGAATGGGATTTGAACCAGAATAGGCCCTGAATTCCACAGCTATGCTGTAGTGCTGCCATATTTAACAATGGTGTGTTTAATCTGACAGGTGACCTTAAAACAATCCTCTCATTTCAGAAACAGTGTGAAAAGAAAGATTTGAAGACATTTAACAATTCCCTGGATTCTGTGCCACAGTTCCACAAATATCATAATCTTAGAAGCAGCCTTCATGAACTTGCCAAGAGGTGGCATTCGCAGAATGTAAGTAGATCTGTTTCAGTTTTCTCTTAAATACTCACATTAGGCATAACTCAATGGTTATATGAGGGGTAGTCAATGTGGTTGGACTGTCAGCCCAGCCAGCATGTCCAATGGTCAGAGATGATGGGAAATGGAGTCCAGAAACAACAGGAGGGCACTGTACTGGCTGCACCTGATGTATAGAGTTGTTACTAGTTTTGGGCTTAGTGGCAGAAATTGGTGACCCTTAGGCTGGATCTAGACACATCAAAGAAGCGTTTCAGTTTAAAGCATTGTAAATTCAAATAGGGAAAACAGGTAGAGAAAAACTGGTCTCCACGTCGCCATCTGGTGGCACTGTGTATATCACACATACAACACATAAATCACTTTTTCTTTACCAGTTTAGCTGAGTCCCCAATGGATTATTGCTATTTCAGCATGACAAATCCAGAGCCATAGCTATGATCATCCCCACACATGATGTTGCTGCAATTTTGAGTTATGAAGCATAGACAGCTTGCTCATAAAGAGCTGTCTTATCTGCAGTGATGCAAAGCAGGTGTTTGCACAGAGCTGGTTAATCCTGAGCATAGTAAATGGATCAAAGCTAACTGATTGGCTCCATTCTATTTAGGAGCACTGATGGGGCCAAATTCAAAACTTGAAGAGATTGAAATCCGAGCTCTCACAGTTCCTAAAATGTTCAACCCAATATGAGCTTATACCCAGCTCATAATGGGATTCATCCCTGCCATTAGACAACCCCCTCCTCACAAACAAAAACTCTGACACTTGGAAAGGGGGGGGGGGAGGGAACCAGTATCAGGGAGAGTTCACTGGCCCTTTATCTGGACTGAACTGGGGAAGCTTGACCACAGTAGTTCAGGTACCGGTGACTTCAGAACTGGGTTTTTGTAATGTGCTTTTGCTCCGGATCTGAAAACTGCAGTTCCTGCTGAATGCTGTATAGCAGCTGAGCAGGAGTGAAACCTTGCAATCGTAGAAGACCTCTGCTCAGAGATCTGCTCTGGTTGTTGATTTGTTACCGGGCCAAGTTCAAGACCTTATTATTATTACATACAGGTCTTGGCACCTTAGGGCCAGCCTACTTGAAGATTCACCTTACCCCATACATACCAACACGATTGCTTTGCTCTGTGGAACTGTTCATTTCATGCTGGGATTCAGGGGATATATGGTGTTGCTTTCATTGTATGGTGTGGATGTGACTTAGGCCTAAATGAGCATCACAATGCAGTAAGACACTTGGGCATTAAGAAACAGAATTAGCACCTGCATGCAAAAAGGTGAAAGGTTGAGAGACAGTGGCCTTCCCAGTCAAGTAAATACTTGCAGTATATTTATTTCAATTTCCATCTTTGAAAATAAGCCATGCTGAAGTTAATTTCTACTAGTTGTAATTAAATTTTGATGCTCATTCACTGACCCATCTTCTGAGCGTGTGATTACCTTATCACTGTACCCCATCTAAATGAACTTCTGGTTGTGGAGACCACACTCACTAAAGACTATTATGACTTGATGATAAAAATCAATTAACAGTGATTTTTTGATTACAAAACAAGCAATTATTTAATGTCTCTGTGTGCATGCATAATAGCTATGTTAATCACACTCATCAAATGAAAAATTTGTTGTAAGAGCAGATAGGTAGTTGATATTACGGACTCCAATTCACACCTGATCTACAACTTTGGAAACCACATCTTTCAACACCAGTTTTCTTTTATTTTTTTAATAAAAGGAAAGTGACCTGAATTGTAAAACTTCAAAAGGAAGCCCCAAGCAACTATTGGAAAATCTAAAAATATTTCTGAAGAGACTGCATGACGGCAAGTGGTTGAAAACAGAAGCAAAGCAATGAGACAAAGAAAGTTTTTCAAATGCTTTGTTATACATTTTCACTGAGCCAAGTTTCGTGAAGAAGACCAAATGTTCAGTGCATCTTCTCCAAAGAATATGGAATTGTATTTTGGCTTTATTTACTTATTTGATCATCCTACACCTATAGAGGTTTTAGGGCAATGTGACCGGTTCCCCCATGCAGGGGGCAAAGGCACCTTCCTACGTCCTTCCCAAAGCCTAGTTAGTGCTTGGCCAACTTTGAGAAGGAGAAGGAGAAGAAGGAGAAGAGGGCTCTAGGAGTCTGCCAGAGTTTCATGCCTGCTTCCCAAAGCTTAGCGCCTCCCTTGCCCAGCTTTGGGAAGATGGCTTTGCGCTGGGCCCCCCACTTCAAATTTTGGCCTCACACAGGATACCATATTACCAAGGTCCATCCAGGATACCTAGCACTTTTAATTTTTGCTTAAATTTTATTTATTTATTATTTGTTTGCTTGTTTGTTCAGTTGCTGTTTCTATAAACAGGAAGTAGCATTTATTTCAGTGGGTGAATTTTGGTAATTGTGCTTTAAGCCATTTCGAGTTTGTTTGTAGTTTGTGTGTGTGTGTGTGTGTGTGTGTGTGTGTGCATACACAGTGGAACTTTGGTTTTGGAGCGTCTCGGAAGCCAAATGATTAGGAGCCCGAATGCCGAAAACCCAGAGGTGAATGCTTCCAATTTGGAATGCGCCTTGGAAGTCTAATGGCTTTCAATAATAATAATAATAATAATAATAATAATAATAATAATAATAATTTATTTATACCCTGACCATCTGGCTGGGTTTCCCCAGCCACTCTGGGCAGCTTCCAACAAAACACTAAAATACAATAATCAAGGTGTGCTTCTCCATTTTCTCAATGGAAGTTGATGACCGCCCATTGCACCTTGGTTGTCGAACATTTTGGAAGTTGAACAGTCTTCCGGAAGGGATTACGTTCGACAACCAAGGTTCCACTGTATAATATCTATGAAATACAAGGTTGATCTTAAAATGTACAGGCATCACCGATTGTGGCCAATGGCATAGAGTAGAACATGGTCATATAACATACTATGTGAGCTTCATTCATTCTTATGGATAGCTCAGTGGTAGGACTTCTGTTTTGCATGCAGATGGCTTCAAGTTCAGTCCCTAGCATCTCCAGGAGAGCCACTACCAGTCAGTGTAGACAAATACTGAGCTAGATGATGGTTTAATTCAGTATAAGGCAGCTTTCTATGTTCCTATGTATAACAGAGACTTCAGGCATATTTGTATATTCAAACATACCCTCATGTTGTAGGTTAAAAATAAAGTCTATTGAAAGATTTATATGTGAATGGAAAAAGTGATGTGCACTATTATTATTTATACTACGGATTTTATTTATGCTATGCAATTATTTATTTTGTCTGCAATCACTCCTTTATGCTTAAGAAAACCAAAATAAAACTGGTATACAGATACCAAATGTAAACCATGCATTTCTGAAGGGTTTGTAATGGCTAGTGGAGTGCATGTGACCTTCGAATAAATGATTTTGCCTAAATACTGTTTTGTTTTTATTGTGAGAAAATATTGTTGTTGGCATCTGTGGATAAAGAGGAGAGGTGGGAGGCACTGGCCAAGGGAAACCCCAAAGGAGGAAGGCTCAGAGTCAGAGCATTGGTGGTGGGACACAGGGAGGTCAGAGGGAGGAGACTGGGACGAGGGGCTAGATGTTGAAGGGGCAACAGGGTTTAGTGAGCAGGAAGAACCTGGAGCAGTTCAGGGAGCAGTTCAGACTCTGAGCCTGAAGCAGAGCAGGAGGGTCAAGAGGCTTCTGAAGAACCCTGGGAGCCTCCCTCTCCTGCTGTGACAAGCCCCCCCCCCCTTTCTCCAAGAACATGCAGAGCAGAGGTCAGAAATGGGCAGACACAGTTTGAGACTGTTTGGGAAACATCCGGAAGAGGGGTGGAAGGCAGGGATCTCCAGCCCTGCCAACTGCTCCATAGGTGCCAGCGGCGTAGCATGGGTTGTCAGCACCCGGGGCAAGGCAAGTAATTTGCGCCCCCCTAACCCGGGGCAAGGCAAGTAACTTGCGCCCCCTACCCCCTAACCATGGTCATTAATACTGACGGCTCTACTCTGGGGCAAACTCCGTGGTGACTACTGCCCTCCGTGGCGTTGTTTTTGCAATTAAAGGACCCCTGCCTCAAATAAAGCATCTTGGGGATTGGGGACTGGGATTTGCCAAGGGAGCTGGGAATTGCAGTTCAGTGGCGGCTCAGGGGGAGAGGGTCCCTTCCGCGTCTGGGTGCCGCGGGCCCCTTTGCGCCAAGACGCGCGTCTTTGGGCGTCGCGGCGCAGCCTTCTCGGTCTCCCTCCCCGGCCCGGCTAGCCCCGACGCGGCTTCTTTCTGGCGCGGGGAGGGGCGGCTCTGGGGCCAGTGCGTCGGCCGGCCTCTGGCGTGGGTGGGTGGGCCCCCTCGGGGCGGGTGGGCGGTCTTGGCGCGCAGGCACTAGAGCGCAGGTGGCTCCGGCTGGGCGCTGCATTCGCCGCCGGTGGCGCGTTTGGTGGGCTGCGCGCATCCAGACAGCGAGCCGAGCCTGGGCGCCGTGGCGCTTGGTGCCGGAGCCTCCGCCCGCAGCGCCCCGTCGGGAGACCCGGCCGGAAGGAGCCTCGAGCCGGCTGTCGGACGCGGCTGAAGCAGCCAGGGCGGCAATGCAGGCAGCGGCTCCTCGGCGACTCCGGAGGCAGCAAGCGCGCCCCCCCCAGAAGTTGCGCCCGGTGCGGCCGGCCCCCCTTGCACCCCCCACGCTACGCCACTGATAGGTGCAAGACCTACTGGGAAGTGTTCCCAAGTTGTATGTCATTTCCTTGAATAAAGAGTTAACTTCACTGACAATGGAGCCCTGCATCTTTTGTGCTGACCTGCATCTGACATCCATCTCTCTTGAGCGACAATGGAGTGCGGCTTCTGGTGAAGTCAAACCTCTGGGTTAGCAGGACTGAAGCGACCTCCCTGGGCAGTGTCCTAGGCTGACCAGAGGACAAGACCCCTTGGCCTCACTGATGTGCTCCAAAGGAAAGCAGAGCAATACACTTGGCATAATACTGGCTGCAGGAGTTGCCTGAAGGAGGCATACAATGCACCATCCAACCATCTTCGGGACTCAGGACTTGTGTAGGGTTTACTCCTTAGTCTTTTTTCTCCTGAAGATATCCTGCAAGGGCAGTGGAGGTTTAGGATCAGAGTTTCCCTTCTCCTAGATGGGCTACATTCCCAGGTTGATGGTCCCCATCTGCCCCTCACTTCCCTCTATAGCACATGCAGAAACCACCTTCCTGACCATTGGACCCATTATTGGTCTCATCTCCTCAACCTGGTGGCGCCTGTCTTCACATGCATGGGAAGTCCCTAATTCACCAAGGGTTTGAGACCCATCAACTACCCTCACCTGGTTTAACCGGCCAGTCAAAGCCATTTCCCAGGGTGTGGCTGCTGTCACATGCTGACAGCTTTTAGGAGCCACAGGTGGAAGCTGAGTGCAGGGTGGGAACCAAAGGTGGACAAACTATCCCAGAAGGAGCACAACGTGTCCCACACCAGAGGAACTATCCCTCCCCTAACACCTCATGCACCCCTATAAAAATATATACTACGATAAATATACAGTATTTGTAGCAGGGCTTTTGCGGGATAGCACTTATTGACCTTTGCCTTCTCAAACATGATTTTCTTCTCTAACCACATTTCATGAATTTCATATTGTAGAGATGGGATGAAGATCATCAAAATTATTATTCTGGGAAATCCAGAATTCATTAGCATTTTAATGCACATTTCCCACAATATTCACATTTCTGCAAACAATTTCCCCTAATACCATGAATTTAGGTATGCCATTTGCAGCGACTTATTCATGTTAATGCACTTTCCTCACTATTATATATGGATTTTTGTATACACTTTTTTTTTTAAAGGAGAACTGCATCACAATGTTTTGAGGAAATGTGAATTTCAAAGGATAGCAGCATTATGGTTTGCATATTGTTTGGGGAAGAGTAGATTTCTAAATTTCTCCCCAACCACAGATCCAACCATAGTGACAACTCTTAAATCACTAATAGAACCGTTCTTTGATTCATTTTCCACACATTTACCAGCAGCATCAGCCCTGGTCTTGTGTGCCCTGGGGTCAATGGCAGCATCAGGGCCTAAGTGGGAGCATCTCTCCCCCAGGTCCCTCCAAGCTGAAACACCACCCCAGTGCTTCAGGGTGCTCACCAGTGCGGGCTGTGCTTCTGCTTCACTTGAATCCTTGCTTGAACCTTCTAGTGATGATATATGGTGAAACCACAGACCCAGATGGAACCAGTTATTTCTCCTGATCCCATGATAACACAGAGCACTAAAAACAATGCTTCCTTCCACAGATGGATTTAGGAATGAGAACCAAACATTCACCCTCAGTCCTGCATGACTAGGCATTCAGTGAATGGGGAGGCCTTAAACAGGTGCAGGAATGCTTCCACATGATTATTTGGATGTCACAAGGCAATCAACAAGTGGATAGGAATAAGTTTTTCTCCTTCTGTCCCAATATTAGAACTCAGGGTCATCCAATGAAGATGAATGTTGGAAGAGTCAGGAAAGACAAGAGAGAGCCCTTCTTGACAGAGTACATAGGTAAAAGGTGGAATTTACTTCCACAAGGTATGGACCAACTTAGATGGCTTTAACAAAAGATTAGAAAGAATCATAGTGGATAAGGCTATCAATGTCTACTGGCTATGATGACTATGTTTTACCTCCACTGTTGGAGAGTAAACACCTCTGAATATCAGTTCCTGTGAAATTAAGAGAGAAGAGTGCTATTGCACGCATGTCCTGCTTTCACGCTTCACATAGGCATCTGGTTCTTAAGTTCTTAAAATAACTGTGGGCAATTATGCAAAAGCAGTTTTTGTATTTTAGATCTTACATTTTTCCAGGAAACTTTTTCAGGAGGATCTCTGAGGGAGACAATCAATGTCAGTTGCTGGGAAGTGGAGAGAGTGGCTGTTGCACTAGGGTTCTGCTTGCTGGCCCTCAACGGCATCAAGATGCAGGATTTTGGCTTGATACAGGAGTTCCTAACCAGTTAATGCTTTTAAAGCAGAGGCAATGAACCTGTGATGTTCCAGATGTTGCTGAATTGCAACTCCAATCATCCCTGACCAGTGGTCAGGCTGACAGTGCTGAAGTTGTAACCCACCCACCCACTTCTGGGGGGGCACTAATTCCCCACCCCCTTTCTATTGGGTGTAATCAAAACACACAACACAATGGAAACCACCATTTTGCTTGCTTTTTTCCAAAATCTCTTTAAGGCAATGATCATTATTGAGTCTCATCAAACATCTATTGGTCATGCTGTGCAGATTTTTTTATTTTTTATTTTTTAAATCCTACTGGGCACAATCTAAAGAAGCATCACACCCCCAGACAACCCTGCAAAACAAACAAACAAATGAAATCATCACCATTATTTATTAAATTTATATACCGCCCTATACCCGCAGATCTCAGGGGGGTTCACAAGATAAAATTACAATATAAAACACAAAATACATATTCAAAATATAAACAGAAACAGCCGAATAACCCCCCAACCCCCCCCCACATTAAAACTCTTTAAAAATTTATAACAACAACAACAAGCACAATTAAAAAGCAGTTTAAAAGAATAATTGCCTAATTCTTGTTCGGGAATCAGAAACATCAGAAAACATTCCCTGTGCTGCACTGAGTGGGGACATTTTCTGCACTTCCTGATTAGTATTTTCACTGATTAGGTTGCAGATAATCCACTGATTAAAGTGCTCTTGGCTATTTCAGAGTGTCACATAAATATACATGAATGCAATAGGAGGGGAAAAGAGTAAACAGACAACAAAAACCAGATCTATTAACATGTTCTGTTTTAAAGAAGGGTTATATAAGACAGCTGGCTGCATTCAACGGTGGCTGCTCAGTTGTGGCTGGTACCCATTTGGACTGGTATGGTATAAGGCAGGCATGTCCAAAGTCCGTTTTGGGGGTCTAATCCGGCCCGCCGGTCAGTTTAATCCAGCTCCTGTGGCAGGTAAAATCCCTGAAAAAGCTCAACAACTTAAATCCTAAAAAAAACCTTCAATCTTAAAAAAAGCTCAACTTTGGTTGGCCCTCATGCATGTTCACTTCATCAAATCTGGCCCTCTTTGAAAAAAGTTTGGGCACCCCTGGCGTAAGGCAAGGAGTCGAGCAGCAGGTGGAGCGAGATCCAATGACAGCCAACTATTTCTAGTTTTGTTCCTATCGTCTTCCTTTCACAGTTCTACAAAGGCAATAGTGAGACTGAGAAGGACGGTGACAGCTAGGACTACAACCCTCTGGACTAGTTGTAAGCAAGAACACAGGTAGGTGGAGGCTGAGGACAGAATGTGTTCTGAATGTGCAATGCCCTAATTGCCCAGAAGGACCAGTCTCCTTAGTGACAGTCTGCTGAAATACAGAATCGATTAGCAGAACAGAGAGGAGGTAAATTGTAGGTGATTACCCTCCACCCTGTCATCGTTCCCTTCCCCAGAAAAAAAACACAAACTTATTCTGAAGATTTTCCCTTGGAACATATTTTGGGGCGGGGGATGAGGCCCTACAGGCAGGAGGAGAGGACCACCACTAGCTTCCTCTCCCTGTTCTACTGAATGATTCTTTCCATCAGCAGTCACTGCTGGATGGCACCCATAAGCCTTACTCCCGTGGAAAATGTAGAACGATCTCTGCAACGACATTTCACAAAATGCCAAATGACAGAAGATTTTCAAATTTGGATTTGCTGTCAACATTTGCTCACAAAATTTGACATCAGAATGTCAGGATTGAAAGCTGAGAATTTTACACACACACACACCCCTTTGGTCAATCTAAGTTGATTTTTCGTAGTTGGCTAAGTCAATGAATAAGGTTAATATAAAATTGAATTAATTAGCTTGCAGACAATCTAAGAGATGCTGTCACATACTAATTGCTCCCCTATAGCGCCCAATCTCTCCTGCTACATGCCATATGTTTTCAAATGCTAACTGCAACCGCACAATAACATTCACATTCATACATTATGTGAATTTCAGTCAAATTTTCATTTAAAAATTGCATACTAGGGGAAATTGACATTTAAATGTTGGTGAGTTTTTAATGACATTTAAAATAAATATTCACAAACCAATGTCAAAATGTGGAGAACTGAATTAAAGACTAGAAAAATGAGAAACCGAGAGAAACAGAAATAAACCAATTTGTCAGTCCCTGCCCTCAGGTTCTATTTGCAGGCTTCCTATAGGGTGGCCACTGTGGGAAAGAGCATGCTGTAGTAAATGTGCCCTCTGTCTGATCCAGCAGGACTTTTCTTACATTTTCATAGGAATGGATAGAAATATTAGCAAACTTTACAGCATATACAACATTTCATTCAGATTAATCACTGAGTTTGTGTTGTAGTATAACATTCTGGGAGTTCCATCATTGCTCCATCCCTGCATTCATTCTCCCATGTTGTCATCAGTAAACTCTGGGGCGTAAAGGCCGGATGCATGTAACAGCAAGACAATGCACATCACAGATGTCTCCAGTTGGCACTCTCCTCTATTAAATGATGGGAATGTACACAAGCTGTGTGCGCATGTGTCTTTATAAACACTTATGCATGACTCTGCAGCTCCCCTGATCTGAAAAAGTCTGTATTGTGAACTACACAGAAAGTCTTGTGTTTATTGTTTTAGCAAACACTTGGGCTAGAACATAAAGTAGGAAGGGATGAAATAGCCTCCAATTCATAAAAGACCCAGCAGGTAATGTTATCCTCCTTGACCCTTTCAGTTCTCTACTGTCCACTTTCATTTCCTCGCCTTTTCACACCTTGCAGCATCCACAATGTGTCTCTTTGTTGTTCACTCTCAATAGCAGAGATCTGAGCCTTGGACTTGGAATGTCAACATACAAAGGATAACAAGAGCTCTGCTGGATCAGACCAAGGTCTATTTGTCTAGCATTCTATTTCCATCAGTGGTCAGGCGGATGCCTCTAGAAAACCCAGGAATAGTGCATGAAGGCATTTCATTAGACAATGTGATTTTGCCCTGTGCTTTTATTGAATGTGTTCTGTGCTCAGGTGTTCCCTGAGAAAATGCACTGGTTTTGATGCTGTAGTAAATTTTACCCAACACGTTCATGCTATAAGGCACACTATCGTTACTGGTGGGCAGGACCCAAAGGCAAAAGTGTGTAGAGCAACAAACGTAAATTTCACCATTCTATCCCAGAAAGCAAGAGCTTTATCAGAGGACACATTCCAGCCAGGCAAGAAACATTCCAGGAGGGTGCAAAGCAGTGTATGGGAGGGCATGGCCTGGGTGTGTGACCCAGGAAGAGTGGGGCCGAGGGAGAGTGCTGAGGGCCATTTAGAGAGGCCTGGAGATTTGCTTTGTCCCCTGAGACCTCCCTCCTTATTTTGATGCTGAAGAACTGGCCACAAAAGTCATGACACGTTAGTCTTTGGTGAGTCAAATTTCCCCCTTCATTGTTGTGGGACCATCACACCCCCTTTAAAACTGGAGGGGGAAATTCAGCACATTATTATCACAATCACCATCATCGTCATTGTCTTCTAAGAATTTGAGGGGGAGGGGAGTTGAATTAACTTTTTAAATCTACTTTCTGGCTGAGGTGGTCAAACATAGGGCCTCTATTTTTTTTACACTTAAAAACCACACACTTTACTGGTTGTTAATCACAGCCAACAAGACTGAGTTTCTTCTGGCTATACTCCTTTTCCTGTGCCAGTCAAATTCCCATGGAAATGATGGTCTGCAGCGTGGTTTCCATGGTGATCTGGCTCAGGAAGTAGAGCACAGCCGGAAGGAAATCAGAATGTTGTGGGGTTGTGGCAACTGAGGTATAAAGAATAAATATATAAAAACGCTCAGAAACTGTCTCTGTTTCTTGCACGGTAGCAAAGTTAGATGGTGTGATTTGTTTCTTCAATGCATTTTTATAATTTGTTTATATGTTAGAAGACCTCTAAGGGTTAAGGTCAAAGAGTTCAAGAGAAGCAGAGAAGGGGGTGCTGGATACTGACCCCCCCATGCCGCTTCCGTTGGAAAAGGGGCGTGGTTTAAGCAGCCCTGTCACCCCGCCCCTTCCCATTGTGCCCCGCCCCTTTCCCTGCAAGTGCAAAACGCCTTGGGGCACAGCGAGCTGGGGGGGGGACTGGGGGGAGGATGCAATGCCAGTGGGATGATGGAGGGGGAGATAGCAGGCAGGGAAGCTGATGGGCAGGTGGGGGAGGGAGAGAGACCCCCCCAAAAAAATGAAGGGAGGTGGGTGTGCAGCTGAGGTCCCCCCCCCCATTTCGAGTATTCCGAATAGCAATATGGATACTATAAACACATGTGGAAATACAAACGTTTCCTAAATTTCAGCTGAGTTTCCTGCATTCCAGGGGGTTGGACAACCTATTTCTGAATAGGTTTAATTGGGTTTGATGCTTTCTCTCGGCATGTCATTCCTTGAACAGCTTCCTGTGCAAAGATAAGGCTTGCTTTCATTGCTCTGTTCATTTGTACATTTGACTAGTGTTGTGTGGAGGGAAATGCGGCCCCTGGGCTGAAAAATGTCCCCCTCCTGTGTTTGAAATTCTAGAATAAGAAACTGCCTCTTTCCCCTCAGCTGCTATGTCTGTTTGTAACATCACAGGAGACCATACATAGACAGGGCTGGGGAAACTAGGCCTCAAGGGGGGCATTTATTAATAAAGAAATGATGACTGAGGAGCCCCCCCACATGAGATGTGACACCCTCAGAAACCCTCCTTGGCAACCACCAAGGCCCCCTGACCCTCCCATTTTTCCAAAATCTGTTAATTTTTACAGTGATGCAAGACCATTTATTTTGGCAGTTGAGGGATTGGTATTATTTATTTATTTTGGCCTTTTTGAGAGATAAATAAACTGGTTCCTTTGACTTAAGGTCTCTGAATCCTTTTAAATAAAGTGATCTGGACAAAATGGGTGAATTAGGAAACATTTTATATTATACGCACTTGCAAGTGGGGTAACCCAAGATCAGGCACATCTTCATCAGGAAAAACACATCTTCTAAAGTCGCTTGTCCGGCTGCAAGTCCCTCCTTCTATGCCCACAAGAAGGGGCCTGCCAGTTGACAGAAGTATCGCGTCCGCCTTCTTAACATTTTACCATCCCACTTCCCATGTTAATCGTAATACAATACAATACAATACAATACAATACAATACAATACAATACAAATACCTTTATTGGCATTTCAAATTAAGACATTTCAAAATGGCATGAGATCCAAAGTCTTTCTTCTTCCTGTTTCCGAGAGATTTGAATGGGGAAATCCTTTTGATTCCTCAATCATAAGAGGCAGTGGGGTGAGGGAGGACAGCGCCACATCCACACAATTTAAAACACTATGAAGCCGCTTTAACTCATGGCTTCTTCCCCCAAAGAATCTGGGAGCTACAGTTTGAAAAGGGTGCCGAGAGTTGTTAGGAGAACCCCCTGTTCCCCTCCCAGTGCTGCAATTCCCAGAGTTCCCTGGCAAGAAGGGAACCCTACCCCTACCCCTACCCTGACGCTAACCCTAACCCTAATGCTAACCCTAACCCTTAATTAGAGCTACAATTCCCAGAGTTCCCTGGCAAGGGAACTCTACCCCTACTGCTACCCCTGATGCTAACCCTAATTCTAACCCTAACCCTAACCCTTAACCCTTAATTAGAACTACAATTCCCAGAGTTCCCTGGCAAGAAGGGAACCCTACCCCTACCCCTACCCCTAAACCAGAGCTATAATTCCCAGAGAGCCCAGGCAAGAAGGGAACCCTACCCCTACCCCTTAACCCTTAACTAGAGCTGCAATTCCCAGAGTTCCCTGACAAGAAGGGAACCCTAACCCTACCCCAACTCAACCCTACCCCTACCCTACTCCTAACCCTACTCCTACTCCTAACCCTAAGCCTAACCCGCCTAACAACTCTCCGTCCCCTTAACCACCTACAGTTCCCAGAATCCCTGAGGGGAAGCCATTCCTGTTCAAAGCGTCTTCATAGCACTTCCATGGACAGTGTGCCTAATGTGGCCTAATGTTCCCTCCCTCATTTTCTTCTCTCTCCCCACTGCCCCATCACTTGCAATGGCGCAGATGTCCGCCTGCAGTCTCCCTTCAAAGCTCCTTCTCTCAGGTCTGGCCACGGCCTTGTCCATTGCTCACTGCCAGTATTTCAAGTTCATTTCTCCGATGTAAATAGGGACGTCTTGCGGTTCTCTTCATGACTTTGAAGGCTGGACTTGGGGAAAACCTCACCAGCTCCGGACATCCCTGTAAGGCAAAGGCAAACAGGTGAGTGGAATGGCCCCCATCTGACAGCGTCCTCCCAGACTCCTCCTCTGTTTGGCTGCCTGTTAATAAACAATGCTTCCAAACCAGTTTGCATCCATCTCAGCTAGTGGATGCCTCACAGCATCCACTAGCCTAAATGCAAACTCTTCCGACAACCATCCACCAGCTGCAGCCTCGCCAGGTCCATTGCCAGACATCAACCAGCTTCAGAGTTGAATATCAGTTGCCTTCAAGTAGAGATCCCACCAGCAAGTAAACTTTGTGCTTGCCTTCTCCTTGCTCCACAGCATCCCAGCACCGAGCGATTGCCTCCTTCCGCTTGCCAGTTTGCCACCACGGGACAGGAGACCACCAGGGCTGAGTGCCACCGAGCTGCCCATTTCTCTCTGGGGAGGGCAACTGCTGAGGCTTGCACCTTGGCCCACATTTATAGCAGCTCAGCTGCCAAATGTTTTTGTGACATTACAGTCAACCCACAGACAATGGCAGCAGCTGGGGAGGCATCATCACCCCCCCCCCAGCCCTCACAATGGTGAGTGCAGCTCAGCAGCCAAAACATACCCACACCCCAAGTTGTGCCAATATCTGTGAAGGCCACACTGGAAACCCAAGGGGGCAGGAGGAAGAAGAAAAACCTACACTAGAGAGAAGGAAGGAAGGAAGGAATGAATGAATGAATGAATCAATGAATAAATAAATAAATAAATAAATAAATAAATAAATAAATAAAGTTACGTTTTCATTCCAGGGTTGGAGAAATAAAGCCCAACTTGCAATAAATTTGTCTGCTTGACTACTACTTAATGCTATCAGATTTTTCTCAACCAGTCTGTTATGACTGGAGGATTTTTATTCTCCATTGTTTGCTATTTCGTTAATTCTCTTTCATTAATTTTCCTTCACAATTTAACTCTTTGATTCATGAGTGAGGGGCACTTTCCGTCAGTTCCCCCCTCTCTTAACAACCCCATTCCTGAGCTATCCCAATTGGTATAACACACCCAGGGGATCACCTCACCCATGTTACTGGTTTGGGAGTCTTCTTCTCTTGGAAGAACTCTCCCCTCCTGGCTAGTATGAGACCCAGGGAGTCTGTCTTCCCACAGCTCCTACCTCTCCTGGCTCAGACTCAGCCCTCCAGGTAACTCCTGTCTGTATACCTTCCCCAGACTCTCAACCCTCAAGTCTTAATACCTAAGCTATGAGGCTCCTTCCTATAGCTATATTCTCCTCAGAATGGATGTTCCACTCAAATTCTAACCAACTCTCTCAGACAAACACTGAAGTCCAGCACCCAGGGCCTTCCGGCAGTTCCCTCCCTGTGAGGTTACAAGGAACCAAGCAGAGGGTCTTCTTGGTAGTGGCGCCCTCCCTGTGGAACACCCTCCCACCAGATGTCAAAGGAAAAAACAACTCCCAGACTTTTAGGAGACATCTGAAGGCAGCCCTGTTTAGGGAAGCTTTTAATATCTGAAGGACTATTGTATTTTAATATTTTGTTGGAAGCCACACAGAGTGGCTGGGGAAAACCAGCCAGATGGGCAGGGTATAAATAAATTATTATTATTATTATTATTATTATTATTATTATTATTATTATTAATAATAATAATAATAATTATCCTACTTCCTGTCTCCCATCCCAAATCAAGCCCTATCCCTTAACCTGAATCCTGTCTAACATCTCAAAGCAAGCCCTATCCAACCCTCTCTCTTTTATTCTCCCTCCCAAATTGCTGCTCCTCCTTCCTCCGTGGCTAGCTGACTTTATAGCCACTCTGGTGGAATTTTTGCGGGACTGCCTCACCAGACTCTAGTCTGACTCTGCTATCCATCACAGCAGCAAATCACAGCCTTGAGGGCTCACTACTTTTTGGGCTGGACACATAGCTCTCAACTTTCCCCTTTTCTTGCGAGGAATCCTATTCGGAATAAGGGAATTTTCCTTTAAAAAAAGGGAAACGTTGACAGCTATGGCTGGACAACTTTCAACAGGAAAATGGACTAGCAAAAAGAGTTTTAAAACCCTTCCCAGCCCTGCAGGCCCAGTCACAACTGGGGAAAGAGTACATGAGGCTGCTGTGAGATTTTAAAGCCAGAAGAGAATAATAAAAAATGATAAAGAAAAAAATTTTCAATACTCCCAAACACAATTTCAAAGATATGGGTAACATTACATCTAGTCTGAGACTTGTTTTTGTTGCTCTAGAGGGTGTTAGTCAGATCAGCTACTAATTGAGATGCATTAGATGCTCTTTTAATATTACCCTGCTGTGTTGGAAGCACTGATCCACAAGTAGTTTCTGTGGGGTTAGGAAGTTGTACCTAAAACGACCCATGTAAGTTGGGCTAATGTGAATTTTCCCTTCACAGAACAGGAACTTTGCTGTGAGCAGCAGTGGGGTGCTGATTGTGTGGGAAGGATGCATGCAATGAAATGTTCTCCCAGCTGGTGGGATTTCCTTACAGATCATCAATTCCCATGCAGTTAGAAGGGCAACTTCTTCTCTAGAATGTTCTGTTAGATGGGCTCAATGCAATCTCCATCGGGTTTGTCAGAGGCAGGGCCTATCAGAGGGGGTGGGGGGGCAAGGAGGGTCATTTGTCCCCTGACCTCAACTTTAGACACTTTGGGAAAAGAGGCGTTTGAGAAGTTTCACAACTTTTTTCCTCCTAACATATTGGACTAAACTATGACAATCTCACAGCACAGATCTGCAAATTTAAGCAAGTGAAAATTGTGATTTGGTAAAGGCAGTGCAGTGAATGACTACTATAGCCTCAGCACACAATCAGCAATGAGGGAATTATGATAAACCTAGGTAGTGATAATGCCCTAGGTGCTGAAGTATAAATGAAAAGGATTGATTGAGAGAGGATACAGTTGTAGATAAAATGTAAAACCTAACACTATGTCCACAATTGGGAAGAGGTGGCACTACCTAAGTAACTATTCTAACTGCAGACTAATAGTATAAGTAATTAAGACAAAGACAAGTGACTTCAAACTTTCTTTGTTGTTAACAAAAATAATCTAGGGACTTAAAACTCGGGGGGGGGGGCAACAACCTAATCATTCTTTCTAGCTTTAACTGTATGATGTCTGATGGTGAGGAATTATTATTTCATTCTCAGCTGACAAGCAAACTGCTACAGATGAGACATGTTTCACAGGCTCTTCACAATACTTCAAGATGACACTACTCTCCTTGGAATCAGTTACACAAAATAAATGGATTTACAGCACTGTTTGAAATGAAAGGCATTGCTGGGGACTTTAGTTGCTGGGGACTTTAGAAAAAGAGGTGCCAGAACTCACCATGAACACCTCCCACATTCTCTTAGAATGGCAATGGCACCCACCTGAGAGGTGTGGGAATCCACCTGAGAGGTGCCAGAACTGAGTTCTGGCAAGTTCTGGCTGGAAAAAGCCCTGTGTTCAAGCATTCAAATTCACAACAACTTCACCAAGAATGCAATGAGCTCACATGCTATTTTGGGTTTTTTTGTTTGTTTTTTTTAAATCATATATTATGCTTCCAGTTGGCAAATGATAATCAGAAATCACCAGTTATTTCATGTTTTCACAAGTTGGCCACCAACTTGAACACCTTTAAAAGGGGATTAGACTAATTCATGAAGGATGAGGCTATCAATGATCATGATGGCTGTAGTACATCCAAGCTATACTACCTGCAAGCAGGAAGGCACTTCAGTGGATGCTCGGGTTGTGAACATGATCTGTGCAGGAGGCACACTCGCAACCCGCAGCATTCGCAACCTGCAGCGCTGCATCTGTGCATGCATGGGTTGCGATTCAGTGCTTCTGCGCATGCACAAAGTGTGATTTAGTGCTTTTATGCATGCACTGAAACCCAGAAGTAACCCATTCTGGTACTTCCGAGTTTGGCACGGTGCGCAACCCTGCAACATGCAACCTGCAGCATCTGTAACCCGAGGCATGACTATATTGCACGCAGGTTGTGCTTGTGTGCTTCCCATATGCATCTGAGTTGGCAATTGTGAGAACACGGTGCTAGACTAGACAGGTTTTTGGTCAGCCCTAGCTCTTATACTCATCCCTTTCAGTGATAACGAGAAACTTCTTTCTGGAAAAGAAAAGAGGAGAGGAGAGAAGCAGCTTATCAGATACATTTGCCTGAGCACTAAAATCTCTGTCCTCATGGGAGCTGATCTAGTTCAGTGTTGGTACCTATAGAGAGCCAAATTCTCAGCGACTCAGACATTATGGAAATAATTGGAGACCTTTCATAGGCACCCAACTTAATGCTTTGGATTAAGACTGACATGACCTCAGATGATTAGCACCAGACCTGACACAATCAGGGCCAGATCCAGGTTTCAAACTGAATTAGAGGACTTGCACAGCCCTATGAGTTCAATCCCTTCTCATCACCAACTAGTTGCTTCTAGTTCTCACCCCTCACATGCTTCTGTGACCACCTCCCTTTTTTGTAACTCTTAATTGCTGTGGGTAAACTGTCATGAGGCAAACTGGGTCTGCCACAGCCCACACTGGGTAAATTCTGGACTGACCTGAATGAGTTTGGTATCTGGGATTTGCCTAAAGCTGGTGCACAGTACTACTGAATAGTATGTGTTAAAAGTCTGCTTATGGCTCCATTTCACATTTCATATCTTGTGTGGGTGTGTCTGATGGTCTCATTGAATACCTATACAGCTGAGACAGGAACTAGGAGCTGAGTCATGAAACACAGAAACACACTAGAACAGGAGTGGATGGAATGCATCTTGAAGCTCTGGAATGCCTCTTGCTTGCCTGGATATAAGACAGAGAAGGACGTGAGTGTGTGTGTGAAAACTTGTTGTTGTTTAATCATTTACTCGTGTCCGACTCTTCGTGACCCCATGGTCCAGAGCACGCCAGGCACTCCTGTCTTCCACTGCCTCCCGCAGTTTGGTCAAACTCATGCTGGTAGCTTCGCGAACACTATCCAACCATCTCATCCTCTGTCATCCCCTTCTCCTTGTGCCCTCCATCTTTCCCAGCATCAGGGTCTTTTCCAGGGAGTCTTCTCTTCTCAGGAGGTGGCCAAAGTATTGGAGCCTCAGCTTCACGATCTGTCCTTCCAGGGAGCACTCGGGGCTGATTTCCTTCAGAATGGATAGGTTTGATCTTCTTGCAGTCCATGGGACTCTCAAGAGTCTCCTCCAGCACCATAATTCAAAAGCATCAATTCTTCGGCGATCAGCCTTCTTTATGGTCCAGCTTTCACTTCCATACATCACTACTGGGAAAACCATAGCTTTTACTATACGGAATTGGAGGACTTGTTATATGTGAAAACTAGCCAACTTCAAAAAGCTAACATGTGCATCTATTGACCTGCCCATCACTTGCATGTAGTCCCTGGAAGGATGTCTGAAAAAGGTTCCAGTTCCTACATTAGAACAAGGAAGACAGGCATGCTTTGAACACATGAGGAATACAGTACATGGCTTCCTCAGACAGGCTGTTTGCATACTGAAACTTCAACAGAAAAGACCAAAAATTGCATAATTCCTTTGTTCCCAAGGCTTGAGTGTTTCCCTGACCTGTGTCCTGACCTGTATTGCAATTTGGTTGAGTCTTAAAAAACAGCATTTGGGAACTTCTGCATTTCTTTATCAGAGCTGTCATTAATGCCCAAAACATGGAGTGTGTGTGTTTGTGTGTTTGGTGTGTGTGTGTGTAATTTTTTGCACAATAGAATGTGCAAATGTCAAGCTGAGAACTGAACCCCACAAAAATATGGCCCAAATCTACTTGGAAGTGTTAACGACTTATTTTAGGACTCCAGAAAAGGCTCTAAACCTCCCCTGGCTGAATCTGTATGTCCCCCACACAGGCATGAGTGTAGCCAAGGGTTGAGTTGGAGCTGCCCCCCCAGATCAAGTAAAACAACAGAAATACTTAAGGAACTGACCAATCACTTCAATTCTGCCCCCCTAACAAAAGTCCTGCCCCCCAAGTCCTGACCCCCTAACAAAAATCCTGGTTACACCCATGCACACAGGGAATATATCCAGGGACTATGATAAGGCTCTTTTTCTTAAGGCATAAGAAATGCTTCCAGATCTATGGCTGAAAGGCACTTGAGAAATGCAAAGCAGGGACATTTAGCATTTCTTTTCCTGTATTCTTTGCATGAGAGTGACAAGAAAAATGGTAACATCAAGGATGTAAAATGTGAAATGGCTGAAAGGCATGAGTCATACTGCAGTTACATCTTGCTTTGTGTTTGATAAACCTCTGTGTTTATCAAAAGCAAAAAGGGCACCATTTGCAGCCATTCCACTTGCACTGAATAAACAAAGCTTTCACTTTGAAACAATTCTCTCTCTTGCTCCTTAAAAAAAAAAAAAAAAAAAAAGGCCAGTACAGTAGAGAGAATAAGCAAACCCTTGTGGGCATTTGAAGTCAAACCATGGTTTTCTGAACAAAAAAAAGTAACCCTCAGATACCAAAGTTCAATGATACAGGAGTAGATCCTAATGCAATAGCAGTTGAATAGTACTGGGAGAAAGATAAGAAAGGGGACCAATAAGCAGAAGAGAAGAAATAGATTAATTCCATGGATGGATACTAGAATGCAGGGCCAGTCCCAGTATTAGGCAGAATGAGACTTCTCAAGAGTAAATGACTGGTGGGCACAGGAGCAAGGGATAGTGGCAAGGCATTGGCGAGCAGAGCTGTGCTTATACCTAGACAATTTGTTTTTTAAGGTGTCCAGCAATATAAACAGCAAAGAAATAAATGAAAGGGGGTGTCATCTTGTCCTTTGCCTCAGCCCATGACATGTCTTGATGGATGTCAGTCTCATGCATTTCAGCTGGACTTAGTCCAAATTAGCTGCCTGAAATTGTAATCCTATCCACAATTATCTGGGAATATGATTACATCTGAGCAAAAATGCATAGCATTGCACTACACATGTCAGGGAAATACGTACTCCATGAGGAAACCAGCACTACACAAGAACATCAGAAGTGCCCTGCTGGATCAAAACAAGGGGCTATCTAATATTGCATCCTGTTTGAAACATAGGCCAGCTGGGAAGACCATGGCATTGGATTAAAACAACCACCTTCCCTCTGACTACCATAGCAACTGGTGATCAGAGGAGTGATGCTTTTGAAACTTGAGATTAGATGCCAAGGCTCCAGACCATGAATTCTTGGAGGCAGATTATCCAAAGATGGCATCCCTGAGGAGGAGATGTATCCACCCCGTTACGACTTTATGTAGAGCTGTTGCCATCTTCTCCCCTGAACACAAAGGAAACACCTTTGCTGCCAGACTTTGATTATTGGTCTACAAACTCCTCAAAGGATTAGGAGCCCCCTCAGCTTGAAACACTGAGGCCCAGAAGAAGCCAATGACTGCAGAAGAAGTCCTTTAACTGCCCAGATGCAGCATTCAGTAGATGAAGCTTTCAGTCAATGAATGCCTAGCTCAGGCTATAAAGATCTTCCAGTTGCTCTGGGGTGCCACTGAAACCCTATATTCTGCCTCAACTGCAGGATCATGAATTGTGGTACTGAAATCCATAACTAGGTCCCTATCTAATTAGCTGATTCTGCCTGCCTTTCTTTTCTGACTGCCTGGAACTACTGACCTCCCCTGTGTGTCGCCATCACCTGCCTGTGGTGGATCAGGATACTATAATGTCCAGTGTTGCTCTGATCCAAGTACAAGAGCATTCTCTTCCAAGAAGCATTTTAACCCTCAGAAACCTTTTTTTTTTTTAAAAAGAAAATTATTATTATTGCTTGCAGAGGAGCAACCATCTTAGTGTACAATTTGCTGACATGTCTTTGACAGGCTACAGAGCCTTGCAAGTACTCTTCACCAAGTGAAGCAAACATTTCTATTGAGATCAAAGGTCAGCTCATATCCCCCCAACAAATGGCTGGGGAAAACAACAAAGGAACTGTCAGAAAGCAGAAGCGTGACCACCTGAAATAAACTGGTAAAGTCTTGCATGTATAGCTAGAGAGACCAGGATTGTAGTGTGTGTGTGTGTGTGGGGGGGGGTTATGCATTGGAATTCCCCACCCCACCCCACCCCCACACTCCCCATGCATCACAAAGCTGCTGTAGTTCAAGGGTGAAAAGATTGCTTGTTCAGCTGGGAACATTGCAATTCTCTTCCCAGTGTTAGAACAGAGCAACTAGAAATCCTCTCCCAATGTTCCTTTAACTGGAAAGGAGGGCAGAGGTAAAGGAGATGCTAGCTCCCTTGCCTCATTCTTGTTCTCATCAGCCCCGACAAGGCTCCTCACTTCGCACAGCGACCTTCCAATTTTGGGAGGGTGATGAGGCATCAGTGCTAGTGTGTTCTCTCCCCTCCTACAGAATTATAGCACATCCTAGACTGCCTGTTTGCGGTGCCCATTCTGCATGATGGCACCTAATTTGCCTTAGAGACAGTAGCAGGTTCCACTTCAAATGGACTCTCACAGAATTTGAAGTTCCTTTGCTGAATCCTGTGGAGCTTTCTCCCCACACCACTCTGCACTTCCATGAACAAAAGTAATGTGTGTCAAGCAGAATTAACTAGACCTGTGCACAAACGGCCTCTCAAAGTTGCACACCCTACTTGTTAGCAGAGAAATTGCTGTGTCCCATTTCACCAAATATGTCCAGGAGAAGAGAAATGCTCCAACTGTTTCTCAGGATTTTGGCTCACCATAACAAAATGTCCAATCTCAACCATCACATTATGCCCCTCCTCCAGAAGGACAGACAAGGCAAGACAGAAATCTGCCTAGTTCTCAAATAATTGCAAGGACTAGTGGGAGAGAAAAACACACACAGTGAGATTGAAATTGGAGGCTTAAATTATTAGGCTGTACACAGATCCCATTCATTTGCAATTTGATTTTTTTGTTACTGACAAGGTAGTTAACACACACACACACAAACACACACAAACACACACACACACACACACACACACACACACAAAAAGAGCAGTGCTTTATGCAGCATAATATTAATAGAGACTAATTAGGAAAAGATTAGCATTGGAGAAAGAAAAGCATTTTGATTCATCTTGTATGTGCCTGCCAATGCATCTTTTGATGCTGATTATTATTTTCAAGGGGTTGATGTTTACAGAGGTTTGATTAAAATGAGAAATGCATATTAAGATGGTGCACACAGGTGCCAATTCTCAAATGATAATGCCTAAACACTCCCTTCTCCCAGAGCACAATGAAATTTCAAAGGGTAGGGGGAAATGGGAATACTTCTAAGATCTTTACTGTATACTTTGTGCATGAATGTTCTTGACAATCTGAATGGCATACATGAAAGAAATGCCACTTGTTACTTAAATCACACTGACTATTCCCCGTCTCAAAAGATGTGCAAGAGCTTCCTGGTGGTCCATCCTTTTGCCACAAAGACGTGGGAAGAAAACACCAAGGAAAAGAAATTGAGATGTGGTGTTTCTATTTTCAAAAGCACACGAGCGATGTAGCTCAGTAGTAGAGCTACTGTGTAGCATACAAAGAGGCCCTGATCAATCTCTGCTCTCTCCATGTAGGGCTGGAAAACCCTGTGGAATTACTGCCGCCCCAGTGTAGACAGAACTGAGCTACATGGACCAATGCTTTGTCATTGTGTGTTCCAGTACCTACCTAGCTATTGCCTTCACATCTGCCACTTGGATGAGTGCAGAATGTGCTTTGGCATCATGTGGCTTGCAGCTATTTTTTAAAAAAGAAAGATTTTGTTAACACTTTTCATAGTACAGTACTTTACAATAGAAAGCAAACTAAACAAAAATAAAAACAAAAAAGAGAGAAAGAAGGCAAAGTCCTTTTTCATAACTCTTGTCCCACACAGAAAGAGGTGAACTCTCCCAGCTCTCGCCTGGGAGCTCCCCTTTCTGCTCCCAACCTCCCACCGCAGGAGATGTTCCCTCCCCAGCCTCTCACACAGGGTTCTTCAACAACCAACCACCACCTGTATCTGCATGCAGTCCCCTCATTGCGCAACAGCCCCAGCCCCCAGGGATCATAAGGAAGGAATAAAGACTCTGACAATGTTGTTGTTGTTGTTTAGTCGTTTAGTTGTGTCCGCCTCTTCGTGACCCCCTGGACCAGAGCACGTCAGGCACTTCTGTCTTCCACTGCCTCCCGCAGTTTGGTCAGACTCATGTTTGTAGCTTCGAGAACACTGTCCAACCATCTCGTCCTCTGTCGTCCCCTTCTCCTTGTGCCCTCCATCTTTCCCAGCATCAGGGTCTTTTCCAGGGAGTCTTCTCTTCTCAGGAGGTGGCCAAAGTATTGGAGCCTCAGCTTCACGATCTGTCCTTCCAGGGAGCACTTGGGGCTGATTTCCTTAAGAATGGATAGGTTTGATCTTCTTGCAGTCCATGGGATTCTCAAGAGTCTCCTCCAGCACCATAATTCAAAAGCAACAATTCTTCGGCGATCAGCCTTCTTTATGGTCCAGCTCTCACTTGCATACATCACTACTGGGGAAACCATGGCTTTAACTATACGGACCTCTGTTGGTAAGGTGATGTCTCTGCTTTTTAAGATGCTGTCTAGGTTTGCTATCGCCTTTCTCCCAAGGAGCAGGCGTCTTTTAATTTCATGACTGCTGTCACCATCTGCAGTGATCATGGAGCCCAAGAAAGTAAAATCTCTCACTGCCTCCATTTCTTCCCCTTCTATTTGCCAGGAGGTGATGGGCCCAGTGGCCATGATCTTTGTTTTTTTGATGTTTAGCTTCAGACCATATTTTGCGCTCCCCTCTTTCACCCTCATTAAAAGGTTCTTTAATTCCTCCTCACTTTCTGCCATCAAGGTTGTGTCATCTGCATATCTGAGGTTGTTGATATTTCTTCCGGCAATCTTAATTCCGGCTTGGGATTCATCCAGCCCAGCCTTTCACATGATGAATTCTGCATATAAGTTAAATAAGCAGGGGGACAATATACAGCCTTGCCGTACTCCTTTCCCAATTTTGAACCAATCAGTTGTTCCATATCCAGTTCTAACTGTAGCTTCTTGTCCTACATAGAGATTTCTTAGGAGACAGATGAGGTGATCAGGCACTCCCATTTCTTTAAGAACTTGCCATAGTTTGCTGTGGGCGACACAGTCAAAGGCTTTTGCATAGTCAATGAAGCAGAAGTAGATGTCTTTCTGGAACTCTCTAGCTTTCTCCATAATCCAGCGCATGTTTGCAATTTGGTCTCTGGTTCCTCTGCCTCTTCTAAATCCAGCTTGCACTTCTGGGAGTTCTCGGTCCACATACTGCTAGAGGCTGCCTTGTAGAATTTTAAGCATAACCTTGCTAGCGTGTGAAATGAGAGCAATTGTACGGTAGTTGGAGCATTCTTTGGCACTTCCCTTCTTTGGGATTGGGATGTAGACTGATCTTCTCCAGTTCTCTGGCCACTGCTGAGTTTTCCAAACTTGCTGGCATATTGAGTGTAGCACCTTAACAGCATCATCTTTTAAAATTTTAAATAGTTCAGCTGGAATATCATCACTTACACTGGCCTTGTTATTTGCAGTGCTTTCTAAGGCCCATTTGACTTCACTCTCCAGGATGTCTGGCTCAAGGTCAGCAACCACACTACCTGGGGTATACGAGACATCAATTTCTTTCTGGTATAGTTCCTCTGTGTATTCTTGCCACCTCTTCTTGATGTCTTCTGCTTCTGTTAGGTCCTTTCCACTTTTGTCTTTTATTATGGTAATCTTTGTATGAAATCTTCCTTTCATATCTCCAATTTTCTTGAACAGATCTCTGGTTCTTCCCATTCTATTGTTTTCCTCTATTTCTTTGCATTGCTTGTTTAAGAAGGCCTTCTTGTCTCTCCTTGCTATTCTTTGGAAATCTGCATTCAATTTCCTGTATCTTTCACTATCTCCCTCGCATTTTGCTTGCCTTCTCTCCTCCGCTATTTGTAAGGCCTCGTTGGACAGCCACTTTGCTTTCTTGCCTTTCCTTTTCATTGGGATGGTTTTGTTGGAATTCTGCCTCGGTCAGAGGAATGTGCCACGCCATAGGCACCGGCTGAATTCCTTGTCGACCTCCCCGCTGCGACTCCCGGCAGGAAAACAGGTGAGGTCTGTAATCGGCGATCCTTCCCAGATGTGAGAAGAACACACCATTCCTTCTCTCTCCCCTTTGGTATCCCCAGGGAGGGGAAAGAAACAGACAGAAATGTATCTACATTCTTTTATTTCTGTCTCTTACAGCAGTACAGAGAAACATGTCTGCACTCAACAGCAGAGAGAATAAACTCCACCCATGTACTTCCAGTACGGGTCACATGACACACACTGAGCTAACATCCGGTGCTCAGTACAGAATGGACTGCCCTTTCTTCCCATGGCAACAGTCACAAACATCCTGTCTGGCTTTCCAGCCACCAGCAGCTGACGAAGCTGCTAAAGCTTGTGCTTGCTGCCGCATTGGTCCTTTTTGGTAACAGATTTTAGTTGCTGCCTCCTGTATAATGTTACGAGCCTCCATCCATAGTTCTTCAGGTACTCTGTCCACCAAATCTAAATCCTTAAACCTGTTCCTCACTTCCACTGTGTATTCATAAGGGATTTGACTTAGATTGTAACTTGCCGGCCCAGTGGTTTTTCCTACTTTCTTCAGTTTAAGCTTGAATTTTGCTATAAGAAGCTGATGATCTGAGCCACAGTCAGCTCCAGGTCTTGTTTTTGCTGACTGTATAGAGCTTCTCCATCTTTGGCTGCAGAGAATATAATCAATCTGATTTTGATGCTGCCCATCTGGTGATGTCCATGTGTAGAGTCGTCTCTTGTGTTGTTGGAAAAGAGTGTTTGTGATGACCAGCTTGTTCTCTTGGCAGAACTCTATTAGCCTTTGCCCTGCTTCATTTTGAACTCCAAGGCCAAACTTACCAGTTGTTCCTTTTATCTCTTGACTCCCTACTTTAGCATTCCAATCCCCTATAATGAGAAGAACATCCTTCTTTGGTGTCATTTCTATAAGGTGTTGTAAGTCTTCATAGAATTGGTCAATTTCAGTTTCTTCAGCACCAGTGGTTGGTGCATAAACTTGGATTACTGTGATGTTAAAAGGTCTGCCTTGGATTCGTATCGAGATCATTCTATCATTTTTGAGATTGCATCCCAGTACAGCTTTTGCCACTCTTTTGTTGACTATGAGGGCCACTCCATTTCTTTTACGGGATTCTTGCCCACAGTAGTAGATGTGATGGTCATCCGAACTGAATTCGCCCATTCCCGTCCATTTTAGTTCACTGATGCCCAGGGTGTCAATATTTATTCTTGCCATCTCATTTTTTACCATTTACAACTTACCCAGGTTCATGGTTCTTACATTCCAGGTTCCTATGCAATATTTTTCTTTACAGCATTGGACTTTCCTTTCGCTTCCAGGCATATCCGCAACTGAGCGTCCTTTCGGCTTTGGCCCAGCCGCTTCATCAGCTCTGAATCTACTTGTACTTGTCCTCCGCTCTTCCTCAGTAGCATGTTGGACGCCTTCCGACCTGAGGGGCTCATCTTCCAGCGTCATAACTTTTATATGCCTGTTGTCTTTGTCCATGGAGTTTTCTTGGCAGGGATACTGGAGTGGCTTGCTGGTTCCTGCTCCAGGTGGTTCACGTTTGGTCAACACTCTCCACTATGACCTGTCCATCTTGGGTGGCCCTGCACGGCATAGCTCAGTGTTTCCCAACCTTTTTTGGGCAAAGGCACACTTGTTTCATGAAAAAAATCTCGAGGCACACCACCATTAGAAAATGTTTAAAAAATTAACTCTGTGCCTATATTGACTATATATAAAGTAACTCTCTTTAATAGGCATCAAATAAACACAAAGAAAGTACCGGTATTTTATAATTACTTTATTATGAAATAGTAAGTACCGTATTTTTAGGACGCTCTGTCCCATAGGACGCACCTACTTTTTTTTTGGGGGGGGGAATAAAGGAAAAAATTTTTTCCTTTATTTCCCCCCCCCCCCAAACCAGGTCGGGGAACAGTAGGATGGCGGTGCTGCGCCTCCCCGCTGTCCCCCGAGCTTGTGGGGCTGGCCCATGTCTGCCTGGCGCGAGGGGCACTCTGCTTCAGGGCGCCCCGCGCATCGGGCGGCAGGCTACAGTCCGCAGCATGGGGAACCCTCTGTTTCAGGGCGCCCCACGCGCCCCCCCCAGGTGCGCAAGGCTTGCCAACACGAGCGCGGAGCACGGGGCGTCCTCCGAAGGGCGCCCCGTGCTCTGCGCCGCCCGCAAGCATGGCGCTCCTGGGGGGAGATCCCCTGGGTGCGCAAGGCTGGCCAACACCAGCGCGGAGCACGGGGCGTCCTCCGAAGGAACGCCGCCATCCCGCTGTCCCCCGACTTGGTTAGAAGGCTGGCGGGGGGAGAAGCCTGCTCCTTCCCGTCGCCAGCCCCGCAAACTCGGGAGACAGCGGGAGAGGCGTAGCGCGCCCACCCGCTGTCTCCCGACATGGTTTGGAGGCTGGCGGAGGGCTTCCTCCTCCCCCAGCCCCGCAAGCTCCCAGAGCTCTGGGTCCCGTTCTGGGGGAGGGGGAAGCTCGGGCTTCCCCCGCCCCAGCCCCGCGTCTCCAGCCGGGTGCTCTCCCGGAGGCTCCTGCCATAGGCGCGCGTCACCTCTCCAGCGGGGAGAGGGTCGCGGGGGGCTGCTTTAGCCCCGTGCGTGCTCTCCCAGCTCGAGAGGTGACGCGCGCCTATGGAGGCTCCTGCCATAGGCGCGCGTCACCTCTCCAGCGGGGAGAGGGTCGCGGGGGGCTGCTTTAGCCCCGAGAGGGTCGCGGGGGGCTGCTTTAGCCCCGTGCGTGCTCTCCCAGCTCGAGAGGTGACGCGCGCCTATGGCAGGAGCCTCCATAGGCGCGCGTCACCTCTCCAGCTGGGAGAGCACGCACGGGGCTAAAGCAGCCCGACTCGCCCGCCTCCCTCCCACGGCACACCCGGCAACTTCTCGCGGCACACTAGTGTGCCGCGGAACACCGGTTGGGAAACACTGGCATAGCTCATAGCTTCTCTGAGTTATTCAAGCCCCTTCGCCACGGCAAGGCAGTGATCCATGAAGGGGCTGACAATGTTATATGGAATTAAAATTAGGTCACAACTTTGTTAAACCTCCGAATGTAGGATGGCCTTGGCTTAGGCCTTGGGCTTGTATCCCCCCCCCCAGCTGGGGAACTGGGGCTCATCAGGGTAAATGGGATATGGGGGTGCACTGCAAGACATAAGTGTAGCAAGCAGCCCAGCCCATATTACCGCTTGCAGGGTAGTTCACTGACAACCTTTCAGTGTATGGCCAGTGACACCTATACAGTGGTACCTTGGGTTACATACGCTTCAGGTTACATATGCTTCAGGTTACAGACTCCACTAACCCAGAAATAGTACCTTGGGTTAAGAATGAATTAAGTACTTAACCTGAGGTACCACTGTATATATATATAACCCCTTTAAGAGGGGGACCCTGGAATCACCGCTGCAGGGGGGTGAGTCACCATTTCACACACACCCCATTAAAGGGAAGAAAAGACTAAAGGATTCCACCCAAGGCCATAACCGCCCAAGCTGTGTTGAATTGCTGCGGGGAAGACAAAACCTACTAATGTAGGGAATTTTTTTTCCCGGTCCTACAGCAGCAACCAGTCAAAGGCCGTGGTAAAGGTAAAGGTAAAGGGACCCCTGACCATTAGGTCCAGTTGTGACCAACTCTGGGCTCATCTTGCTTTATTGGCTGAGGGAGCCGGGGTACAGCTTCCGGGTCATGTGGCCAGCATGACTAAGTCGCTTCTGGCGAACCAGAGCAGTGCACGGAAACACGGTTTACCTGCCCGCCGGAGCGGTACCTATTTATCTACTTGCACTTCGACGTGCTTTTGAACTGCTAGGTTGGCAGGAGCAGGGACCGAGCAACGGGAGCACACCCCGCCACGGGGATTTGAACCACCGATTTTCTGATCGGCAAGTCCTAGGTTCTGTGGTTTAACCCACAGAGCCACCCGTAGTAGCACCCACTAATCAGGAAGAAATAGTTAACCTGCAACAAGAAACATTAAACAAAGGGAGGGTAAGGAGGGTGAATCTCCAGAGCTGACTGTCTGGCTATTGTCGGCTCCACCCCTTATTATAAATGGGGCTGGCCCCACCTCCCAGCAAGAAACTTGATTACTGAGGCTGGGCGTGAACCTCCAAAAATTAACACTGAGAAAGAAGCCAGCCCCCTTCTACTATTAAGTTCCCTGGGAACTGGAGCCCCGCGCGCAATCCTGCAAAGGGCGCCCACATATAAAATGTGAGTGCTCATTAACCCAGAGTAGAGGACAAGAAAAAAGCGAAACAAAGTAGAAGCAAGGGCAAAGCAATGAAAGGAACAGAAAGCTAAAAGTAATAAAGGAATGAGAAAGTAATAAAGGAAACTAAACCTGAGCTCTATGCTGAAGTCTCTAACCGCTTGGAGTTTGGGGTAAATGTAATAATATTAATGACCTTTCTATTCATGAAGGCCTTTTAAATAACTTTTACTGCAAGGGCCTCTCAGTTTTATACTGGGATGGGCTTTTTGTGATTTAATAATGTTTCAGTTTCTTGTTTTAAGAATACATTTGTTGTGTTTTGATGTGGGATAAATATATTTATATTTCTCTTATGACCTACCCAAAGAACTTGTCTTATGGGGTGGCTTCATAAGTGCAGTCCTCTCACAAATTCTGCAAAAAACAAATTATAGAGATGAGCATGCAGTCTCTCCAAATCTGGGAGAGTTGTGTGCAGCTATTGACCAAATGAAAAACAACAAAGTCTTCAAAGTGGGCGGAACTGAACTTACACAACAACTTCACAAGCTCATCAGAAAAATCTGGGAGAGAGAGGAGATCCCAGCAGACTTGAGGGGTGCCAAAATTATTAATCTCTTTTAAAAATGGTGATAGAACGGATTGTGGACTTTCCTGCAGTTGAAGCTGGCCTCTCTAGGCCTTGCTGCCTCCTCCCAATGCATGTGATATCATATGTGTGCATCACACACATGTCACATGCTTGTGCAACGCCCCCCCCATTGGGTGGAACTTGGTGCGCCTGTGCCAAAATATTTCAGAAGCACATACTTTTACAACAAACAGCAACAACAACAATATTTAATTTATACCCCGCTCTTCCTGGCCAGAGCCGGGCTCAGGGCGGCTAACACTAATAAAATCACAGTAAAAACATAATGGGGGGAAAGGGGGGGGTAAGAGAAAAAAATTTAAAATACAGGTTAAAATGCAATTTAAAATGCAGCCTCGTTTTAGAATAGCTGATAAATCAAGACCATAAGGGGAGGGAAACATAAGGGTCAGACCGAGTCCAAACCAAAGGCCAGGCGGAACAGCTCTGTCTTGCAAGCACTGTGGAAAGATGTCAAGTCCCGCAGGGCCCTGGTCTCTTGTGACAGAGCATTTCACCACGTCGGGGCCAGTGCTGAAAAGGCCCTGGCCCTAGTTGAGACCAATCTAACCTCCTTGAGGAACATGCAACAACAGAACCCTTTTATCATTACATCCTTACCCGTCAGCCAAGGAGCTGACAGCAGCAAATGTGAGCCTTCCTATCATGATGTAGACTAAGACTGAGAGGGGGTGACTGGCTCAGAAATTAAGCCGAGCTACTTTCCCCCAACGCTTGGGGCTTGCATTCAAAACATATGCTGACCAAGTATACCTGTAGTTTTGAAGACGTACTGTCCAATATTCTACTATCTCAGCTTTGCCACCTTTCCACCCCTAATATGTACAATGGCTTTCAACCCTAGGTATTAAATAAAACAGCCTGTGCCAGGGGTCAGCAACCTTTTTCAGCCGGGGGCCGGTCCACTGTCCCTCAGACCTGGGGGGAGGGCAGACTATATTTTTTGGGGGGAAAGGAACGAATTCCTATGCCCCATAAATGACCCAGGGATGTATTTTAAATAAAAGGACACATTCTACTCATGTAAAAACACGCTGATTCCCAGACCGTCCGCTGGCCAGATTGAGAAGGCGATTGGGCCGGATCTGGCCCCCGGGCCTTTGTTTGCCTGCCCCGGTTTAAAAGCACAATACACATATCACCCTTGGTAATTCTTCTTTTTGCAGTATTGCATTCCTATGCACAGTGGTACCCTGGGTTACAGACCCTTCAGGTTACATACGCTTCAGGTTACAGACACCGCTAGCCCAGAAATAGTACCTCAGGTTGCAAACTTTGCCCCAGGATGAGAACAGAAATCGCAGTAGCAGCAAGAGCATACCTCAGGTTAAGAACAGTTTTGGGTTAAGAACGGACCTCCGGAATGAATTAGGTTCTCTTGGGAGAAGCCAGAGGGGAAGCAAAAAAATAAATAGTTTTATTCTGTAGAATCACACACGACAAGAAGGGACGGTAGTGCTATGGACTTCCACACAACAGCAGCAGTTGAGAGCCACCTCCCAGACATGATGCTGTAGAAGGGATTTTCTAGAAGGCCAGTTGGTCCCTTTTATATTTTTAGTATTCTTACTCTTATCCCCTCCCTCCCTCTCCTGTTTGACACCCAGTTCTTTATCCTCTGATGGATTCCAGGAAAAAAAGAGAGAAAACCCTTCAAGGGCACAAAAGGAAGACAAAAAGGACATTTTTCTTCAGAGGCAATTCTTCTTCCTTTGTTAGATCATAAAAGCACATTATCTGTAAAAAATCATTTACTCTCTATCCAGCCGAGCTTACGTGTTCAAGACCAGCACACCGATAGCTTCGTGAGAAGAGATACTTTGACATTTTATTCACATGGCAGTTGGGTTTTTTCCTCTTTTCTCTGCCCTGCTCCTGAATTATATAAAGCCTCTTTGAGCCTCACTACTGGATACAATCAGAACCCGCCAAGCTGCAAAGTGAGGGCTTCTTAAGCCTTCTGAAATACAGTCAGCAGCAAACATAAAACAATAGGAGCAAAATATTTGCTCACCTTAAGCTTGCATTGTACTGATTACTTGAACACACCCACCCACCCACCCCTTGAACATCTAAACCCCCAAACATATTTACATTTCAAATGGCACACATTTTCTTTCTTTCTTTTTTAACTCTTTTAAATAAAGAAAATAAGCAGTTCAAAAAGAAAACCCCTCAGTTTTATATCAACCACATATTACTGCCGTGGCTTGATATTCTTGTGGACAATGGCTCTGCTTCTCTCTTCTCAACAAAAATAGAGACTTTTGAATCTTTTCATTTCAGAAGTAATGCTTCTCTTTTTAACCCTTCAGGTTAAACTATTATGCTGCGATGTGTCCTTGCATGCTAGATACCATCAGAAACCTGCCCAGCATCCTGTATCTAATCAACAATTCACAAGCATACAGGGAAAGCATTTGCACATAGAGATTTACATGCAATGGCTTCCACACAATTGTTCAGGATTCATTATTGTGTTTTTTTGGGTGTCTCAGCAGAGAGAAGACTCCAAGGGTTGTATCCAATGCTAATCCTACTCAGAGCAGACTCACTGAAGTTAATGGATATGGCTATCTTAGATTCCTTCATTTTAATAAGTGTACTCTGAGTATAGCTTAATTGGAAACAGCCCCAGGCTTCCAATAATTGCTGAACTGGCCTCTGCAGCACAAGGATTCTAAGCAAGCTCTCTCTCACATTTTTACTAATATGGGCTGTTTTCATTCTGATCTTTTCTCATACATCACCATTTTGAAGTAGCTTTTGAAAAATTAAGTAATGAGACTTCAGACATGGCTGATGAGGTCTCTGACAGTGCTCAACAAGCTGAAAATCAACTTCAAAAAACAAATGAATTGGAAGCTGCCACATAACAAACGAGGCCATTGGTATATATAGCTTAATGTTGTCTGCATCACCAGTGGTTACAACTTTGGGCCACGTTCACAGTCCACCAACTCTCTCAGGGCCACACACCAGCTACGGCCAAAGCATACATATACACTCGCCAGAGACACAGCATACAAAGCTACATACAGACCACACATATGGACCACGCAGCATACTCACCATGCATTCACACATATAGACCACACACAGATATGCATCACACATACATATGTGCCATACAGTACACACAACCCACAAACTGAAGGTTCTTAAACTTCCATCTGGCCATCTGTCAGGGATTCTTTAGATGTGATTCCTGCCCTGCAGACAGTTGAAGTAGATGACCTTTGAGGTCTCTTCCAACTCTACAATTCTGTTATTCTACATACAGCACACACAGATACACACACAATTCATATTCTCTATCAACTACAGAAACAGTGGTCTCCTTCCTTCCCATTGTGATTTGGAGGAGAGGAAATGTTGTTTGTTGCTCTTTAGAAAGACGGCATTTCCTCTCCTGTTGCGGTGTTGTGATGCTGTCTCTGTTCTTTGGGCAACAATCTCTGAAGAACAAGAGACACCACTCATCACAACACAATGCTGCAATGGGGAAGAAATGCACCAACTTATTAACAAAGGCAATTCTTCTCCCTCTAGCATGGCACCATTGCTAGACGGTCTTGATGCTCAGGAAAGAGGAAGAAGCACTAAGATATTCTAGGAAGAGTACTGTGCCAAGGAGACAAGAAGCACTTTTGCAAGTAAGTCAGGAGCAAGAGGAAGAAGCAAGTAGGGTCAGCAGCAATGGGGTCACAGGAAGAGATTTTGCTTCCTGTCTATACCATGGAAGAAAAACAGTGGCCCTTACAATAATCTTGAACTCCAGCCAGCATCACCAATGGTCAAGAATGGTGGGAGTTGTAGCCCAACAACAACATACGGAGGACTACAAGCTCTGCATCCCTGACATGCATGGATTGTTGATGAATTTCCATGGTTTCAGCAGAAGTCTTTCCTAGCTCTACCTAGATTGCCAAGGTCTGGACCATTTCCTTTTGCATGCAAGCTATGTGTTCTAACACTGAGCTTCCCCTGAAGTTCATTTTTGCAAACCAACTGGCAATGATGCACCCATTCAGCGCAATATATGAAGCGCTTCCAAAAACAACATTATGAATCCTTGGCATTACCCAGCAAAAACTGTTTGATATTACCTCGAGCCCTGGAGGTAATAAAACATAGCGCCTGTGTCATCCACATGTGATTTGATAAATGAGCTCACCTTTCCATGAGCTTTGTTTCCAGTTGCTCTATTTAATGAGAAATATGCTTCACTACACTTGACTCATTTGCTTGTACTCCCAGCTCTGCCATCATATATAAAGGCATGGGCCTCACTAACTCACATTCTGGCTCCTGGGGATATCATTAGGGTACTTGTTCAACAGGTAGAAAGCCACATATCACGTACGGGAGCAGTGTGAGGCTTCCCACTTTACACATTTTACCAGTCCTCGGAAAGGGGTTGGAAGAATATGGAGAATGCAAGCTAAGTTTATTACCAAAGTTTATTGTATCACCGCCTGGAAGCACTTGCAATTAATAGTGGAATTAATTTTTCCCCAATAAATTAATGCAAATAAAAACTAAGGGAGCATTCCAAACCCAATAACTGCCAAGATGAGCAGTTTGGAAAAGGTGCATCTGTGGTTGAGCAACAGAGGTCCCTCATCTCTGCTCAGCTGGAGAGACACTGGTGTCAGTTCTCTGTCCTGGCTCAGCCAAGGCTTGGGTAAGTCCCCCAAAAGAGGTGCTCTGGGAAAGTGAAGATGGAAATGGGGAGGGGGGAACTTGCCCCTATTCCAAACTCTGCTCACAAAATGAGTGGTGTAATAGTTGTTTTCTCTCCGTCAGGCTCAAGTTGGCCCGGCCAGCAGTAGCCCCATTCCTCAATGGAGTTTGAAACAGAGGTAAGTTACAGCAGCAGCATTTACCCTGTCATATATTACAGCAGCTTCCTATAGTTTGGATTGCTCTTATCCATTATGTTCCCCATGTAAACACACATTTGGTTTTGCTAGACTGACTATTGATCCATCTACCTATAAGATTTCTTGCCCAGTCTTCCTTATAAGGTCCCACCATAAGTGTTACAGCAATAAAACACGTAATTATGAAAAAAGGCAAAACCATTAAAATTGCATCACAAGCAAAACCCTCCCAAATGGAGCATGTTAATATCAATTCAATAGAAAAAGTGGGTCCAACAAAACAAAAACCATGTCAACTATCCAACTGATAATATGATCGCCATCCTTGAATGCCTGAAGGGATTCAATATGACCTTAACCGGGGTAGGCAACCTAAGGCCCAGGAGCCAGATGCGGCCCAATCGCCTTCTCAATCCAGACTGCGGACGGTCCAGGAATCAGTGTTTTTTTTACATGAGTCGAATGTGTCCTTTTATTTAAAATTCAAATCTGGGTTATTTGTGGGGTTTGCCTGGTGTTTTTACAAGAGTAGAATGTGTGCTTTTATGTAAAATGTATCTCTGGGTTATTTCTGGGGCATAGGAATTCGTTCATTTTTTTTTTCTTTTTCAAAATATAGTCCGGCCCACCACATGGTCTGAGTGATGGTGGACCGGCCCACAGCTAAAAAAGGTTGCTGACCCCTGGTTTATTTCAAATCTTGCTTGCTCATTCCTTTGGAACTGGCAGCTGGGGTGTTTATTTCCACATTTTGTATCCAATCTTTGCATAAGCTTACATCTAACAAAAAAGTGTCTTTTAAAAGTTGCAGAATCACACTGGTATTCGAATGCAAACTGCCTCCAAGCAGTTGCCAAATGTTCCAAACGACCAGGACCCTGGAGTTATGATTTGTGTTCTTCCGAGCGTTCAAAGCAAGCTGCATTCTAACTGCCTCAGAACTCCAAGGAGCAGTTGCTACGGTGCTCCGACCAGCTTCACTCTTTCCAGGTCCTCTCCTAGGTCAGACGCTGGAAGAGAAAGCCCTGGAAGAAGCCCTCGCTCTGGAAAAAGACTGGTTGAAGAACTGATTCACTCAGGTGCATATATGCAGCGCTCCTCAGTTCCCCACCAACATAGCAGTGTCTTCTCAGATAGGAACAAATTGACTTTTATTTCCTTTTGTCCTCTCTGAGAGCCACTTGGTAGGCTTTT
This sequence comes from Podarcis gaigeae, assembly GCF_964106915.1. Taxonomy (NCBI): domain Eukaryota; kingdom Metazoa; phylum Chordata; class Lepidosauria; order Squamata; family Lacertidae; genus Podarcis; species Podarcis gaigeae. Next base: position 4,934,178 of record NC_139692.1, read on the forward strand.
CACTGTGTGTGTGTGTGTGTGTGTGTGTGTGTGTGTGTGAGAGAGAGAGAGAGAGAGAGAGAGAGAGAGAGAGAGAATGAATGAGGACTAAAGCCAGAAAGGATTCTCTCCTGAACAGTAGCTGTATTGGTCTGTTGCACCAAATTTCTTTCAAGGGTAGAATGCATAACTTTGGTAGGATCATGCCTGACATTTTACCAATGGAGAGGGAAGGGAGGGGAGCATAGGAGTGCAGAGGAGGAGTGGACAAGACAAGAGCCCAATTATCTGCATGGAGGGGGTCCCTAGAACAAAAGGGGTTGTGCAATTTCTTCACCCCTGGGGAAGTCTGATTCCTGGCACTTATGATTGCAGGTACAGCAGACTTTTCCATTCCTACGTCTCAAGGTGGGAAATGCAGAATTTGCCCTAGAAGGATGGCATTGTTTTAGCTGCACATCACTATTTGCTCAAACTTTAGGAGGTGTCCATATGATACTGTGCCTAAGTATCTAACGGTTATCCTTTGTCTGTCTTTTTCTCCAGCATGCCTTCTATCTCCAGCCTTCCCAGCACTAAAGCAGATCTTCCACCCCAGGCGCATGATGGGTCCTTCCCAGTCCACCTCTTGTGCAGGGTGTCCTGCGTGCAACTCGCTGCCTTTCTCCTGGCTGTCCTGGGCTGCCTAATGAGCATCTGCTCCACATCTGCCAACCTTGACTGGAGAGTGTGGCAAGTGGACAAAATCATGGGCAGCAACCAGCAGGGCATTGTGGGCATTGGCATCTGGGGTGCCTGTTCTGTCAGAAGAGTTACTGTGAAGAAAACCAACATGATATGCATACCATTCAATGATGAGGAGTCCCTGCCAGCTGAAATCATTGTGGCCCAGGACTTGATGCCAATGGCCTCAGTGGCCCCTGCGGTGACCGTTCTTTGGATGGCCTTTGCTCTATGCAACATCTTTGAGCCGGGAAAAGACAAGAATTTCATTGATACCTTCTTTTCAATTGGAGGAAGGATAGAGTTGGCAGCGGGTACTTGTGTACTGATTTCCATTTCATGGAATCTTCATTCTGTATGAAGAAACGAAGAAATTCCGCTTCCAGAGGTTTTGGGAGTGCCTCCGATTCCCACAGAACAATGTGCTGGAATGGCCATCTATATTGGGTTTCTTGCTGCAGCTTCGCAGCTTTTAAGCGGAACTCTGGTTCTGGGTGAAAAATATTTTTGGAAGATGAGTGGAATAAACACTTCCAAGCCAAAATTTGTACATGACCCAGAAAGTGTTACAGACACCAAAAACCCAAAGCTGAGGATGAAATACAGACAGTACTTCTCTTCTGTGACACTGGAATGTGAAGAAGAAAAACCCCCTATCTGGCAGAGATGTCAAAGTCATATTAAAAGAGAAACCATGCCAAGCTCACTAGCAATATGGCTAACGAATGGTTCCCGTCCTGTGACTGGCTTTTTTTAAATTGAAGCAGTGGACGTTGTCTATATTTTCTTATGCATATTCTGTTTCTTTAAAAAACTGAATGCTTCTGGGATGCTTACAACATAGTGTTAACTATAAATGGGGGAATAAATGAAAATTATAAAACTGTTTTATTTAGATATTAATTTATGCTATATCTCTTTTAGCAATAAAAATAATGTTATCTCATCGCAAACTTATGCTGGAGTGTTTATTTTGCTGCAGACTCTACTGTTTATGGTGCTTTTCGAATTTTCTGCATTTCAGAAACACTGCAAATTGCAAAAGGTTCTGGGGCATGCTTCGTGTGTGTGTGTGTGTGTGTGTGTGTGTGTGTGTTTTTGTGTGGTCCGTTTTACAGAGAATACTGGCCAAGCCTTTGAGTGCCTGTGTGCTGCTCCCAGCCCTGGCCAGCAAGAACAATCATCAGGGGTCCAGAGAGACCTAGGCCACTTCCAGCTTTAGGCAGAATAAAAAATTAAAAATGATGGAACACAAAACAAAATAGCGCCACACCAAAGAAGTGAGATGTAATTAAATATGATGAAATATCTGCGAACAAAAGGAACCATGTCTTTTACCAAATCACATCTCTCATTTGCTTAAGTTTGCAGCTCTAAGCTGGGAGTGGGAGTCACATTTTGGTCTGCTGCAGGTAGAAACAAGCTGAGAGAAGAATCAAATACCAAAAATATTAAGAAGTGACTAAATCTGAGGCCCCCTTTGAGGTTTTGCCCCAGGCCAAATGCCCCCCTGCAACCCCTCCCCCCAACTGGCCCTGCTTACAGGATTCCTTCAAAAACTCCTGCTGCTGAACACCAAACATGACAGTGGAGTGGTCCCCAAGGTACAAACTCTGTGCTATTTTTCTAGAAAAAGAGGTGCTGGAACTCACCACAAACGTCTTCCTTGTTCTCTTATAATGGCAGCAGTGCCAACCTGAGAGGAGCCGGAACTGAGTTCCAGTTTTTATCGTTGCCGTAAATACAATTCTGCCCCTTACAGCTTTCCCACAGTGATTTACAGCTAGGAATGACTTTGACAGAAGACCACAGGTATTTAGGAACAGATTTCCTGCTACCACACAGCAAAATTGTTATCTATACAGAGACGTTGTGGCTTGGGCGCCCACAGGCCCCAAACGGTCTACCCGCTGCCTCTCCCTCAGCTGTAGGGTGGATGAGTGGGGGAGGCAAACAGACTCCCCAGAGGCCCCACGGAGCGTCCTGCCCCCTGCCCCGCAGGCAGCTGGCCCCATCCCCGCGGGCGGCTGGCCCTGCCCCTGGGCGCCCGATTGGCTTGTTCTGCCACTTAGGTGCTCTCCCATTCAGGGGTTCAGATTGGGATTGCTGGATATTTTCAGTCCCACATTTTAGAAGGGAAGGAATCCCCACGAGCATGTACAGAAAAAGTCTCTGTAGAAGACTTGTAAATCTACAAAGAAATATTTTGAGTCCATAGCACATGAACATCACCGAATCTCAAAGGAGTCATCTACCTGGGGAGCAACACAGTGACTGTAGGGAGAATGGATATTCGAGTGACCAGCAAAGCAACCAATGAGCTGGGAAACTCAAAGATCCCCCTCATCATGAATTTACAAAGTGGCCCTAATTTAAGCAAGAAATTATTTCACAGTACCAGACATCTCCAACCTCTGTCAGACTAATAGGGAGATAATACTTGTCTGTCCCCATAGAGTTTTTATAAAACTTTTCATTTTTAGAAAAGGGATACTGGGCAATCAGATCCACCAGTACCATTGAATAAAGTTGCTGTAATTCAAAGTGGTGTTCAAACCCAATGGAAACAACTAAATATTTGTTTATTTGTGTGTTTGTTTAACAGATTGTTGGAATTGGACAAAACTAGCAAAATGAATTTCAGGAGGGATGAATGTAAGGTTCTGCACAAATATATGATGATGACAAACAAAAATAATCTAGGGGTGTTAGTAGACCACAAGCTTAATATGAGCCAACAGTGTGATCCACCAGCAAAAAAAGCTAATGCTATTCTAGGCTGCATCAACAGAAGTTGAGTGTCTCAATCAAAGGAAGTAATAGTCCTGCTTTTTCTGCCTTGGTCAGAGCATACCTGGAGTACTGTGTCCAGTTCTGGGTGCCACCATTTAAGAATTATATTGACAAGCTGGAACGTGTGCAGAGGGCGCAACCAAGAAGATCAAGGGGCTGCAACCAAGCTATATGAGGAATGATTGAGGGAGTTAGGGGTGTCTGGCCTGGGAAAGAGGAGACTGGGAGATGATATGGTATCCATCTTCAAATATCTGAAGATAGAGCAAGCTTGTTTTCTGCTGCTCCAGGGGGTGGAACCCAAACCAATGGATTCAAATTACAAGAAAGGAGATTCCAAGTAAACATTAGGAATAACTTTCTGATGGTAAGAGCCATTTGACAGTGGAATAGACTCCGTTGGAAGGTGCTGGATTCTTCTTCATTGGAATTTTTCCAACAGAAGCTGGAGGTCATCTATCAGGGATTCTTGGGCTGTGATTCCTGCGCTGGACTCTTGAGGTATCTTCCAACTCATTCTATGAGTCATGTTCAATCTTTTTATAATGGAAGCAAATAATTTCAGGGTTGTGGGTTCAAGCCTCATGTCGGGCAAAAGACTCCTGCATTGCAGGGAGGGGGTTGGACTAGATGATCCTCATGTTCCCTTCCTACTCTAGAATTCTATGAAATGTACCAGTGGTTTTCCACCAACGTGCCATGGCACCCTGTGGTGCCTTGAAGGATGGTCAGGGGTGCCTCAAGCAACACAGGCCTCTGTCCCTCTTTCCTCCCTCCTCTGATGCCCTCTCATGTCTCTGCCTCCCACAGGCTTGTGTGTCTGTTCGTTGTAACAGGCCTGGCACCCACTGCTGCCTCCCAAGGTCAAGTGCTGGCCTCATGTTCACCTTTGGCCAGTCTCTCTGGACCACTAAGGCTGTGGGCACCCTGTTCCCATGCTCCTGTGGGACAGCCTGAGGAGGCATCTCTCTTTGAGGTGGGGTGGGGGTGGGGGAAGTTCAGAGACCAGGGACAGCTGCCTGAAGAACTCCCAAGGAAAGGGGAGAGGAGAGGAGGCTGAGGGAACACTCCACAAGGGAGGGGGTTTGAAAAGGGGTGAGAGGCTGCCGGATCTGCAGGCAAGGGGAGACAGAACTGAGGCTTGGAGCCATTTTCCCACAAGGGAGCCACAGAAAGCATGTAGCTGGTCAAGGGAGCCGTGGACTCAAAATAGACCATCTTCTTCCTATGAACTGTCCAAGGCCCTGAAGAACCTAACTCTGATCACTCTGGTTATCTGACTCAGCAATCTTTACTTTTGCTTGGTTATGCAGTCCCTGCCTTTGGTTCCCACATTTCCCTCCCCGTCCCCATACTTCTGTGGGATCTGCTTTCTCCTTGTCTTCACCCTTGCCAGAGTCAGTAGCTGTATTGAATCAAGTAGAATTCTGCTGCCCTTTGAATGCCCTGGTTTTAGGCACTGCTGAGTTGATCCCTGAACTGCCCCATCTGGCCATCCACAGGGGAGCAACTAAAACTCAGCGTTCTTCTATAGAGAAAATTGCCAGATTCCCCAACTTGAGATGTCTGAGATCAGATGACAAGATGGAATGCAAGGAAACAACACTGTCCAGCAGAGCTGCTTGCTATCTTCTTCCTGAAGCTTCTCTGACAACTTATTGAATGGCTGCCAATTGAGGTTGCACTGTAGCCTCCCAAGTTTCTCTAATTTCTTACTCTACAGAAAGCAATTTATGAGAGCTTACAGCACTTTCTGCAAGAAAAATAAACACACTTTTAACAATGACCTGACCACCAGATTTCCCCCCCCAGTGAGAAGAATAGCTACTGATTTTTCTTTTATTGGTAAAGAAAGCTCAGTGTGTGTGCAGGTGAGTGTGCATATTGGGCCCCATTTATCTTGGCAGGTCTGCAGTTTTGAAATATTAATCATCTTAATGCAGAAAAATATGAATCTCTTCAAGTTTTGACTTCACATATTTGGCAGCACTAAATCCGCATTCAGGATGGGCTGCGTGCTGGAGCTATTTGAAGTCCCAATGGAAAAAGAAAGGGGGAAAGAAATCCATTATAAAGTCCCAATTAATCTCAACAATCTCAAGTATTGATTTTCCTTTGCCTTTTATCAATTTGAACTCCTTGTTTGAGAATAACTCATTGCAGGTAATAGACTGAAATAACGAAGTCCTACAAGGTTATAATTGACATTATTTCCTAAAAGGCGTCCATCAGAAGTTATTGGCCTAAAAATGATTTCCCAGATACCATAGATAATCTGCTAGTGTTCAACATGGCCCATAAGGGGGCAGGAGAGGAAGCCAGATATCAGGGGCTAAGATACTGAGCTTTGAATAAGAAGATGCACAGTTCAAAACTCATTGCTGCCATTAAATCGTTAGCTGGCCTTAGGCAAGATCCCTGCCTCTCTCCAACTTAGCTTTCCTCCAACAATGCCAGCATCATGTTACTGAGATTTCTTCTTTGTTTAAATCAGGCACAGTTAATACCCTGGACACTGCCTTCTTAAGCCAGGGCTTTTTGTTTAACTGAAGGGCCACATTCCCTTCTGGGCAACCTTCCAAGGGCCACAAGCCAGTGGTGGACAGGGCTACAGGCAAAAAGTGGGCATGGAAACTAATGTGCACAGCCCCACCTCCCAATTCACACTGTGGCCTCAGTCTGAGGTTTGGACGGACCCCCCCCCCCCCGAGCCAACCTGGGCACCATTCACCCTGCCCCAGATCAATTTGAGGGCAGGGCTAGTGTATGGACTAGTCATATGATGCTAGCAAATCAGGAATGTGAGGGCAAATGAAGCCTATTCAGAGAAGCACATCCTGAAAAAGTAAACTCTTTCTTTTGTCATGATCGAAATAGTTGTGAGGGTAGGTAGTCCGTTCCTAATAGTGCTGGACCTAAACCTGCTCTCTAATTTATTGAAAGCTATTGAAATGTTCTTCCCCTGTGAAATAAGGGGCTTCAATTTTTCTGCTTTTTTCTACCCCAAGGGCACTAAAATAGCTCTATAACTTTGATCTATGCAGTGTGGAGATTATGAATTCAGCTCCATTGGAGAAGAAAAATGTTTTATATGTGCATTATAACACTGTGACACCAGATGGCGCTGTGGAGTTTTGATTTGCCAACCCGATTTCTCATACAAAGTTTACAACGCGTTTAACTGAAATGTTGATTTGATGTGTCTGGATCCAGCTTATTATTGTTGCAAAGATGCCATTGATGATGTTCTTGTTTATCTTTCCATTAACAATTTCTCTAGTGCTCTACAACCTTCCCAGCTGCCTGTGGTTCCTCATCTGAACTCGCTCCTGCACACTAAGAGACATCAGAGAAGTGAACCTGGCTAAAATCAGTGCAATTGCTGATTTAGTGTTGTATTCAATGTAGTAGTACTTCTACAAGGTGTATTTTTGAACCCACATACATGTCCACCACATATCCAGC